>NC_074690.1:44051675-44716675 GCF_029448725.1 Salvelinus fontinalis | reverse complement strand
AGTCTTTTCTTGCTGCGTAACGCGCGTGGAAGACACCGACCCTCTCCTGTTCCAAGCATTAGTTTAGCCTGTTATATTTCTCCGGTCATCTTTTCACTCGTTATAGGAGTTACAAACATCACAAAGTAGTTAATTTAAAGCGTTTTATAGCAATTTATATCCGTTTAGTGCGATTTTGTGACATTTATTTTTGCAACGATGTGAAAAGTTGGACACGCTTTTCAGTTCATCCCGAACGTAGTTGACATTTCCACATGGCAAGAGGACAGCTTTCCACCAAAAGACGATTTCTCCCAAGAAAGGATCCTTTGCCCAAGATACTGATGGAAGAACAGCTCAAGGTAGGACATTTTTATTATGATAAATCGTGTTTCTGTCGAAACATTTTAGTGGCTTAGGACGCCATGTTTTTTGACGTAGCTTCGCTTGGCGCAAACTGTATTGAAAAGTAAGGATAAATTAAAAAATGTAATAACGCAATTGTATTAAGAATTAAATTGTCTATCAATCCCTGTCCACCCTATATTTTTTAGTCACGTTTATGAGTATTTATGTATAAGAGTAGATCACTGTCTAAGTGGCGCAAGGACAAATTCTGACCAGCCGAGTTACATTTCACATTGTCTAACCATGATTTTGGTGGCTAAATATAAACATTTTCGATCAAACTGTATATGCATGTTGTAATGTGATGTTACAGGAGTGTCATCGGAAGAATTCTGAGAAGGTTAGTGAAAAAATTAATATCTTTTGGCGATGTTGACTTTTATCGCTCACTTTGGCTAGAATCAATGCTGGGCTGCTAATTGCTATGTGCTAAGCTAATATAACGATTTATTGTGTTTTCGCTGTAAGACACTTAGAAAATCTGAAATATTGTCTGTATTCACAGGATCTGTGTCTTTCGATTCGTGTATGCTGTGTATTTTTACGAAATGTTTGATGATTAGTAGTTAGGTAAACACGTTGCTCATTGTAATTATTCTAGTCCATTTGTGATGGTGGGTGCAATTGTAAACTATGCCATATACCTGAAATATGCACTTTTTTCTAACAAAACCTATCCCATACCATAAATATGTTATCAGACTGTCATCTAATGAGTTTTTTTGTTGGTTAGGGGCTATAAATATCTTAGTTTAGCCGAATTGGTGATGGCTACTGGTGTTGGTGGACAAATAAAAGATGGTGGAATATGCTAATGTGTTTTTAGGTAATAGATGTACATCTTTACATATTGTGTCTTCCCTGTAAAACATTTTAAAAATCGGAAATGTTGACTGGATTCATAAGATCTGTGTCTTTCATTAGCTGTATTGGACTTTAATGTGTGAAAGTTAAATATTTTAAAAAAATATTTTTTTTGAATTTCGCGGCACTGGTTTTTCAGTGGGGGGGGGGGGGGTGTGCCGCTAGCGCCACGCTGATCCTAGACAGGTTAATGTTTCCAACATTTTCGGACCACTAAACAACTGTTGATTTAGAACCACCGAGAGTTACTGCAAGTCACAAAGAAAACAGGAGCTGCCTCCACTATTCCATCACCATTTTAACGTCAACATTTTAACATCATCAACTCACCTCTGCTCAGTCTAATACAGTGACAACTAAAAGATACCAAAAACTATTTAGTCCAATCAACGTAAACTAAATATGATGTGACCGTCCATGGTTCTGATTTCTGTGGGTGTGTGCGTGCACGTTCGTGCAAGTAGAAAAAACATGTTGACTCACCCTACTTGTAGAGAAAAGCAAATGCCATCCTCCTCTCGTTCATGTTGACTAAACTGTCTATCACTCTGTCATACAGTACACACTTATATTTGTTGTTGTCCTAGGCTACCTGGATTGTCTGCTAAAATGCTTGACAGCTAGCCTAACTTCCATTCATGAGCAATGTTAGCTAGTTAACATTATCCTTCTACATCTAGCTATTGTACATATTGAACTTCCATCCTCTCAGGCCTGGGTGTCACGCCCTGACCATAGAGAGCCCTTGTTTCTCTATGGTGTAGTAGGTCAGGGTGTGACTAGGGGTTATTCCAGTTTATAATTTCTATGTTATGTTCTAGTTTATATTTTCTATGTTGGTGTTTTGTATGATTCCCAATTAGAGGCAGCTAGTAATCGTTGTCTCTAATTGGGGATCATATTTAAGTAGCTATTTTTCCCACCTGTGTTTGTGGGATATTGTTTTGTGTTTGTGCATGTGCACCACGTAGTCACGTTTAGTTGTTCGTTTATTGATATATTTTGTTTTGTTTAAGTTTCTCTTTGAATTAAATATGTGGAACTCAACAGCCGCTGCGCCTTGGGCCCGTTCTTACGACAGCTGTGACAAGGGGCACAACAATGTATTAAATGATGGTTGGATCAGAATTGCTTTTAAAATCATTGGCCAGTACGGCCAATGATTTTAAAACCACAAGTGCATATCCCTATCTCCATCAATGGCTAATTTAGGAAAGAGAATTTTAGCTAGCTAGTCACTGGAGGACAACAACACAACAAGATGCAACAATTCAAGTTGTTTCTGTCAATGAGTATGCTCTCAATGCGATTTGATAGGAGTTACGCCAAATCCAAACTGACTTCCCTTGACACTTTTTGGGGTGTGCCAAGACCATTCACTGTTGAGCTCACTCAGTTTAGCTCAACGCTGATTGGCTATTACTTTATAAATAAATATATATGTGTATATCTATATACAGTTGAAGTCGGAAGTTTACATACGCCTTAGCCAAATACATTTTAACTCATTTTGTCACAATTTCTGACATTTAATCCTCGTAAACATTGCCTGTCTTAGGTCAGTTAGGATCACCACTTTATTTTAAGAATGTGAAATGTCATAATAGTAGAGAGAATAACTTCTTATGGCTGCAGGGGGCGTTACTGAGTAGCCAGCTAAATCGTGCCCATTTCAAACGGCCTCGTACTCAATTCTTGCTCATACAATATGCATATTATTATTATTATTGGATAGAAAACACTCTCTAGTTTCTATAGCCGTTGGAATTTTGTCTCTGAGTGAAACAGAACTCCTTCTACAGCACTTTTCCTGACAGGGAGTCAGATTTCAGAATTCTTGGCCCCTGATCTGGGGTCAGTTTAAAAGTCCCTGTAAATGCTATGAGGATACAAACACTGCTTACGTCTTCCCCTGGATGTCAGTACGTGGTGACGCCTTGAATGGAGTCGATTGCGCAATCAGGGCCTGTATAAAACAGCACAAGGTGGAAGTAGCGTCCTTTTCCTGCTTCGCCTGACGCACGGTGGACATCGGACCTGCTCTCTTTCCAAGCTTTAGTTTAGCCAGTAATATTTCTCCGGTCATGTTTTTACTCGTTATAGGTGTTAAAAACATCATAAGGTAGTTAATTTAAACCGTTTTATAGCAATTTATATCCGTTTAGTGCGATTTTGAGGCATTTCTTTCTGAGACACTTTGAACCGCTGGGCACGTTTCCAGTTCATGCCGAACGTTAGTGGGCATTTCCACATGGCAAGAGGACAGCTTTCGACCAAAAGACGATTAGACCCAAGAAAGGATTCATTGCCCAAGATTCTGATGGAAGAACAGCTCATAGTAAGAACAATTTATTATGATAAATCATGTTTCTGTCGAAAAATGTTAAACGCTTATGCCGCCATTTTGTTTGGTATAGCTTCGCTTGGCGCAACCTGTATTGAAAAGTAAGGATAATTTAAAAAATGTAATTCAGCGATTGTATTAAGCATTAAATTGTCTATCAATCGCTGTCCACCCTGTATTTTTTAGTCAAGTTTATGAGTATTTATGTATAAGACTAGATCACTGTCTAATATGGCGCACGACATTTTCTGACCAGCTGGGCTACTTTTCTCATTGTCTAACCATGATTTTGGTGGCTAAATATGCACATTTTCGAACAAACTCTATATGTATGTTGTAATATGATGTTACAGGAGTGTCATCTGAAGAATTCTGAGAAGGTTAGTGAAAAAATTTATATATTTTGGCGATGATTACGTTATCGCTCTCTTTGGCTAGAATCAATGCTCTGGTAACGTTTGCACATGTGGTATGCTAATATAACGATTTATTGTGTTTTCGCTGTAAAACACTTAGAACATCTGAAATATTGTCTGAATTCACAAGATCTGTGTCTTTCCATTGCTGTGAGCTGTGTATTTTTAAGAAATGTTTTATGATTAGTAATTAGGTAATACACGTTGCTCTGTGTAGTAATTCTAGAGATTTGTGATGGTGGCTGCAATGGCAAACTATGATTTATACCTGAAATATGCACATTTTTCAACAACAAAAACTATGCTATACAATAAATATGTTATCAGACTGTCATCTGATGATGTTTTTTCTTGGTTAGTGGCTATCAATATCTTTATTTGGTCGAATTGGTGATAGCTACTGGTGTTGAGAAAAAATGGTGGACTAAGAAAAATGGTGTCTTTTGCTAATGTGGGTAGCTAATAGATTTACATATTTTGTCTTCCCTGTAAAACATTTTAAAAATCGGACATGTTGGCTTGATTCACAAGATGTGTACCTTTCATATGCTGTATTGGACTTGTTAATTTGAAAAAGTTAAATATTTAAAAAAAAATAGATTTTGAATTTCGCGCCCTGCACTTTGAGCTGGATGTTGTCATAAGTGTACCGACGTCGGGACAGCCTGCCTAAAAGGATAACTTATTTCAGCTTTTATTTCCTTCATCACATTCCCAGTGGGTCAGAAGTTTACATACACTAAATTAGTATTTGGTAGCATTACCTTTAAATTGTTTAACTTGGGTCAAATGTTTCAGGTAGCGTAGTGTAGTGTTAGCTAGCTACATAGTTGTCTTTGCTGTCTTTGTATCTAAGATAATTGTGTAGTTTAGAGTAATATCTAGCCAGTTATCGAGGTTACCTAGCCAGCTCCACTTTCAAACAAAGTCAGCTAGCCAGCTATTTTCGTCGTCCTAACGTTGTCAACACTGCTAGCTAGCCAGCTAGCCAACTTCTACCGAAACATTACAACGGAATGATTTGATTAGTGTAGTGTTAGCTAGCTACATAGTTGTCTTTGCTGTCTTTGTATCTAAGATAATTGTGTAGTTTAGAGTAATATCTAGCCAGTTATCGAGGTTACCTAGCCAGCTCCACTTTCAAACAAAGTCAGCTAGCCAGCTATTTTCGTCGTCCTAACGTTGTCAACACTGCTAGCTAGCCAGCTAGCCAACTTCTACCGAAACATTACAACGGAATGATTTGATTAGTGTAGTGTTAGCTAGCTACATAGTTGTCTTTGCTGTCTTTGTATCTAAGATAATTGTGTAGTTTAGAGTAATTATCTAGCCAGTCATCGAGGCTACCTAGCCAGCAACACTTTCAAACAAAGTCAACAACGCAGCCACTGCTAGCTAGCCTACTTCACCAGCCAGCAGTACTGTATCATTTTAATCATTTTAGTCAATAAGATTTTTGCAACGTAAGCTTAACGTTCTGAACGTTCGAGACGTGTAGTCCACTTGTCATTCCAATCTCCTTTGCATTAGCGTAGCCTCTTCTGTAGCCTGTCAACTATGTGTCTATCTATCCCTGTTCTCTCCTCTCTGCACAGACCATACAAACACTTCACACCGCGTGGTCGCTGCCACTCTAACCTGGTGGTCCCAGCGCGCACGACCCACGTGGAGTTCCAGGTCTCCGGCAGCCTCTGGAACTGCCGATCTGCGGCCAACAAGGCAGAGTTCATCCCAGCCTATGCTTCCCTCCAGTCCCTCGACTTCTTGGCACTGACGGAAACATGGATTACCACAGATAACACTGCTACTCCTACTGCTCTCTCCTCGTCTGCCCACGTGTTCTCGCACACCCCGAGAGCTTCTGGTCAGCGGGGTGGTGGCACTGGGATCCTCATCTCTCCCAAGTGGACATTCTCTCTTTCTCCCCTGACCCATCTGTCTATCGCCTCCTTTGAATTCCATGCTGTCACAGTTACCACCCCTTTCAAGCTTAACATCCTTATCATTTATCGCCCTCCAGGTTCCCTTGGAGAGTTCATCAATGAGCTTGACGCCTTGATAAGTTCCTTTCCTAAGGATGGCTCACCTCTCACAGTTCTGGGTGACTTTAACCTCCCCACGTCTACCTTTGACTCATTCCTCTCTGCCTCCTTCTTTCCACTCCTCTCCTCTTTTGACCTCACCCTCTCACCTTCCCCCCCCTACTCACAAGGCAGGCAATACGCTTGACCTCATCTTTACTAGATGCTGTTCTTCCACTAATCTCATTGCAACTCCCCTCCAAGTCTCCGACCACTACCTTGTATCCTTTTCCCTCTCGCTCTCATCCAAACCTTCGCTCTCTCTCCCCCGCTACTCTCTCCTCTTCCATCCTATCATCTCTTCCCTCTGCTCAAACCTTCTCCAACCTATCTCCTGATTCTGCCTCCTCAACCCTCCTCTCCTCCCTTTCTGCATCCTGTGACTCTCTATGTTCCCTATCCTCCAGGCCGGCTCGGTCCTCCCCTCCTGCTCCGTGGCTCGACGACTCATTGCGAGCTCACAGAACAGGGCTCCGGGCAGCCGAGCGGAAATGGAGGAGAACTCGCCTCCCTGCGGACCTGGCATCCTTTCACTCCCTCCTCTCTACATTTTCCTCTTCTGTCTCTGCTGCTAAAGCCACTTTCTACCACTCTAAATTGCAAGCATCTGCCTCTAACCCTAGGAAGCTCTTTGCCACCTTCTCCTCCCTCCTGAATCCTCCTCCCCCTCCCCCCCCCTCCCTCTCTGCGGATGACTTCGTCAACCATTTTGAAAAGAAGGTCGACGACATCCGATCCTCGTTTGCTAAGTCAAACGACACCGCTGGTTCTGCTCACACTGTCCTACCCTGTGCTTTGACCTCTTTCTCCCCTCTCTCTCCAGATGAAATCTCGCGTCTTGTGACGGCCGGCCGCCCAACAACCTGCCCGCTTGACCCTATTCCCTCCTCTCTTCTCCAGACCATTTCCGGAGACCTTCTCCCTTACCTCACCTCGCTCATCAACTCATCCTTGACCGCTGGCTACGTCCCTTCCGTCTTCAAGAGAGCGAGAGTTGCACCCCTTCTGAAAAAACCTACACTCGATCCCTCCGATGTCAACAACTACAGACCAGTATCCCTTCTTTCTTTTCTCTCCAAAACTCTTGAACGTGCCGTCCTTGGCCAGCTCTCCTGCTATCGCTCTCAGAATGACCTTCTTGATCCAAATCAGTCAGGTTTCAAGACTAGTCATTCAACTGAGACTGCTCTTCTCTGTGTCACGGAGGCGCTCCGCACTGCTAAAGCTAACTCTCTCTCCTCTGCTCTCATCCTTCTAGACCTATCGGCTGCCTTTGATACTGTGAACCATCAGATCCTCCTCTCCACCCTCTCCAAGTTGGGCATCTCCGGCGCGGCCCACGCTTGGATTGCATCCTACCTGACAGATCGATCCTACCAGGTGGCGTGGCGAGAATCTGTCTCCGCACCACGTGCTCTCACCACTGGTGTCCCCCAGGGCTCTGTTCTAGGCCCTCTCCTATTCTCGCTATACACCAAGTCACTTGGCTCTGTCATATCCTCACATGGTCTCTCCTATCATTGCTATGCAGACGACACACAATTAATCTTCTCCTTTCCCCCTTCTGATAACCAGGTGGCGAATCGCATCTCTGCATGTCTGGCAGACATATCAGTGTGGATGACGGATCACCACCTCAAGCTGAACCTCGGCAAGACGGAGCTGCTCTTCCTCCCGGGGAAGGACTGCCCGTTCCATGATCTCGCCATCACGGTTGACAACTCCATTGTGTCCTCCTCCCAGAGCGCTAAGAACCTTGGCGTGATCCTGGACAACACCCTGTCGTTCTCAACTAACATCAAGGCGGTGGCCCGTTCCTGTAGGTTCATGCTCTACAACATTCGCAGAGTACGACCCTGCCTCACACAGGAAGCGGCGCAGGTCCTAATCCAGGCACTTGTCATCTCCCGTCTGGATTACTGCAACTCGCTGTTGGCTGGGCTCCCTGCCTGTGCCATTAAACCCCTACAACTCATCCAGAACGCCGCAGCCCGTCTGGTGTTCAACCTTCCCAAGTTCTCTCACGTCACCCCGCTCCTCCGCTCTCTCCACTGGCTTCCAGTTGAAGCTCGCATCCGCTACAAGACCATGGTGCTTGCCTACGGAGCTGTGAGGGGAACGGCACCTCCGTACCTTCAGGCTCTGATCAGGCCCTACACCCAAACAAGGGCACTGCGTTCATCCACCTCTGGCCTGCTCGCCTCCCTACCACTGAGGAAGTACAGTTCCCGCTCAGCCCAGTCAAAACTGTTCGCCGCTCTGGCACCCCAATGGTGGAACAAACTCCCTCACGACGCCAGGTCAGCGGAGTCAATCACCACCTTCCGGAGACACCTGAAACCCCACCTCTTTAAGGAATACCAAGGATAGGATAAAGTAATCCTTCTAACCCCCCCCCCCCCCCCCCCTTAAAAGATTTACATGCACTATTGTAAAGTGGTTGTTCCACTGGATATCATAAGGTGAATGCACCAATTTGTAAGTCGCTCTGGATAAGAGCGTCTGCTAAATGACTTAAATGTAAATGTAAAGGTAGCCTTCCACAAGCTTCCCACAATAAGTTGGGTGAATTTTGGCCCATTCCTCCTGACAGAGCTTGTGTAACTAAGTCAGGTTTGTAGGCCTCCTTGCTCGCACACGCTTTTTCACTTCTACCCACATATTTTCTATAGGATTAAGGTCAGAGCTTTGTGATGGCCATTCCAATACCTTGACTTTGTTGTCCTTAAGCCATTTTGCCACAACTTTGGAAGCATGCTTGGGGTCATTGTCCATTTGGAAGACCCATTTGCGACCAAGCTTTAACTTCCTGACTCATGTCTTGAGATGTTTCTATGATATATCCACAAAAGGTTCCTCCCTAATGATGCCATCTATTTTGTGAAGTGCACCAGTCCCTCCTGCAGCAAAGCACCCCCAAAACATGATGCTGCCACCCCCATGCTTCACTGTTGGGATGGTGTTCTTCAGCTTGCAAGCATCCCCCTTTTTCCTCCAAACATAACGATGGTCATTATGGCCAAACAGACCAGAGGACATTTCTCCAAAAAAGTATGATCTTTGTCCTCATGTGCAGTTGCAAACCGTAGTCTGGCTTTTTTATGACAGTTTTGAAGCAGTGGCTTCTTCCTTGCTGAGCAGCCTTTCATATTATGTTGATATAGGACTCGTTTTACTGTGGATATAGATACTTTTGTACCTGTTTCCTCCAACATCTTCACAAGGTCCTTTGCTGTTGTTCTGGGATTGATTCGCACTTTTCACACCAAAGTACGTTCATCTCTAGGAAACAGAATGTGTTTCCTTCCTGCGGTATGACGGCTGCGTGGTCTCATGGTATTTATACTTGCGTACTATTGTTTGTACAGATGAACATGGTACCTTCAGGCGTTTGGAAATTGCTCCCAAGGATGAACTAGACTTGTGGAGGTCTACAATTTTTTTTTTCTGAGGTCTTGGCTGATTTCTTTTGATTTTCCTTTGATTTCAAGCAAAGAGGCACTGAGTTTGATGGTAGGCCTTGAAATACATCCACAGGTACACCTCCAATTGACTCAAATTATGTCAATTAGCCTATAGCTTCTAAAGCCATGGCATCATTTTCTGGAATTTTCCAAGCTGTTTAAAGGCAGAGTCAACTTAGTGTATCGAAACTTCTGACCCACTAGAATTGTGATACAGTGAATTATAAGTGGAATAATCTGTCTGTAAACAATTGTTAGAAACGTTACTTGTGTCATGCACACAGTAGATGTCCTAAACGACTTTCCAAAACTATAGTTTGTTAACAACTTCTTATGGCTGAGATCCCGGTAACGGGATCGATATGACAACAGCCAGTGAAAGTGCATGGTGCCAAATTCAAACAACAGAAATCTCATAATTAAAATTCCTCAAACATACATGTGTTTTATACCATTTTAAAGGTAATCTTGTTGTTAATCCCAACAGTGTCTGATTTCAAATAGGATTTTCAGGGAAAGCTCCACAAACGATTGTGTTAGGTCACCGCCAAATCACAGACAAACACAGTCATTTTTCCAGCCAAAGATAGGAGTCACAAAAAGCACAGAGATAAAATTAATTACTAACCTTTGATGATCGTCATCAGATGACACTCATAGAACTTCATGTTACACAATACATGTATGTTTTGTTTGATAAAGTTCATATTTATATAAAAAAATCTGAGTTTACATTGACGTGTTACGTTCACTAGTTCCAAAAACTGATGAAATGATGAAATACTGATGAAATACTCATCATAAATGTAGATGATAATACAAGTTACACACATGGAATTATAGATATACCTCTCCTTAATGCAACCGCTGTGTCAGATTTCAAAAAAACTTTACGGATAAAGCAAACCATGCAATAATCTGAGACGGCGCTCAGAACAATAGTCAAATTAGCCGCCATGTTGGAGTCAACAGAAACCAGAAATGACATGATAAATATTCCCTTACCTTTGATGATCTTCATCAGAATACACTCCCAGGAATCCCAGGTCCACAATAAATGCTTGATTTGTTCGATAATGTCCGTTATTTATGTCCAATTAGCTACTTTTGTTAGCGCGTTTGGTAAACAAATCAAAGTCACGGAGCGCTTTCCCTAAAAGCTGACGAAATGTCCAAAAGTTTAGTAACAGTCAATAGAAACATGTCAAACGATGTATTGAATCAATCTTTAGAATGTTTTTAACATAAATCTTGAATAACGTTCCAACCGGAGAATTACATTGACTTCAGATGAGCGATGGAACACAGCTCCCTCTCATGTGAACGCACATGGTCGAAGCATGGTGAGGTCATGGCAGACCTGACTAATTCCCCTCTCATTCGGCCCCCCTTCACAGTAGAGGCATCAGACAAAGTTCTACAGACTGTTGACATCTAGTGGAAGCCGTAGGGAGTGAAAACTCATTCATATCTCGCTGTGATTTCAATAGGATCTTGGTTGAAAATCGACCAGCCTCAGAATTTCCACTTCCTGTTTGGATTTTTTCTCAGGTTTTTGCCTGCCATATGAGTTCTGTTATACACAGACTTCATTCAAACAGTTTTAGAAACTTCAGAGTGTTTTCTATCCAATAATATATGCAAAATAAAATATTTAATAATAATATGCATATATTAGCAACTATGACTGAGGAGCAGGCCGTTTACGCTGGGCACCTCTGTGCACCTTTCATCCAAGCTACTCAATACTGCCCCTGCAGCCATAAGAAGTTTTAACAAGACATTTGTGAAGTGGTTGAAAAACAAGTTTTACTGACTCCAACCTACGTGTATGTAAACTTCCGACTTCAACTGTACATTAGAACACCTACTCATTCAAGGACACCTACTCATTAATTTTCTTTATTTGTACTATTTTCTACATTGTAGAATAATAGTGAAGACGTCAAAACTATGAAATAACAAATATGGAATCATGTAGTAAATGTGTTAAACCAATAAAAATATATTTTATATTAGAGATTCTTCAAATAGCCACCCTTTGCCTTGATGACAGCTTTGCACACTCTTGTCATTCTCTCAATGAGCTTCATCACCTGGAATGCATTTCAATTAACAGGTGTGAATTCTTAAAAGTTAATTTGCGGAATGTCTTTCCTTCTTATTGTGTTTGAGCCAATCAGTTGTGTTGTGACAAGATGGGGGGGGGGGGGGGGGTAGCCCGATTTGGTAAAAGACCAAGTCCATATTATGGCAAGAGCAGCTCAAATAAGCAAAGAGAAATGGCAGTCCATCGATACTTTAAGACATGAAGATCAGTCAATACAGAACATTTCAAGAACTTTGAAAGTTTCTTCAAGTGCAGTCGCAAAAACCATCAAGCGCTATGATGAAACTGGCTATCATGAGGACTGCCACAGGAATGGAAGACCCAGATTTACCTCTGCTGCAGAGAATAAGTTGATAAGAGTTACCAGCCTCAGAAATTGCAGCCCAAATAAATGCTTCACAGAGTTCAAGTAAGATACACATCTCAAAATCAACTGTTCAGAGGAGCCTGCGTGAATCAGGCCTTCGTGGTCGAATTGCTTCAAGGAAACCACTACTAAAGGACACCAATAGGAAGAAGAGACTTGCTTGGTCCAAGAAACACAAGCAGTGGACATTAGACCGGTGGAAATTTGTCCTTTGGTCTGGAGTCCAAATTGGAGATTTCTGGTTCCAAACGCGGTGTCTTTGTGAGATGATTAACGGATGATCTCTGCATGTGGTTCCGCCGTAAAGCATGGAGGAGGAGGTATTATGGTGTGGGGTTGCTTTGCTGGTGACACTGTCTGTGATTTATTTAGAATTCAAGGCACACTTACCCAGAATGGCTACCACAGCATTCTGCAGCGATACGCCAAACCATCTGGATTAGTGGGACTATAATTTGTTTTTCAACAGGACAATGACCCAACACACCTCCAGGCTGTGTAAGGGCTGTTTTACCAAGAAGAAGAGTGATGGAGTGCTGCATCAGATGACCTGGCCTCCACAATCCCCTGACCTCAACCAAATTGAGATGGTTTTGGGATGAGTCGAACCGCAGAGTGAAGGAAAAGCAGCCAACAGGTGCTCAACATATGTGGGAACTCCTTCAAGACTGTTGGAAAAGCATTCCAGGTAAAGCTGGTTTAGAGAATGCCAAGAGTGTGCCAAGCTGCCATCAAGTCAAAGGATGGCAATTTAAAGAATCTCAAATATAAAATATATTTTGATTTGTTTAACACGTTTTTGGTTATTACATGATTGCATATTTGTTATATCATAGTTTTGATGTCTTCACAATGTAGAAAATACTAAAAAAATGAAGAAAACCGTTTGAATGAGTAAATTAAGAAAATCATTTGAATGAGTAGGTGTTTTTAAACTTTGACCGGTGGTATAAATGGAGGCCAAATGCTCGCTGGCTTCTCTTTCATTCAATGTTACGGGCGGCAACAATGTCAGCCTCATGCGAATTGAAGGAAAATATGAAACACAAAGAGAGAAGCCGTGCCGCCCTTGGCATCCGTGAATACACGCCACTGAGCTAATGTCTAATTACAAAGCACTAGCTACTGTCATCCTGGTAAACTAGTCTTGCTAAATGGGCTAACTCGACATAATGGAGCAATTGCTAAGCTGTGGCTAATGCATCTCTATCCAGCACAGTGACTTAATTACTAATTATATGGAAGTTCTAGTGAGTGCTTGGTAAGTGTAAAAAAGTGTATTTTGTTCTTCAGGCTAGATACCGTAGAGGAAGAGAGGAAGGGATGGGGGGAAAGAGAGAGAGAGAGACTGCACTGCTATCAAGCATGTCAGTAGTATCAGAAGCAGCAGTCACATTTTGCTTGCAGAAGAGGTTGATAGGTTTCACAGTAAACGTGGAAAATGTTCTCATTATACTTCATAATAAGACAAGTTTTGTTCAAATGTCATTACATTGAGGATGTAGAACACACACACACACACACACACTCAGATGATGTTACTTCATGCAGGTCTGAAAGGCAGTATAGTAGTGTAAGAAGCCACACACACACACACGCACAACACACACACCTAGAGGTGCTAGTGTATGTGTGAGAGTTGGTGTGTGTTAGCGGGCGGGATTGGGTGTATATAGTGTGTGTAACTGCTACTTTCATTTTGAAAAGGAATTCAGTAATTAAAACAAACCTCTTCTCCCTGCCCCCTGCTGAGAGACAGCACCAAGAAAGAGGGAGTGAGAGTAAAGAGGGAGGGCGAGTTATTTTTTATCAAAAGGAAAGAAAGGCGTTTAAATTTAGCCGTGTGTGCCGGGTTGCCATGAGGGGAGAATGTGCTAGCTAATACCGGAGACGCTAACTGGTTCGACAGCGAGGGAGCGCACACGGAAACCGTAGCTTCCTCCCACAGCACATGCAGCCCGCTGTTGTGGCCTCGAGGCAGCAAGGTTTCCAAATGGACTTCACATAGAAATGAACACAGAGGATCGGCACGGCTTTTCATCCCTGACCCAAAAGCTTTTAACGTTTAATTTAAACCCACATAAACCTTAACCTGGTCTTTTGGTTTTTCAGGGGGAATTATTTACTGTAGCTATAACCCAGTGGGTCTTCTAACTCTCCATTTTGGGGCCACAGACTGGTTCCTTATGTCATCCCACGGTTATACACTTCCTAAAACAACTGTTAATCTCTATTCCACTGTACAGTAGGTGATGTATGGAGGGAATGTTGTCAGACAATGGCACCGATGCAACACCCAAGAGTGTGCAGAGCATAGGATGAATTATATCAACAACGGAAACTGCTGTGAGATCTGGTACAGAAATGCAATCTCATGTATTACTGAGTCAGATCCTTTTCATTATGATTACTCAAGTATTTCCCTCCGTTTCCTCTTTTCAACATTGCAGCGGTCAGCTAAGCGGATAAAATGACCATATCAACGGAGAGTGAACATTTCGGAACTTGCTGCGTGTTGTTTTTGTTTGGAGAGGTGTCGCATCGTGACCTAGATATGCTACTTTGGATGCTTCGAAACTTCCGTCGCCATGGTAACTCCCAATGTGAGAGCGACTGAGCGATACGATGTGCTGCGTGCTGAATGCTGGAGGTTGTCTGCTGAGCCATCTGAGGTATACAGACAAGCACAACGAGCTAACTAACACCCCTGCCACTTACTGCTGCCTGCCATAGAACACCCTATGTAAAAGACAGGTCATATGCTAGAAATGCACAGCCCACTCCTGTTAAATGCAGTGGCTTGGGGCTATCATGAGAGCGTGCACTTATCACGCAAATATCCGAAGTAAGCAAAGTGAAAAGCGACATTTTTGGGGGGATAATTGGAACTGGTGAACTGCACTGCAGTTTTGAAGAGGTTGCAGAAGTTCACTGTACACAGTAACATGATTCTATTCTAATTCTATACTGAGAGCACCTTCCTAATATTGAGTTGCACCCCCTTTCGCCCTCAGAACAGCCTCAATTCTTCGGGCATGTACTACAAGGTTTTGAAAGCTTTCCACAGGGATGTTGGCCCATGTTGACTCCAATGCTTCCCACAGTTGTGTCAAGTTGCCTGGATGTCCTTTAGGTGGTGGTGGACCATTCTTGATACACACCGGAAACTGTTGAGCGTGAAAAACCCAGCACCATTGCAGTTCTTGTCACACTCAAACCAGTGTGCCTGGCACCTACTACCAAACCCCGTTCAAAGGCACTTAAATATTTTGTCTTGCCTTTGAATGGCACACATACATAATCCATGTTTCCGTTGTCTCAAGACTTAAACATCCTTATTTAACCAGTCTCCTCCCCTTCATCTACACTGATTGAAGTGGATTTAATAGGTGTGACATCAATAAGGGATCATAGCGTTCACCTGGATTTGCCTGATCAGTCTATGTTATGCTAAGATGTTTTGTACACTCAGTCTATATATTGTATGTTTTTACTGCTTCTGCTGTAGCTAGCCTATCCCTTTCCTCTATCTGACCAAAGGGACAGATACACACATGTATAAACACTCACCCTATATCTTTGTCGAACGCATAATAATGTAGACCCACACCTGGTGCTTGGGAGGCACACATGGAAGAGAGGAGAGAGGAACCGTCTCGGTGATATATAATTCAGGTGTGAGGCTGGTGGCCAGAGAGAGGGATGAGTGGGGTATGTTGGTAGCCCCCCTCGAAACACACACACAAACACACACAGCCCTGGGCCCTTTATCTCTTTCTCACACTCCCTGTGAGATGGGCAGGGTGTACTGTGGCCAGGTTGAGGACTGGGGAATATAGGACAAGTAGTAACGGGTGGGCAAGGCTGCTAACAACTGCTGTAGGTGTTTCTGTACCGGCTTCCAAACAAGCCAATTAGACTGTATAGTAGGTGAGTTGTCACTCGATTATTGTTATGTTGTTATCAGCCAGCACACAAACTTTCAGGGGGCAGGTGCTCAAAATTAAAAACCGGGTCACCCCCTCTCCCCGCTTGAAAAAAAGTAAACTTTCATAATTCATATCTCAGAATTCATAACATACCAAATGCCTCTGTAGGGAAAATTGAGCGTAGGCCCGTTTATTTCTACAACAACACACTCACTCATCACAAATTGTAAGCAAGCTAGTTACAGTGCCTCCTAAAGACATGATTGACATTGGGAAAAGAGGGTGGGCTATCAGCTGATCAGTGATGCACACACTTACTCATTCAACGGTTTTTCTTTTCATGTTACAATTTTCTACATTGTAGAATAATAGTGAAGACATCAAAACTATGAAATAACACATAAGGAATCATGTAGCAACCAATTTTTTTTTTAACAAATCTAGATATATTTTCTTTTTGAGATTCTTCAAAGTAGCCAACCTTTGCCCTGATGACAGCTGTGCACACTTTAAGCATTCTCTCAACCAGCTTCATGAGGTAGTCGCCAGGAAATAATTTCAATTAACAGTTGTGTCTTGTTAAAATTTCAATTGTGAATTTATTTCCTTCTTAATGCTATTGAGCCAGTCAGTTGTGTTGTGACAAGGTAGGGGTGGTGTACAGAAAGATTGCCCTATTTGGTGAAAGACCAAGTCCATATTATTATATATGTCACGTTCTGACCATACTTCTTGTGTGTTTTACTTGTTTAAGTGTTGGTCAGGACGTGAGGTGGGTGGGCATTCTATGTTGTGTGTCTAGTTTGTCTGTTTCTATGTTTGGCCTAATATGGTTCCCAATCAGAGGCAGGTGTTTTGTGTTCTCTCTGTTTCGAATCATATTTTGGTGGCTTGTTTTGTGTTGGGGTTTGTGGGTGGTTGTTTCCTGTCTTTGTGTTTCTCTGCACCAGCTAGGACTGTATTGGTTTGCCACATTTGTTATTTTGTATTTGTTAAGTTTTCGCGTTTCTCGTCTATTAAAACATGTTGAACACGAGCTACGCTGCGTCTTGGTCCAATCCCTGCTACATCTCCTCTTCAGACGAAGAGGAGAAAGGCTGCCGTTACAGAACCACCCACCAAACTCGGACCAAGCAGCGTAGTAATGGGCAGCAGCGACAGCAGCAGCAGCGGCCCATTACACAGGACTCCTGGACATGGGAGGAAATTCTGAGCGGTAAAGGACCCTGGGCTAAGGTTGGAGAATATCGGCGCTCTCGTGATGAGTTGGAGGCAGCTAAAGCCGAGGAGCGGTGGTATGAGGAGGCAGCACTGAAGCGCGGTAGGAAGCCCGAGAAGAAACCCCAAAAGTTTATTGGGGGGGGGGGGGACTAAAGGGGAGTGTAGCTGGGTCTGGGAACCAGAGCCAGGAACCAGAGCCGGTGAGGGCGGTATTGGAGGTGAGCAAAGTAGAGACTGTGAAGGATCTAATGGGGAGATTGGAGGAGAGAGAAATGAGGGATTTGCTGGTTTGGTGCATGAGGCACAACATCCGCCCGACGGAGCGTGTCGGGGATTTGATGTCACCTGAGTCAGCTCTCCATACTCATCCTGAGGTGCGGGCTAGCCGTCTGGTGAAGACTGTGCCAGCCTCACGCACCAGGCATCCTGTGCGCCTCCCTAGCCCTGCACGTCCTGTGCCAGCTCAGCGCACCAGCTCTCCTGTGGCAGCCCCATGCACCAGCTCTCCGGTGCCGGCGCCTCACACCAGGCCTCCAGTTCCAGCACCCCGCACTCGCCTTGAGGTGCGTGTCCTCAGCCCAGTACCATCGGTACCAACACCACGCACCAGGCTTCCAGTGCGTCTCCAGAGCCCTATTCCTCCTCCACGCACTCGCCCTGTGGTGCGTGTCTCCAGCCCAGTACCACCAGTGTCTACACCACGCACCAGGCTTCCTGTGCGTCTCCAGAGCCCTATTCCTCCTCCACGCACTCGCCCTGTGGTGCGTGTCTCCAGCCCAGTACCACCAGTGCCTACACCACGCACCAGGCTTCCTGTGCGTCTCCAGAGCTCTGTTCCTCCTCCACGCACTCGCCCTGTGGTGCGTGTCTCCAGCCCGGTACCACCAGTTCCGGTACCACGCACCAGGCCTATAGTGCGCCTTGAGAGTCCAGTGTGCCCTGCTCCTGCTCCCCACACTCGCCTAGTGATGCGTGTCTCCAGTCCGGTACCACCAGTTCCGGCACCACGCACCAGGCCTACTATGCGCCTCAGCAGGTCAGAGTCGGCCGTCTGCCCAGCACCACCTGCACTGCCCGTCTGCCCAGCGTCGTCTGAGCTGCCTGCCTGCCCAGTGCCGTCTGAGCTGCCTGTCTGCCTTCGTCTTCAAACGAAGAGGAGGAAGGCTGCCGTTACAATATATATATATTTTTGGACACACCTACTCATTCAAGGGTATATCACCACCAAAAGGTGCACTTTGGAGACTGGAAGGGTAAAGGGCCATGTGCTCTGCACAGGTAGATGCCTATCTGTGCACGGGCCTGCACACACTCCCCATCTCTCTCCACAGTGCAGATTGTGGCTTAGCATTTGCGCACTGGGCGCTTGAAGGCCCGAATGGGGGGAAAGAGGGAGAGAAGGAAAGAGGGATGACACAGGGATAGTGGAATGAAGGAAAAACAAAGCAGGCTGTTACCCGTGTCCCTGGAGGGAAGAGTGGATCTGCATCTCTCTCTCTCACTGCAACGTTTACACATTTTCTACCTTCCACATGTCTCGTTGCAGGCTATGGGTGAGGTGAAACGGAAAAGATGCAGTTGATTTAAAATTACAATTTGGAGCGAGGGGGTCTGCGGAGATAGAGGGAGCGGGAGCGTTTCGAAAGCGGCCTCCCGAGTGGCGCAGCGGTCTGTGGTACTGCATTGCAGTGTTGTGGTTTGATCCCAGGCTGTGTCATTACCGGCTGTGACCGGGAGTCCCATAGGGCAGCGCACAATTGGCCCAGCGTCGTCTGGGTTAGGTTGAGGGTTTGGCCGGGGGGGATTTACCTGGCTCATTGCGCTTTATTGACTCCTTGTGGCGGGCCAGGCACTTGCAGGCTAACCTCGGTTGTCAGTTGAACGCTGTTTCCTCTGACACATTGGTGCAGCTGGCTTCCGGGTTAAGCGAGTGGGTGTTAAGAAGCGTAGTTTTCCGGGTTATGATTCAGAGGATGCATGACTCCACCTTCACCTGTCGGAAGTTGCAGTGATCATGAAATTGAGAAGAAAAAGGGGGCAAAAATTACAACAAAAAGAAAAGAAAAAGGAGAGAAGATATGATCCAAATAACAACATCCTTCTCCTATTACTCTATGTGTGTGTGTGTGTGTGTGTGTGTGTGTGTGTGTGTGTGTGTGTGTGTGTGTGTGTGTGTGTGTGTGTGTGTGTGTGTGTGTGTGTGTGTGTGTGTGTGTGTGTGTGTGTATGCATGATCGTATACAGTGCATTCGGAAAGTATTCAGACCCCTTCCCTTTTTCCACATGTTATGTTACAGCCATATTCTAAAATTGATAAGTTTCCCTCATCAATCTACACACAATATCCCGTAATGATGAAGCAAAAACTGTTTTTTAGAAATGTTTGCAAACATATATTTTTTAAATACAGAAATAAGTTATTTACATAAGTATTCAGACCCTTTGCTATGAGAATCGAAATTGAGCTCAGGTGCATCCTGTTTCCATTGATCATGCTTGAGATGTTTCTACAACTTGATTGGAGTCCACCTGTGGTCATTTCAATTGATTGGACATGATTTGGAAAGGCACACACTTGTGTTTATAAGGTCCCACAGTTGACAGTGCATGTCAGAGCAAAAACCAAGCCATGAGATCGAAGGAATTGACCGTAGAGCTCCGAGACAGGATTGTGTCGAGGCACAGATCTGGGGAAGGGTACCAAAGAATATCTGCAGCATTGAAGGTCCCCAAAAACACAGTGGCCTCCATCATTCTTAAGTGGAAGAAGTTTGGAACCACCAAGACTCTTCCTAGAGATGGCAGCCTGGCCAAATTGAGTAATCGGGGGAGGAAGGTCAGGGAGGTGACCAAGAACCCGATGGTCACTTTGACAGAGCTCTAGAGTTCTTCTGTGGATATGGGAGAAACTTACAGAAGGACAACCATCTCTGCAGCACTCCACCAATCAGTCCTTTATGGTAGAGTGGCCAGACAGAAGCCACTCCTCAATAAAAGGCAAATTACAGTTGGCTTGGAGTTTGCCAAAGGCACCTAAAGGACTCAAGATTATCTGGTCTGATGAAACCAAGATTGAACTCTTTGGCCTGAATGCCAAGCATCACATCTGGAAGAAACCTGGCATCACCTGGCATCATCCCTACAGTGAAGCATGGTGGTGGCAGCATCATACTGTGGGGATGTTTTTCAGTGGCAGGGACTGGGAGACTAGTCAGGATCGAGGGAAAGATGAACAGGGAAAAGTGCAGAGGGATCCTTGATGAAAACCTACAACAGAGCGCTCAGGACCTCAGACTGGGGTGAAGGTTCACCTTCCAACAGGGCAATGACCCTAAGCACACAGCCAAGACAACGCAGGAGTGGCTTCGGGACAAGTCTCTGAATGTGGCCCAGCCAGTGGCCCAGCCAGAACCCGGACTTGAACCCGATCTAGCATCTCTGGAGAGACCTGAAAATAGCTGTGCAGCGATGCTCCCCATCCAACTTGACAGAGCTTGAGAGGATCTGCAGAGAAGAATGGGAGAAACTCCCCAAATGCCGTTGTTCCAAGCTTGTACCGTCATACCCAAGAAGACCCGAGGCTGTAATTGTTGCCAAAGTTGATTCAACAAAGTACTGACTAAAGGGTCTGAAAACGTACGTAAATTTGATATTTACGGTTTCTATTTTTAATACATTTGTGGAATATTTGTTAAACCTGTTTTCGCTTTGTCTTTATGGGGTATTGTGTGTAGATTGTTTAGGGATAAAAGCAATTTAATACATTTTAATATATGGCTGCAACGCAACGAAATGTGTAAAAAGTCATCGGGTCTGAATATTTTCCGAATGCACTGTATGTATGTATTGTATGTGTGCGTGTGTACATTCACCTGGGTGGGTGTGTGTACGTGCATGTGTGCTTCTGTGCATGTTTACATCTGTGTGTTGTGTGTGCGTGTCTGTGTGTAAGCCGGCCCCCTGAAGCAGACCGTGAGCTGTGGTCCGTCCAAGCCTGTTGTCCAGAGATAGCGCTGGGTTGTTTTGTTGCTACCCACCAATCAGCCCCGCGCTCACACCGAGGGGAGGGAGAGACCTGGCACAGCCTCCCGCCTACATGTACACACACACACTCTCTGTTAGATGCACACACACACACTCCTCCATCTTCTGCTCACTAAATCCTTTCCCACACACTACAGCTCCTCCATTAGTTTAGAACAGATTACACATGGATTTTAGGGTTAATCTCAATACGGTGGTAGAAAGTGGCTCCCTCTCCTTTTCTCCTTCATCTGATCTCAGCCGAAGGAAAGATGGAAGAATTTCCAACATATTGGTTTACCTGTCCTGAATGATCAATGTGTCAAAGGTGATTCTACCATGTAGTTGAATATTTATCTAATCAAGATTTTTGTTAAAAAAATTGGAGTGTACTTCTAGTTCGACTCATCCACCGCTTCCGAGTATACTACTCGCTAATGTTCAGTCTCTGGACAATAAAGTAGACGACCCCAGAGCTCTCTTTCTCTCTCTATCGACCTAGGTTGCCTCGACCTAGGTTCGGCAAAACTAAACATGGCGGTGTTCGCCTTAGCAATCTCACTGGGATAAAGACCTCCTCCATTCCTGCCATTATTGAAAGAGATCGTGATACCTCACATCTCAAAATAGGCCTACTTAATGTTAGATCCCTCACTTCAAAAACAGTTATAGTCAATGAACTAATCACTGATCATAATCTTGATGTGATTGGCCTGACTGAAACATGGGTTAAGTCTGATGAATTTACTGTGTTAAATGAGGCCTCGCCTCCTGGTTACACTAGTGACCATATCCCCCGTGCATCCCGCAAAGGCGGAGGTGTTGTTAACATTTACGATAGCAAATTTCAAATAACAAAAAAAAAATAAGACGTTTTTGTCTTTTGAGCTTCTAAATCTATGCAGCCTACTCAATCACTTTTCATAGCTACTGTTTACAGGCCTCCTGGGCCATACACAGTGTTCCTTACTGAGTTCCCTGAATTCCTATCGGACCTTGTAGTCATAGCAGATAATTCTAATTTTTGGTGATTTTAATGTTCACATGGAAAAGTCCCCAGACCCACTCCAAAGGGCTTTCGGAGCCATCATCGACTCAGTGGGTTTTGTCCAACATGTCTCTGGACCTACTCACTGCCACAGTCATACTCTGGACCTAGTTTTGTCCCATGGAATAAATGTTGTAGATCTTAATGTTTTTCCTCATAATCCTGGACTATCGGACCACCATTTTATTACGTTTGCAATCGCAACAAATAATCTGCTCAAACCCCAACCAAGGAGCATCAAAAGTCGTGCTATAAATTCTCAGACAACACAAAGATTCCTTAATGCCCTTCAAGACTCCTTCTGCCTACCCAAGGACGTCAGAGGACAAAAATCAGTTAACCACCTAACTGAGGAACTCAATTTAACCTTGCGCAATACCCTAGATGCAGTTGCACCCATAAAAACTAAAAACATTTCTCTTAAGAAACTAGCTCCATGGTATACAGAAAATACCCGAGCTCTGAAGCAAGCTTCCAGAAAATTGGAACGGAAATGGCGCCACACCAAACTGGAAGTCTTCCGACTAGCTTGGAAAGACAGTACCGTGCAGTATCGAAGAGCACTCACACTGCTGCTCGATCATCATATTTTTCCAACTTAATTGAGGAAAATAAGAACAATCCTACATTTCTTTTTGATACTGTCGCAAAGCTAACTAAAAAGCAGCATTTCCAGGTGAGGATGGCTTTTACTTCAGCAGTAATAAATTCATGAACCTCTTTGAGGAAAAGATCATGATCATTAGAAAGCAAATTACGGACTTTAAATCTGCGTATTCCACCAAAGCTCAGCTGTCCTGAGTCTGCACAACTCAGCCAGGACCTAGGATCAAGAGAGACACTTAAGTGTTTTAGTACATTTACATTACATTTAAGTCATTTAGCAGACGCTCTTATCCAGAGCGACTTACAAATTGGTGCATTCACCTTATGACATCCAGTGGAACAGCCACTTTACAATAGTGCATCTAAATCTTTTAAGGGGGGGGGGGGGGTCAGAAGGATTGCTTTATCCTATCCTAGGTATTCCTTGAAGAGGTGGGATTTCAGGTGTCTCCGGAAGGTGGTGATTGACTCCGCTGTCCTGGCGTCGTGAGGGAGTTTGTTCCACCATTGGGGTGCCAGAGCAGCGAACAGTTTTGACTGGGCTGAGCGGGAACTGTACTTCCTCAGTGGTAGGGAGGCGAGCAGGCCGATGAACGCAGTGCCCTTGTTTGGGTGTAGGGCCTGATCAGAGCCTGAAGGTACTGAGGTGCCATTCTCCTCACAGAGGAGGAGCGGGGTGACGTGAGAGAACTTGGGAAGGTTGAACACCAGACGGGCTGCGGCGTTCTGGATGAGTTGTAGGGGTTTAATGGCACAGGCAGGGAGCCCAGCCAACAGCGAGTTGCAGTAATCCAGACGGGAGATGACAAGTGCCTGGATTGGGACCTGCGCCGCTTCCTGTGTGAGGCAGGGTCGTACTCTGCGGATGTTGTAGAACATGAACCTACAGGAACGGGCCACCGCCTTGATGTTAGTTGAGAACGACAGGGTGTTGTCCAGGATCACGCCAAGGTTCTTAGCGCTCTGGGAGGAGGACACAATGGAGTTGTCAACCGTGATGGCGAGATCATGGAACGGGCAGTCCTTCCCCGGGAGGAAGAGCAGCTCCGTCTTGCCGAGGTTCAGCTTGAGGTGGTGATCCGTCATCCACACTGATATGTCTGCCAGACATGCAGAGATGCGATTCGCCACCTGGTCATCAGAAGGGGGAAAGGAGAAGATTAATTGTGTGTCGTCTGCATAGCAATGATAGGAGAGACCATGTGAGGTTATGACAGAGCCAAGTGGCTTGGTGTATAGCGAGAATAGGAGAGGGCCTAGAACAGAGCCCTGGGGGACACCAGTGGTGAGAGCGCGTGGTGAGGAGACAGATTCTCGCCACGCCACCTGGTAGGAGCGACCTGTCAGGTAGGACGCAATCCAAGCGTGGGCCGCGCCGGAGATGCCCAACTCGGAGAGGGTGGAGAGGAGGATCTGATGGTTCACAGTATCGAAGGCAGCCGATAGGTCTAGAAGGATGAGAGCAGAGGAGAGAGAGTTAGCTTTAGCAGTGCGGAGCGCCTCCGTGATACAGAGAAGAGCAGTCTCAGTTGAGTGACTAGTCTTGAAACCTGGCTGATTTGGATCAAGAAGGTCATTATGAGAGAGATAGCAGGAGAGCTGGCCAAGGACGGCACGTTCAAGAGTTTTGGAGAGAAAAGAAAGAAGGGATACTGGTCTGTAGTTGTTGACATCGGAGGGATCGAGTGTAGGTTTTTTCAGAAGGGGTGCAACTCTCGCTCTTTTGAAGACGGAAGGGACGTAGCCAGCGGTCAAGGATGAGTTGATGAGCGAGGTGAGGTAAGGGAGAAGGTCTCCGGAAATGGTCTGGAGAAGAGAGGAGGGGATAGGGTCAAGCGGGCAGGTTGTTGGGCGGCCGGCCGTCACAAGACGCGAGATTTCATCTGGAGAGAGAGGGGAGAAAGAGGTCAGAGCACAGGGTAGGGCAGTGTGAGCAGAACCAGCGGTGTCGTTTGACTTAGCAAACGAGGATCGGATGTCGTCGACCTTCTTTTCGAAATGGTTGACGAAGTCGTCTGCAGAGAGGGAGGAGGGGGGGGGGAGGAGGATTCAGGAGGGAGGAGAAGGTGGCAAGAGCTTCCTAGGGTTGGAGGCAGATGCTTGCAATTTAGAGTGGTAGAAAGTGGCTTTAGCAGCAGAGACAGAAGAGGAAAATGTAGAGAGGAGGGAGTGAAAGGATGCCAGGTCCGCAGGGAGGCGAGTTTTCCCTCATATCCGCTCGGCTGCCCGGAGCCCTGTTCTGTGAGCTCGCAATGAGTCGTCGAGCCACGGAGCGGGAGGGGAGGACCGAGCCGGCCTGGAGGATAGGGGACATAGAGAGTCAAAGGATGCAGAAAGGGAGGAGAGGAGGGTTGAGGAGGCAGAATCAGGAGATAGGTTGGAGAAGGTTTGAGCAGAGGGAAGAGATGATAGGATGGAAGAGGAGAGAGTAGCGGGGGAGAGAGAGCGAAGGTTGGGACGGCGCGATACCATCCGAGTAGGGGCAGTGTGGGAAGTGTTGGATGAGAGCGAGAGGGAAAAGGATACAAGGTAGTGGTCGGAGACTTGGAGGGGAGTTGCAATGAGGTTAGTGGAAGAACAGCATCTGGTAAAGATGAGGTCAAGCGTATTGCCTGCCTTGTGAGTAGGGGGGGGAAGGTGAGAGGTGAGGTCAAAAGAGGAGAGGAGTGGAAAAAAGGAGGCAGAGAGGAATGAGTCAAAGGTAGACGTGGGGAGGTTAAAGTCACCCAGAACTGTGAGAGGTGAGCCGTCCTCAGGAAAGGAGCTTATCAAGGCATCAAGCTCATTGATGAACTCTCCGAGGGAACCTGGAGGGCGATAAATGATAAGGATGTTAAGCTTGAAAGGGCTGGTAACTGTGACAGCATGGAATTCAAAGGAGGCGATAGACAGATGGGTAAGGGGAGAAAGAGAGAATGACCACTTGGGAGAGATGAGGATCCCGGTGCCACCACCCCGCTGACCAGAAGCTCTCGGGGTGTGCGAGAACACATGGGCAGACGAAGAGAGAGCAGTAGGAGTAGCAGTGTTATCTGTGGTGAGCCATGTTTCCGTCAGTGCCAAGAAGTCGAGGGACTGGAGGGAAGCATAGGCTGAGATGAGCTCTGCCTTGTTGGCCGCAGATCGGCAGTTCCAGAGGCTACCGGAGACCTGGAACTCCACGTGGGTCGTGCGGGCTGGGACCACCAGGTTAGGGTGGCCGCGGCCACGCGGTGTGAAGCGTTTGTATGGTCTGTGCAGAGAGGAGAGAACAGGGATAGACAGACACATAGTTGACAGGCTACAGAAGAGGCTACGCTAATGCAAAGGAGATTAGAATGACAAGTGGACTACACGTCTCGAATGTTCAGAAAGTTAAGCTTACGTTGCAAAAAAAAATAAAAAATCTTATTGACTAAAATGATATAGTTCTGCTGGCTGGTGAAGTAGGCTGGCTAGCAGTGGCTGCGTTGTTGAAAGTGTAGCTGGCTAGGTAACCTCGACAATTTCTCTAAATTTCTCTAAACTACACAATTATCTTGGATACAAGGACAGCAAAGACAACTATGTAGCTAGCTAACACTAGGCTAATCAAGTCGTTCCGTTGTAATGTAAGTTTCTACAGTGCTGCTATTCGGTAGAAGTTGGCTAGCTAGCAGTGTTAGCTAGCAGTGTTGGCTAGGTAGGAGAACGGCAGCGCGGCGGACGAAAATAGCTGGCTAGTTAACCGATAATTACTCAAAACTACACAATTATCTTAGATACAAAGATAGCAAAGACAACTATGTAGCTAGCTAACACTACACTAATCAAGTCGTTCCGTTGTAATGTAATCGTTTCTACAGTGCTGCTATTCGGTGGCTAGCTGGCTAGCTAGCAAGGGTTGACTACGTTACGCTACGTTAGGACGAAAATAGCTGGCTAGCGAACCTCAATAACTACACAATTATCTTTGATACAAAGACGGCTATGTAGCTAGCTAAGTAGCTAGCTAAGATCAAACAAATCAAAGATAGCAAAGACAACTGTGTAGCTAGCTAACACTACACTAATCAAGTCGTTCCGTTGTAATGCAATCGTTTCTACAGTGCTGCTATTCGGTGGCTAGCTGGCTAGCTAGCAGTGTTGACTACGTTACGTTACGTTAGGACGAAAATAGCTGGCTAGCGAACCTCAATAACTACACAATTATGTTTGATACAAAGACGGCTATGTAGCTAGCTAAGATCAAACAAATCAAACCGTTGTACTGTAATGAAAATGAAAATGAAAATGAAATGGTAATACTACCTGTGGAGCGAAGCGGAATGCGACTACTCCCTCCAACTCCCTCCCTCCAACCCAGTACTATATCTCTTGACACAATGATGAAAATAATCATGGCCTCTAAATCTTCAAGCTGGATACTGGACCCTATTCCAACTAAACTACTGAAAGAGCTGCTTCCTGTGCTTGGCCTTCCTATGTTGAACATAATAAACGGCTCTCTATCCACCGGATGTGTACCAAACTCACTAAAAGTGGCAGTAATAAAGCCTCTCTTGAAAAAGCCAAACCTTGACCCAGAAAATATAAAAAAAACTATCAGCCTATATCGAATCTTCCATTCCTCTCAATTTTTTTTGAAAAAGCTGTTGCGCAGCAACTCACTGCCTTCCTGAAGACAAACAATGTATACGAAATGCTTCAGTCTGGTTTTAGACCCCATCATAGCACTGAGACTTCACTTGTGAAGGTGGTAAATGACCTTTTAATGGCGTCAGACCGAGGCTCTGCATCTGTCCTCGTGCTACTAGACCTTAGTGCTGCCTTTGATACCATCGATCACCACATTCTTTTGGAGAGATTTTAAACCCAAATTGGTCTACACGGACAAGTTCTGGCCTGGTTTAGATCTTACCTGTTGGAAAGATATCAGTTTGTCTTTGTGAATGGTTTGTCCTCTGACAAATTAACTGTACATTTCGGTTGTTCCTCAAGGTTCCGTTTTAGGGCCACTATTTTCACTGTATATTTTACCTCTTGGGGATGTCATTCGAAAACATAATGTTAACTTTCACTGCTATGCGGATGACACACAGCTATACATTTCAATGAAACAATGTGAAGCCCCAAAATTGCCCTCGCTAGAAGCCTGTGTTTCAGACATAAGGAAGTGGATGGCTGAAAACGTTCTACTTTTAAACCCGGACAAAACAGGGATGCTTGTTCTAGGTCCCAAGAAACAAAGAGATCTTCTGTTGAATCTGACAATTAATCTTGATGGTTGTAAAGTCGTCTCAAATAAAACTGTGAAGGACCTCGGCGTTACTCTGGACCCTGATCTCTCTTTTGACGAACATATCAAGACTGTTTCAAGGACAGCTTTTTTCAATCTACATAACATTGCAAAAATCAGACATTTTCTGTCCAAAAATGATGCAGGAAAATTAATCCATGCTTTTGTTACTTTTAGGTTAGACTACTGCAATGCTCTACTTTCCGGCTACCCGGATAAAGCACTAAATAAACTTCAGTTAGTGCTAAATACAGCTGCTAGAATCCTGACTAGAACCAAAAAATGCATCATATTACACCAGTGCTAGCCTCCCTACACTGGCTTCCTGTTAAGGCAAGGGCTGATTTCAAAGTTTTACTGTTCACCTACAAAGCGTTACATGGGCTTGCTCCTACCTATCTTTCCGAGTTGGTCCTGCCGTACATACCTACACGTACGCTACGGTCACAAGACGCAGGCCTCCTAATTGTCCCTAGAATTTCTAAGCAAACAGCTGGAGGCAGGGCTTTCTCCTATAGATCTCAATTTTTATGGAACGGTCTGCCTACCCATTTGAGAGACATAGACCCGTTCTCAACCTTTAAGTCTTTACTGAAGACTTCTCTTCAGTAGGTCATATGATTGAGTGTAGTCTGGCCCAGGAGTGTGAAGGTGAATGAAAAGGCACTGGAGCAATGAACCGCCCTTGCTGTCTCTGCCTGGCCGGTTCCCCTCTCTCCACTGGGATTCTCTGCCTCTAACCCTATTACAGGGGCTGACGTGATCTTCCTGTCTGGGTTGACGTCCCCCCTTGGGTTGTACCGTGGCGGAGATCTTTGTGGGCTATACTCGGCCTTGTCTCAGGATGTTAAGTTTGTGTTTGGAGCTTTCCCTCTAGTGGGGTGGGGGTTGTGCTTTGGCAAAGTGAGTGGGGTTATATCCTTCCTGTTTGGCCCTGTCCGGGGGTATCATCGGATGGGGCCACAGTGTCTCCTGACCCCTCCTGTCTCAGCCTCCAGTATTTATGCTGCAGTAGTTTATGTGTCGGGGGGATAGGGTCAGTTTGTTATATCTGGAGTACTTCTCCTGTCTTATCCGGTGTCCTGTGTGAATTTAAGGATGCTCTCTCTAATTCTCTCCTTCTCTCTTTCTTTCTCTCTCTCGGAGGACCTGAGCCCTAGGACCATGCGTCAGGACTACCTGGCATGATGACTCCTTGCTGTCCCCAGTCCACCTGGCCTTGCTGCTGCTCCAATTTCAACTGTTCTGCCTGCGGCTAGGGAACCCTGACCTGTTCACCGGACCTGCTACCTGTCCCAGACCTGCTGTTTTCAACTCTCTAGATACTTCAGGAGCGGTAGAGATACTCTTAATGATCGGCTATGAAAAGCCAACTGACATTTACTCCTGAAGTGCTGACTTGCTGCACTCTCGGTAACTACTGTGATTATTATTATTATTTGACCATGCTGGTCATTTATGAACATTTGAACATCTTGTCCATGTTCTGTTATAATCTCCACCCGGCACAGCCAGAAGAGGACTGGCCACCCCTCATGGTTCCTCTCTAGGTTTCTTCCTAGGTTTTGGCCTTTCTAGGGAGTTTTTCCTAGCCACCGTACTTCTACACCTGCATTGCTTGCTGTTTGGGGTTTTAGGCTGGATTTCTGTATAGCACTTTGAGATATCAGCTGAGATATCAGCTGATGTACGAAGGGCTATATAAATAAATTTGATTTCTATCTCTAGAGAGAGAGAGCGAGAGAGAGAGATCCACATCCACTCTTCCCTCCAGAGAGACATCAGGGACTGTAACATACTCTGTTTCACGGAATCATGGCTCTCTCCAGATATACTGTCAACGTCCATGCAGTCAGCTGTGTTCTCAGTACATAGTTCAGATAGGAATAAAGAACTCTACTGGAAGAAAAAAAGGCGGTAGTGTATGTTTCATGATTAACTAGTCATGGTGTGATTATGGTAACGACCAGAAACTGAAGTCCTTTTGTTCACCAGACCTAGAATATCTCACAATCAAATGCCGACCGTATTACCTCCCAAGAGAATTCTCTTCAGTTATAGTGTAAGCCGTCTATATTGCCACTCAAGCCGATATTACGACGGCCGTCAAGGAACTACACTGGAATTTGTGCAAACTGGAAACCACATATCCTGAGGCTGCATTTATTATAGCTGGGGATTTGAACAAAGCAAATTTGAGGAAAACGCTACCAAAGTTCTATCAACACATTGCCCATAGTACTCGCGCTGCAAAAACTCTCAACCATTGTTACTCCCTGTTCCGGAGCGGATATAGGGGGTGTGTTTCGACTTAGCATAAATGTCTCCAGATTAAACTGCCTAGTACTCAATTCTTGTTCGTACAATATGCATATTATTATTATTATTGTATAGAAAACACTTTCTAGTTTCTATAGCCGTTGGAATTATGTCTCTGAGTGAAACAGAACTCCTTCTACAGCACTTTTCATGACAGGGAGTGAGAGTTCAGAAATCTTGGCCCCTGTTCCCAGGTCAGTTGTAATGTCCCTGTAAATGCTATGGGGAAACAAACACTGCCTACGTCTTCCTCTAGATGTCAGTAAGTGGTGACGCTTTGTATAAAAGACCAATGACCGGAAGTAGCTTTCTTTTCGTCTCTGCTCCTGACGCACGATGGACGTCGGACTTGCCTCCTTCCAAGCTGTTGTTTAGCCAGTAATATTTCTCCGGTCATGTTTTTACTCGTTACAGGTGTTAAAAACATCATAAGGTAGTTAATTTAAACCGTTTTATAGCAATTTATGTCCGTTTAGGGCGATTTTATGGCGTTTCTGTGTGACGCACCTCGCGGAGCTGGGCACTTTGAGTGCATGGTGAACGTTAGTGGCCATTTCGACGGGACAAGAGGACATCTTTCGACCAAAAGACGATTAGACCGGAGAAAGGATTCATTGTCCAAGATTCTGATGGCAGTTCAGCTAATAGTAAGAACTATTTATGATGATAAATCGTGTTTCTGTCGAAAAATGTTAAACGCTTATGCCGCCATTTTCTTTGGGGTAGCTTCGCTTTGGCGCAACCTGTATTGAAAAGTAAGGATAATTTAAAAAATGTAATTCAGCGATTGCATTAAGAACTAAATTGTCTATCAATCGCTGTCCACCCTGTATTTTTTAGTCAAGTTTATGAGTATTTATGTATTAGACTAGATCACTGTCCAATATGGCGCCCAACATTTTCTGACCAGCTTGGCTACTTTTCTCATTGTATAACCACGATTTTGGTGGCTAAATATCCACATTTTCGAACAAACTCTATATGTATGTTGTAATATGATGTTACAGGAGTGTCATCTGAAGAATTCTGAGAAGGTTAGTGAAAAAATTAATACATTTTGGTGGTGATAATGCTATCGCTCTTTTTGCCGTGAATCAATGCTGGGGTAATGTTTGCACATGTGCTATGCTAATATAACGATTTATTGTGTTTTCGCTGTAAGACACTTAGAAAGTCTGAAATATTGTCTGGATTCACAGGATCTGTGTCTTTCAATTAGTGTACGCTGTGTATTTTTAAGAAATGTTTTATGATTAGTAATTAGGTAATACACGTTGCTCTCTGTATTTATTCTAGTCGAGTTGTGATGGTGGGTGCAATTGTAAACTATGATTTATACCTGAAATATGCACATTTTTCTAACAAAACCTATCCTATACAATAAATATGTTATCAGACTGTCATCTGATGAGGTTTTTTCTTGGTTAGTGGCTATCAATATCTTTATTTGGCCGAATTGGTGATAGCTACTGATGCAGTAAGAAAATGGTGGAGTAAGAAAATTGTTGTCTTTTGCTAACGTGGTTAGCTAATAGATTTACATATTGTGTCTTCCCTGTAAAACATTTTACAAATCAGAGATGATGGCTTGAATCACAAGATCTGTATCTTTCATTTGGTGTCTTGGACTTGTGATTTCATGAACATTTTATTTTATGATATCCCTGTAACTTTAGGCTAGGCTATGCTAGTCAGCTTTTGTGTTGGGGGGGATCCCGGATCCGGGTTAGGGAGGCGTTAGAGGTTAATAATGTCTACATACTGCTTTACTTATTTCTTATGTATATACTGTATTCTATTCTAATGTATTTTAGTCAATGCCACTCCTACATTGCTCATCCTAATATTTACATTTTTCTTAATTCCATTTTTTTACTTTTAGATTTGTGTCCATTGTTGTGAATTTTTAGATACTAATTCACTGTTGGGGCTAGGAACACAAGTATTTTGCTATAACATCTGCTAAGTATGTGTATGTATCAGGACTCAGGATAAGACCCAGATGCAGACAGTTCAAATCACAGATGTTTATTTACAAAAACAGGGGGCAGGCAAACGACAGGTCAAGGGCAGGCAGAGGTCAGTAATCCAGGGCAGTGTCAGTGAGGTACAGAACGGCAGGCAGGCTCAGTGTCAGAGCAGGCAGAGGTCAGTAATCCAGGGCAGTGTCAGTGAGGTACAGAACGGCAGGCAGGCTCAGTGTCAGGGCAGGCAGAGGTCAGTAATCCAGGGCAGTGTCAGTGAGGTACAGAACGGCAGGCAGGCTCAGTGTCAGGGCAGGCAGAGGTCAGTAATCCAGGGCAGTGTCAGTGAGGTACAGAACGGCAGGCAGGCTCAGTGTCAGGGCAGGCAGAGGTCAGTAATCCAGGGCAGTGTCAGTGAGGTACAGAACGGCAGGCAGGCTCAGTGTCAGGGCAGGCAGAGGTCAGTAATCCAGGGCAGTGTCCGTGAGGTACAGAACGGCAGGCAGGCTCAGTGTCAGGGCAGGCAGAGGTCAGTAATCCAGGGCAGTGTCAGTGAGGTACAGAACGGCAGGCAGGCTCAGTGTCAGGGCAGGCAGAGGTCAGTAATCCAGGGCAGTGTCAGTGAGGTAAAGAACGGCAGGCAGGCTCAGTGTCAGGGCAGGCAGAATGGTCATAACAAAACAAAAAAACTAGAGCACAGGAAACACAGGAGCACGATGGTAGGACTTGATGAGACAAGACGAACTGGCAACAGACAAACAGACAACGCAGGTATAAATACACAGCCTCACTAATGTATATATTTAGTGCCTACAAAGTATTCATACCCCTCAATTTATTCCACATTTTGTTGTGTCACAGCCTGAATTAATGGATACAGAAATGTATAATCTCACCCATTTCTGTACAGCACTTTGCGATATCAGTTGATGTAAGGGCTATAAATACATTTGATTTGATTTGATCTGCACACAATACCCCATAATGAGAAAGTAAAAACATGTACAAAATACACTTTGCAAATTTTATTTGAATGAAATACAGAAATCTTATTTAAATAAGTATTCACACCCCTGAGTCAATACATGTTAGAATTCACTTTGGCAGAGATTACAGCTGTGAGTCCTTCTGGGTAAGTCTCTAAGAGCTTTGCACACCTGGATTGTACAATATTTGCATATTATTCTGTCTTTTAAGGTCTTTGTTGATCAGAAACATTCAGTGTTGTCTTGGTAAGTAGCTCCAGTGTATATTTGGCCTTATGTTTTAGGTTATTGTCCTGCTGAATGGTGAATTTGTTGGAAAGCAGATTGAACCAGGTTTCCTCTAGGATTTTCCTGTGCTTAGCTCCATTCCGTTTATTTTTATCCTAAAAACTTTGTAGTTGTGTTGTGTCGGATTTGTCCCGAACAAAACGCTTTGTATTCAGGACATAAAGATTTACTTTAACGCCTTAGTGCAAACAGGATACATGTTTTTATATGTTTATTCTGTACAAGCTTCCTCCTTTTAATGTATGTTGTATTTTGGAGTCACTACAATGTTGTTGATACATCCTCAGGTTTATTCTATCACAGCCATTGAACTATGTAACTATTTTAAAGTCACCATTGGCCTCATGGTGAAATCCTTCAGCGGTTTCCTTTCTCTCCGGCAACTGGGTTAGTACAGATTTCTGTGTCTTTGTAGTGACTGGGTGTATTGATACACCATCCAAAGTGTAATTAATAATAATGTGTAATTAATAACTAATGTCCCCCATCTACTAATAGGTGCCCTTTGTGAGGCATTGGAAAACCCCCCTAGCCTTCGTGGTTGAATCTCTGTTTGACATTCACTGCTCGGCTGAGGGACCTTCCAGATAATTGTATGTGTGGGGTACAGAGAGGAGAGAGTCAAAAAAATCATGTTAAACACTATTATTGCACACAGAGTGAGTCCATGAACTGTAACTCATGTTGTGACTTTTTTTAATCTTTGGCTTTTTAGGCTTGCCATAACAAAGGGGTGGAATACCTAGTGACTGAAGACATTTCAGATTTTTTTATTTGTAAGCATTTCTAAAAACATAATTTTATTTTGACATTATAGGGTATTGTCTGTAGGCCGGTGACACAAAATCAAAATATAATCCATTTTAAATTCAGGCTATAACATAGCAAAATGTGACTACTTTCTGAAGGCACGGATTATATTTACATTCCGGACTATGACATTGCTCATTCTGATATTTTTTTGGACACTTTTTGAACATGTGCTTACTGTTTTGTATTGCTTTCTAGGTATTATTGCTTTACTGTTGGATCTAGAAAGAAAATATTTTTATGCGATTGGTTTTGAAGGAGCCTGACTTCGGCTACTATATCCAACCCAGCTCCGATATCACAGAGGGAGAGGGAGAGAAAAACAGTCACCATACAGTCATGGAAGCCAACAGTAAATACACGGTTGAACGTCACAGCTGCACTCTGGATGTGGGTTGAGGCCAATCCAACACCGCTCTCACCTTGTCAGTGTCCATCTGAACATTTCAATATTTTGCAACCTGATTCAAGTGTCCTCCATTACTCTGAAGCAGGACTGGTGTCTGGCCACTTCCTTAGCCTTCTATAACAGCTGCTCAATAACAAATCTACCAGGTTTTGTTTGTAGCATGTGAATGAAATAAAATATATTGCCAAAAATAACTCTAGCTATATATCTATATATGTATATGCTAATAGAGGGACTGTAACTACAGAAGAGATTCAGGCTGTTTCCGCTGACGCCGTTAGTATGCAACCAGCCTTTTCCGATTTGCTGCCAGAGCCATACCTATTTGTAATAGACAAGTCATTCATCTATTTTTGCCCTAAAAAATACACTATAAACTTTTATGAGAACAGGCATGTTGTTTTGGGTTAGCAGACGAAGCCCCCAAATGCTAGCTACCTAACTTGAAAATCCTAGTTAGTTATCATATCTTTGTCCGAGTTGACATGAGTTGTCTAGGTAGCTAAAGTTAGCTAGCCTGTTCAGTTGAAACATTATTGAAAGCAAGCTGGCTACATCCTATGAATAGCTAGCAAGTGCCTGCCCTGTATTGACCCTTAATGACTATGGGCTACAGTTAGCTGTTATTAGCAAGGTAACTAACTAATGTGAGCTATGCACATCTTCCTCTGACATGCAACATCACACGTTAGCTTGATGTATTTAGCTAACTAAAGTATCATTCCCATTTCATCGGTGATATCATAGCTAGCCTGGCTTGCTAGCATTATCAAATCATGTTGTATAACTAAAAGGAGCTACTAGCTAGCTAGTAAATCAAAATGTGTTTGTCACATGCGCCAAATACAACAGGTGTAGAGAGTATCAGCAGCGTAGAAGGGGGGGGCAATGCAAATAGTCTGGGTAGCCATTTGATTAGATGTTCAGGAGTCTTATGGCTTGGGGGTAAAATACACTGCTCAAAAAAATAAAGGGAACACTTAAACAACACAATGTAACTCCAAGTCAATCACACTTCTGTGAAATCAAACTGTCCACTTAGGAAGCAACACTGATTGACAATACATTTCACATGCTGTTGTGCAAATGGAATAGACAAAAGGTGGAAATTATAGGCAATTAGCAAGACACCCCCAATAAAGGAGTGATTCTGCAGGTGGTGACCACAGACCACTTCTCAGTTCCTATGCTTCCTGGCTGATGTTTTGGTCACTTTTGAATGCTGGCGGTGCTTTCACTCTAGTGGTAGCATGAGACTGAGTCTACAACCCACAAAAGTGGCTCAGGTAGTGCAGCTCATCCAGGATGGCACATCAATGCGAGCTGTGGCAAGAAGGTTTGCTGTGTCTGTCAGCGTAGTGTCCAGAGCATGGAGGCGCTACCAGGAGACAGGCCAGTACATCAGGAGACGTGGAGGAGGCCGTAGGAGGGCAACAACCCAGCAGCAGGACCGCTACCTCCGCCTTTGTGCAATGAGGAGCACTGCCAGAGCCCTGTAAAATGACCTCCAGCAGGCCACAAGTGTGCATGTGTCAGCATATGGTCTCACAAGGGCTCTGAGGATCTCATCTCGGTATCTAATGGCAGTCAGGCTACCTCTGGCGAACACATGGAGGGCTGTGCGGCAAACTTAATGATGGTGTTGGAGTTGTGCCTGGCCGTGTAGTCATGAGTGAACAGGGAGTACAGGAGGGGACTGAACACGCACCCCTGAGGTGCCCTCGTGTTGAGGATCAGCGTGGCAGATGTGTTGTTAGCTTAGTGATGAGCTTTGAGGGCACTATGGCGTTGAACGCTGAGCTGTAGTCAATGACTAGCATTCTCACATAGGTGTTCCTTTTGTCCAGGTGTGAAAGGGCAGTGTGGAATTCAATAGAGATTGCATCATCTGTGGATCTGTTGGTGCCGTATGCAAATTGGAGTGGGTCTAGGGTGTCTGGGATAATGGTGTTGAGGTGAGCCATGACCAGCCTTTCAAAGCACTTCATGGCTACACACGAGTGCTACGGGTTGGTAGTCATTTAGGAAGGTTACCTTAGTGTTCTTGGGCACAGGGACTATGGTGGTCTGCCTGAAACATGTTGGTATTACAGACTCAGACAGGGAGAGGTTGAAAATGTCAGTTAGTACCAGCTATCCACCTAGCAAAAGTGACCGTGTTGGATGTAATGCATTCCTGGCCATCTAGCAATATTGTTGAAACGCATTGGAAGTTTGCACCAAATTTATGGACGCCCATTTTCACTCCTATTATCCGAGCTCAATGTGCATGCGTTGCACCCATATGGAGAGCTGACATGTCCACATGGCAGCGGACCAAAAGTGTTTTCTCTGGGCAATTGGTCATCATTGGCATGTACAGTTGAAGTCGGAAGTTTACATACACCTTAGCCAAATACATTTAAACTCAGTTTTTTTGATATTTAACCCAAGTAACAATTCCCTGTCTCAGGACAGTTAGAATTACCACTTTATTTTAAGAATGTGAAATGTCAGAATAATAGTAGAGAGAATTATTTCTTTCAGATTTGATTTCTTTCATCACATTCCCAGTGGGTCAGAAGTTTACATACACTCAATTAGTATTTGGTAGCATTACCTATAAATTGTTTAACTTGGGTCAAACATTTCGGGTAGCCTTCCACAACCTTCCCACAATAAGTTGGGTGAATTTTGGCTCATTCCTCCTGACAGAGCTGGTATAACTGAATCATGTTTGTAGGCCTCCTCACTCACGCACACACTTTTTCAGTTCTGCCCACAAATGTTCAATAGGATTGAGGTCAGAGTTTTGTGATGGCCACTCCAACACCTTGACTTTGTTGTCCTTAAGCCATTTTGCCAAACTTTGGAAGTATGCTTGGGGTCATTGTCCATTTGGAAGACCCATTTGCGACCAAGCTTTAACTTCCTGACTGATGTCTTGAGATGTTGCTTCAATATATCCACAAAATGTTCCTACCTCATGATGCCATCTATTTTGTGAAGTGCACCAGTCCCTCCTGCAGAAAAGCACCCCCACAACATGATGCTGCCACCCCCGTGCTTCACGGTTGGGATGGTGTTCTTCGGCTTGCAAGCGTCCCCCTTTTTTCTCCAGACATAACAATGGTCATTATGGCCAAACAGTTCTATTTTTGTTTCATCAGAACAGAAGACATTTCTTCAAAAAGTACAAGCTTTGTCCCCATGTGTAGTTGCAAACCATAGTCTTGCTTTTTTATGCCGGTTTTGGAGCAGTGGCTTCTTCCTTGCTGAGCGGCATTTCAGGTTATGTCGATATTGGACTCGTTTTACTGTGGATATAGATAATTGTGTACTTGTTTCTTCCTGCATCTTCACAAGGTCCTTTGCTGTTGTTCTGGGATCGATTTGCACTTTTCGCACCAAAGTACGTTCATCTCTAGGAAACAGAACGCGTCTCCTTCCTGAGCGGTATGACGGCTGCGTGGTCCCATGGTGTTTCTACTTGCGTACTATTGTTTGTACAGATGAATGTGGTACCTTCAGGCGTTTGGAAATTACTCCCAAGGATGAACCAGGCTTGCGGAGGTCTACAATTTTCTTCTGAGGTCTTGGCTGATTACTTTTGATTTTCCCATGATGTCAAGCAAAGAGGCACTGAGTTTCAAGGTAGGCCTTGAATACATCCACAGGTACACCTCCAATTGACTCAAATTATGTTAATTAGCCTATCAGAAGCTTCTAAAGCCATCACATAGTTTTCTGGAATTTTCCAAGCTGTTTAAAGCCACAGTCAACTTAGTGTATGTACACTTCTGACCCACTGGAGTTGTAATACAGTGAGTTATAAGTGAAATAATTTGTCTGTAAACAATTGTTGGAAAAATTACTTGTGTCATGCGCAAAGTAGATGTCCTAAGCTACTTGCCAAAACTATAGTTTGTTAACAAGAAATTTGTGGAGTGTTTGAAAAACGAGTTTTAATGACTCCAACCTACGTGTATGTAAACTACTGACTTCAACTGTAATTATAATTTTTTTGTACCTTTATCTAACAGTTAAGAACAAATTTTCATTTACAATGATGGCCTACCCTGGCCAACCCTCCCCTAACCCGGACGACGCTGGGCCAATTGTGCGCCGCCCTATGGGACTCCCCATCACAGACGGTTGTGATACAGCCCGGGATCAAACCAGGGTCTGTAGTGACTCCTCTAGCACTGCGATGCAGTGTATATTTTACAGCTGCGCCACTCGGGAGACCGTAAGTAATCCATACCCAACCCTCCAGTAAGTAGTAACGAACTAACTTACAAAACTCAGTTTAGGACAGTTTAGAATTGTCCTATTTACACTTTGTAGCCAATTTTGATAATAAAATGACTGTTTTTGACTCAAATCTATTCCACATAGAATGTTTAAAGCCAGAGAAAGGGGCAGTTGACCTTTAATATATTTCCTGCAAAGTAGAGAGGAAATGGGCAGGTTATGTGCAGGTAATGGGGAGACTGAATTTAAACTGTACCATTATGGTGTGACAGCTGGAGTAACTAAAACCACTGAATTATTAAGAGGTAGAAAAGCCATGACATCACCTGAACCCGGGGGTGGGGGGATGACGACATTGCCTGAGCCAGGGGGGGAATCAAAGAAACAAGGGAGGTAGGAAGAAGGAGAGATGTGGTGTAACAGGGGGGGATCAAATGAGTTGGTTTCCTAGTTAACACTTTGCTCCAGCTAGTTGCCCTTAGATACCTTATCTAGGATCTGGTTACTATCCTCAAATCCTAACCTTTTACTGGGGAAGTAATATTGATCTTGAATCAGTTTATAAGGGCAACTTCATCCTCTACTGACTAGAACCGTTTGAGTGTGGAGGGCTGATTCCCAGGGCCTAATGAGTCTAAACCAGAAGCAGTCGTTTAACTGTGTCCCAAATGGCACACTATTCCCTATAGTGCATTACTTTTGACCAAAGCCCTATGTTCCCTGGTCAAAAATAGTGCCGTTTGGGATGGATGCTTAGATAATGTTTCACATGTATATTCTGTGAAGGGGGTTACCCCTGTCGGTCTGTGATATAACCTCTGTGTGTGCTAAGTACGTAGTCCCGGTTATTTTACCCAGATTGAGAGGAAAATGCTCTGGCAAGCTTGTTTCATTGTTCATTTGCTTCTACACCTGCATTCTAGCTGTTTGGGGTTTTAGGCTGGGTTTCTGTACAGCACTTCGAGATATTATCTGATGTACGAAGGGCTATATAAAATAAAATTGATTGATTGATTGATTGATTTGAAATGAGTAACTATTCCTTGTGTTTCAAAGCAACAAGTGGGTGAAACCAGCTGGCACAGTTACTCTTTGTTACTCTACTCCAGGACCAGGTTTTCACTATATCACAACAGTTTTGTTCCTGTCTATGATCTCAGCTTTGCGTGGGGGCGGCGGCGGCAAGTAGCATAGCAGGTAGAGCGTTGGGCAAGTAACCGAAAGGTCTCAGGGGAGTTGGGATATGCAACAACAACAAAAAAAATGAGGCCGTATTCTCTCGTTCACAGCCATTTTCAACTGTCGGTATCTATGCATGGAATTATGTTTGATCCGTTTTGTTTTTAGACCACCATGATAAAACATTGAAAGAATGTTTGAAGGAAACCTTGGAGTGCATTTTTACAAATGGCTAGAGGAAGACAAACACCTGTCTTCCTTCTCCCCTCTCTCTCTCTTGCAGTGCATGCTGGGAGTTTTTGGAGTTTGAGTTTGGTGTGGAGGGCTCTGACCTACCTTATTTTCTTGATTATCTCCTTGGTCTTTTCTATCAGTTTTTCTTTTCTATGGTGGAGGGTTAATGCACTGTTTGTTTTAGCAGTACCCACTGCTTTTTTTTCAAAGTTAGGGTGGAAGAAGGTGGAAGAAGGTGCAGTAGGTTCTGCTCGCGGTCAGTGAACAGGTAGGAGCTAAATTTATACATTCCGCTTCCAGAATGAACAAAGCTTTGGTTGTGTTCATGAAAAGAGCAAATTTGGTGGGTAGGTTCATTGCTATATGAATATTTGTAAGGGGTATGTTGGTGCCAATTTCTCCTCTTCCTACATCTTCAACCAGGTTTGCCTCCATTTATTACGGATTATCAAAATCAGGAAAGATCTGAGTCGTTTTGGTAAGTTTGCTAGAGGTTTTCGTGTACACTTAGCAGGATTTCAGGCAGATGTCGTTGAGCATGTTTCGTTCTGGAGGCAATGAGACACAGGCAGCAGAGGCTGGGCCTAGTCATGCCAGGGATGGTGGTGTAGATGAGGCTGGGCCTAGTCATGCTACGGAGGGTGGTGTAGATGAGGCTGGGCCTAGTCATGCTACGGAGGGTGGTGTAGATGAGGCTGGGCCTAGTCATGCTACGGAGGGTGGTGTAGATGAGGCTGGGCCTAGTCAGGCTACGGAGGGTGGTGTAGATGAGGCTGGGCCTAGTCAGGTTATGTCAGTGGATGAGGAGACTAGGGGTGAGGAGGACGGTGTCAAGCAGAAGAGGAAAAAGGGGAGAAGAAAGGAGGTGGGAGGGGAGAGGCTGGGGTGGCCAAAGGCACCAAGGAACCTTTCCCTGGTGTTGGGGTGAGAGGCCCTGACCAGAGAGGAAGGGCAGGTGGTCAGGATGGGAGATGGAGATGAGGAGAAGGAAGGTGAGTCTGAGGAAGAGGATGTATAGGCCTTTTTTTCTGACTCCTCCTCAATGGGTCCGGAGCTGACAACCAGTCAAGCAGAAGGGTCAAAGTACACGGTGAGGGAACTGATAAGGTTCCTGAATGGGACCAACAGGAAAAAAGTGAATCTTGAGGCTATTTTTCTGATCCGAGAAAGTTTGTAAGATCAGTACAACATGCTATGAAAAATGAGGGGCATGGTGTCCTCTCACCCAGGAAATGGTTTAGGTTGAGGAAGTGGGTCACAACTGTGCGTAAGGGTCTACCTTCAGACGCTGTTTAGATTAGTAGTTTTTTTCTGGCACTGGGGCTTTTCGAGCTTTGTTACTGGTCTCTTTGTTGGCTTTTCTCCCACTTCCTTTGGAGACTCTTCGGGTAGGCTCACTAATATAAATGACATGAGAGTTGCGGGAAAGAGGAGTGTGTTGGGTGAATGTGTAAAACAAAAAAAGTACAGGTGTTGTTTCTGCAGGAGACGCATAGTGATGTGGTGAATGAAGTCGATTGGGGGCTCTGGTGGAAAGGGGCAAGTGTGTTGAGCCATGGGACAAATGTTAGTGCAAGGGTGGCAGTCCTTTTTGTACCGGGTCTGTCTGTAAAAATGTTCTCAAATGAGGTGTGTAGGGGTAGGCTGCTTGTAGTTAAAAACAGAAATTAACAACATGGGTTTTGTCTTTATAAATGGGTATGCGCCTAACACAGGGAGAGAGGGGGGTTCTTTTTGGGTGTCTAAGACAGGAACTCTCACAGGTAGCACCTGAGGAGATGCTGGTGGTCAGCGGGGACTGGAACTGTACAATAGATTTTACGAAAGACAAATGAGGAAGAGCCTCATGCAGGGTCAGTGGGAGTGTTTATTCTTTTTATTCACCTTTTATTTTACCAGGTAGGCCAGTTGAGAACAAGTGGGAGTGTTAAGGGACATCTTTAATCAGTTTGACCTAGTGGATGTTGGGAGAATTAGACATCCTGACACAAGACAGTGTACATGGGTGAAGGTCTTTGGGGTTAGGGTGAGTGCAGCCCGACTTGATCGTTTTTACATGTCCAGGAATCAGAACAATAGGCTGTTGGGCGCTACCATTCTCCCGGTGGATTTTCGGCTCACCACTTAACCATGGCTCGGCTGTCTACTTCACCAGGGCTTTGGCATGCATCCTATGGGAAGTTTAATGTAACGCTCTTACAAGATGCCATTTTTTGCTCAGGTTTCCAGATTTTGGGGGGAAAGGTAGGAGCAGCAAAGTGAGGAGTATGAGTCTCTGAGTCAATAGTGGGATGTGGGAAAGTCCAAATGCAGCTTTTCTGTCTACAGTACACAGTTCTCTCATCCTCAGAGGCTAGGAGGGTATTGGGGGGAACTCGAGCGTAGTATTAGTGAGATGGAGGTAGAGATGGTGGGGCAAAGGGGCAGTTTTTTCCAGGTTAAAGCAAAGGGAGCATTGTAAGAGCTAGGTTCTCCATGCTCAAGGAGATGGACGCTCCCAGCTCCTCCTCCTATGGTTTGGAAAGACAGCGATGAAGCCAAGGGTGTGCATTGTCTACGGCTTTCTGATGGGAGGGTGATCTCTGTGGTGGGGGACATGCAGGAGCAGACTGTGGAGTTTTATACTGAGTTGTATAGGGCATGTGTGATCCTATGCGTGCTCAGGTCTTGTTTGCAGAACTCCCTCAGCTCTCTTTGGCACAGAGGGATGAATTGGACATTCCTGTTGTCCCATGAACTGGAAAAGGCCATAACCCAGATGTCCCCCGACCATGCACCCGGGGTCGATGTAAAATTCTGGGGAATAATTAGACTGTACTTCTTTTGCGTGTTGCGTGAATGCGTCGGGATAGGAGAGTTTGTGATGAGCTGCCATCGGGCGGTTCTGACTCCCCTGCCCAAAAAAGGGGACTTGTGTGAACTTAACTTCTCTATGGTATGTGGGACGGTAGCGTCAACAGCCAGTGAAATTGCAGGGCGCCAAATTCTAAACAACAGAAATCCCATAATTTAAATTCCTCAAACATACAAGTATTTTACACCATTTTAAAGCTACACTTGTTGTAAATACAGCCAAAGTGTCCGATTTTCAAAAAGGTTATACGACGAAAGCACACCAAACGATTATGTTAGGTATGAGCCAAGTCACAGAAAAAGACAGCCATTTTTCCAGCTAAAGAGACCAGTAACAAAAAGCAGAAATTGAGAGAAAATGAATCACTAACCTTTGATGATCTTCATCAGATGACACTCATAGGACTTCATGTTACACAATACATATATTTTTTGTTCGGTAAAGTTCATATTTATATCCAAAAATCTGAGTTTAGGCAAGACGCTACGTCTCACTTGGCAAAAAGCCTGAGAAATTTCAGAGTGCCATATTCAAATTAATTACTATGAAAATTACTGTAAAATCAAACTTTCATTAAATCACACATGAAAGATTGTCACGTAGAGTAGGCCAGAAGGCTAAACTGGAAAACCTACTCTATCAAAATAAAAAGATGGCGGAGCCGCAAAGGTGTTTATTTACAAAGTGATTCCGGAACAAAAACAACAGTACTGCCATCAAACGTCTACCTTATGGGACAGCTAAAAAAAACAATGCTACCCCATCCACAGCTCGATCCAAAATGCCCCCCTCATGTACTGAAAGAGAGGCTCCTTTTGTAGGGCTAGCCCCTCCCCTCAGAACAATTACTACCCTAATTAATTAAGCAATTACCTAGTCAAATCTACATTTTCCATTAACTAAACATACTAAAGGATATACATTGCAACACGTTTTTAAACAATATCACAACATAACATTTACAACATTACATCACTACTGACAGTATCTTTCAATATGTCCATTTACATTAATGAGCCATTTGGGACAGGCACTATAAAGTCAGCCCAATTCCCTTAGCTCGGGTCCTTAACCCGGAAGCTACCAAGATGGAGAGAGAGAGGAACAGAACAAACAAACAAAGCGCTCATCCACAACATTGATAAGTATAATAAATATTGCATATCTTAAATATGAACACTGACAAGTGTGAAATGTATGTACTAAGACAGACTTCTTATGGCTGCAGGGGGCGTATTGAGTAGCCAGATTATATGTGCCCATTTCAAACGGCCTCGTACTCAATTCTTGCTCGTACAATATGCATATTATTATTACAATTGGATAGAAAACACTCTCTAGTTTCTAAAAACGTTTGAATTATTTCTCTGAGTGAAACAGAAATCCTTCTGCAGCACTTTTCCTGACCAGGAAGTGAAATGTCAGAAATCTATGCTCTGTTCAACCTCATGCCTATACATGGGCGTGTTACGTAGGAGTCTACAAACACTTTCTACGCCTTCCCCTGGTTGTCAAGATGCGGTGAGAGAAGAAATTTCGTGTCTATCTTGGTCAGAGGTGGAATAAAAGGTCTTTGTTTGACGTGCCCGTCCATTTCCTGTTTCTGGAGCGCGCGAAAGAGGACATGGATATGCCTTCTGTTTTGCTCCCGTTATGGACGACTAACATCTCCGTCTTAGATTTTATTTGATACATGTGACCATATCATCGTAACGTATGTTTTTTCAATATAGTTTAATCAGATTATTGAAACTTTTTCGGGAGTTTTGACGTGTTCCGTTTTCTAACTTTGTTGACGTTGGAGTAATCCGTGCCACTTGGCAAGTGGCCATGCTAAATGAAGAGGGATATTTGCCGTTCCAGATCAAAACAACGACTATTCTGGACAAAGGACACCTTATCCAACATTCTGACCGAAGATCACCAAAAGTAAGAAACATTTTATGATGCTATTTCTAATATCTGTCGTGCATGTTGACTGGTCGTGGGCGCCCAAGTTTTTCTGGCTATTGTGGCTATGCTAATATCACGCTACATTTTGTTTGCGCTGTAAAACATTTAATAAATCGGAAATATTGTCTAGAATCACAAGATGCCTGTCTTTCAGTTGCTGTACACTATGTATTTTTCAGAAATGTTTTATGATGAGTAATTAGGTATTTGACGTTGGTGTCTGTAAATATTATGGCTGCTTTCGGTGCAATTTCTGATTGTAGCTGAAATGTAAACTATGAATTATACCTGAAATATGCAAATGTTTCGAAAAAAAACATATGCTATACAATAAATATGTTATCAGACTGTCATCTGATGAGGTTGTTTCTTGGTTAGTGGCTATTTTTATCTTTATTTGGCCGAATTTGTGATAGCTACTGATGGAGTCATAAACTGATGGAGTAAGAATATTGGTGTCTTTTGCTAACGTGATTAGCTAATAGATTTACATATTGTGTCTTCCCTGTAAAACATTTTAAAAATCTGACATGTTGGCTTGATTCACAAGATGTGCACCTTTCATCTGGTGTCTTGGACTTGTTAATGTGTGAAAGTTAAATATTAAAAAAAAATATCTTTTGAATTTCGCGCCCTGCACTTGAGCTGGATGTTGTCATAAGTGTACCGGTGTCGGGCTGCAGCCATAACAGGTTAACTTCTTATGGCTGCAAGGGGCAGTATTGAGTAGCCAGTTAAATCGTGCCCATTTCAAACGGCCTCGTACTCAATTCTTGCTCGTACAATATGCATATTATTATTACTATTGGATAGAAAACACTCTCTAGTTTCTAAAACCGTTTGAATTATTTCTCTGAGTGAAACAGAACTCATTCTGCAGCACATTTCCTGACCCGGAAGTGGAATGTCAGAAATCGATGCTCTGTTCAACTTCCTGCCTATACATGGGCATGATACGTAAGAGTCTACGTACACTTCATACACCTTCCCCTGGTTGTCAAGAGGCGGTGAGAGAAGAAATTTTGTGTTTATCTTGGTCTGAGGTGGAATTTAAGCTCTTTGTATGACGTGACCATCCATTTCCTGTTTCTGGAGCGCGCGAAAGGGGACATGGATTTGCCTTCTGTTTAGCTGTCGTTATGGACGACTAACATCTCCGGTTTAGATTTTATTTGATACATGTGACCATATCATCGTAAAGTATGTTTTTTCAATATAGTTTAATCAGATTATTGAAATTTTTTCGGGAGTTTTGCCGTGTTCCGTTCTCTGACTTTGTTGACGTTGGAGAGATCCGTGCCACTTGGCAAGTGCCCATGCTAAATCAAGAGGGAAATTTGCCGTTCCAGATCCAAACAACGACTGTTCTGGACAAAGGACACCTTGTCCAACATTCTGACGGAAGATCACCAAAAGTAAGAAACATTTTATGATGCTATTTCTAATATCTGTCGTGCATGTGAACTGGTCGTCGGCGCCCAAGTGTTTCTGGCTATTGTGGCTATGCTAATATAACGCTATATTGTGTTTTCGCTGTAAAACACTTAGAAAATCTGAAATATTGTCTGGAATCACAAGATGCCTGTCTTTCAATTGCTGTACACTATGTATTTTTCAGAAATGTTTTATGATGAGTATTTAGTTATTTGGCGTTGGTGTCTGTCATTTTTCTGTCTGCTTTCGGTGCAATTTCTGACTGTAGCTGCAATGTAAACTATGAATTATACCTGAAATATGCACATTTTTCAACAAAACATATGCTATACAATAAATATGTTATCAGACTGTCATCTGATGAAGTTGTTTCTTGGTTAGTGGCTATTTATATCTTTATTTGGTTGAATGTGTGATAGCTACTGATGGAGTAAAAAACTGATGGAGTAAGAAAAGTGGTGTCTTTTGCTAACGTGGTTAGCTAATAGATTTACATATTGTGTCTTCCTTGTAAAACATTTTAAAAATCGGACATGTTGGCTTGATTCACAAGATGTGTACCTTTCATATGCTGTATTGGACTTGTTAATGTGTGAAAGTTAAATATTTAAAAAAAATATATTTTGAATTTCGCGCCCTGCACTTTGAGCTGGCTGTTGTCATAAGTGTACCGACGTCGGGCTTGCACGCCAAACAGGTTAATGAAACATTCTCATTTCATTAAAACCTCACCACCTCACCCCTTAAAACAAAACACCAAATAATCTACCCCACGGCAGTACTGCATGCATGTGCCATACTCGCCTTGCTCTCTACACCACGATACAAAAACAATCCATCTTCCCCAGCTGTACAGACAGCCCGCCCAACACTCCATATTTCCTAAAACATCGCCACACTTTTTATAATTTTATAGAACTCAAATTCCACCGCTAAGGTGAGCAGAGACCATCCCATTAAATACTAGTAAAGGGTCTGTTATCCCTCCACCTTTGACCCTGTTCCTCCTTGTCAGCCAACTTTGCCTGAGCAAACAGAAAATTCAACACACATTTGGCCTTCTTCTTTGAATACCTGTACCCCATTAAAAACATCCCTACAGTAAACTCCACCCCAAACTCTCACACAGATGTTCTAACAGAGACATTAATGGCATTAACCTGGCGCACACAGAGTCACAGTTTTACTCATAACACAGAAAGGACACCCCTGTCCGACTCCCGGTTCAACCCATGCCAACCAGCTGTTAGTGGCCAGGGCTCCATGTAGAACCCTCCACTGGAGGTCCTCTGACCTCTTTGGTACTGGGGGTTTGTAGATTCCCCTCCATACCCCCTGCCACTGATGTGCCTTCACTCCTGTTAGGCTCCTAATGTTCCTCACCTTAAGCCCTTCACAACCCCACTGGAAGCAGAGGGGCCCTATCCCCCCATGCCCCACATAACAGAGCTTTGCTCTTGCCCTAGTTTACCTTCGCTGACGAAACTCCCTCGTACACCTTCAGACTAGTCTCTAGTGCCTGCATATCCTGACCATCCCAGAAACGTAATCTGCGTACGCTGACACTGCTATGCCTGTCCAGCACACTCTCTGCAGTCTCCTGCATAGCAAACCCAAAAAAGTCTCAATGACTAATGTATACAACTGCCCCGATAGAGGGCATCCTTGTCTAATGCCCCATCTCACCCAGACTGGCCTATTGAGCCCCACTCCCGTGACCATACATGACACCCCAGTATACAACATCTTCACCCAAGTCAAAAACCTTTTCCCAAACATCACATTAAACAGATACTGGTCCACTCTATCAAAAGCCTTCTCTTGATCTAAAGAGACCAGTCCAAAGTTCACATTAGAACCTCTCAACAAGTCCAACATGTCCCTGATTAAGAACAAGTTGTCCATGATTGAGCATCCCGGTATGTCTGGTACTTGTGTACTATAGAGTCCAAATGAGACTTCAGTCTGTTAGAGGATCTTGGCAAATATCTTGTAGTCTGCACAAAGCAATGTCACAGGCCTCCAGTTCTTAACTTCTCTAGGGTAGGGGGCAGCATTTTCACATTTGGATGAAAAGCATACCCAAATTCAACTGCCAGCTACTCATCCCCAGGAGATAAGATATGCATGTTATTAGTAGATTTGGATAGAAAACACTCTGAAGTTTCTACCGGAGATTCATTCCACAGTTTCGACCATCGCAGTCCCTCTGACCAACCTCACTTCAAAGGTGGCCAGCAACCCTGTGAAGTGGACTAAGGAGTGTGAGGAAGCCTTCCTCATACTGAAAAACCGACTGTGCTCATTCCCTGTTCTCCAGACCCCTGATTTTCAGAAGAGATTTCTCGTGCAGGTGGACGCTTCGGCTGTGGGAATTGGAGCTGGAGGGCCAGGAGAAGAGCTTCCTGTGCTGTACCTGAGTCGGAAGCTGTTGCCCAGGGAAACAAGGTATTCTACAATCGAGAAGGAGTGCCTGGCTATAAAGTGGGCCCTAGATATCCTCCGTTACTACCTTCTTGGGAGGGAATTTGACGTACACACGGACCACAGAGCACTGACCTGGATCCAGACCATGAAGGACCGGAATTCTCGTGTGACCAGGTGGTATCTGGAGCTCCAGCCCTTCAGGTTCTGTGTCCGTCATAAGGCAGGAAAAGAAAACGTCACGGCAGACTACCTATCAAGGCTCCCGAACCTGGTCGCTTCAGGAGAGGAAGGTAATGTGACGTAGAAGTCCGTCACTGGCCGCGGGCAGCATTTGGTTCTTTAACGCACGCACACATTCATCAGTCCTCCCTGCTCCGTTATAAGATAAGTTAACAATGTGGGTTGACACAAATTAAAGAAAGTCAAAGTCGCTCTCGATAGATAGATAAATACACACACACAGTAGAGTGTTAATAATTCATGTGTATCCTGCCCGCTGGTGGAAATGGATCATGTGAGAAGAGCTGGGGCCACCAAGAGCCTCTTCTCTCCTCTTTTTTTCTCTTCTCCCTTTTTCTCATCTCTGCTATGCTCTCCTCTTCTTTTCTCATCTCTTATCATTTCCTCTTTTCTTCTCTCCTCTCATCGTCTTTTCTCACCTCTACTGTTCTCTTCACTTCTTCTCCTCTTCTTTCCCAGTGCCCCGCTCTCTGCACAGATGTGCCTATTGTTAAGTTCATGTTTTAAGTAGCCCTATACTTCTGTATTTACAGTGCCCTCTGGTATAGGTGCGCATGAGCAGAAGTTACTGTCGGACTGGGCCTGAGTGTGATGACCGCAATGTACTCTGCTAATACTGTAAGGTAAACGTTGTTAAACTGGAACCTAGTCATTGTTCCACTTGCCAGAAATGAGTTAACATTAGTAGCAGAGGATGCAATGTCCCGCCTCGCTTCAACGAGAAGGACAAGACAAAGCAAGCACTTCTGGTGGCATTATCGCTCGGAGAGCGAAAGCTACAGCACTGGAAATATCCATGGAGGATTTGAACAAGGATGACGGTATGGGAACTTTGGATTAAGTGTTTCTAAAAGAAGAGAAATGCCATGCCTACAAGCCATATTCGAACTTTGACAGTATTACGAGAAACATTTTGGAGTGGCAATGGCGGACTACATTATTGATTTCGAACAGAGGTACAATCGGATGCAGGGCTAGCTTTCAAGACGCTAGATACTGTCTGTCTGGATGGAAGGGACAAAACAGTTGGCTTTGACTGCTTGTACTGGGCTGACTTTTGTGTCGATGAAGAAGGCACTACAAAAGACAGCTGTCACGCTAATAACAGGTATACTATTGTACATCCCAATAACAGACATACCAGACATACCAATTGCATACTACACTTTGCAAAGAAGAGGCAGCAACAAGTCACGTTTTCAAGACAACCAAACGAGGGGGCCCGGCACAAATCCACTGGACCTGTATGGAAGGAGATCAAAATATGCTATATGTCAAAGCACTTACCATTGGGCTAAAGATGAAGCAGATGCTAATCTACAGGACTGTTTTGCTAGCACAGACTGGAATATGTTCCGGAAAACTTCCGATGGCATTGAGGAGTACATCACATCAGTCACTAGTTTCATCAATAAGTGCATCGATGAGGTTGTCCCCACAGTGACTGTACGTACATACCCCAACCGAAGCCATGGATTACAGGCAACATCCACACTAAGCTAAAGGCTAAGTTAAGCTGCCACTTTCAAGGAGCGGGACTCTAACCCGGAAGCTTATAAGAAATACTGCTATGCCCTCTGACAAACCATCAAACAGGCATCAATAAAGAACTATCAAACAGGCATCAATAAAGAACTATCAAACAGGCATCAATAAAGAACTAAGTTTGAATCATACTACACTGGCTCTAACACTCGTCAGATGTGACAGGACTTTTTATTATTATATATATTTTTTTAATTATTCCCAATTTCGTGGTATCCAAATGGTAGTAGTTACAGTCTTGTCTCATCGCTGCAATACCCCTGCGGACTCAGAGGTGAAGGTCAAGAGCCATGCGTCCTCCGGAACACAACCCAACCTAGCCGCACTGCTTCTTGACACAACTACCATCCAACCCGGAAGCCAGCCGCAACAATGTGTCAGAGGAAACATTGTACACCTGGCGACCTGGTCAACATGCACTGCAGCCGGCCCGCCTCAGGAGTCGCTAGTGCGCGATGAGACAAGGATATATCTTCCGGACGACGCTGGGCCAATTGTGCGTCGCCCCTTGGATCTCCCAGTCACGGTCGGCTGCGACAGAGCCTGGGCTCGAACCCAGAATCTATGGTGGCACTGCGACGCAGTGCCTTAGACCACTGCACCACCCGGGAGGCCCTAGGCCTTGCAAACTATTAGACTACAAAGGGAAGCATAGCCGAGAGCTGCCCAGTGACACGAGCCAACCAGAAGAGCTAAATAACTTCTATGCTCGCTTCGAGGCAAGTAATACTGAAACATGCATGAGAGGATCAGCTCTTCCGGACAACTGTATGATTACGCTCTCTGCAGCCGATGTGAGTAAGACATTTTAAACAGGTCAACATTCACAAGGCCGCAGGGCCAGACGGATTACCAAGACGTGTACTCAAAGCATGCGCTGACCAACTGGCAAGTGTCTTCACTGACATTTTCAACCTGTCCCTGTCTGAGTCTGTAATACCAACATGTTTCAAGCAGACCACCATAGTCCCTGTGCCCAAGAACACTAAGGTAACCTGCCTAAATGACTACCGACCCATAGCACTCACGTCTGAGCCATGAAGTGATTTGAAAGGCTGGTCATGGCTCACATCAACACCAATATCCCAGAAACCCTAGACCCACTCCAATTTGCATACCACCCAAACGGATCCACAGATGATGCAATCTCTATTGCACTCTACACTGCCCTTTCACACCTGGACAAAAGGAACATCTATGTGAGAATGCTATTCACTGACTACAGCTCAGTGTTCAACACCATTGTGCCCTCAAAGCTCATCTCTAAGCTAAGGACCCTGGGACTAAACACCTCCCTCTGCAACTGGATCCTGGACTTCCTGATGGGCCACCCCCAGGTGGTAAGGGTAGGGAACTTCACTCGACTCTATGTAAACTGGAAACTATATACCCCGAGGCTGCATTTATCGGAGCTGAGGATTTTAACAAAGCAAATTTGAGATCAATGCTACCTAAATTTTATCAGCATATTGATTGCACAACACGTAGGCCTAATACTTTCGGCCACTGCTACTCTAACTTCCGCGATGCACACAAAGCCCTCCCCCGCCCTCCCTTTGGCAAATGTGACCACGACGTCATCTTGCTCGTGCCGGCTTATAGGCAGAAACTCAAATAGGATGTACCAGTGATGAGAACCATTCATTGCTGGACTCACCTATCAGAAGCCATGCTGCAAGGTTGTTTTCATCACGGGGACTGTAATATGTTCCAGTCAGCCTCAGAGAACGACGTTGATCTATACGCTGACTCGGTGAGTGCATTTATAAATAAGTGCATTGGAGATGTCGTAACCACTGTGACTATTAAAACCTACCCTACCCAGAAACCGTGGATGGATGGCGGCATTCGCGAAAAACTGAAAGCGCAATCCACCGCATTTAACCATGGGAAGAGGTCTGGCGAAATGCCTGAATAATAACAGTGTAGTTATTCCCTCCGCAAGGCAGTCAAACAAGCAAAATGCCGGTACAGGGACAAGGTGGAGTTGCTATTCAATGGCTCAGACACAAGACGTATGTGGCAGGGTCTACAGGAAATCATGGACTGCAAAAACAAAAACAGCCACGTCACAGATACCGACTTCACGCTTCCAGACAAACTCAACACCTTCTTTTCCCGCTTTGAGGATAATACAGTGCCACCATCGCGGCTCACAAACAAAGTCTGCAGCCCCCCCCCCCCTCTACTTCTCAGTGGCTGACGTGAGTATAACACTTAAACATGTTAACCCTCTCAAGGCTGCTGGCCCAGACGGCATCCCTAACCGCGTCCTCAGAGCATGCGCAGACCAGCTGGCTGGTGTGTTTACGGACATATTTAATCACTCCCTATCCCAGTCTATTGTCCCCAGATGCTTCAAGATGGCTACCATTGTACCTGTACCCAAGAAGGAAAAGATAACTGAACTAAATGACTACCGCCCCGTAGCACTCACTTCTGTCATCATGAAGTGCTTTGAGAGGCTAGTCAAGGATCATATCACCGCCACCTTACCGGCCACCCTAGACCCACTTCAATTTGCATACAGCCCTAACAGGTCCACAGATGATTCAATCGCCATCGCACTGCACACTGCCCTATCCCATCTGGACAAAAAGAATACCTATGTAAGAATGCTGTTCATTGACTACAGCTCAGCATTCAACACCATAGTACCCTTCAAGCTCATCATCAAGCTGGAGGCCTTGGGTCTCAACCCCTCCCTGTGCAACTGGGTCCTGGACTTTCTGACGGGCCGCCCCCAGGTGGTGAGGGTAGGTAACATCTCCACTTCGCTGACCCTCAACACTGGGGCCCCACAAGGGTGTGTGCTCAGCCCTCTCCTGTACTCCCTGTTTACCCACGACTGCGTGGCCATGCACGCCTCCAACTCAATCATCAAGTGTGCAGACGACACCACAGTAGTGGGCTTGATTACCAACAACAATGAGACAGCCTACAGAGAGGAGGTGAGGGCACTCGGAGCATGGTGTCAGGAAAACAACCTCTCACTCAAGGTCAACAAAACAAAGGAGATGATCGTGGACTTCAGGAAAAGGCAGAGGGAGCACCCTCCCCCCTATCCACATCGAAGGGACAGCATTAGAGAAGGTGGAACATTTTAAGTTCATGGGCGTACCCATCACAGACAAACTGAAATGGTCCACCCACACAGACAGTGTGGTGAAGAAGGCGCAACAGCGCCCAAAACCCTGACCAACTTTTACAGATATAAATAATCGAGAGCATCCTGTCGGGCAGCATCACAGCCTGGTATAGCAACTGCACTGCCCTCAAACGCAAGGCTCTCCAGAGGGTAGTGCGTTCTGCACAACACATAACCGGGAGCAAACGACCTGCCCTCCATGACACCTACAGCACCCGATGTCACAGGAAGGCCAAAAAGATCGTCAAGGACAACAACCACCCGAGCCACTGCCTGTTCACACCACTATGATCCAGAAGGCGAGGTCAGTACAGGTGCATCAAAGCTGGGACAGAGAGATTGATTTTGTGTTAAACGCTCAACAACAAAGCTTGCTGAGTGGCCAAAAGCTTTCTCTGCCCTTAACCTTGCTCTGACACCTCATAAACAAAGGTAATGTGGTTTGATAAGAAGAATGCCCCTCTCCCCACAGGTTGATTACTACCACTGAGGGTTTAGAGCTTGAGGTAGTCACCTCATACAAGTACTTGGGAGTATTGATAAACAGTACATTGTCCTTTTCTCAGCACATATCAAAGCTACAGGCTAAGGTTAAATCTAAACTTGGTTTCCTCTATCGTAATCGCTCCTCTTTCACCCCAGCTGCCAAACTAACCCTGATTCAGATGACCATCCTACACATGCTAGATTACGGAGACGTAATTTATAGATCGGCAGGTAAGGGTGCTCTCAAGCAGCTAGATGTTCTTTACCATTCGGCCATAAGATTTGCCACCAATGCTCCATATAGGACACATCTCTGCACTCTATACTCCTCTGTAAACTGGTCATCTCTGTATACCCGTCGCAAGACCCACTGGTTGATGCTTATTTTAAAACCCTCTTAGGCCTCACTGCACCCTAATGCACCCTATCTGAGATATCACCTGCAGCCCTCATCCTCCACATACAACACCCGTTCTGCCAGTCACATTCTGTTAAAGGTCACCAAAGCACACACATCCCTGGCACACACATCCCGCTCGTCTTTTCAGTTCGCTGCAAATGGAACGAGTTGCAACAAACACTCAAAATGGACAGTTTAATCTCAATCTCTTCATTCAAAGACTCAAACATGGGTACTCTTACTGACAGTTGTGGCTGCTTTGCGTGATGTATTGTTGTCTCTACCTTCTTGCCCTTTGTGCTGTTGTCTGTGCCCAATAATGTTTGTACCATGTTTTGTGCTGCTGCCATGTTGTGTTCCTACCATGTTGTTGCTACCATGCTGTGTTGTCGTCTTAGGTCTCTCTTTATGTAGTGTTATGTTGTCTCTTGTCGTGATATGTGTTATGTCCTATATTTTTATTTAATTTGTCATACAAAGGAACAGTTGGTTGACTATCTGACTAAAAAGGAACATCCTCTGTTGCACTCCTAAAGGCACTCCGTAATGAAAAGTGGCAGCTTGAGTAAAACTTTGTCACGTGACATTGCCGTATGGGGCGGCAGGTAGCCTAGTGGTTAGAGCGTTGGGCCAGTAACCGAAAGGTTGCTGGATTGAATCCCCGAGCTGACAAGGTAAAAATCTGCAGTTCTGCCCCTGAACAAGGCAGTTAACCCACTGTTCCCCGGTAGGTCGTCATTGTAAATAAGAATGTGTTAACTGACTTGCCTAGTTAAATAAAAGTTACATTAAAAAAAAAAAAAAAAATGGTGGACTTAAATAATTCTTCGACATTTTATTTAATTCTGCGTTGATGTTTCATTGGATATTTCATTCTGTTTTATTTTCTGTGGGATATCATTAAGTTCATGTGTTATGTAGTCCTATACTTTTACTCCCTCTGGTATTAGTGCACCTGCTCAGAAGTTACTGTCACTGTTGGACCAGGCCTGAGTGTGATGGATGCTATGTACCGGGCTGATACTGCAAAGTATATTTTGTTAAACTGAAACTTTAGTCATTGTGTCATTTTGGAGTTAACCCTATCAATTACTTTCTTGCAGGTGAGCTCTGTGGAGGCTCCTCTGATCTTCAAGCCCTGCCATCCCATAACCTACACTACACCGCGTTGCATTGTCATGTATTATCGTCGGACATGAGCAAAGTTGGAGTTTGTGTGGTCCCTAGAGCCCTGTCACTGAACTGCTTTGCCATCGCATACGGGACATGACACTAAAATGTATTTATTTATACTGTACGTTTCATCCACACACAAGAGCACAGTGTAGGGTCATGAATAGGGCAAAACAGAATCTGTTAGGACTGTACATCACCCATTCTGCAAAATCAATTCAATTCTCTACTGACGATTGGATAACCTTCTCTCCCTCTTGTTCCCTATTGTCCCACTGTATACTGTGTAAACTGAACTTCACACAAACACTTCAATGTGTTTGTGCACATGCACACTTGTCACGCCCTGACCTTAGAGATCCTTTTTATGTCTCTATTTTGGTTTGGTCAGGGTGTGATTTGGGGTGGGTATTCTATGTTATTTCATTCTATTTATATTTCTATGTTTTGGCCGGGTAGGGTTCTCAATCAGGGACAGCTGTCTATTGTTGTCTCTGATTGAGAACCATACTTAGGTAGCCCTTTTTCCCACCTGTCTTTTATAGCCTTTAGCTTCACATTTTTTGGGGGGATTGTTTATTGTTTTTGTCGGCGTCATTTAAATAAAGTAATATGTACGCTCACCACGCTGCACCTTGGTCCTCTTCATTCAACGGCCGTGACAGCACTTGTTTGTGCGTTTGCTTGCATTTTTGCGTTGGTGTTTAATGCGTGTGCGTTTGTGTCATCCGTGCACGCGTATGCATTTCTGTTTGTGTGTATGTGTCGTGGTGCTAAAGGCTACATGTTCCACAACAGACCACATGTGACTTAACTCTCACTTTCTTACATTATGTCTTCAAAGACTGTTTTTATCCACAGTGGCTTTGAACCAGTCGTTATATTGGGATTCATTTTGTATGATTCCCTAATTTATTGTATTTTTTTTAGGTGAAAAAATCTTTGATTAAAATGACTTAAAGGCTAGTCATTTTGGTATCATTGGTGTTCCATCAAGTCGTCTTTGTATTGTTTACCTAATCATCCACCATTGGAATATTTGCAAGACCACACACTACAAGCTTCTCTGGGCAGTCTGTACATAACTCCATTAATGCGACACCCAGTTTCCAGCACCCCTCCCTGTGGTACAGTTTTCATGTCTCATGTCTCCTTTTGGCTGGAGACAAAAATTAGACCCACTTTTAAGACAAGCAAGATATGCACATACACTATACTGTATATCAAAAAAAGTTTGTGGACACCCCTTCAAATGAGTGGATTTGGCTATTTCAGCCACAACTGTTGCTGACACGTGTATAGAATTGAGCACACAGCCATGCAATCTCCATAGACAAACATTGGCAGTAGAATGGCCTCACTGAAGAACTTTCAACGTGGCATTGACATAGGATGCCACCTTTCCAACAAGTCAGTTTGTGACATTATTACCCTGCTAGAGCTGCCCCGGTCAACTGTAAAAGCTGTTATTGTGAAGTGGACACGATTAGGAGCAACAACGGTTCAGCCGTGAAGTGTTAGGCCACACAAACTCACAGAAGGGGGCAGCTGAGTGCTGAAGCGTGTAGCACGTAAAAAGAGTCTGTACTCAGTTGCAACACTCACTACCGATTTCCAAATTGCCTCTGGAAGCAACGTCAGCTCAAGATCTGTTCGTCGGGAGCTTCATGAAATGGGTTTCCATGGCCGAGCAGCCGCACACAAGCCTAAGAGCACCATGCGCAATACCAAGCGATGGATGTAGTGGTGTAAAGCTCGCCACCATTGGACTCTGGAGCAGTGGAATTGCGTTCTCTGGAGTGATGAATCACGCTTCACCATCTGGCAGTCTGACGGACGAATCTGGGTGTGACGGATGCCAGGAGAACGCCACCTGCCCGAATGCATAGTGTCAACTGTAAAGTTTGGTGGAGGAGGACTAATGGTCTGGGTCTGTTTTTCATGGTTCAGGCTCCTTAGTTCCAGTGAAGGGAAATCTTAACGCTTAGCGTACAATGACATTCTAGACGATTCTGTGCTTCCAACTCTGTGGCAATAGTCTGGGAAAGGCCCTTTCCTGTTTCAGCCCCCGTGCACAAAGCGAGTTCCCTACAGAAATGGTTTGTTAAGATCAGTGTGGAAGAAGTTGACTGGCCTGCACAGAGCCCTGATCTAAACCTCATCGAACACCTTTAGAATGAATTTTAACGCCGCCTGCGTGCTACATGCGCTACACATCACTATTTCTCTTGTAGCTGAATGGAAGCAAGTCCCCGCAGCAATGTTCCAGCAGCGTGTGGAAAGCCTTCCCAGAAGAGTGGAGGCTGTTATAGCAGCAAAGGGGGGGACCAACTCCATATTGATGCCCATGATTTTGGAATGAGATGTTCGACGAGTAGGTGTCCACGTACTTTGTCATGTACTGCACTTTTACTCTCTCTCTCTGACACAGACACGGATTCAAACACACACACACACACAGCCAACTCTATCTGTCAGCTAGTGTCCCAGCCTTCAAACCTGATATTTGTATAAGAAACATCATATCTGATGAAGCTATGGGTTTCTGCTGCAGCTTAAATATGGAACACAGAACCATGCAGGGATATAGGGAGCGACGGCTGACTGGGGGCCCCATTAATAAAGTAGAAATCATTTATTTTTAATTCTCTGCTGAAATGTAATTACCGTCTATTTTTAATACCTGAAAAAAGGTTAATGATTTCTCAGCAGACAGGCTCCTGTGTGTGCTGCTGAATTGTAACGATTTGGTAAAAACAAAAAATTATGGAAGTGTTAGAATGCAATGTAAAAAATATTTAAAAAAGACAAACTGCAATTTGCTGTAGTGTGGAAGTTTTGATAATTGGATGAAGTAATGTCACAGATGGTTAGGCAAGCATATAATGTTGATGGCAGATACAGTACCTATTGGGTGTAACGCTACTATCTTTGTGCAGCTAGGATCTACCTGAATGCATTAGCAGGATTTTATGCCTCAACACTCAGTACTGCTCAATAGTGTGACTGTTCAAAACACTCAGTAGACCTCATTGTGAAAGAAACAATGGAAACGTCTGGAGTCTAAGCCTTGGGGGGGGGGGGTTCTACTAGGGTGGTCATACCAAAGATCATTTAGCCATTTGATTTTAGGATCCCTTTAGGTATAACAAAAAAATATATATATTTGAAGAAACATTTGGCCTTACTGCTATTAGCCAATTGAAATGCATTAAATAACAGATTCATACATACAGTAGTCAAAACACAAATAAAAAGGAAGTTGGTTTCTGTCCAATATCTGAGAGATACAAGAAAGATCAGGATTTATTTATTTGTTTTTACCCATATTTAACACCTTTTTTGGCACTTAAATACTTCCATATACAGTGTCTTTGAAAAGTATTGAAATAATGTTTTTATTCATCAATCTACTCACAATATTGCATAATGACAAAGAAAAAACAGTAATCACATTTACATAAGAATTCAGACCCTTTACTCAGTACTTTCTTGAAGCACCTTTGGCAGCAATTACTGCTTCGAGTCTTCTTGCGTATGACACTACAAGCTTGGTACACCTGTATTTGGGGAATTTCTCCCATTCTTCCCTGCAGATCCTCTCAAGCTCTGTCAGGTTGGATGGGGAGCATTGCTGTACAGCTATTTTCAGGTCTCTCCAGAGATGTTAGATCAGGTTCAAGTCCGGGCTCTGGCTGGGCCCCTCAAGGACATTCAGAGACTTGTTCTGAAGCCACTCCTGCATTGTCTTGGCTGTGTGCTTAGGGTCGTTGTCCTGTTGGAAGGCGAACCTTCACCCCAGTCTGAGGTCCTGAGCGCTTTTGGAGCAGGTTTTCATCAAGGATCTACCAAGGATCTGTTCATCTTTGTCTCGATCCTGACTAGTCTCCCAGTCCCTGCCACTGAAAAACATCCCCAGAGCATGATGCTGCCACCACCATGCTTCACCGTAGGGATGGTGCCAGGTTTCCTCCAGACAGGACGCTTGGCATTCAGGCCAAAGAGTTCAATCTTGGTTTCATCAGACCAGAGAATCTTGTTTCTCATGGTCTGAGAGTCTTTAGGTGCCTTTTGGCAAAAACAAAGCGGGCTGTCATGTGCCATTTACTGAGGAGTGGCTTCCATCTGGTCACTCTACCATAAAAGCCTGATTAGTGGAGTGCTGCAGAAATGATTGTCCTTTTGGAAGGTTCTCCCATCTCCACAGAGGAATTCTAGAGCTCTGTCAGAGTGACCAAGGTCCTTGTACAGCTCTAGGAAGAGTCTTGGTGGTTCCAAACATCTTTCATTTAAGCATGATGGAGGCCACTGTGTTCTAGGGGACCTTCAATGCTGCAGACATTTCTTTGGTAAACTTACCCAGATTTGTGCCTCAACACAATCCTGTCTCGGAGCTCTATGGACAATTCCTTCGACTTCATGGCTTGGTTTTTGCTCTGACATGCACTGTCAACTGTGGGACCTTTTATATAGACAGGTGTGTGCCTTTCCAAAACATGTCCAATCAGTTGAATTTACCACAGGTGGACTCCAATCAAGTTGTAGAAACATCTCAAGGACGATCAATGGAAACAGGATGCACCTGAGCACAATTTTGAGTCTGGTAGCAAAGGGTTTGAATACTTATGTAAATAAGGGATTTCTGTTTTTATGTTTAATACATTGGCAAAAAAAAATATATTTTTTTCGCTTTGTCATTATGGGGTATTGTGTGTAGATTGCTGAGCATTTTAATTTATTTAATCAATTTTAGACTAAGGCTGTAAAATAACAAAATGTGGAAAAAGTCAAGGTCTGGATACTTTCCGAATGCACTGTACACGTGTCACGGCCGTCGAAAGAACTGGACCAAAGCGCAGCGTGGTGAGCGTACATTTTCCTTTAATTATGATGACGCAATCAAAACAATAAACAATACAAAAACAACCATGAAGCTTAAGGCTATGTGCCACAAACAAAGTTAACTTCCCACACTGAAAGGAGGGAAAAGGGAAACCTAAGTATGGCTCCCAATCAGAGACAACGATAGACAGCTGCCTCTGATTGGGAACCATACCCGGCCAAAACAGAAATACAAAATCATAGAAAACAAAAACATAGACTGCCCACCCCAACTCACGCCCTGGACAAACTAAAATAGAGACATAAAAAATGAACTAAGGTCAGGACGTGACAGTATGCTTTCAAGTTACAGTATTTCCTTGAACATTTTTAATACGTCACAAAATAACACTCAAAATGACATTAGTGTTCTTTTAGGTCGCATCTGACCATTCCCCATGTTCTATGTTAGAAATATTTTTCCAGTAGTTGCTTTTGAAAGTGTTAGTTTCGACAGGAAAGTATTTTTAAAACAAAGCACAACCCGTGTGTGAATTTGGAGAGGGATGTCTGAATGTTCTGTCCTTGATTTACAACAGGGCGGTGAGAGGGGGTCTGGTTGAAGTGATTTATTGAAAAGCTGATCTGACCTATTTGGATCCTCACTGTATGCATGCCTGCCCGTGCATGGGTGCGTGTGTATATGTGCCAGCTTGTGTGCCATATGCATGTGTATGTGCAAAGTGACAGACCATTTGAGTAGCACCAGTGTTTTTGCTGAGTGCTGACCCTAGCCTGCTCTGCTGTCCAATCCCATCTGTGGTCCTGATTGGCTCAGCTGGTAGAGCATTGTGCCAGGATTGTGGCTTCAATTCCCAGGGCCACCTATACGTAAAAATGTATCCACACGTGACTGTAGGTTGCTTTGGATAAAAACGTCTTCTAAATAGCTATTATTATTATTATATTATTTGTTGATGCTGAGTCTGTAGAAACCGTAGGTGGCATCAGTGGGGTGAGAGGGATTATAGTTTTAGGCTAATTACCTCTGGACCTTTGTTTTGTCAAGGCCGTAGGAGGACATCATATGGGGGCAGGATAATCGTTCACATGTAAACAGACACGCACATGTATGTACAAAGAGCAACAAGTCGATTGTCATGCATGCTTATCCGACTTTGTACTGAACGTCAATGGTGATAATCTAACGGCCTCAAAAACATACACACACACACTTCCATTGACACACACAAACACACTTTCTCTCTTACAGAGACACATGCACGCATATACAATGGTTGATGGTAATGTGTTCTGATAACCTTTCAGTCAGTACTCTCGGTACAACACAACTATGGGGAGTCGCACTCTCGCAACTTCGACTGAAGAACTAAAATCCTGCCTGACAAGGCCAATGAAATCTGCACCTTGCTGGAAGCTTCGTCTTCCACAGGTGATAAGCCTAAGGCTCGGATTCATTCCTTCAATTCAGTACCTCTACTAAAAACTGGAACAAGAGTCTTACAAGCATTGGAAACAACATTGGGTGTGGATACGGTGGGAGCATGTGAGTCTAAGCAAGTGTGATGGGACTTTTTCCACATTTTGTTGTTACCACCTGGAATTAAAATGGATTAAATTGAGAATTGTTTTCATTGGCCTACACGACACCCCATACTGTCAAAGTGGAATTATGTTTTTTAGAAATGTTTTCAAATTAAAAGCTGAAATGTCTTGAGTCAATAAGTGTTCAACCCCTTTGTTACGGCAAGCTTAAATAAGTTCAAGAATGAAAATGTGCTTAACAAGTTACATAATACGTTGCGTGGATTCACTTTGTGTGCAATAATAGTGTTTAACATGATTTTTGAATGACAACTTCATCTCTGTACCCCACACATACAATTATCTGTAAGGTCCTTTTGTCAAGCAGTGAATTTCAAAGACAGATTCAACCACAAAGACCAGGAAGGTTTTTCAATGCCTTTGGAAGATGGGTAAAAATTTAAAAGCCGACATTGAATATCCCTTTGAGCATGGTGAAGTTACTAATTACACTTTGGATGGTGTATCAAAACACCCAGTCACTACAAAGATACAGGAGTCCTTCCTAACTCAGTTACCGGACAGGAAGGAAACCGCTTAGGGATTTCACAATGGTGACTTTAAAGCAGTTAGAGTTTGATAGCTGTGACAGGAGAAAACTGAGGATGGATCAACAACATTGTAGTTACTCTACAATACTAACCTAAATGACAGAGTGGAAAGAAGGAAGCCTGTACAGAATAAAACATATTCCAAAACATGCATCCTGTTTGCAACAAGGCACTAAAGCAATAATGCAAAAAATGTGGCAAAGCAATTCACTTTTTGTTTTGAATACAAAGTGTTATGTTTGGGGCAAATCCAACACAACACATTACTGAGTATCACTCTCCATATTTTCAAGCATAGTGTCACACCCTGATCTGTTTCACCTGTCTTTGTGCTTGTCTCCACCCCCTCTCCAGGTGTAGCCCATCTTCCCCATTATCCCCAGTGTATTTACACCCGTGTTCTCGATTTCTGTTGCCAGTTAATTTTGTTTCATCAAGCCTACCAGCGTTTTTCCTGTGCTCATGTCAATCTCTTGTTCCTGTTTCTAGTTTTCCCGGTTTTGACCATTCTGCCTGCACTGACTCTGAGCCTGCCTGTCGATCTGTACCTTGTCACATCACCCTGGATTACTGACCTCTGCCTGCCCTGACCCTGGGCCTGCCTGCCGTTCTGTATATTTCGGACTCTGTTCTGGATTTCTGAACTGCCTGCCCTTGACTTGTCATTTGCCTGCCCCCTGTTTTTGTAATAAACTTTTGCTACTTCGAAACTATCTGCATCTGGGTCTTCTCCTGAGACTTGATAGTATGAACTGGCAATGACGGACCCAGCAGACTCGGACCAGCTCCGAAAAGCCGTCTCCTCCCAAGGCGCCATGAGGAGTTGCTTCGTGGTCTTATGGAAGGGTTCCAGACCTTGGCCGAACGCCATGACCGCGCGTTGAACACATTGCTGGAGCATTTCCCTGGGTTGTCTGTCAGGCAGTCTACCACAACAGTAACCTCCCAGCAACCCGGCTGTTAGCAGTGTGGCCTCCCCGGTTTCCTGAGAAACCCACTTACCTCCACCAGAACGCTTCGCTGGAGAGTCGGGCACCTGTCGGGCGTTTCTCATGCAGTATTCTCTCGTCAACGAGCTGCAGCCCTCCTCCTTCGGACCGCTTGAAGATAGCGTACCTCATCACGCTGATGTCCGGGGGGGCTCTCGCCTTGGCTAAGGCCATGTGGAAACAACAGTCAGCTGTATAATTCAGTCTGGAGGAGTTTGTGGCGGAGGTGAAGAAGGTTGTTGAGTCTCTATTGTCCGGGAGAGAGGCTGCCTGGAAGTTACTCCAGCTTCGGCAAGACTCCTGCAGTGTGGTAGACTATGTGTTGGATTTCTGCACGTTGGCAGATGAGAGTGCCTGGAACCCGGAATCGCTGTTCGACATATACCTGCATGTATTATCGAAGAAAGTTAACTTCTCTGCGCTACGGATCCCTTTAGCGGGATCATTTTCCTAAACAACCGCTGAATTACAGGGCGCAAAATATTACTAACAATATTTATAATCATGCAATCACAAGTGAAATATACCAAAACACAGCTTAGCTTGTTGTTAATCCACCTATCGTGTCAGATTTTGAAAATATGCTTTGCAGCGAAAGCAATCCAAGCTTTTGTGAGTGTATCAATCAATGCTACAACAGCTAGGCCCAAATTAGCATGGTCACGAATGTCAGAAAAGCAATAAAATTAATCGCTTACCTTTGATAATCTTCGGATGTTTGCACTCACGAGACTCCCAGTTACACAAAGTTATTTTTGTTCGATAAATATTACTTTTATAACTAAAAACGCCATTTGGGTTGCGTATTATGTTCAGAAAACCAAAACCTCGTTCCGTTCGAAGAAAATTCCAAAAAGTATCCGTAATGTTCGTAGAAACATGTCAAATGTTTTTTATAATCAATCCTCAGGTTGTTTTTAACAAACATAATCGATAATATTTCAACCTCTTCAGACCGTAACCTATTCAATAAAAGAGAGAAAGAAAATGGAGAGCTACCCCTCTCGGAACTAATCAGAGGACACCTGACTAGTTTTGAAAAATCTCGCTCATTTTTCAAAATAAAAGCCTGAAACTACGTCTAAAGCCTGGTCACAGCCTGAGGAAGCCATTGGAAAAGGAATCTGGTTGATACCCCTTTAAATGGAAGAAAGACGGGCCAGGAAACACAGATAAAAGAATAAAAATAAAAAATCACTTCCGGGTTACATTTCCTCAGGTTTTCTATATACTCACAGACAATATTTTAACAGTTTTGGAAACTTTGGCGTGTTTTCTATCATAATCTGTAAATTATATGCATATTCGACGATCTGGACCTGAGAAATAGTCTGTTTACCTTGGGAACGTTATTTTAAAAGTAAAAAAAATCTGACCCCTAGCGTCAAGAGGGTAATTAATGACGAGCTAGCAGCCCGGGAACTACCGTCGGATCTCGACTCGCTCGTTGCCTTGACAATCCGGACCGACGGGCGGCTACGGGAATGTAGGAAGGAGAGGAGGTCCGATTCCACTCGCCCGCAAAAGGATTCCACCTCGCCTCCGAGGCATCCCGGAAGTCCCGGACGTCTCCGTAGCCGAGAGGACCAAAGACTACCGGAGTTCCCCCGAGAGTCTCCGAAGTCTGCAGATTCACCACTTCCCGAGCCAATGCAACTAGGCAGAGCTAGGCTGTCCCCATCTGAACGTCTACGCCTGCTTCACACGGAGAGTTGCATGTGTTGCGGGTCTACTAGTCATTTCATGTCCTCCTGTCTACTAAAAGACAAGTTTCACCGGTAGGGGCGAGTACTCTTTTGGGCCATACGGAGAACTTTTCCTCTCCCCTTACTCGCACCCCTTTCCATGCCATCCTGCTGTGGGGGAACCAGTTGCAATCTCTCCGGGTACTTATTGAATCTGCGGCCGATTTAGAGTTTTATGGACACTACCCTGGCATCGCCACTCAGCCCCTTTCCATTTCCATGGATGTTAGAGTGCTGGACGTGCGCTCTATAGGCCAGGTCAACCACAATACCACTCCCATCAACCTATGAGTGTCAGGGAACCACAGCGAAGCCATCAATGCTAATTAAGTCTCCTCAGGTTATGTGGTATTGGGATTCTCTTGGCCCGTTCTGCCACACCCATTACCTCAGCGCAGCCTGCCCAGGGATGTCATCCTGTGGGCTCGGATGTTGCCCCGGACCTCTCAGCCATTCCTGCGGAGTACCAGGACCTTCGGGAGGTTTTTAATAAGGCCCGGGCCACTTCACTTCCTCTGCACCGACCCAATGACTGCGGGATCGACATTCCCCCAGGCACTACATTGCCCCGGGGACGACTGTACTCTCTGTCGGGAGACCAAGGCTATGGAGAACTACCTACATCGAGGACTCCTTAGCTGCAGGGCGTATCCGTCCTTCTGCCTCCCACACCGGTGCAGGGTTCTTCTTTGTGGAGAAGGACAAAACCATGCACCTGTGCATCAACTACTGGGGCCTCAATGACATCATGGTGAAGAACCGCTACCTGCTACCACTCATCACCTCGGCATGCGAGCCGCTCCAGGGGGTCACTGTTTTCTCCAAATTGGACCTGCGGAAGGACTACCACTTGGTGCGGATACGAGAAGGGGACGTTTGGAAGACGGTCACAACAAATATCTGGTTATGCCATTTGGCCTTACCAACACCCCAGCTGGGTTCCAGGCCCTGGTTAATGACGTTCTCCGCGACATGTTGAACTGGTTCATCTTCGTATACCTCAACGACATCCTCGTTTTCTCCCACTCAGACCAAGAACACGTTTTCCATGTCCAACAGGTCCTCCAGCGCCTCCTGGAGAACCAGCTTTTTGTGAAAGCGGAGAAATGCAAATCCCGGGAAGGTGAGAGCGGTGGTGAACTGATCCCAGCCTATGTCCAGAGTGCGTGGGCAATGTTTCCTGGGATTTGCCAACTTTTATCTGGGGTAACAGCACCATGGCGTCCCCCCTATCTGCACTCACCTCTCCCAAGGTTCCGTTCAAGTGGTCCCCAACTGCTGACCGGGCATCCCAGGAACTCAAGCATCACTTCACCACAACTCCCATATTGGTTCATCCTGACCCGTCCTGTCAGTTCGTGGTGGAGGCCTATGCTTCGGATGTCGGAGTGGGGGCTGTCCTGTCCCAGCTTTCTGCCCTGGACCTCAAGTTACATTCCTGTGTTGCCTTCTCCGATCGCCTTAATGCCACAGAGAGGAACTACGATGTGGGGAATCGTGAGCTTCTCACGGTGAAGATGGCGTTGGAGGAGTGGAGGCACTGGCTGGAGGGGGCAGAACATCTGTTCAATGTGTGGATTCCAGGCAATTTAGGTTGGACCTGCTTTTCACCCGGTTCAACTTTTCCCTCTCATACCTACCGGGATCCAAGAATGTCAAGTCTGATGCGCTGTCATGCCGCTATAGCCCCACGGCTACAACCCGGAACCCGAGAGCATCCTTCCCACCTCATGCCTGGCGACGGCACTCAGCTGGGGAATAGGGAAGAATGTTTGTGAGGCGCAGCATTCCCAGCCGAACCCCGGGCACAGATTACCGGATGTTTGTTTCTGATGCGGTCCGCTCATCGGTCCTGGAGTGGGCCCACTCCTCCAGGCTTGCCTGCCACCGGGGCTCCCGTCGGACCCACGCCTTTGTGCGACAACGTTTTTGGTGGCCTACCATGGTTCCTAACGTCTCCACGTTCGTCGCCACATAAACGAACTGTGCGCAGAACAAGACTTCTCGGCAAGCTCCAGCTGATCTTCTTCAACCTCTTACTGTCCCTCACCGTCCCTGGTCTCACATATCCCTGGACTTTGTCACGGGTCTCCCCCCGTCTGACCGGTTTTCCAAACCCACCCACTTCATTCCTCTTCCCAAGCTACCCTCCGCCAAAGAGACGGCCCAGCTCATGATGCAGCAGGTCTTCCGGATCCATGGATTCCCAGTGGACATGGTCTCTGACCGGGTCCTCAGTTCTCTTCCCAGTTCAGTCGGAGCGAGCCAGCCAAGACCTGGAGACGACTCTTCGCTGACTGGTCTCCGCCAACCCCACCATCTTGAGCCAGCAACTAGTGTGGGTCGAATACGCCCGCAACACCCTTCCTTGCTCTGCCACGCATCTCTCAGCCCCCGCTCTTCCCTGAACAAGAGGAAGTGGTCGGCATACCTTCGGCCAAGATGTTTGTCCGCTGCTGTCGTCGTACCTGGAAGAAAGCCCGGTCCGCCCTTCTCAAGACCACCTTGAGGTATCGACAACAAACGGACCGCCACCGGACCCTGGCTCCCTGGTATCGTCTCGGGCAGAAGGTATGGCTGTCCACTTGGGATCTACCCCTCCAGGTGGAGTCCCGCAAACTTTCCCCCCGGTTTATCAGCCCTTTCCCCATCTCCAAGGTCATTAGCCCCTGTGCTGTCCGTCTGCTGTTGCCCCGTACCCTCCGTATACATCCCACTTTTCACTTTTCTAGAATCAAACCCATGTCTCACAGCCCTTTAGTCAACAGGAAACAGGAGACAATCTGCCTGCTCTGATCCTGAGCCTGCCTGCCGTTCTGTACCTTTTGGATTCTGATGTGGATTACCGACCTCTGCCTGCCCTTGACCTGTCGTTTTGCCTGCCCAGTTCTAGTAATAAACTTTTGTTACTTCGACACTGTATGCTTCTGGGTCTTGCCTAAAACGTGACAATAACAATGGGCTTGAACGCTTATTGACTTTTATTCATTTGTAAATATTTTTAAAAACATTATTCCACTGACATTATAAGGTATTGTGTGTAGGCCAGTGACACAAGATCTCTATTTAATCCATTTTAAATTCAGGCTGTAACAAAATGTGGGAAAAGTCATCAGGTGTGAGTAGGCACTGTATGTACAGTACATATAACTAGGAATAAAGAGACAGATTTGTATTTGTTTTTCCTGGAGTCCAGCAAAATTAAGGCAGATTTTTTTATACAATTTTTAAAAAATTACAATACATTCACAGATTTCACAACACACTATGTGACCTCAGGGCCCTACTCCACCACTACCACATATCTACAGTACAAAATCCATGTGTACGAGTATCGTGCGTATGTTATCATGTGTGTGTGTATGCATGTGTCTGTGCCTATGTTTGTGTTGCTTTACAGTCCCCGCTGTTCAATAAGGTATATTTTTATCTGTTTCTTAAACCTAATTTTACTGCTTGCATCAGTTACTTGATGTGGAATAGAGTTCCATGTAGTCATGGCTCTATGTAGTACTGTGCACCTCCCATAGTCTGTTCTGGACTTCAGGGACTGTGAAGAGACCTCGTGGCATGTCTTGTGGGGCTTGCATGGGTGTCCGAGCTGTGAGCCAATAGTTCGAACAGACAGCTCGGTGGATTCAACGTGTCAATACCTCGCACAAATACAAGTAGTGATGATGTAAATCTCTCCTCCACTTTGAGCCAGGAGATATTGACATTAATATTATGAATGTTAGCTCTCTCTGTGTACATCCAAGGGCCAGCCGTGCTGCGCTTTTCAAAGCCAATTGCAATTTCCCTTTTTGTGGAACCTGACCACATTACTGAACATGTGTCCAGGTATAACAAAACTAGGGCCTGTAGGACCTGCCTTGCGCTGTTAAGAAGGTAGAGCAATGCTTTATTATGGACAGACTTCTCCCCATCTTAGCTACTGTTGTATCAATATGTTTTGACCATGACAGTTTACAATCCAGGGTTACTCCAAGCAGTTTAGTCACCTCAACTTGCTCAATTTCCACATTATTTATTACAAGATTTAGTTGAGGTTTAGGTTTAAGTGAATGATTTGTCCCAAATACAATGCTTGAAATATTTAGGACTAACTTATTCCTTGCCACCCACTCTAAAACTAACTGCAGCTCTTTGTTAAGTGTTGCAGTCATTTCAGTCGCTGTAGTAGCTGACGTGTATAGTGTTGAGTCATCCGCATAAATACTTTACTCAAAGCCAGTGTCATGACGTTAGTAAAGATTGAAAAAAGTAAGGGGCCTGGACAGCTGCCCAGGGGAATTCCTGATTTCTACCTGGATTATGTTGGAGAGGCTTCCATTAACTTCTTATGGCTGCAATCCCGTTAACGGGATGATATGACAACAGCAAGTGAAAATGCTGGGAGCCAAATTCAAAAAATAGAAAATCTCATAATTAAAATTCCTTAGACATACTTGTGTCTTATACCATTTTAAAGGTAATCTTGTTGTTAATCCCACCAAAGTGTCCGATTTCAAATATGCTTTTCAGCGAAAGCACTACAAATGATTATGTTAGGTCACACCAAACCACAAATAGAGATAAAATGAATCACTAACCTTTGATGATCTTCATCAGATGACACTCATAGGACTTCGTGTTACACAATACATGTATGTTTTGTTTGATAAAGTTCATATTTATATAAAAAAAATCTGAGTTTACATTGGCGCGTTACATTCACTAGTTCCATAAACATCCAGTGATTTTGCATAGCCACATCGTTTCAACAGAAATACTCATCATAAATGTAGATGATAATACAAGTTATACACATGGAATTATGGATATACCTCTCCTTAACTTCTCTAGGGTATGTGGGACGGTAGCGTCCACCTCGTCAACAGCCAGTGAAACTGCAGGGCGCCAAATTCAAACCAACAGAAATCCCATAATTTTAATTCCTCAAACATACAAGTATTTTACACCATTTTAAAGCTACACTTGTTGTAAATCCAGCCAAAGTGTCCGATTTCAAAAGGTTTTACGACAAAAGAACCCGCCATGTTGGAGTCAACAGAAACCAGAAATTACATGATAAATGTTTCCTTACCTTTGATGATCTTCATCAGAATGCACTCCCAGGAATCCCAGGTCCACAATAAATGCTTGATTTGTTCGATAACAACAATAATTGTTTCACCTCTTACACTGTTACTTTACGGAATTCAAAATTACAATGCTTGTCTTTCATAATTTGTGACCCGTTTCAGGAAACTAGGTGTATGTTGCAGGTCACTACTTCACAGGAGAACTGTTTGAACGTTAACTTTTCTTTTTAATCAAAATGCGTTTTTGGGCAGAAATGTCTTCGAACATATGAACTTTCATGTGCCTTAATAACAAATGTGTATGCCATCTGTAAATATGAATAAAAAATGTAAATTACCAGCCTAGTTGGTTAAGCCAAAGAAAAAGTTAGCAACCTTCCCGCTATCCATGATTGGCTTAGATAATGAGTGGGCTGGCCATGCCAAGAGATGAGTTTGGATTGGTCTGTCATATAACACGCTTCTGTCTATTTGAGCTGGTCAGTATGTGAAGGTAATCCTGTCGTACATTACTTTTTTGTTGTTGTATGTATCGCATAGTAAAACTTAGCCAAAGACTCCCCTATGCAAGTATCAATTTCAATAGAATGTCACTGAAACAATTGTTTTAGAACACTCTTGTCTGTGTGTCAGAGCGCAGAATAACTGATGAATTTACAAACGTTAAACACCGGTTGAATATGGCCCGGTGTCAGTAAACGTTGGCAAAAAAGCATAATTAAATTGTTGCCAGGAGGACAGTTACAGTCACCAACGCTCTGGATAACATGAAAACAGACTAACCAGCTCTGTTAGGGTGAGTAAAATGGTCAGAGTTTGGGTGGGGGCTAAAGCTTAAGATGATTCTTATGACATTGCACATCGTCAGTGTGACCCAGAGTGACTTGACACAACGGGCCAAGCAATCTGTACAAATTAAACGGGAACGACACAGGACTCCTTATTTAATGAAATGGGTTGCCGTCTGCCGTGAAGCATTCATCTATGTATACGGGTAAGAGTCCAGCTACAGTTTCAGATATTATATGTTTTTAATTTTGTCAAAGTTCTTTTCATTACAAGTTAAAGCTTACTGTTATCTAACGTTAGCTAGCTGATGTTAGATGGCTGGCTCACTAGCTAACATTACGTTTATGATCTGTGTGTAGTAATGCTATCTCAGAATGCCCTTTCGCATTGCTTATTATAGCCTAATGTTAGCTAGCTAACTAGCTAACATTGAACCTGTTTGGTTAACTCTAGCTAGCTATGATAAACGGTTTGTATTGCTAGTACTCTATGGATTGAGATTATGGTGCATTGTTTAGCTAGCGAGCTAGCTACATGTCTAAACAAAAGACCCCAAGTTAAATATTACTGTTAGCTAGCTAGCTGACGTTAGATGGCTGGCTCGCTAGGTAACATTACGTTTATGATCTGTGTGTAGTAATGTTATCTCAGAATGCCATTTCGCATTGCTAGTTATAGCCTAATGTAACCTATTTGGTTACCTTTAGCCATGACAATATGATGAATGAGCCATAATTCAATGAATGATGCAGGAGAGTTTGCTACTTTTACAAAAATGTCATTTAAGGTGCTCCAATGATTTTTTCTATCATTGTTTATTATTTATCTTTGTTTCATAGTGTAGTTTCTTCTTCATTTTATTCATTTTAGTCACATGATTTCTCAATTTGCAAAACGTTTGCCAATCGGTTGTGCAGCCAAACTTTTTTGCCATTCCTTTTCCCTCATCCCTCTCCACCATACCATTTTTCAATTCCTCATCAATCCACAGGGAAATATATACCCAGAAAATATACCTCTCTGTTGATACAACATACATTATCAAGCACTTCACATATGTTATCCAGATACTGACTGTTAGCACTTGGTGGAGTATTGCAGCTACCCACCAGAATGGGCTTTAGGTGAGGCAGATGAACCTGTAGCCATATTACTTCAACAGTATTTAACATGAGATCATCTCTACTCTTTACAGGAATGTGGTTCGACATACATATAAACAGCAACACCTCCACCATTGGCATTTCTATATTTTCTGTAAATGTTATAACCTTGTATTGCTACCACCGTATGATGAAAGGTATTATCCAAGTGAGTTTCAGAGATTGTCAAAATATGATTTGCATCTGTTACTAGCAAATTATTGATTTCATGAACCTTGTTTCTTCAGCTACATATCTTTAACGTGGGCTATTTTGAGCACTTTTCCTCTGGGATGCTTACTTGTTTTCGCTGCTTTACTGGGAAGCATAGCAGAAGTAGACATGCTCATGTTATTTATGTTAGTGCAGGGTGAGCTGCACACAGTAGACTTCCTACTAGGGCACACCGCCTCAGTGCTAACAGTATAAATCTAGTACATAGGCACATGATTACTGCATGCGATAGCTGTAGGATCAGCAGAGGCATTCAGGGCAGTTAGAGAGACATACTTTTGGTTACTTGCATTGTGTCTACCAATGCCCCTGGTGTAATGTACATTTGCTGAAGCATTATGACAACTCTGCGTTACAATGGTAGGGATTAACTGAGCTGGGCTTGAGTCATTGATAAGTCATTGTTTCAACACAGCCTTATAATGCGATGAAAGGATCCAGGAACCCAAATTATGTGGGAGGATCCCGTCCTTATAAAATGTGTTTTGTTTCCAAAAGGTATCAAAATTGTCAACAAAAGTTATACCCATTGAGCTGAAATAATCACGAGCCAGTTGTGAAGAGAGGGAATCCTGCTCAAGCGTTCAATGCCACGATTCAGAGAGAGCACAGGGCCAGATATGATGGGTCTTTTGTTAGTGTCTAGCAGAGAGTCAATCAGCTCTTTAAAATCCAGTTTCAACTGTTCAGAGCTGCCCTTCGTAATGTAGTACATTTGGGAGCAGCTTTGTAATGTAATTTACTCAAGCTGAAGGGATAGGACATTGTTTTTGCACCAGAAACGGTCACATTTCTTACCATGGAGCTGCCCAAAATCACAGCTGGTGAGGACGAGGAAATCCGCCCACTCCCACGCTTCACAGGATTCTGAGAACCCTTTATCTCAAGGTTCAGGAGAAGAGCCAGAAGCAGACAGTTTCGAAGTAACAAAAGTTTATTACAAAAACAGGGGGGCAGGCAAACGACAGGTCAAGGGCAGGCAGAGGTCAGTAGTCCAGAGCGGAGTCCGAAGGGTACAGAACGGCAGGCAGGCTCAGAGTCAGGGCAGGCAGAATGGTCAAAAAACAGGAAAACTAGGAACAGGTACTAGAGACAGAAAGGAGCACAAGAATAAACGCTGGTAGGCTCAATGAAACAAAACGAAGTGGCAACAGAAATAGAGAACACAGGTATAAATACACTAGGGATAATGAGGAAGAAGGGTGACACCGGGAGGGGGGTGGAGACAAGCACAAAGACAGGTGAAACAGATCATGGTGTGACACTTTATGGACGGGCGAGGGGCAGAATAACTAGAGCCGTTGCTCCCGGTGCCTGGTGCAGGCTTCCGACAGATGGAGAAGCCCCACTCGATCCAGAGCAGTGATGGGAGGTTGTCAATGTCGACTTCGAAATCGTAGTAGTAGGCACTGCGGCCGCAGGCACAGGCAACTCCAACAACAAAGGTGCAGGAAGATCAGGCTCCAGGATGGCAAAACTATTCGTTGTTTGTATCCTCTACAGTCCTCTCGTTGGGAGTGTAGACTGCTACACTCCGCTATCAGATGAGGGGAGCTCCGGGCAACACCGACCAGTCAGATAACGACAAACGACAAGGCAGTGATGCATCCAACAAGCGCGAATGTCGTCAAGCCACCAGCGTAGAAAATGTAAAAAATTCCACTTTTGCGTAAAAAAATGAATGTACCCCTTTTTCATGGTATCCAATTGGTAATTACAGTCTTGTCCCATTGCTGCAACTCCCGTATGGACTCGGGAGAGGCGAAGGTCGAGAGCCGTGCCACCTCCGAAACAGAACCCAGCCAACCTCACTGCTGCTTGACACAATGCCCGCTTAACCCGGAAGCCAGCCGCACCAAGGTGTTGGAGGAAACTGTACACCTGGCGGCGGTGTCAGCATGCACTGTGCCCGACCGGCCACAGGATTCGCTAGTGCACGATGGGACAAGAACATCCCTGTCGGCCAAGCCCTCCCCTAACCCGGACCAATTGTGCGCCGCTCCAAGGGTCTCCCAGTCGCGGCCGGCTGCAACATAGCCTGGACTCTAGTGGCACAGCTAGCACTGCGATGCAGTGCCTTAGACCACTGCGCCGCTCGGGAGGCCACTCTGAATTTTACCCAGTTTCTTATGTAGACAGGCGACTTGCGTGATCAAGGAAGTCACCTTAAGCCTCTAATCCTTGGCAAGCCAACAAGTGCCGCATTAGAACTCTGAGTGATCCACTTTGTCCTGAATTAAGGTGTAGTAGATACAGCTCTTACAGCTGGAACCGTTCACTTATCTCGGCTAGAGGTTTACCTCTGAACTATTCGTCCGTAACGGTGACCTCCACGGGAGGTCTGCATGTGTATAAGTGGCAGGCGTCAGAGCTTTGGTGCCAAAATAAAGGAATTGTCCCCCAGAGCACTCTGAAAATGAATATTTTAGTGTCCCTACAGTAGCTTTTCGACCAGGTTCGTTCATTCTCCACTTTGAGAACAACTAGTGCCCTGGCGGTACAGTTACTAAAATGTGTGTGCCGTCTCAGACCGGTTTCTAAACCTATTGCGCCCACTTCGGATTTAGCTTTGGTTTTGGATGCTCTGAGTGAGGCTCTCTTTAGAACCACTGAAGTCTGTGGATCTGAAGATCATTCCGCCACTGGTGACTCTGTGACTTTGTTCCCTAATGGTCAGGAAGGTGACCATTACCACAAAGGTCATGACTATGCCCTACAGGTCTCTAGCTTTTAGCTACTTCCCTTTTTGCCTCCTCCATTTGCTTCTGAGAAGCAACGATGGTTACATGCCCTATGTCCAGTACAAGCTTTACGAGTGTATCTTGAGTGAACCCGGGATATCCGGTTATGTGATCAGCTTTTTGTCTGTTTTGCTATTCCAGCTCGTGGCAGGGCGCTCTCTAAGCATCATCTCTCCCACTGGATTTGTGGAGGTTACAGCCTTATTTTAAAATTGATGAGGACAAACATTCATTTAATCAATCTACACACAATACCCAATTATGACAAAGCAAAAACAGGTTTTTAGAAATGTTTGCAAAAAAAAAAGTATTCAGACCCTTTGCTGTGAGACTCGAAACTGTGCTCAGGTGCATCCTGTTTCCATTGATCATCCTTGAGATGTTTCTACAACTTGATTGGAGTCCACCTGTGGAAAATTCAATTGATTGGACATGATTTGGAAAGGCACACACCTGTTTATATAAGGTCCCACAGTTGACAGTGCATGTCAGAGCAAAAACCAAGCCAAAAGGTCGAAGAAATTGTTCGTAGAGCTCTGAGACAGGATTGTGTAAAATAATAGATCTGGGGAAGGGTGCCAAAACATTTCTGCAGCATTGAAGGACTCCAAGAAAACAGTGGCCTCCATCATTCTTAAATGGAAGAAGTATGGAACCACAAAGACTCTTCCTAGAGCTGGCCGCCCGGCCAAATTGAGCAATAAGAGAAGGGCCTTGGTCAGGAAGGTGACCAAGATTCCGATGGTCACTTTGACAGAGCTCCAGAGTTCCTCTTTGGAGATGGTCGTCCTTCTGGAAGGTTCTCCCATCTCTGCAGCACTCCACCAATCAGGTCTTTATGGTAGAATGAACAGACGGAAGCCATTCCTCAGTTAAAGGCACATGACAGCTCACTTGGAGTTTGCCAAAAGGCACCTAATGGACTCTCAGACCATTGAGAAACAAGATTATCTGGCCTGATGAAACCAACATTGAACTCTTTGGCCTGAATGCCAAGCGTCACGTCTGGAGGAAACCTGGCACCATCCCTACGGTGAAGCATGGTGGTGGCAGCATCATGTGGTGGGGATGTTTTTCAGTGACAGGGACTGGGAGACTAGTCATGATTAAGGGAAAGAGGAACGGCGCAAAGTACACAGAGATTCTTGATGAAAGGACCTCAGACTGGTGGCGAAGGTTCGCCTTCCAACAGGACAACGACCCTAAGCACACAGCCAATGCAATGCAGTAGTGGCTTCGGGACAAGTCTCTGAATGTCCTTGAATGGCCGAGCCAGAGCCCAGACTTGAACCCGATCTAACATCTCTGGAGAGACCTGAAAATAACTGTGCAGCGACGCTCCCCATCCAACCTGACAGAGCTTGTGAGGATCTGCAGAGAAGAATGGGAGAAACTCCCCAACTACATGTGTGCCAACTTGTAGCGTCATACCCAAGAAGACTCAAGGCTGTAACCACTGCCAAAGTACTGAGCAAAGGGTGTGAATATTTACGTAAATGCGATATTCCAGTTTTTTATTTTAATACATTTGAAAACATTTCCAAAAACCTGTTTTTGCTTTGTCATTATTGGGTATTGTGTGTAGATTGATGAGGATTTTTTGTTGTTGATCAATTTTAGACTAAGGCTGTAACATAACAAAATGTGTAAAAAGTCAAGGGGTCTGAATACTTTCCCAATGCTCTGTAGCAGAAAGTGGCAAGGGTTACCAAGGGGTGTATGCTCCCACTCCAGCGTTTTGGCCGTTATATAAAAGGGGTTGACTGTAGGGGATATTTGTGCTGTGGCAAGTTGGGCATCACCACACACTTTTGTGAGGTTTTATTGCTTGGTTGTCACTGCTCCCAATGTAGTCCACAGTGTGATTACAGCTGGTACAGGAGAAGGTTCTTAAGCAGCGTGCAGTGTACCCAATAACCAGACTACCGCATCTTGTGAGGTGGAGTACTGTGTGGTCTACCATGGGCCGTTTCATTTGATATCCATTGAGGTCGACTTGGGGCGTGATTTCCCCATAGTTGTGTCATACCGAGAGTACTGACTGAAAGGGAACGTAACGTTACGACTATAACTACTGTTCCTTGAAGGAGGGAAAAAGGTTCTTTGGCCCCACGCCGATCGGTTCTGGGCACGGTGAAGAGGGGTACTGGGTTGAAGGAATGAATCCGAGCCTGAGGCTTATCAGGTGTGTAAGGCGTGGCTTCCAGCGAGGCGTGGATTTCATTGGCTCTTGTCAGGTGTGATTTTAGTTCTTCAGTCAAAGTCGTGTGAGTGTGATTCTCCATAGTTGTGTTGTACCTTGTTTCACATCCTTCAGAGAACAGTAGTTATAGTCATATAACGTTTTCCCATGCATGCCAATAGTTTGTGGTAAAAAAAATCAATAGAAACAATGTGACAGAAGTTCAAACACACACACACACACACTCACACACACAAAGTGCAACAAAGTGGTCATGCCCATCCAACTTAGTACTGAACATCAAAGTTGAAAATGTGTCATGCTATGAACACACACACATGTGTGTCCATTCAGTCCAGTGGAGACTGCAACAGAAAAGTCAATAACCAGTAGTGTGTGAGCTCTGGGAGTGGAGAGGCTTGTTTTGTTATTGTCTGCAGCATTACAGAGTGATACTACTCTGGGGCATACCACAAGCCGATTCAAATTCAAACACGTATCAAAGTTTAGCTTTCTTAATGAACCAGAAAATACATAGTTATTTGTGTTCTTTTATCAAAGTTAGCTGACTAACTAAATGCACCTGGGGTGTATACTACATAGCAGGATCAATGAGTTAGCCAGCTAACTTTGATAAACAACCAGAAACAACTACTGATGTTCTGCTTAATTAAGAAACCTAAACTTAGATATATGGTTTTGGTTGTTGAGTCAATTAGACCATGCCCATTTCAAGCCTATGTTTCTAAAAAGTGAAAAGATATCTTAGAATATTTGGTCAAGTTAGCTGGATAACTCGTTGATCCTGCTTTGTAGTATTAGTAGTACTATGGTAAACAACAATTTGGGATTACACCTTACTTGGCCCCTCCATTAGGATACTGTTAGGCAGATCTGATATGACTGGCTAGGTGTCAGCTATGTTGTGGAATCCGTGCTATTATCTGTCCGACAGTGTTAGACGATGTTAGACTTCAAGGAAGGATTATTCAAGTATTCCCTCTTGGGCCACTGTGTGTGGGGCACCATGTTAGTATGAATGGCCTGGGGCCTAGAACCATGTTTACATTCATGCACCTTGTATCTCAGGTTATGATAGGGACTTTGATAGCTGATAGATTGGTGTTATATTCCAGAGGGCCCTTGTTCTAATAGAATCCCCAGCGTACTATTGTAGGAAAATCTCAACTTGTACTGTGTTGCCCACCATGTTGCGGTGCACTACATTTGACCAGAACCATATGGTGATCAGGTCTACAGTAGCCTATAGTTGTATCATCAAAGACTATGAGCTATAGCTTGGAGATCTACTGTAATCCATTGACCGTTCATCCACTTTATGTCCAACAATGTGGTTGTAATCCATAGCCAAACCAGCCGTCATTGCGTATTAACTGCCATGTGTTAATGTTTGTACTCTGTGACGATGGAGAGCTCTTGGGAAATGAATACCACAGGACCACATTTGACATGTTCTTTCACCATTTATTTGTTCACCAAATACAGTGAAAATGGCATCGTAATATTCAACGACTCGTTCTTAGAATGTCATGACACTGTTTCCCTTTTTTTGCTTCGTAAAACAATGTTTCGCTAATGGAAATATCAAGGTTTCATGCACAACAAACCATATTGAGTTTCCTTAGAAGAATGGTACAAGATAAACGAAATAAAAAAAACAACTTTAATGTCCAAAATCTGTCAAAATTCAACGTGTTATTTGAGGATCCTCGTAAACAGTGCAATATACAAAAACAAATGGCTATTTTTTAACAAATTTGTCGACGAAGCTCAAGTCACAGGATACAATTTCTCAGTAATAGTTTAACATTGATGTGTGCAAAACCCCAAACACATTCAGTTAGTCTTTAAAAAATGATATTGAATGAGAAAAGTCAAAACCCAAATCTCTTAGATTCTCCGTCAGGCCTATATGGTCGCAATCTGCATATCCTCTCTGTAGTACACACATTTGTGTTGATGAATTGTAAGATGGTAGACTAGCACATCATTTCTCAATAACAATTGTTTAGATATAAAAATACAAATATGAATTTTGTTAAAAAGAAGCGTGCCAGGGTAAGAGTGGTGGCACCTGTGTTGGCACCAGAGCGAAAGTTCATGCAAATAGATGGAGAAAATAGTATGACTTTTTAATTATAGAAGACAAAAAAACACGAATAATTGCAAAATCTAAATAAATAAATAAATAAATAAAAATCCCCATAAATTTCATGACTATTTTTCCAAACAAAATGTGCCGATCTCGCCTCCTTCGATATTTTGAGTGTGTAAAAAGTGAAACGGCTATGTATTGGTGTCGGTAGGCTTCACGAAGGCGCCGACCTGCATCGTTAACCGTGGGGGGTAATCTAACACCATGTATCATTTTAATTCAATTGAACCTGGGGACTATGCATTACTAGCTTATTCTTTATAGATGGAGCCAAAATGAATATAGAATATTAACATTGCACCATCCTTGGTGTGTGTGTGTGTGTGGTGTGTGTGGTGTGTGTGGTGTGTGTGTGTGTGTGTGTGTGTGTGTGTGTGTGTGTGTGTGTGTGTGTGTGTGTGTGTGTGTGTGTGTGTGTGTGTGTGTGTGTGTATATAATTATATATATATATATTTTTTTTTTTACATACAATGGGTCTCTACTAGTTACTGGACAGTGTTTGTTTGGTCAGTATTAAAAAGCTTTATCAGCAATCGGAATGCATTCTCTACGTTCGACCAGTGCTGAAAAGGACAGCTCCCTTGAATGCGATGTCGCCGATTGTTATCAACAATGCAAAGCGTGTAAGGGGAATATGGTCTTCGAGCTTAGGAAGGCTATTGTATACAACTATAGAAATAGAGCTTGAAATGAGATTCAGCCACCACTTGTAGTTTTGTGTTTGCTTACGGCGCTTTTGGAAGATGGTTGTGAAGTAATGGCAAGTTCATCCATCAGAGCCAGGGTCCGCCATCTCAACATCACGCTGCGCAGCACAAGTTAAAATGGGTTTTCGTTTGGAAAATTGCCAGCAACCCCATGATAAATCTCCGTCTTTTCTGGAATCTTGCTCTTCCTCTGCTTTCTCGTCCAATCTTCACATATTTCTTTCCATTCCTTTCCTTCCCCTTGTCTTCGCTTCGTGCCATCGTTTCTCCTACAATCCTCGGACATGCACAACCGACAAGTGCTTTAAATCGTTGATCAAAATAAAAAGTCTGCAAGGCGTCGTTCATCTTTAAACACCAGGTGACGACTTGTCTGCCATCCCCTTTAGGACATCGTCTATTCGGTCATCTTCGATAACCACTGCGGAGGGAAAAATGAATGATTTTGTTTATTACTGACATATCATATAACTGCTTCATAAAAATGTTTTACAGACAACAAATCAAGTAATTGCAAAGGCTTTGGGTGAATAGGATGGGGACTGGTGCAACACAAAGGAATACAGCATGTTGTTGTGTCAAACCCCTGACCTTGGTCCTGAAATACTGCAAACAATGCCTTGTCCATTATGGCACATAGCCACGCATGCAATGAGGACAACTTTGTTATTTAAAAAAGACAGAGCATATCTAATGAATAAATATAGTAGCCTTTAGCTACTGAAATACATTTTGATAGCACATCAGTAGTCTATTATTCTCATGCATCACTTTCAACTGGGCTCATTGTGGTCAGCTGCTGACCTTTGTTATATCAACAAATGTTTGCCTCGTCATTTAGAGGTCAGATGCATATCTGTGTTTTATCTTTTTGTTTTATAACAAGTAGGCTAGGTAACTGTAGCCTAGGTTAGAGTTAAAGTTCACACAAGCATGGCCAAACCAAGCCTTTGTTTTTGATGACCAAAACAAAACCTCTATTCAACAATCCATTCCAATAACCAGCTCTTACCTCTCTTGGCTCTGCCGATCTGTCCCAGCTTTGGGGGTCTTTTCGCTTGCGACGCCCCGAAGAACGAATTGGTGTCCTGTAGCCCGCAGCTAAAGGATATCTGACTGGCCTCGGTGTCCCCATAGCCGCTCATTTTCCCCTCGCTATAAGGCAGTACCTCGGACATTATGGCACGGCTGAGACGGACGGATCAGCAGCGGTGATAAAAATGTTTTGAAGTCGGCGGCTTTAGTCGATATAGCCCAGAAATCCTTGTCTTGGTAATTGCACTTGTCGAGCTTTCCGGTGGAAATCCGTTTGGAAAATCACTCGATGACTTCGTCGTGCGTAGCCAGTCTGCGAAGGATGAAGGTGAAGAGTCCTGGTTGGGGTGTCGTGGTGCGCGGTGGAGAGCAGAGGAGCGGTCTGTTCGCGTGTGTTGCTAGATGAAGTCTGATGAGGAAAGTGGGAGATCCCGGGATCATAAAGGAAACCCAGGAGGAACGGAGAAGTTATCCATCTGCGTGTGTGTGTGTGCTGGGGGACTCCGAATGCTGGAGGAGTAGGCTAAGGGTGACATCAACAGGCGAAATATATAATATGTACTGTGGGGGTAACAGAAATGTAAGCTATCAATTCATGACCACAGAGCTAGAGCTACTGGAGCAACGGTGAGGTAAACATTTTATTTGGGGAGTAATCTTTTCTATGCTGAACAAATTTCTAGCCTAAATAAGTTATTACAATGTGATGATATTTACGCATAGGCTATGCCGAAGTAGGCTAATTATATTTGATCTGAGAATTATGAATATAACCTACTCGCGCATTTGCGCGTATTGCTAGTTACTGGGAAAGTCTCCTTTTTTTTGTTTACCTATTACGTTTGACATTGTAATGTGTTTCTCTCCTCGTATGCAGTATATTTCCTTCCTGTAAACCAGCCTCCTTGGTGGCTCTTGCTTGACGTTGGCTCTGGTGACACGAGGTTCTCACAGGAAATCATTACCTGCTCCTTTGAGTCTGTATGCGCACAGAAGTCGGAAGTGCCTTACGCACGTCTTTCCCGTAGCTACAAAGCAAAATCACACAGCAGCAGCGGGTGAACGAGGTTCACAAATGCCACGTTTAAGCAAATTCTCCGTTGATGTGATAGTTACGCTGTAGGCTTCATGGATCATTTACAAATTCATCGCTGACATGTTATTTTAGAATGCAGGGAGTAGGCCTACCTATTTTCCAGAGGTTAAAAGCAGTTTACACACACTATTATACAATTTTATGCCCTTTAACAAAGCCTATTTCTATACAGTAATGAAGTATCCACTAATAATATTATAGCCTAGTTATTTCATAGAGGGGTGTTTGAAAACATGCAGTTCAATATCGATGTAGGGATATGGTTTTTGCAGGATGCTCTCTTGTTAGGCAAGGGAGGGCGATCTCTAAACGCACAAGATAAATCAACTTCAGCACGCTGGACAGTACCCGCGCACATTTGAGTCTTTCGCGATTTCTGCTCTGTTTTGTTTTGAACATAGAAATATAACCGAGGTAAAGTTGGTTTTATATTCAACATTCAACAGACATTCGCCAAATAATATAAAATGCATTTAATTCCCTTATCCACAATAAGTTATTCCTGGATAGTCTTAGGAACATTAAATAAAATGCAAAATATTCTAAAAAGGCCTTCTCTTACAACCTTTTGAATTGCATAACAGCTATAATTGCATCAAATCATGAACATTATATTTAATAAAGGCCCGTAGTCTGTTTTTCCGCGCAATTGCAGAGCCTATAGAAATGTTGTGCAACATGAGCTCGTGGGTTCTCATGAAGTGTTTGATCAGATTTTCAAATACGTTTGCATTTGCAGCTGTAGAACTTTTTGAGGATCTGTGGACCCATGCTAAATATTTTTACATCTTGGGCACTGTTCAAAAGCATCTTTCTCTTTACAAGATCTTTGCGATGCGTCATGTTGGGCTACTTCTCATTGCGTTTTACTGACTGGATATCACTGCACCTTCGTTGACGCATACTGTCCTCAGTGTTGGAGCCTCTGAGGGATGATACTGTTGGGACTGCCCTGGCTTCGGAGAGCAGGTCTGCGTTATGGGAGTTGGCCACATCCCATTGTGAGACATCGAAACGAATATTTGAAAAAAAAACTCAAGTTTATTTTCATAATCACAGTTCTATGATACTATTGAGATGTCTCACCACATTTCCCGGCTTGCAGAGTACAAGGAAGAGAGACATGCTTTGGATTGACCAGAGGCCAGGACAGACGCTGTGCAATTGGTCCTTCCTCTAGTGATCTGCCTTCCAGCAAATCCCATTGTGAGAAATGTCACTCATATTATCAGAGCTTAGTGTTGATAGTGTACATACGTCGATTTGTTTCAATTATATATTTTGTTTATTGTGGAAGCACAATTTCACAGTCAAATTCCTGTACTTGCAAATATATTTGGCAAATAAAGGTGATTAGTTCTCCAAGTGTCCCATAACTCATATCAGGAGCTCTGACCTGATGTTTCCTGCAAGTTAAACTTGTCATAGTTCAATAATTGTCATAATTCAGGGGAAAATGTAATTATTATTATTGTATTATATGAACAGCAATACAAATAATGAACAGCAATATCATAAACTCACAGCGGTTAACTTGTCATTGTTAGTATAATGAAACAGATGCAAGTAGGCCCCCTGGTGGCCACTTTACTAATCACATTATTTATCATGGTAGAATGTGCATTGGTTTGAAACTGGTTTGGTGAGGGATCACTCTTGTAAGTTCAGCGTGTACTGCAAACCTGAAGAAATTCCTGTCTTTAGCGTCATGACATGTTGAGGTTTAAGTTACCCCCAAGAGCCACAGCTGTTGCTCTGCCAGGGGAGCTCATGAAGGATTCTCTCAGACTGCCCCCCTCCCCCCCAGGAAGATATACGACACCTAATCCTCCACCTGCTCCTCACTCACTCCCCCCTCACCCAACCCACACATGCCAGTAGGTTCTCAACTTTTCCATTTCCTTAGTGCCCCAAAACTCTGTAGGTGGCTATCTACTCCTCCCCTCTGCTTGTTAGAGATGACAGAAATAGCAGGATAGGTGACTCACGACAGCAAACTTTTCAGAGTACATTGGTGTTCCTGGAAAAAGAGCAGTGTTTCACTGGGGGGGGGGGGGGGGGGGGGGGGGTTACTGACAGTTTAAACAGGTTAAACCTTTGTTTTATGCAATCTATACTTTTTTTTTTTTTTTACAATATTCAACATTGGGTTATCACAAATTCAATGTGATCAGATGATTTACACAGTCAATGAGAAATGAGTACCTTTTGCATCCCTTTGATATTTTAAAGTACAAATATAGAACTTTTAAAGCCTGTTATGACAAATGAATTGCCCTTTAATATAGACCACAAGGAGAATTCAATACATCTTTCAATATGGAACATTTAGTAGTAATTTCATAGTGTAAAAACCAGGTGAGCTGGTACTACTCTTGTTTTTTTAACCTTTTCTGGTGTTTTGTGTTGGAAAACGGAGCGGGTCGACCATAAAACATCAACCCGGTTACCCATAGATAGGCTACAAATGTTACCAATTTCAGAAATGTTCAAGTTCCATTCAATTGCCCCCCTCCCTGTTGGAAACAACAAGCTTCCATTCCCTGTCAAAGCGTTTTGACCGGAGTCTTTACTTTTACAACAAAAATAAAACTGGTGGAACTACCCCCCCTCCTTACACCAGGAGTGAAAATAAGGCACAAAGCAAGTGATAGTACTACAAAAGTAAACACCTCTACATCCATATGCACACTTGTATTTATGAGAGAACTCCATTCCCAGTATCTATACTGAACAAAAATATAAACTTAACATGTTAAGTGTTGCTCCCATGTTTCATGAGCTAAAATAAAAGATCAGAGAAATGTTCCACATGCACAAAAAGCTTATTTCTCTCTAAAAATGCACAAATTTGCTTTGCATCCCTGTTAGAGAGAATTAGTCCTTTGCCAAGATAATCCATTACCTGACAGGTGTGGCATATCAAGAAGCTAATTAAGCAGCATGATGATTACACAGTTGCACCTTGTGCCAGGAACAATAAAGGCCACTAAAATGTGCAGTTATCACACAACAGATGTTTCAAGTTGAGGTAGGGCATGCAATTGGCATTTTGACTTCAGGAATGCCCACCAGAGCTGTTGCCCGAGAATTGAATTAATTTTTCTACCAAAAGCCGCCTCCAACGTAATTTAAGAGAATTTGACAGTATTTCCAACCGGACTCAACTATTCTTCAACTGCGGGATCGTCTGGGGGTGTGCAGAGGAATATGTCTGTAATAAAGCCATTTGTGTGTGTGTGTTGGGGGGGGTAATTCTGATGGGCTGGCTCCCAAGTGAGTATGTACAGGCCCACCCATGGCTGCGAGCCATGTGAAATCCATAGATTAGGGCCTAATGAATTGATTTACATATGAACTGTAACTCAGTAAAAATCTGTATATTTATATTTTTGTTCAGTATATAAACAAGTATTTACTATTCAAAACCAAAATCAACAGCTGTTAAATGCATATGTATTATGAAGCTAAGTGCTTCAAAATGTTCACAAACCTCAGATTCACATTTTGTTAATACAGTAGCGGCACCTAGCCTATTTGTGTTGAGAATGCCAAGAACTACAGGTAATTATTACAGTTTAATAAGTACAGCGATGGTTTGCCTGGTCTATCAAGAGTTGGTCTCTCTCTCTGACATTGTGAAGGGTTTAAGGACTGGTGTGTGCACGTCCTGCTCTGTCTTGCTAGCTTAGGCCTCTCCTCGGCTCTCCAAAGCTGTATTTTCAGGGTGACTGTTGTTCTCATCACAGTGGAGTTCGGTCCTTCTGGTGCTCTTTCCTCCTGCCTCTACGTGGAGACGTATCTTCAAGGTTTTACAGCCAGCCAAAATGTCAATTATAAAATGTCTCCATTCTATCACCTTGACCGTGTCTTTCTAGGAGTACAGGTAACAACACCCCAGAAGATACATAGACCAACCATGAACACATATCTGTTCTTCTCCTAGGCTGGGCATCAGGCCTGGTAGAGGGGCACCACCCTCTTGATGGCCTGCCGGCATATGGGGCAGGTGGGCTTGGGCAAAGCCTGGTAGCAGCTGTAGCAGCAGCACACGTGCCCACACTCCAGCAGCACACAGCTACGCGGCTGGGTCAGGCAGATCACACAGGCGTTTCCCAAGGGTGTCTCCTGCTCCCCAGACCCCTCTTGTGTATCCCCAGCCGTAGACCCTTCCCCCGTCCCACCAGCAGCCAACCTCTCAAACTCCCTTCTCAGCCGTTCCTGGTCCCAGCGGACCCTCAGGCTGCGGTAGTAGCGGTGGCCCAACCAGAAGAGGATGGCGGACCCGGCCAGGGCGAACACAGAGGCCAGGACCTGCCAGACCACCGCTTGGCCCTCCTGCTCCAGCCGCAGGGTCTCAAAGTCTGAGGTGGTGAGGAAGTACTCTGAGCCGTCGGTGGGCGGGCGGAGCTTCAGCACCCGGTCCGTGTCCAGGATGAGCTCGCCCACACCCGTCAGAGTAGCGCCAACCTAGAAACACAGAAAGACAAACTGGTCAGGATTATGGAGCAACACACTCTCACTATTTGGGGCAATAGTAACCTCCCTCACCCTGAACACAATATAACATTTTTGTATCTTATTGTGGAACTTGGGGAATGAAAATACTGTTTTTATCGTAAGTAATCTATCAGTGATATTGCTACATAAAAAAATGTACTCAAACCTCACCTTGAGCATCTCCTCAGTCTCCAGTTGGCCTTTGGGCTTCTCTCCACTGAGGTACTGCCCGATGATGTCGGTGAAACCATAGGTGGCCTGGTGGAACTTCTCATGGATGATTTCCATCTCCAGCCCCGAAGCCTCCAGGGGACACAGCACCCTCACGTTGGCCTGGTCCGACCCGACCAGGCTGAAGGGCACCGCGTTCACCCTCTGGTGCAGCACACGCTCACTGTCCGTCCTACACGGGGGGGGGGGGGGGGGGGGAGTTAGAGGAACAAAGATTATTCACAATTCATTCATGATTATCCATAATCATGGTAGCATCCACATTAAATGTAAAAGACTTCAGAAACTCCAAAATACATTATTCACCATTTAGTTCTTATTGGGCAAAAAAATCTTTAACACAATCAAAACAAACTGCAAATGCATCCAACAAGGTTGTAGTCATTGCGTGCTAGGAATATGGGACCAATTACTAACCTTTGACTACTTTAATACACTATAAGCGAATTTGTCCAAATACTTATGGAACAAAAACGTATTCAAATGGGGGGGGGACTATATACATCAAGTGGTTTCATTTCTAAATGGTAAAACGGATATGTATGAAAATACCTTCAAATACCGTTGCATCACATGAAACATTTAAACTCAAATCCAAAATACTGGAGTACAGAGCCAAACTTACAAATGTTAGCTTCACAGAGGAGTGTATATTTCATATCAGATGGTCCTAGTCATATTAAAGTGGTAATACAGATGATACTAGTCTTTCACATTACATTTAGAGCGTCAATCAGGAGTGTTTCTACCAGGTGCGAGACAGGCTATTCCACACCAGCTTGTGTTCCCTCAGCATGAGTTTCTGCACCACCCCCACACTGCGTTCCTGGAACTGACTCCTCAAAGGCTCCCCCAGAGGCTGCACTGCCCCTACACACACACACACACGCACCATGGATAGAGACATTAATTATACTAAGAACTGCCACATCACACCAATAGGTGAGAGAACAGGGTCTAGTCAACATCATAATAAAATGATCATAGTGACACACTCAGAAATGTTTCCCCATTGACACAGATAACCATATGCCTACCTTCAATGACAACATACTGCAGACACTTTCCCGGTGTCGCGTTCAAAAGGCCTGCCAGTTTCCCATCCAAAGTCAACTGCGGAGCATCCTGAAACAAGCAAATAGAAATGTCAGTAATTTCTATGGAAAAAAATCCCCATGTCTCAAAATTAGTTTAGTACTTTATTTACAGCGTGTAAAGACTACGGCCTAGATTCAATTCGTGTAGCGGGGGAAAAAACGCCTCACAGCGCAATTTAAAAGGTCATTTCCATTTGAGACGACATATGGAGCATGCAGTCACTGAATGTGGGAACATTGCCTTACATTTCAAATCGCGCTATAACGCGGATCTTCAGCCATACGGATTGAATCTAAGGCCGTAGTCTGAAGGAATAGACACAGGGCAGGGCAGACTACTAACATTGAGCTTGTCCACTGTTTTCCTCTTTTTCCTGTAGATGTAGTAGAAGAAGCCAGATATAGCCAAGCTGGTGCCGAGACACAGCCCTTCCACCGTCCTCACTGGAAACTCCTCCATCACTCCCCAACACACACTCCGCACTGTCTCTTCTCACCCCCCTGGTAACAGGCCTACAGTACAGAAACAGACATACAGCCAAACATGGTATATGAAGGATGCTCTTCAGCATGATAGCAAGGGGGCCATGCGTCACTCAGACAAGCTGCAATTAAATCTGCAGCTGCACGATTCTCTTTGAAATGTCAGTGAAATGCTTGAAAATGTCTATCATTATATTTTGACAGCACAGTGTCAGAGAACGCTGGTTGCTATTTATTTTCAGCACTTTGACAGTGAACTGGATTAGGCTACTCAGAATGCAAAGATGCACAAAAATATGTTGGCTATTCACATTTGATTGGTTTAGGCTATATTACGTTATAATCTAAGGAAACACATTTCAAATAATTCATAATCCTATAGTATTACAGATAATTATGACTATTTACATATTCAGTGCCTTCACTCACAAGCACAGCAAAGTTGGAAATGTGTTTCATTGCATTGATGACTTAGGTGGCATTATGGCGGCATTATAGCTACCTTTTTGAATGGGGGAACCCACATCAGTCTTTCTAGGTGTCATATGATGACGGCGCTTGGTTTCAAATACCGTTGATTGACTTTCAGGTGATTGACACGGTCTTTACATTCCTTGGCTAAATAGAACCGGTTTAGCTAGATAATACCAAATGAACGCCTATTGATCAAGGTGTTTTCTTCCCATGGGACTTTCGCAAAGAACACCGACGCTCGGTCTGAATGTGAACACGGATCCCTTGCGGTACGGTTTTTCATATCAGCGAGAAATACTTTTCTTATAAACAAAAAGGTTAAAATGACTACACACCTTTTATAGGGTTAGTGTTCCCATACGGCCATAGCTCTATGTTAATGCGGAAGACAGATGGAAAACAGTGGCAACCACCTCCGCTGATGAGCCATCTAGCACGCTCCAAACACCTGTGTGTAACAGAAGGCGGCCACCAGAAATGTGTTGTAACTAGGGTTGCACATTTTGGGGAATATTCAGAGGTGGAAACTTTCTGTGGGGATTAACGGGAATATATGCAAATTCATATTAATACCATTTAAAATGTAGATGTTTTTTGCATTGGATATATTTACCATATCATATGGAGACAGAAACATACTCCTTTTACCTTATCATAGACATACTGTATTTGCAAATGATTAAATGCTTCCAATAGAAATAAAAACTATTTGTTACAAACTGAAACTTTAATTAAATGAGTTGACTCTTCACATGGGATGATTTCACTGAACAACAAAAGACAGGGAATATTGAATGATCCATCGCATATCCCAAAAACATTTTCAACATACATCTGTAAAATGATAACCAAAGCTTTAGTTTAGACTTTCTTCCACTCAGGCTTCCACATCTTCTCCCTGGACCTGCTCTAAGTCCACCTCTTGAACATCAGACTCTGAGGCCTCATCTTCACTGTCACTTTGCAACCTTGTTGAGGATGGCTCGTTGTCAGGCTAAAAAAGCCTCAAATTTGCCCGGATGGCCACCAATTTTTCAACCCTTGTATTGGTCAGCCTGTTGCGTGCTTTGGTGTGTGTGTTCCCAAACAAGGACCAGTTGCACTGAGGCAGCTGATATTGGTGGGATTTGGAGGAGGATGGAGGCAACAGGGGAAAGAGCCTCAGATCCACTAAGTCCCATCCACCAGGCTGATGAGATATGTTGGCACGACTTCCAAATTGCATCTCCATCCCAAAGCCCTTGCTTGGAAGTGTACTTCGCCAGACTGCCAAGAACCTTGCCCTCATCCAGGCCAAGGTGGTGAGACACGGTAGTGATGACACCATAGGCCTGGTTGATCTCTGCACCAGATAGGATGCGCTTGCCAGCATACTTGGGGTCCAACATTTACGCTGCACGTGTATGGAATTCAGGCAGAAGTCTTCACGCTTTTGATGCATTTCAGAACTGCAATTTCCTCTGCTTGGAGCAACAGTGAAGTGGGAAGGGCAGTACGGATTTCTTCTCTTATATCTGCAAGCAGAGTCTGAGAGGATGGCATTGTCTCCCTCAATCTGTGCAATGGCTACCACTCTCTCCCAAAATACATCATCCAGGAGGATCCTCTTGATGGGGCTGTCCATATCGGCAGACCGTGATATGGCCATTTCTTGGAAACACTCCTTCCCCTCCAGGAGACTGTCAAACATGATGACAACACCACCCCAACGGGTGTTGCTGGGCAGCTTCAATGTGGTGCTCTTATTCTTCTCACTTTGCTTGGTGAGGTAGATTGCTGCTATAACTTGATGACCCTTCCATTGCCTAACCATTTCCTTGGCTCTCTTGTAGAGTATCCATTGTTTTCAGTGCCATGATGTCCTTGAGGAGCAGATTCAATGCATGAGCAGCACAGCCAATGGGTGTGATGTGAGGGTAGGACTCCTCCACTTTAGACCAAGCAGGCTTCATGTTCGCAGCATTGTCTGTCACCAGTGCAAATACCTTCTGTGGTCTAAGATCATTGATGACTTCCTTCAGCTCATCGGCAATGTAGAGACCGGTGTGTCTGTTGTCCCTTGTGTCTGTGCTCTTGTAGAATACTGGCTGAGGTGTGGAGATGTAGTTAATTATTCCTTGCGCACAAACATTTGACCACCCATCAGAGATGATTGCAATAAGGTCTGCTTTCTCTATGATTTGCTTCCTTCACTTAAACTTATTGAACTCTGCATCCAGCAAATGAGTAGATAAAGCATGTCTGGTTGGAGGGGTGTATGCTGGGCGAAATCTCTTCCAATAAATCAAATGTTATGTCAAATGCGCCGAATACAAGAGGTGCAGACCTTACAGTGAAATGCGTACTTACAAGCCCTTAACCAAGAATGCAGTTAAGAAAATACCAACAACAAAAAAATTATATGCGATAAGAAAAACAAATAATTAAAGAGCAGCAGTAAATAACAATAGCGGGGCTATATACAGGGGGTACCGGTACAGATTCAATGTGTCAATGTGCGGGGGCACCGGTTTCGAGGTAAATTAGATAATTATGTACATGTAGGTAGGGTTGTTAAAGTGGCAATGCAAAGATAATAACAGAGAGTAGTAGAAGCGTGGGGGGGTGCAAATAGTCTGGGTAGCCATTTGATTAGCTGTTCAGGAGTCTTATGGCTTGGGGGGGTAGAAGCTGTTTAGAAGCCTCTTGGACCTAGACTTGGCACTCAGGTACCGCTTGCTGTGCGGTAGCAGAGAGAACAATCTATGACTAGGGTGACTGGAGTTTGACAATTTTTCGGCCCTTCCTCTGACACCGCCTGGTATAGAGGTCCTGGATTGCAGGAAGTTTGGCCCCGGTGATGTACTGGGCCGTATGCACTACCCTATGTAGTGCCTTGCGGTTGGAGGCCGAGCAGTTGCCATACCAAGCAGTGATGCAACCTGTCAGGATGCTCTTGATGGTGCAGCTGTAAAATCTTTTGAGGATCTGAGGACCCATGCCAAATCTTTTCAGTCTCCTGAAGGGGAATAGGTTTTGTCGTGCCCTCTTCACGACTGTCTTGGTGTGCTTGGACCATGTTAGTTTATTATTGATGTACACATTGCCTGTGAGCATCAGAGGTGAACCAGATGAATACACAGCTTGAGCAAGACATTCATCAGCATTTCTCTGAATACATTCCTCCATTGAGTCAAAAAACTTCTGATTCCAGGAGGACCATGAGCTGTTGCTATCGATAAGGTGTCTGATTCATCATTTTCACCTTGAATAGAAGTAGAGGGACTTTTGTCAGAGGTTGCTTGTTGTGAGCGCTGAGGGAACTTTATGCACTTGGCCAGATGATTCTGCTTTTTTGTTGCATTCTTCACATATGACTTGGCACTGTATTTGCAAATGTACACAGGTTTTCCTTCTACATTAGCTGCAGCGAAATGTCTCCACACATCAGACAGTGCATGCGGCATTTTTCTGTAAAGATTAGAAAAAATATAATAAAAAAAAAACATAATACGGGCCTCCCGGGTGGGGCAGTGGTCTAGAGCACTGCATCGCAGTGCTAACTGCGCCACCAGAGTCTCTGGGTTCGCCCCCAGGCTCTGTCGCAGCCGGCCGCGACCGGGAGGTCCGTGGGGCGACGCACAATTGGGCTAGCGTCGTCCGGGTTAGGGAGGGTTTGGCCGGTAGGGAATTCCTTGTCTCATCGCGCTCCAGCGACTCCTGTGGCGGGCTGGGCGCAGTGCGCGCTAACCAAGGAGGCCAGGTGCACGGTGTTTCCTTCGACACATTGGTGCGGCTGGCTTCCGGGTTGGAGGCGCGCTGTGTTAAAGAAGCAGTGCGGCTTGGTTGGGTTGTGCCTCGGAGGACGCATGGCTTTCGACCTTCGTCTCTCCCGAGCCCGTACGGGAGTTGTAGCGATGAGACAAGATAGTAATTACTAGCGATTGGATACCACGAAAATTGGGGAGAAAAGGGGATAAAAAAAAATAAAAAAAACATAATACAATTCCATGTACAGATAAATAGTTAAAGCAGTTAGATTAAACAACTCCTTTTTAAGATAAATGTTTTAAAGTGAAACATGTATGGAAACAGGTGAATTAACACTCAGTTAGCAGGCTCAAGCAAGCTAGAACCCACATGGTAGCAAAAATGAACTAGTAGAAATTGTTAACAAGTTAGAAATTATTTAAAACACACTTTGCTGTAGGCTACTATTTACTAGTTAACCAAAAAATGATGTATGTCATAAAATATATTCACCCCACCCAGTATTGTAATCAAAACTTACCAGAAAGCATGTAGTCCTTGGCTCAAACAGTGTAGTAGTGTGGGCTCAAAAGCATCTCATTAGTGTGCAAGATCTTGAGAATCAGCTTTACATGTGATGGAAGAGTACACTGCACATGTGATGGAAGAATGCACTGTGCATGCAGAGGGTTGCAATTCCATTGAATTGAGGATAGTTTAAACAAAATATGTGGCAACACCTAGAATTGCCTTGTGTATGCCACAAAAAAGGTTCACTGTTCTAATGTAACTTTTTTGATGAATTTAAACAAAATTCCCCAAATTCCAGGGCTTAACTTCCCATGGAAAATGTCTGGAAATGTCCAGACGCTTTGCAACGCAAGGTGTAACTAAAAAATCCTGTCGGCTGCAACTGTGATAACGCCAGTTAAAACAGTGTAGTGTGTATATTTTGCATTTGCGAAATTAATTTTGATGTGATATGAAAGTAAAGGGCTTTATGTTTCTAGAAACGTTATGCAATAGAGAACCGATTCACATTTAGAAATGGAGTATTTGGCTGTCACAGCCAGCCTCTCTCTGAAAATAACATAAGGTCCTTGGACGGTAGGCTATTTTAGAGTACATTCCTTGGCTAGCTTGATCAAATCAAACGTTATTTGTCACATATTTCATTAACAACAGGTGTAGATTAACAGTGAAATGCTTGCTTATGGGCCCTTCCCAACAACGCAGAGAAAAGAGAGAAATAGATAAATAATAACACAAGGAATAAATAGACAATGGGTAACAATAACGTTGCTATATACACTGGGTAGCAGTACCAAGTCAATGTGCAGGGGTCATAGGTAATTGAGGTAGATATATGTACATATGTAGGAATAAAGGAACTAGGCAATAAACAGTAGCAGCTGCGTATGTGATGAATCAAAAGAGTTCAAAGCAGATCAATATTGTGGGTAGCTATTCAGTTAACAGTCTTATGGTTTGGGGGTAAAAGCTGTTCAGGGTCCTGTTGGTTCCAGACTTGGTGCATCAGTACAGCTTGCCGTGAGGTAGCAGAGAGAACAGTCTATGACTTGGTGGCTGGAGTCTGAGAATTTCTAGGGCCTTACTTTGACACTGCCTGGTATAGAGGCCCTGTGGACGGCAGGGAGCTCAGCCCCAGTGATGTACCAGGCCTACGCACTACCCTCTGTAGTGCCCTGAGGTCAGATGCCAAGCAGCTACCACACAGCCAGTCAAGATGCTCTCAATGGTGCAGCTGTAGAACTGAGGATGTGAGGGCCCATCCCAGATGCACTATGGTATATTGAAAACTGAGCTATAGTCAATTAACAGCATTCTCACGTAGGTGTTCCTCTTGTCCAGGTGGAGGGCAGTGTGGAGCGCAATAGAGATTGCATCATCTGTGGATCTGTTGGGGCGGCTGCGAATTAGAGTGGTTCCAGGGTGTCTGGGATGATGGTGTTGATGTGAGCCATGACCAGCCTTTCAAAGCATTTCATGGCAATAGTCATAGACAGGTTACCTTAGTGTTCTTGGGCACAGGAACTATGGTGGTCTGCTTGAAACATGTAGGTATTACAGACTGGGTCAGGGAGAGGTTGAAAATGTCAGTGAAGACACTTGCCAGCTGGTCAGCGCATGCTCTGAGTACGCGTCATGGTAATCCATCTGGCCCCGCGGCCTTGTGAATGTTCACCTGTTTAAAAAGGTCTTACATCGGCTACGGAGAGCGATATTACACAGTTGTCAGGAACAGCTAGTGCTCTCATGCATGGTTCAGTGTTGTCTATCTCGAAAGCAGCATAGAAGGAATTTGGCTCGTCTGGTAGGCTTGCCAGCTGGTCCTGGTCCTGGGCAGCTCCCGGCTGGGTTTCCCCTTTATAATCCGTGATAGTTTGCAAGCCTTGCCACGAGCATCAGAGCCGACCTAGTAGGATTCGATCTTAGTCCTGTATTGACATTTTCACTATTTGATGGGTCGTCGGAGGTCATAGCTGGATTTCTTATAAGCGCCTGAATTAGTGTCCCGCTCCTTGAAAGCGGCAGCTCTTGCCTTAAACTCAGTGTGGATGTTGCCTGTAATCCATGGCTTCTGGTTGGAATATGTACCCATGGTCACTGTGAGGACGACGTTGTCGTCAATGCACTTATTAATGAAGCCGGTTACTGATGTGGTAATTTTCTCAATGTTAAATCGGATGAATCCCAGAACATATTCCAGTCTGTGCTAGCGAAACAGTCCTGTAGCTTAGCATCCGCTTCATGGGACCACTTCCGTATTGAGCACGTCACTGGTACTTCCTGTTTGAGCTTTTGCTTGTAAGCAGGAATCAGAAGGATAGAGTTATGGTCACATTTGCCAAATGGAGGGCAAGGGAGAGCTTTGTATGCGTCTCTGTGTGTGGAGTAAAGGTGATATCGCGTTTTTTCACATCTAGTTGCACATGTGACATGCTGGTAAAAATTACCAGACGGATTTCAGTTTCCCTGCATTAAAATCACTGGCCACTAGGAGCCTCTGGAGGTGCAATTTCTTGTTTGCTTATGGCCCTATAGTTTGTTGACTGCAGTTTTAGTGCCAGCATCGGTTTGTGGTGGTAAATAGACAACTACGAAAAGTATAGATTAAAACTCTCGTTGTAAATAGTATGGTATACTAACTCAGGCGAGCAAAACCTTGAGACTTCCTTAACATTCGAGATCAGGCACCACCAGTTGTTAACAAAGAGAGACACACACCTCCCCTTTAACTTTACCCAAAGCTGCCGTTCGGTCTTGACGATGCATAGAAAAACCAGCTATATGTAGGTGTGTCCAAACTTTTGACTGGTACTGTAGATTATCCAATTCTTCCAGTTGACAGGATAGACTACAATGGAGCTCGTCTAGTTTGTTCTCTAGTGATTGTAAGCTTGTTTGCCTCTCTTGCGCCGTTCCTTCCTTTTCGAGTCCGGGTGATTCGAGCCTGGTCCAGACTCTTTGATGAATAAATATTCATCTAAATCGAGGTTAGTGATTGCTGTTCCCGATGTCCAGAAGCGGTTGCAGTCATTGGTAACGATGGCGGAAATATTATGTACAAAAAAAGTAGCATAATCGGTCAGGAGCCCGTAAAATGGCAGCTAGCCACTGCAGCGCCATCTCCCCCCATTGCACAACCAGTTCTAAGATGTAGCCGGCCCAGAACTACATTTAACAAAATATCACGTTCAACATTGACATTATGCTATCTCAGATACCTACTTCGATAAACATTGAAGTTGCTGGCCCACAGAGTGGATATAAACAATAACTACAGTTGGTTAGCTAGCAAGCAAATGTTTTGTTAGCTAGCTAATTGAAATATTTTGCTAACTGGAAGACCTGCCATTGACCTCTAAAATATCGTCTTTGTTTAGTCTTAAATGTGGCCTGTGTCCGCAAATGTTAGACCATAACATGACAACAGTATTTGTGCACTCTTTTGCAACGGCCAAAGGGTCAAAACGGACTTAATCAATCAGTATTGTACATTTTTACCTTTCAAAAACACTCCAGTTGTCTTCGCCGGAAGAATGTGCTTTTTGTTTTGATCACATGACATGTTCTTCTTCCTGGAAACTACGCATCTTCGGGTGAAGCAAATGGCCCGGTTCCCTGGGTATTTTGAGAATTTCACTTAAAGTTGCACTATAAAGAAATTGCTCCGCCTTCCTGGACACAAACATTCGAATCGTTTGTCTAATTTCAGTTTGTGACCAAACAAGCAAGTATTGTACCATTTAAACCGCTGTGAAGTATGTTTTCCATAACAAAATATTGTATTTTCAGCTGTTTGAAGCTGGTGTACAAAACCAAAAGTAAAATACGCAAAAACGAAATTTAAGGGAAGTTTAGAAATAGCGCACAGAGAACACATCTGCCGCGTCTTAGGCTTGCTTTCAGTGAGAATGAAAGATAAATAACAAACATTTTTGTCGGTGGCATCTTTAATTACCAATGTAATGGTGTAAAATGTACAAACGCTTCCTCACCCGGGGCACCGGGTCATGCAAAACGAACTCCCCAACGACGCTATACTGAATCACGTGACGGGGTACTAATCTGTACTGTTGCCGCCGCGCCACGTAGCTAGCGTAAGCCGAAATGGCAGGAGGTGTGAAGAAAAAGTCATCACCTGGTCCACTGTCTCGAGTGTGGGCGACACTTCGAAAACTATGGCAGGAGAAACATTTGATATTATTCAAGGCGGAGTACACAATACTGGTCGCCTCTGTTCTGTGGTTCCTGGAGATCGGAATAAACATATGGGTCATACAAAAAGTAGCATGTAAGTAGCTAGCGGTTTAGCTTGAGCATGCGGCTAGCCTTAAAAGGGTACTTCGGGATTTCGGCAAGGAGGTACTTAATATTGAGGCCCTTTATCTACTTCCCCAGAGTCAGATGAACTCATGGATACCATTTGTATGTCTAAGTATGAAGGAAGGTAGTGGTAGTTTCGCGAGCCAATTTTAACTGACGTTAGCACAACGACTGCAAGTCTATGGTATCTACTAGCATGCCTAATATTAAACTTAAACCCTTATTATTCGTATGGTTTTCAGTAGTTAGCTTCGCCCACGTTTGGCTGCACTTGAACTACAATTCCGAAGCTGTGTTTTAACGTTTAGAAACGTCAACAATCACTTGCGAACCCGTTTTTTAAATATATGCCCCTTATCTTTCGTATCGGCAATAAACTCTTCAAAAATATACACTTACTGCAGCAGTTCTGCGCTGATCCATAAGCTGTGTGTGCCTCCAGTTGACGAACTACAGGACACTTTCTCCCTTCCCAGTTACGGTTACACTGGTGTTCAGAGCATGCTAATGTAACCGATGTGAAAGGGCTAGCTAGTTAGCGGTGGTACGCGCTAATAGCGTTTCAATCGGTGACGTCACTCGCTCTGAGACGTGGAGTAGTTGATCCCCTTGCTCTGCAAGGGCTGCGGCTTTTGTGGCGCGATGGGTAACGATGCTTCGAGGGTGGCTGGTTCGAGCCCAGGTAGGGGCGAGAAGAGGGAAGGACGCTATACTGTTACAATAATTAGGACAGGTGGATTTCCATCTGTCTTGCGTAAACGAGCGATGTGAGAACACTAACCCAAACTCTGTCGTGTAATAATTTAACCATTTGTGGGGGTTTTTAAAAGTATATTTGTCGCTGATATGAAGATAGCAACGTTCCTTGTTTCCAAAACCGTACCGCAAGTGATGCGTGTTAACCTTCAGACGGGCCATTAATGCTCCCCCGACCAGATGTATATACATGCTTCTCCTGTCAACAACACTTAAACTTGCCACAACTATTGAGAGCTACATATTTCGTCCATACTAGGCAACATCACAAGGGACCGTGACCACGTCTGTAAATTCACTTTGACAGTTGGCACTATAGAGGCTAACCCATTCATAGACACGCCTATGTGCTTTGGCCCCTATTGACTGTAGTATCTTCTGCTGGGGGGACTTTTGTTAAGATCCCAGACGCTCGTTCCTGACGTTGAAAATACATTGCTTGCGGTATGGTTTTGGGAACATATCTGTTCAATTACTGCACACCTTTGCTTTATAGAGTTATGGTTTGTTTTCCCACATGGACATATCTCCATGTTACAGTGCTTATTACAGACGACACCAGTGCTATCTAGCGTGCTCAACACCTATGTAAGTGTAACTGTGGAGGAAGTGTAGTTCGTTGGCTCGGTAAACAACGGTATGGAACTTTGCAAACCAGCTACAGTAAAGTGAATCTCTTTTTATTCCAAATATTATTTATTGCTGAAATTAAAGATAAGTTCCATATGTTTGGAAAACCATATCACAAGCAATTATTTATTATTTAGGTTTCTAAATGTTTGAACAGAGTGTCGGGATTGTAGTTCACGTGGTCCCACTGGTGCTTATAGCGGAGAACCCTTGGTATAAAGTAGAATCCCTTGGGTTCTTGAGAGCAAGTAGGAAGGGTCAGAAGTCATTTAAGTAACTTGTTCTTGCAGATGCTTCGTTCTCTCGATTCGGAAGAAAGGTCTATCTGTGTTCAGCTGCAGGTGGTTCTCCAAAAAAGAGAGTAGTCATTAAGATAGTAAAATCCACGTTTTTCACAGTGAGGCGTTCCATCGCCATTTTAGCTGCCAGGCATCTTGCATTTCCCAACATCTTTGCAGGAACTAGTCATTTCTATGCGCCATCGCCACTTGTGGAAGCAGATGATAGTGTATCACACAGTGCGACCAAAACAAAGATCTACACCAAGTCGAGGCATTTCTCACTCGATCCAAAATGTTGATTTTTACTACCTTTCAAAATATTCTCTGGTTTTTGGAGAACCACATGTTAACTCAACATAGACATTTATAAGATATTTTTCTTCCGATTTGAGAACGAAGCAAGTATCATCAAGAACAGGTAAGTTGAAAAATTGCTTCCAACCCTTTCTACTAGCCAAGGTATAACCACATATGGGAAAATTCACACATCGCCGTTTTTAATGTATAGCTACAGTTTCCCTTTCTTGTTAGATTTTCTTTTTCTTTGGTAGTTGCCGTTGACCTGTTCTTACTGTCACCTGATTCTTTAGGTACCTTCGTCCACATCTTTGACCCCATTTGTTGAATGTATATGACAAGTTATTGCCAATGCAACCGGTCATTCATTGGTGAATGTCTTCTCCTGCAGACACAGAGATCGACTGGAAGGCGTATATGGATGAGGTAGAGGGAGTCATCAACGGCACCTACGACTACACCCAGCTCAAAGGAGACACAGGCCCTCTGGTGTAAGTTCCACCACCCTATACGTGGCACTCTCCAAGTTAAGGAACCAGGTTCCAATACCAGTATTGGCAACCCCGGGGATGTATTCATTAGTTGGATTCCATTGCAAAACGTGTCTGTTGCAAAACTTTTTGCAACGGAAATGGTTTCCCGTTTTCTCTAGGAAGCAAACGAAACGGAGGGACCTACCTGAATTTGTTCAATAGAAATGCTTGTTTTCGTTGTAAAACTTTTCCCTTTTTGAGTAAACGGTTTCTGTTGCAAAACATTTTGCCACAGACCAAACATTTTGCAACGGAATCCGACTAATGAATACACCCTGGTTCCTCTCTAGGTTTCTTCCTAGGGTCCTGCCTTTCTAGGGAGTTTTTCCTAGTCATCGTGCTTCTACACCTGCATTGCTTGCTGTTTGCGGTTGTAGGCTGGGTGTCAGTATAACACTTTGTGACATCGGCTGATGTAAGAAGGGCTTTATAAATACATTTGAATCTTCACCAGACCCATGACAAAGCATTGCACTTTTCCCTGTGTGTGTGTGTGTGTCTGTGTGTGTGCCTGCAGTCTGACATCTCTTGACGTGAACAAGATCACAGTCTTGAAACTGATTTCTGAACCTACCTTTCCAGATACCCAGCGGGGTTTGTGTACATCTTCACAGCGTTGTATTACGTTACCAACCATGGGGTGAATATCCGCCTGGCCCAGTACCTGTTCGCTGTCTTCTACCTGCTCACTCTGCTACTCGTCTTCAGGATATACCACCGCACCAAGAAGGTGAGATGCAACACTTATTCCTTTGTAGGCTGTTTTCCAAGGTGACGTTATCTTTTTTTGGTACTTAGCTAGTTGTCATTCCCCCCCCCAAAATATGATTTAGTTTTTATTGCAACTTGGAATTCATCACTTTATAATACTGTAATCTATTCCATGATTTTGACTCTCCCCTTCTCCAGGTTCCTCCCTACGTATTCTTCTTTGTGTGCTGTGCCTCCTACCGGATCCACTCCATCTTCGTCCTGCGTCTTTTCAACGACCCCGTGGCCATGATGATGCTGTTTGGAGCCGTCAATCTTTTCCTGGACGGCCGCTGGACTTTGGGCTGCGTGCTCTACAGGCAAGTGTAAACCCTGGTTCTGCACAGTTGGAGCCTAGCTCAGTTAAACTGAAATGATCATAGCGAAGTTGAACTTGGTTCAGTGTGCGGGCCAATATGGGACACCTTTCATGATAATAACGCTCTAATTTAGATGGGCAGAACTGAGTTGCTGAACCCAACATCTGACTGTGGTAGCCCCCTGTCACATGGTCTGAATGACAACTTCCTCTACCTCTGCTGTGGACAGTTTAGCAGTGTCTGTGAAGATGAACGTGCTCCTGTTCGCCCCGGGCCTTCTCTTCCTCCTGCTGTCTGAGTTTGGCCTGATGAGGACCATACCCAAGCTCTCTCTCTGTGCTGCCATCCAGGTTTGGACCTCCTTCATCTGCTTTAACTGTTACGTTTAGATTTTACTCACAGATGCTTCTTGTCCCCGGCGTTCCATCCAATTTCCACACTGTGTGGACAATTAGGATTTGCCTACTCTATTTCCATTCTGTTGATTGTCCATCTCTACTCCACCTCACCTCTCTCTCATCACAGTTGTTGCTGGGCCTACCCTTCCTGATGGAGAATCCAATTGGTTATATGACCCGGTCCTTTGACCTGGGTCGTCAGTTCCTGTTCACATGGACAGTGAACTGGCGCTTCCTGCCGGAGTGGCTGTTCCTGAGTCGCTACTTCCACCTGGTGCTCCTGGCCACCCACCTGCTAGCCCTGCTGCTATTTGCCCTGCGCCGCTGGAAGAGGTGAGAGAGGTGCTACTGGAGTTATCTCTAGGACCAGAGTTTTTCATGGTCAGGCCAAAACTCTTGGCCCTAGTGAAGCCTAAAATGAGATGCAGCCTAAATTATATTTGTACACCAATGCTTGGTTCTGGCCATCTCTGCTTTTTGTTGTTAACCAGGTGTGCTCTCTGTTGAATTAAACCAACACCTGTTTCTCCTCAGGCCTGAAGAGAGCATCATGGAACTGCTGAAGGAGCCAGGCAAGAGAGTCCTCCTTGCACAGAAAATCACCTCGGATCATATCCTTTCCTCAGTCTGTCTCTGGAGCCATGACTAGAAAGAGTACTGGTGTGTTCTGTATCTCTTAACACACACTGTTACCTTGTTCTTTTTTATTTATTTAACCTTTATTTAATTAGGTCTGTCTCTATGGCCATGAAGTACCCGTGTTTAGTGTATATCTTAACTAAAGAGTGCTATTAGTGGATATGGGTTAGAAAACCCAATTACTTTGTGTTTATATTTTTTCCATGTTGTTTTTTTTTTACACCAAATACGAACATACAAACAACTGTGCCTGTTATATAGTTATTAGAACGTTTTCACACCCCTTGACTTTTTCAAGATTTTGTTGTTCCAAAGTGGGATTAAAATGTATTTAATTGTATTCTTTTTTTGTCAATGATCTATACGCAGTACTCTAATGTCAAAGTGGAAGAAAAAGGTATTATGGAAAATAAGACATGAATATATCTTCATTAGATAAGTATTCAACCCCCTGAGTCAATACGTTAGAATAACCTTTGGCAGTGATTACAGCTGTGTGTCTTTCTGGGTAAGTCTTTTTATGCGTTTTGCACACCTGGATTGTACAATATTTGCAATTTTTAAAAATTATTATTCAAGCTCTGTCAAGTTGGTTGTTGCTAGACAGCAATTTTGAAGTCTTGCATTAGATTTTCAAGACGATTTTTAAATCGAGTGGCGCAGTGGTCTAGGCTGTTTCACAGCTGGCCGTGACCGGGAGACCCATGAAGCGGCGCACAATTGGCCCAGCGTCGTCCGGGGTAAGGAAAGCTTTGACTGGCCCGGGATTTCCTTGTCCCATCGTGCTCGAGAGACTCATTGTGGCGGGCCGGGCGCCTGTAAGCTGACTTCAGTTGAGCAGTGTTTCCTCTGACACATTGGTGCGGCTGGCTTCCAGGTTAAGCGGGCAGTGTATCAAGAAGCAGTGCGGCTTGGCAGGGTCGCGTTTCAGAGGACGCATGGCTCTCGACCTTCGCCTCTCCCGAGTCCATAGGGGAGTTGCAGAGATGGGACAAGACTGTAATTAGATATCACGAAATTGGGGAGAAAAGGGGGTAGACGGTCGAGAGCCATGCGTCCTCTGAAACACGACCCTGCTTAATAAAAAAAAAAAAAAAAAAGTTAATTCCGTTGCCACATTTTTTGCAGTATTACTTTCGTGCCTTATTGCAAACAGGATGCATATTTTGGAATGTTCTGTACAGGCTTCATTTTCACAGTATTGTGGAGAAACTACAATGTTGTTGATTCATCCTCAATTGTCTCCAGAGCCATTAAAGTCTAACTGTTTTAAAATTGCCATTGGCCTCATGGGGATATCCCTGAGCGGTTTCCTTCCCCTCCGGCAACTGAATTAGGAAGAACGTGTGTGTTTTTTTATTTTTACCCATCTACCAATAGGTGCCCTTCCTTGCGAGTCATTGGAAAACCTCCCTGGTCTTTGTGGTTGAATCTGTGCTTGAAATTCACTGCTCGACCTCAGAGATAATTGTATGTGTGGTGTACCGAGATGAGGTAGTCATTCAAAAATCATGTTAAACACTTAGTGCACGCAGAGTGAGTCCATGCAACTTAATATGTGACTTGTTAAGGACATTTTTACTCCTGAACTTATTACAGCTTGACATAACCAAGGGTTGAATACTTACTGACTCAAGACATTTCTGCTTTTCATTTTTTATTAATTTGCCAAAAAATGTAATAATAATCCACTTTTGACATTATGGGGTAGATCAGTGACCCAAAATCTCAACTTAATCCATTTTAAATTCAGGCTGTAACACAACAGAATGTGGGAAAAAGTCAAAGGGTGTGAATACTTTCTGAAGGCACTGTATATTGGACCTTAACAGCCGATCACAGATGGTGCTGATCCTTTTCACGTCTAACTTCATCGGCATGTGCTTCAGCCGCTCGCTGCACTACCAGTTTTATGTCTGGTACTTCCACACCCTACCCTTCCTGCTCTGGAGTGGAGGGGTCAAGAAGCTGGCTCACCTACTCCGGTAAGGGGTGGGGGCTTTTGGCGCGATGTGTAGAAATGGAAAGGGTCCTAACTTCCAACGTACATTTTCATAAATCTTAATTGACATCCATGTAGATTTCATGCATATGCAGAATTGGGAACATTTGCTAATTTTAGTCTACTATAAATTCTGAGCCTAGATGGGTCAAAAGGCCTGTTATTGTCACTCGTTGTGCTCTCACGTTATGTCTTATCTGGTCTTTCTGTGGACAGGGTTTTGATCCTAGGTCTGGTGGAGCTGTCGTGGAACACCTACCCGTCTACCATATACAGCTCGGCAGCCCTCCACCTGTGTCACCTCATCATGCTGCTCTCCTTGTGGTTCGCCCAGCCCCCAGCCCGCCAGGGAGAGAAGGCCAAGAGCCAGTAAGCTTAGCCCCTAGAGGACCCTCCCGTCCTTGGGGTCTGGTTGACCATCTCCATCCTGCTCTCACCCTAGGCTGGTTCTCCCCCCTCGCCTCACCGTGTCTTGCCTATTTCCTCATGACGCACAGGGAGTTATTGAGGTGGGGTCTGTCTTAAACGCATCGGTTTGTTGCTACCCACCTCGCTGTAGCTCTGCTAACGTACAGGTGAGAGAAGGGACTGAGTGAGACTGCACGTGTGGGGGTGTATTACGATTTGGCAGTCGTGCAGGTGTGTGGCGTGGGAGGAAGCTGAAAACAATTATGATTCTCAGGTTAAAGAATGAAATAATATAAATCTAAGAGTGGGAGGCTGGTGGTGTGGAGAAACGCTGAATGTTTTGCTGCGGCGTCTAGAACATCTTAAGGAAGGATCGCTTGCGTACAGTATGTGTTTTATGTCAACTACCTTTTAGCCCATGATTGTTCTTGTCGAGTATTGTCTGGTCTTGGCGATAATCGGGAAAAGTGAGAAACTCTTAGGTCCCCATGCTGGCGATCAGCTGTTCTGAACTTCTGATACTGGACCATTGTGTTGTGAAGATGGTTTCTATGTGTGTTTTGTCTTAACTCCGTATCAGGGAATTTTTACTTTGCTACTACTTATTTGACGAAGCTTTGAATTGAACTGTCCTCTGCGATAGATTCTCGTCCTCTAACTCAGTTGGTAGAGCATGGCGGCTGCAACGGCAGGATAGTGAATTTGATTCCAGGGACCACCCTTATGTAAAATAAATTCTGCACGCTTGACTGTAAGTTGTTTTGGTTAAAGGCTTCCAGTAAATGGCATATATTAAAGATCTCTGTTTGTCCTTAACTCCATACCTGGGCATTTTTACTTTGCTACTTATTAATGAAAGCTTTCAATTGAACCGTTCTCTGCGATACGCTTTCGGTGCCGCCCATTGGGCACAATAAGAATGGCGTTGCCTAGCTAGCACAAGGCTTATCATAGGCAAATGCGTACGTAATATACGTCATTTCATGTAATAATATGACCATGCAGAACTAAGCTGTTGACTATCATGATTATCTGTCTATTGTTTTTTTAATTTTCTAATAGTTTCTTCCAGAGAATGTGGATCAGTGTGTGCACTAGACAAAATCGATGAGGCCCATTTCCCGCACCCAGATGAAGCCTACCCCTGGACGAAACACTCACTAAAGTTATTTTAGTCCAAGAATAGGCTTAAACGGATAGTCCCGCGCGATAACGTATTCACGTAATTCTGCAGAACTTTCCTTTTAATCTGAGTAGGGAACTGTCCCTTTAAGTGTTTATTTTCTTTAATGAGCTGCCATAGGTGATTATTTAGTGCTCATATTTGTTTGCTGATGTTGGTGTGTTTGATTTGCATGAGTGTTTGTGTTACAGAGACCCTAGACAGAGATTGATTCCAAAGGTGTGTTTTTATTCTGTTGATAAAGATGAAAATAAAAGGCGTAAAGAAATTTGATTTAAATGTCATTCATTCACAAACATACATTTGAGTCATTTAATTCCACACTAATGCAAGTTAGACATACTACCCAGTTAATAGGCCATTCAGCTAAGAAAGAAATATACTAAATCAAAGTAATGCAAGCTTTACATGATCAAGTCATTATTGTAGTTTCATACGGTGTACTTAAAGGCCACTTGGGTTAGTCAAGTCTCAATTTACCTAAGTCAATGACTTTTAAATGATCTTTGCACTGGGGAAAATGTAATCTGTTTCTTATGTAGACGGGGCACAGAAGCATTCGTATTAGCAACCAGAGGTGCAAATAACATTTTTCAACTGATCCTGATATTAAAAACAAATGATTTAAGGTAAGAGGCAACTGCACCAAAGTTCTAGTAGGAGAAAACACTGGTAACTATCACATGTTGTCATGGACGGTAATAAGTCATTTCACATATTGTGGTGGTTTTAACATGGTGGCTATGTGGTCACATGTTGTTGGGATTGTAGCAGAGCATGTTGAGCTGGATGTTCTCATCCCAGTGGCGGAGCAGCAGAAACAGTTGCCTGGCAGCCCCCTTCAGCCCGGCCAGGTCCACCCCCTCCGGCAGCTCCTGGCCCCGCAGCCAGAAATCCGCCTTGGCTGCCACCAACTCCCACTCCATGAAAAACCCTGCACAGCGGTGCTCCAGCCAGGCCAGAGCCACAGCCGTGGCCCAGCTCGAGCCCTCCAGGTCCCCCAGAGCTAGCTGATCGCTCCCCTGGGGGTCTGGAGCTGCTGGATCCAACAGGGAACCCTCACAGACGTCAGTCTCTGAGCCGCGCCCGCTGTCTGCCTGGGTCAGGGGGATAGGGCCACCTGTCATGTCAGGGGAGCCTTCCTCGGAGCAAGGGTGGTCGGGGAGGGTCGTCAGGGGCTCTTGGCACCGGTCGGAGAAGCGTCTCCTGCGGAGTTGGGGGTCCAGGATTAGGGGATGGTCATCTGGGGTGTGGGGGCCACCCAAGGGCTTGGTACCAGTAGAGGTGTGGTGTTGGGGGAGACTAGGAGGCTTGGTAGAGGTGGTGGTGTGGTGGAGGGGGGTACCAGTTGGGAGCTTGGTGGTAGTGGTGGAGGAGGGGATTGTTGGGGCGTTGGGGGAGGTGCAGCGGAAGGGGGGGCTGAGGCTGCTGCGGTGGAGGCTGTAGGGGGATGCCCTCTTCAGACGGTCCAGGGGGATCTGGATGCAGTCAGTGTAGACCTCTGTCAGGAGGAAGGCCCCAGAGGCCAACTGGAGACGCACCTGTGAAGGAGATACCAGGTACTAACTCTTAAATCAGGTATCCACCTCTAAATACTTATTGTAGTACTTGAAGGGCATTTCCACCACTTTTCAACCTCATTCATTATATCCAGCACCATACCAGTGTCTACATATGTAAAATTGACACACTTATGTTTTGTAGTACAAATATCAAATTAGAAAGTGTAATTTTGTTGTCATCAAAAGTAAAACCATTAAACGGTGATTTTGAAACACAGATCGAGGAGAGCAGGAAATTGCTCTCCCCCTGGCTAGAAACTCGTTGCAGGTTTTGAATTTATTTTTTTTATCCTTCAAGGATGTCACAGAGTAGGACTTTTTAGGAACTTCTCTTTTTAATCACAGAACACGACTTTTTCCACTTTGTTACGATACAGTCTTATAAAATTGATTAATTCGTTTCCCCCCTCATCTTTTCCCCCATTACAACGCAAAACCAGTTTTTTTTTTTTTTTTTATGCAAATTTATTACAAATAAAAAAACTTTGCACATTTACATAAGTATTCAGACTCTTTACTCAGTACTTTGTGGAAGCACCTTTGGCAGGGATTACAGTCTCGAGTTTTCTTGGGTATGATGCTACAAGCTTGGCACACCTGTATTTGGGGAGTTTCTCCCATTCTTCTCTGCAGATCCTCTCAAGTTCTGTCAGGTTGGAAGAGGAGTGTTGCTGCACAGCTATTTTCAGGTCTCTCCAGAGATGTTCGATCAGGTTGAAGTCCGGGCTCTTGCTGGGCCACTCAAGGAGATTCAGAGACTTATCCCGAACCCACTCCTGCGTTGTCTTGGCTGTGTGCTAAGAGTTGTTGTCCTATTGGAAGGTGAACCTTCGCCCCAGTCTGGGGCAGGTTTTCATCAAGGATCTCCATGCACTCCTCCAACTCAATCATCAAGTTTGCAGATGATACAACAGTAGTGGGCTTGATTACCAACAACGACGAGACGGCCTACAGGGAGGAGGTGAGGGCACTCGGAGCGTGGTGTCAGGAAAACAACCTCTCACTCAACAAAACAAAGGAGATGATCGTGGACTTCAGGAAACAGCAGTGGGAGCACCCCCCTATCCACATCGAATGGACAGCAGTGGAGGTGGAAAGTTTTAAGTTCCTCGGCTTACACATCACAGACAAACTGAAATGGTCCACCCACACAGACGGTGTGGTGAAGAAGGCGCAACAGCGCCTCTTCAACCTCAAGAGGCTGAAGAAATGTGGCTTGTCACCCATAACCCTGACCAACTTTTACAGATTCACAAACTTCTACAGATGCACAATCGAGAGCATCTTGTCGGGCTGTATCACAGCCTGGTACAGCAACTGCACCGCCCTCAACCGCAAGGCTCTCCAGAGGGTGGTGCGGTCTACACAACGCATCACCGGGGGCAAACTACCTGCCCTCCATGACACCTACAGCACCCGATGTCACAGGAAGGCCAAAAAGATCATCAAGGACAACAACCACCCGAGCCACTGCCTGTTCACACCACTACCATCCAGAAGGCGAGATTTGATGCACCTGTACACTGAGAGATTGAAAAACAGCTTCTATCTCAAGGCCATCTGACTGCTAAACAGCAATCACTAACTCAGAGAGGCTACAGCCTACATTGAGACCCAATCACTGGCCACTTTAACAAATGGATCACTAGTCAGTTTAATAGTGCCACTCTAAAAATGTTTACATATCTTACATTTCTCATCCCATATGTACGTATATTCTGTATTTGACACCATCTATTGCACCTTGCCTTTGCTGCTCGGCCATCGCTCATCCATATATTTATGTACATATTCTCATTCACCCTTTTAGATTTTTGTGTATTAGGTAGTTTTCGTGGAATTGTTAGATTACTTGTTAGATGTTACTGCACTGTCGGAACTAGAAGCACAAGCATTTCCCTACACTCGCATTAACATCTGCTAATCATGTGTATGTGACCAATAAAATTTGATTTGATTTATACTGATATTTCGCTTGTTTGACTGTCTTGCGGAGGGAATAATTACACTGTTTATACTGGTATGTGCCTACATGTAGATACTGGTATGACGCTGGAGATAATGAATATTAGGTTGAAAGGGGTGGAATTGCCCTTTAATACAATTGCACAAAGGGCTTGATTAAGTCAGATCCACTTTAGCCAACATCGACATAGCGGTTGTTTTGACAGTGTCGGAAGTGGAACTGCGTTAGAGCTGTCAAATCCACAAGTGGCTCCTGGCATTACACCTAAAGTGGACATTGCCATTAGCTGCACGGAGTCAATCCCATGTAAACTTGTTTACAAATTCAAAAACTGCAATGTGAGATGTAATCTACACCTCAAATAGAATGATAGAAATCCTCATTACTTAGTTTAACTATTTTTCCATTTCAGTGTAATTATTTCTATATAGCCAATACTTTCTCGTTCTGAACTTCTAACACAAGTGGGACAGGTGTGGCTTTGTGAAAATGACCGCAAGAGCAGCTGCTCACCGATCTGACGGCTCCAATGCAGTTCCGACACCACCAACAAAATCCGCTATGCGGGTGTCTGCTATTGTCGGTTAACGCTTGATCTGATTGGCCTAAGACCTTTTAGGCACAGCCTGGATCTATTGTAATGACCGTATGATCAAATGTAGTGAGAGGACAGTAGTCTCACCAGAGGTAGGTAGTCTGGGGTCTTAGTGTCTGTGTGTTTCTCTGCCTCAGCAGACAGACAGTGGCCCTTCAGAGGGGCCTGCTTCCCAGAGGAGTTAGATGACCTTAGTCTGCCCAGAGGGAATCTGGAGCCAAAGAAGCTCTCCGCAGACTTGCTCTCCACTGAGCGTTGGGAGCGGGTGGAGGAGGTGCCGGACACGGCTGAGGGACTGGCAGGGTAGGGATTTCCCCCTGCACCTGAGAGAGAGGCACACCGGTTTGATCATCAATATTGAAGGGCTTTATTACAACAGGTTGTGGAGAGGTTATAGTGCAACAAATCGTGAACTCGGATATTGAGTAATTGAATGGTTGAAGTGTTCGGTTTGAGATTCAGCCAATGTAATAGCACTTACTGCTGTCCCAAGACTTCAGGCTGCATGGGGAGGCAGGAGTATCATCCCTGTCTGGGAAACAACCAAACAAAAAGTCTACTACTAGACCTGGAGTTCATTATTGTATGTAAATGTGTTACCTGTCAGGTATTTAAATGTCTGTAATGTCTACTTATGTCTATTTAAAAAATATATATATAATGTCTTTCATGTAAATATTAATTGTTTGTAATGTCTTTTTAGTTCTCTATCGGAACCCAGGTAGACTAGCTGACATCATGGCATTGGCTAATGGGGATCCTAATTCAAATGTAAATATACACACCATTTGACCTCTGTAGGTTTATTGTATTGTAGGTTTACCTGTGGAGTTGCAGGTGTCCTCAAATTCCTCACTGTCTCTGCTGGAGGGGCGACGGCCCAGTCCCACAGAGTAGGCCTTCTGTCTACGACTGCCTGACTGGGAGCTCCGCCTGTTCCCCAAACGCAACCCTACAACATGACAGGACAACAGTCACCACACACCACCGCTATCCAAACCATACTCCTCTGAGCCTGGTTCCTGTCTCTCTTCATAGGTTCCTGCCTTGTAGAGAGTTTTTCCTAGCCACTGTGCTTCTACATCTGCATTGCTTGCTGTTTGGGGTTTTAGGCTGGGTTTCTGTAAAACACTTTGTGACAACTGCTGATGTAAAAAGGGCTTTATAAAAAAACATTTAGTTGTTTGAAATTTGATTGATACAGACATCAGTTACCGTGCATATTATAAAATTAGGCCATGTGTTTTCAGGTTTGCTGTGACTGTGGAACTGTCTGAAGTGTTACCGGTGTTTCTCACTTCCACAGTGTCTGATGGACCCTTGCTGGTGTTGGCGTCAGTGGCAGTAAAGGCTGTGTACGTACAGATGATGTTACAGCTCTTACTGGTCTGGATGGCTTTCATACGGTACCGCTTAGCAGGCCCTGCAAAACAAGTATACAGCATACAATCAGTCATACACATAGAGACAGGTATACTACAAAGCAGGACCAATTAGTTAGCCATCTAACTTTGATAAGCAACAAGAAATAACTATAGATTTTCTTGTACATTAAAAAAAAGCTAAACTTAGATACAGTCAGGTCTAAAGATGAGCAAAAAGACTACAAAATAAATAATAAAAATACTGAGCTATATTGGCTGTGTTTACACATGCAGCCCAATTCTGATATTTTCCCCAATTATTGTGGAAAGAGCTGATTTTTATTCTTATTTTACTTAACTAGGCAAGTCACTTAAGAACAAATTCTTATTTTCAATGACGGCCTAGGAACAGTGGGTTAACTGCCTTGTTCAGGGGCAGAACGACAGATTTTTACCTCGTCTGCTCTGGGATTCGATCTTGCAACCGTTCAGTTACTAGTCCAACGCTCTAACCACTAGGCATCCGATAGAGTTCCAAACACCCCAGTTGCATTGAAGCTGTTCTGGCTCGTTGCGGCCCAATTCCCTATTAAGACACTTCGTGTTGGTGTTTCCTTTATTTTGGCAGTTACCTGTAGCTTACTATTTGTATTATTTTATTTATAGTCTTTTTTGCTCATCTTTATCAAGTGTGCCAATCATTTCGGACCTGACTGTATGCGTTTTCGTTTGTTGAATCAATTACACCATATCCATTTCAAGCTTATCTTTCAAAGACATTAAGTTACATCAGAATATTTAGGCAAGTTAGCTGGCTAACTCTTTGATCCTGCTTTGTAGTATACCCCTCAGTGCTCAACTAATCAAGGCTGAAGCAAAACCCAATCCCAAAGTTGAGGAACACTGGTGGAAACCCTCACCGTGCTCGATGTCACTCTCCTTCTCCGCCATCTTCTCAAAGTCCCTGATTGCAGAGCGAGCGGTCAGCTGGTGGATAATTTCCTCCCAGAGGTCTCCCCTTCCTCCCCCTTCTCCCCCGGATGTCCCTCCTGTCCCCTGGTCCTCAGAGGCCCAGAGTTGTGTTAGGTCCACGGTGACCTCCCAGGAAACAGGCCTGCTTCCTAGGAGGCCGTGGATAAGGGAGCGGCACTGGGCAGGGGGCGTGGGGGGGTCGTCCAGGGGGGCGGCGGTAAACAGGTACTCCGGGTCGGTGAAGCTGTCCCAGTCCAGAGGAGAGACAGGGAACAGCAGGCCGTCTAGCGGGAGAGAAAGATGGGTAGAAGGAGAGGGTTAGTGGATGGATGGAAAAGAGAAAGAGAGTTTGAGGGAGTTTAGTTATAGACATCAGTCTAGGAGGTGAAGAACTTCTTATGGCTGCGGGATTGATATGACAACAGCCAGTGAAAGTGCAGGGCGCCAAATTCAAACAACAGAAATCTCATAATTAAAATTCCTCAAACATACAAGTATTTTATACCATTTTAAAGGTAATCTTGTTGTTAATCCCACCAAAGTGTCCGATTGCAAATAGGCTTTACAGCGAAAGCCCCACAAACCATTAATTTTAGGTCACCGCCAAGTCACAAAAAAATTCAGCCATTTTTCGAGCCAAAGAGAGGAGTCACAAAAAGCACAAATAGAGATAAAATTAATCACTAACCTTTGATGATCTTCATCAGATGACACTCATAGGACTTCATGTTACACAATACATATATGTTTTGTTCGATAAAGTGCATATTTATATAAAAAAATCTCAGTATACAGTGGCGCGTTACGTTCACTAGTTCCAAAAACATCCGGTGATATTGCAGAGAGCCACATCATTTTACAGAAATACTCATTATAAATGTCGATGAAAATACAATTGTTAGACATGGAAATATAGATACACTTCTCCTTAATGCAACCGCTGTGTCCGATTTTTTTTTAACTTTACGGAAAAAGCAAACCATACAATAATCTGAGTACAGCTTTCAGACAACAAAGCAGCCAAAAAGATATCCGCCATATTGGGTAGTTAACAGAAGTCAGAAATAGCATTATAAATATTCTCTTATCTTTGATGATCTTCATCAGAATGCACTCCCAGGAATCCCAGTTCCACATTAAATGTTTGATTTAGTTCGATAATGTCCATCATTTATGTCCAAAGAGCTACTTTTGTTAGCACGTTTGGTAAACAAATCTAAAGTCACGGAGCGCGTTCCCTAGTTGCAGACAAAATGTCAAAAAGTTCCGTTACTGTCCGTAGAAACATGTCAAACGATGTATGGAATCAATCTTTAGGATGTTTTTAACATAAAACGTCAATAATGTTCCAACCGGAGAATTCCTATGTCTGTAGAAAAGCAATGGAACCAGAGCTAACTCTCGTGACCTCGCCTCAGAGCCTGTGGCAATCTGCCAAACACCTGGCGCATTCCTCTCTCATTCGCCCCCACTTCACAGTAGAATCCTCAAACAAGTTTCTAAAGACGGTTGACATCTAGTGGAAGCCTTAGGAAGTGCAGCATAACCCATATCCCACGGTGTATTCAATAGGGGCTGGGTTGAAAATCGACCAACCTCAGATTTCCCACTTCTTGTTTGGATTTCTTCTCAGATTTTTGCCTGCCATATGAGTTCTGTTATACTCACAGACATCATTCAAACAGTTTTAGAAACTTCAGAGTGTTTTCTATCCAATACTAATAATAATATGCATATATTAGCGTCTGGGACTGAGGAGCAGGCCGTTTACTCTGGGCGCATCTGGGCACCTTTCATCGAAGCTACTCAATACTGCCCCTGCAGCCATAAGAAGTTAACCTACTGGAGTCAGTGAGGCTCCTGCGGGACAGCCCTCCTCTGGGTGTAGGCTGGTTCTCCCCATCGCTCTCCTCCAGCTTCCCCCCCACCGCCTGATCAAAGGAGACTCTCTCTAGTGCCCTCCGCAGGCGGTGCATGTCCAGCTCACCCTGGGGGGAGGAGAAACTCCTTGCGGACAAGGCTGAGCGAGCCAATGCCCTCTGTCTCCTTCGAGATTCCTCCCCTCCACACAGACGCCCTGCCTGGATTGTGACAAGGGAAAACGAGTACACTGGGTTCATAAATATTTACAGCAGTGTAGTCTAATGACTAAAGTATTGAGGTGGTTCAAACTGCAGTTGTAAACTAAGCCAGTCCTACCTTTTTTGACACGGAATCCATATTCTCGGAGGAGGCGGGCTGTTGCCATGGCGACTCGCCCCAGCGGGACAGGGTGCTTCTCTGTTCGGGTGGAGCCATCTTCTCGAGGCCCTGCGGCAGGGAGCCCGTGTCCAGGCACGGGATGGGGAGCAGATCATGGGGGTAAGGGCCTCCCATAGAGTCGGAGATGGAGGGCGTGTGAGTGTAGGGCAGCCCCCTCTCACTGCTCAGGGAGCAGCGGGTCAGAACATACTGCTCCTGGATGTAAGAACTCTCCTGGATCCTACGACGAACATCACTGGACCATTCCACCTCTCCTGTGGATGAGATATCAGAGGAGAGCTTGGAACACAGTTATAATCATTGTGCTTCAGGTGTAATATGCACAAAGCCAACGGAACTTTACAGGTATTGGATTGAGGAAACTGTTTTTTGAGTGACCATGTCTTTTTTGAGTGTCAGTATTTCACCTGTACTAGTCCCAGTGTCGGTGTCTTTGGCACAGGAGAACTCTGAGGAGATTTCCCGGGAGATTTCCCTCAGTGCCTCCTCTAGGTCTGCGCCTTCTGATGATGTAACCAGAGGGAGGAGCTCAGACACGGAGGGAGGGGACAGTTCGTCGTTGGATAGGCCGAACACAGAGCCCACCGAGCCCCGAGACAAGCCTTTATAGCCCCGACCACGCCCCTACAGAACACACAAGGCGAGAGAAGGGACTGAGTTTACTTTTCTATGCTGCACAGTTTACATGCTGTCCACAAGACAGGACACTTGAAAGCCTTTCCAGAGTGGATAGTTGGACACTCACCTCAGTCTTCTTGCCTCTGAAGCTAGACACATCGTACAGGGTACAGTAGCCAATCAGGCGATTCCCCGGGTAAAGTGGAGGGATCTCATTGGGTGACAGGAGCGCCTCCATGTTATCAGGCAGGTACCAGTCTATACGTACATCTGTGAGGACTGGCTCAAAGGCCTTCTTCAGGGACTTTATCAGCTGTGGGGTCAGTGATTAGGTCAACATTAGGGGTTAAAGGTTGATTCAAATGTGTTTTTATTTTTAGGTTGAGGAGGGAAGCAATAATCTTTGAATGTTAGAGTAGAGTGTGTGCCCCCAGTAGCCTACTACAGTATTTCCCCAAAGTGAAATTATTTAAATGATTTACTTTCCCCACTAGGGGTCAGTGATGTGACTACAGTGATGTCGCTTCTCACCTTGGGCTGCAGCCTCTCCTCATCACCCAAGAACTCTGTGGTTCCACCTGTCACCTTGGCAACGCCCTGTAGGAGCCTCCTGCAGGCTCTGGGGCCCAGGCCAAGACCAAAGCACCTTGGATAATAATAAAATAGCCTCTTATTCAGTTGAGAGAGAGAGATAATCTATCTACTGTCGCAATTTAGACAGATTTATTAGTTAGGGACTTTAAAACCAGGTGATCTATGATGGACTTACTGTGTCCTTCGTATCTAAACCTGAATTATTAGCTACACACAGCAGTGTTGAACACAACACTGAGAGCAATCAAATGGCATTTCACTAATTGAATGGCTGAAAGGGCCAGACTAATTGAAAAAGCCAAGTGACGGACAGCGTGTTGCTCTGCTCTGAATTCAGCTTCGTCTGTCTGGCAAGGTAGACTCATTGTCCCACATGAATATCAATACACACACACACACACACACACACACACACACACACACACACACACACACACACACACACACACACACACACGCTAGGGTTAGAGGTTGGAATCACATTTGTAATATGACTGCTCACTACGTACCTCCATCTTCTCTAACATAGCCAGTGTGCTGTCTGGAATAGCTGGGCTACCAGTAGAATACTAATGAAGGATAAATGGAGTTATTGTTGCACAATGCCCAGGGAGCTGGGGAGGGGGGGGGGGGGCAGACCAGACCAGAGTGGCGTGGTAGTAACTGCAGAGGGAAGCAATTAGTGGGATTAATGGGTGTGGCTTATATCTGATACTACATATTGCATCAGCCACTCTCTTTCTAACTCTCTTTTTCTTGCTCTCTCTCCTTCCAAACACACGGACTTACACAGACACACTTTATTACCGCAATGTTCCGGGTTGAACCTACAGTGTCACGTTTGATCAATACAGTAGGTTTTAAATGCTAAATGATCCCATTTCTACTCAGTCTACCAGCTGCCAACAGACAATACCTGGCAGCACAAGTGTTCCTGCGGACCAGCTCCAGCACCTTGCCCACACTGCTGACGCTGCCGTCTGTGATGATGAACACCTGGCGGGGGCAGGAGCGCTGCACAGGCTGCTGATACACCCAGGACAGCGCCCCCAGCAGGTTGGTTTCCCGCATATCAGCCCTCATCTTCTGGATGTACTCACAGGACTGTGCCAAGGTCACCTGGGGAGAGAGGGGAGTGGAGCGGAGCGTAAGGGATAGGGGAGGGGAGGGACAGATATGATTACAGCCTATTGGTTCATATTGATGGACACGTTAGATAAGCAGTGTATGATCACCAAACTATTCTTCTAATGAATTTAATCAACGAGGGGGCATAAAAACGTAAGGGTAGCATACATCTACTGTACACTAAAGAATTGACAGAGGGATAGTATGATATATATCAGATTGGGCGAGGAGAAATGAGGGGCACTTACGAGTTTCAATAAATCTCTTGTTATCTGTCTGGTAGAACGGGGTAAATACCTTCCTATTGTTTGATATGTAAACATTGGAATGGTACAATTGATTGGAATTGGAATAAATCAAACAGACATAATCCTATATTACTATTGACGTTAGAATGTAATCAAGCCTTGTCCAACCTGTAAGGCAATACAAACGTAACAAAGCCCATAGTAGACCATCACTGAACAACATAAACAGTGTAGGTCACCCAACGTCAGCACCTGCCTAAACCCAGATCACAAACACCCATGACAATCTGTGATTAATTAAACCAGACAGAGGGAGAGAGAACAGGTTAGGTGGCTATTGCTCATGCTCGTTTTTCTCATTGTAATATGCATGAAAGGTCACCATATGTTGTTTAACTGCTGTTTGTCCTTGCACAGCCCTGCTGGCTAAAACCTGATACTCAGCTGCTAGGGCAACCCTGGTGTGCGCTGACCTGGACTCTGAATGAGGTGGAACAGAGAGGGGGACAGGACAGAAGGTCCACAAGTGATTTTTTTTTTTTTTAAGTTCATCAAGGTCCTGCTGAGAACACCTTGTCTGACTGAGCATGTTAAGCTCTTCACTTAACGTGGTTTGTAGATCTTCATACATGTAAGGTTGCATGGAAGCTCATGGTTGCTCGGCGAATGGAGACCTATTGTCAAGGTTACACAGTATATTTCACATTCATTTGGCGATTGAGCCCTGCAGATTTCTCTTAATGCATATATATGGATCTACATAATGGATCTGCATAACAGATGGTGGGGGATATCAGTGCAAGTCAATAATGGATTACTTCTTTGAGGTGTGAAAGCATCTGACAAACTTTGACTTTATAGGGTGAACTATTCCTTTGAGCTCTGATGTAGTACTTACATCTGTGCAGAGCTTGCTGGTGGTGAACAGGGCTTTGATGGTGGTGCCGAAGCCTATGATGTTGAGCATAGTGCCTGGAGGAAGACTCTTCAGAGCTACCACCATTGGTTCCTTGGGACAGGAAGTAGACATGGGTTTAGTATACCATCTATTGCACCGTGCCCATGTCGCTCGGCCATCGCTCATCCATATTTATATGCACATATTCTCATTCACCCCTTTTAGATTTGTGTGTATTAGGTACTTGTTGGGGAATTGTTAGATTACTTGTTAGATATTACTTCACTGTCGTAACAAGAAGCACAGCTTGGCACAGCTTGGAAAATTCCAGAAAATTATGTCATGGCTTTAGATGCTTCTAATAGGCTAATTGACATCCTTTGAGTCAATTGGAGGTGTACCTGTGGATGTATTTCAAGGCCTACCTTCAAACTCAGTGCCTCTTTGCTTGACATCATGGGAAAATCTAAAGAAATCAGCCAAGACTGTCACACCCTGGCCTCTGTTATATTGATTTTCTTTATTAGTTTAGTTAGGTCAGGGTGTGACATGGGATGTTTGTGTGTTTTGTCTATGTTCTATGTTGCTTGTGTGCACTTAGTTCGTTTTAGCTTCACGATCGTTTGTTTTTTTGTTCGTTTAGGAAGTGTTTGTTTTTCTTCATTAAAAGAAGATGGCTTTCTTTCACGCTGCGCCTTGGTCCACTCTTCTGCCTCATTACGACGATCATGACAAAGACCTCATAAAAAAATGTGTAGACCTCCACAAATCTGGTTCATCCATTTCCAAACGCCTGAAGGTACCACGTTCATCTGTACAAACAATAGTACGCAAGTATAAACACCATGGGACCACGCAGCCGTCATACCGCTCAGGAAGGAGACGCGTCTCCTAGAGATGAACGTACTTTGGTAAGAAAAGTGCAAATCAATCCCAGAACAACAGCAAAGGACCTTGTGAAGATGCTGGAGGAAACAGGTACAAAGTATCTATACCACAGTAAAACGAGTCCTATATCGACATAACCTGAAAGGCCGGTCAGCAAGGAAGAAGCCACTGCTCCAAAACCGCCATAAAAAAGACAGACTACGGTTTGCAACTGCACATGGGGACAAAGATCGTAGGCTTGCAAGGGGGAGGCTTGCAAGCCGAAGAACACCATCCCAACAGTGAAGCACGGGGGTGGCAGCATCATGTTGTGGGGTTGCTTTGCTGCAGGAGGGACTGGTGCACTTCACAAAATAGATGGCATCGTGAGGGAGGAGAATTATGTTATATATTGATACAACATCTCAAGACATCAGTCAGGAAGTTAAAAGAAAGTCAGGAAGTTAAAGCTTGGTCACAAATGGGTCTTCCAAATGGACAATGACCCCAAGCATACTTCAAAGTGGTGGAAAAATGGCTTAAGGACAACAAAGGCAAGGTATTGGAGTGGCCATCACAAAGCCCTGACCTCAATCCTATAGAAAATTTGTGGGCAGAACTGAAAAAGCGTGTGCGAACAAGGAGGCCTACAAACCTGACTCAGTTACACCAGGTCTGTCAGGAGGAATGGGCCAAAATTTACCCAACTTATTGCGGGAAGCTTGTGGAAGGCTAGCCGAATCGTTTGACCCAAGTTAAACAATTTAAAGGCAATACTACCAAATACTAATTGAGTGTATGTAAACTTCTGACCCACTGGGAATGTGATGAAATAAATAAAAGCTGAAATAAGTCATTTTCTCTACTGTTATTCTCACATTTCACATTCTTAAAATAAAGTGGTGATCCTAACTGACCTGAGACAGGGCATTTTTACTCGGATTAAATGTCAGGAATTGTGAAAACGGAGATTAAATGTATTTGGCTGAGGTGTATGTTAACTTCCGACTTCACCTGTAGGTGTATTTTTATCCCTTCCCCTTCACTATGTCTGTGTTTTCTCCATCCTCACCTTGATGCGGTGGATGTTGCTGCCGCTCATGCTGCCGCTGCGGTCTATGAGGAAGAGCAGTTCCCTGGTGGCACGGTGCAGCTCTGGAGGCTCAGACAGCAGGTCCGGACAGAAGTTGAGCATCAGGACCGGGCTGCTCAGGATGTCCTTGTGGTACCGCTTTCTCACAAACTCCAACTGTACAGGAGGATTGATTGATAGAATTTATTAGACAATTAAAAAAACATATACAGGCAGAATATACTGTGTGTTTCTCCAAATAATGTATAGATGTATTATAAGGACGTGAAAGACTATTTGCTGGGTACTGGGCTGGGTAAATAGTTTCAAGGAAATATAGTGAAGCCACACACTGTTGTTTGCGCCCACTGATTGTTTCGCTTTCAGTCCAGCTCACCTTCTTCTCTGGTTCCAGCTCTTTGCGAGCACAGCGAATGAAGTCGCGGCGGGAACAGATCTGCTGCTCGTATTGGCTGAAGGTGAGCCGACCCCTCTCCAGGATGACCAATGGGCTGTGAGGCTCTGGAGTAGAGAGTTGGGGGACAGAACTCATGATCAGCGAGATAAGGAAGGAGGCCATCAGAGACTATTGTGACACACGCACACACACACACACACACACACACACACACAGACACTCTCTCTCACCGCTGAGGTGCAGTATGATCTCTATGTGTCTGTCATAGGGGTGTTCCTGTGCCAGGGTGATGTAGGTGGAGGAAGCACTCTGGGCGCTTGGGTCTGCATCTGCCCTGAGTGCATGGGTAGGGCTTTCCAGACCTGGGCAGGAGAAAGGGACAAGAGAAGCCCAGTTCAACAACAACACTTAGGTGAAGGGGACAGGGGTAGGGGCCAGCTAGAGGAAGAGGTTAAGGGAAGGGGCTAGGGAAAGGGTACACTCCCTCTCAGACAGGCCGGAGTGATTCCACTCCCATACAGGCCCTCCTAGTGCCCAATCTGATTGAGTAGCCTAATTTCCCCAACCTAATATCTTGACTGCTGCAGCCTGGCCCTGTTCCAAACACACCCACTACCTCCTTCATTTCTCAGCTCCCTTACTCTGTCCCTGTCCCTGGGCTGCCTCACTCTGAGCTCCTTGTCCCGCCTCCCCAGACACATTTCATATATCACTGTGGGAGTGCCAGGGCCAATTGTATCTGTCACTATATCATTACAGGAGACAGGCTAAAGATAGAAAGTTGTTTCTCCCACCCACTCAAGTGTTTGCTGTACTCAAAGAACTCTGCGTCACCAAACCAGGAGGAGACAGGGATGATATTGTAGTGATCCTCGCTATGTGAGCCAAGTGGCACGATGCATAGGGTGTTTGCCTTTCACACCAGTGACCCGGGTTTGCTTCCCTGCCCTTTCATTTGCTACATTGGTGTCAAAAGTGGGACGGCGGCTGTAAGGCCATCGGAATTGCACGGCCCAGATGTGTGAGGGGGCTGAGTAGCTGAAGCACGGGGATGTGCTTTCCTGTTCTGAGGGGGCAGTGTATCAAGCCTATATGAACCAAGTTACAATTACCACCAAGTGGGTTAGCCCTATTTGCGTGATGCGTAGGGTGTTTGCCTTTCATGCCAGTGAACCTGGTTCACTTCCCTACCCTGCTGTTCGCTACAAGAGCAAAGCTACTTTGTGGGAAAGAGGTATTTTGACATCAATGGGACTTCCTGGGTAAATAAATGTGGGCCGATAGATGGGTACATAATATGGGTATACCAGCCAGCAGGCATGCCCCTCGGACCAGCAGTTGGAAGTTGAGCTCATAGGGTGCCAGGTTGGTGGCAGGGCTGGTGAAGATGGCATGGGCACACTGTTGCTCCGAACCCAAAACCCTCTCCTGTTTCCCTGAGGTGGCTCCAAAACAACTGGTGGGTCTGGGAGGGAAATATTAAGCACCAGAGTTAGAATTACACATGACCTTTTGGTCGTTCCAATAATATGGGATGATGTTCTTTTTTTCAACACTTGTGGGAATGAATATAATTGACATCAAACTCCCAAACATTTAGATAATTTTGAAGGGGGAGGGAAATACCCTGTTTCGTCGGATTTCGCCCCATTTTCGCTTTTGCTTGCAGTCACCCGTCCTGTGGCGATGGGAGTGAGTACTGTTGGGAAGACCAGGCGGATCGCGCCACTCTTCAAGGTGGGGAGTTCCACGGTCGTACTTATGACGACAGATACGATGTCCATCGAGCCAATGACCCCTGTGCCTACGATGAAGGTGGTTCGCTCCAAGTCTTCGTCTAGGATGAGATGGCCTAAAAGACAGAGATCCAGGTAAAAATGGTCAGTGCATGGTCCCATGGATTGAATAGAATCCTGACATTCACTTCAAGTCGATACATTTTTTACACTGCGTGAAAGCCATTTCACGAAGAGGCAAGACGCCAAATCCTTTGAGCTTCAGTCCTCTGCCCCCATCCTACAAGATTATACCATTATGTTAAATGAATCAAGTGAATGAGGTAAAGGGTATTTCTATTCTGGTAGAGATTCTTTACTCATCTAAAGTTCTATGCATCTGAATGTATAGCCTACAAAGTTATTTATAAAGAGAGTTCCAAGATTCATAATACGATTACGTGCCTCTGTGTTGTGATGTGTTCAGAGATAGGTAGGAGGTCTCTCTGAATGAGAGGAAGACCAATGCCATGTCTCCGGGTGGGCGGTCTCACTAAATGGATTAGCTTGAGACTCTTCAATAAAAGCCTACCTGATTTTTTTTTAGCGGCTGGTTTGGATGAACAGGGTATTAGGTACAATTTTACATTTCAGTCGTTTAGCAGACACTCTTATCCAGAGGCGCATTCATCTTCAGATACAGTAGCTAGGCGAGACAACCACATGTCACAGTCTTAGTGTCACGTTCCTGACCTTATTTTCCTTTGTTTAGCTTTGTTTAGTTGGTCAGGACGTGAGCTGGGTGGGCAGTCTATGTTATTTGTTTCTTGTTTAGGTTCATTGTTAATTAGCCTTATATGGTTCTCAATCAGGGGCAGGTGTTTGACGTTTCCTCTGATTGAGAACCATATGAAGGTAGGCTGTTCACACCGTTTGTTGGTGGGTGATTGTCTTCCGTGTCAGTGTATGTACCACACGGGACTGTTTCGTTTGTTTAGTCTGTTCCTGTTCGTGCGTTCTTCGTGTTCTGTAAATTCTCATGTTCAGGTCGGTCTACGTCGTTTATTGTTTTGTAATTTTTCAAGTGTGCTTCGTGTTCGTCTTGTTTAAATAAATTCATCATGTATTCCACACAAGCTGCGTTTTGGTCCGATCCATGCTCCTCCTCAGACGAGGAGGAGAACAATCGTTACACTTAGTTAATACATTTTCCCTCCGTAAAGAAGCTATCAGCAAAGTTAGTGCTAGTGGGAAAGACAAGTGCAAGGTCTTTTAGGGGGACGGGGGGGATAAGAGAGCTTTATTATTTAAGATGCTGAAGAGTTAGAGTTTCAGACACTTTCAGAAGATTGGCAGGAACTCTGCTGTCATAACAGGGACTCTGCTGTCCTAGCATCAAAAATGTTTACTGTCACACACCAGATAGGTGCAGTGAAATGTGTTGTTTTACAGGGTCAGCCATAGTAGTACGGCGCCCCTGAAGCAAATTCGGGTTAAGTGCATTGCTTAAGGTCAAATCTACAGATGTTTCACCTTGTCGGCTCGGGTATTCAAACCAGCGACCTTTCGATTATTATCCCAACAACCAAGCGCTACCTGACGCCCAATAAAACCGTCAATAAAACGATCACATAGAATGGCGGCTGAGAGAGAGTTGGGAGGCAGAGGGGAAGCAGAGGGGTGGGGAACAGGAATGATGACTGATGTGGTATTTGAAAACTCCCAATCAGGTCAGACACAGAGAGGAGACCTGGTGTGCCTTAGTCCCTGTGTTGTTTCTCTACTGATTAAAGATTACTTCGTGAAAGTTAGAGAAAGGAAAACATGAAATAGGACCAAACAGAATCTGTGGGCAGTGGTGAAAAGTACTTAAGTAAAAATACTTTAAAGTACTACTTAAGTACTTTTATGGGGTAGCTGTACTTTACTTTTTATATTTTTGACAACTTTGACTTTTACTCACTACATTGCTAAAGAAAATAATGTACTTTTTACTCCTTACATTTCCCTGATACCCAAAAAAAGGAAAATGGTCTAATTCACTCACTTATCAAGAGAACATCCCCAGTCATCCATACTGCCTCTGATCTGGCAGATTCACTAAACACAAATGCTTTGTTTGTAAATGATGTGTTGTAGTGTGCCCCTGGCTATCCATAAATTTAAAAAATCAAGAAAATCTTTCCGTCTGGTTTGCCTAATATGAGGAATTTGAAACGATTTATACTTTTACTTTGATACTTAAGTATATTTTAGCGGTTACATTTCCTTAAAGTACATTTAAAACCAAATACTTTTAAACTTTTGCTCAAGTAGTATTTTATTGGGTGATTTTCACTTTCACTTGAGTCATTATCTTTTATGGTATCTTTACTTTTACTCAAGTATGACAAATAGGTACTTTTTCCACCACTGTCTGTGTGTTATGCCCTAAGCTTTTAGAATGAAAAAACCTTCTGATACACTCCTTCCCTCCTTCTATCCATCCAGCCCTATCTCTAACCTCCCTCCTTCCTTCCATCCCACCTTCCTTCCTCCTTCCCTCCCTCTCTCCATCCTTTCACTCTTTCCTCCCTCCATCCTTTCCCTCCTTCCTCCCTCCCTCCCTCCTTCCCTCCCTATTGCCATCCTTTCACTCCTTCCTTCCTTCCTCCATCCTTTCCCTCCTCCCTCCCTCCCTCCCTCCCTCCCTCCCTCCCTCCCTCCCTCCCTCCCTCCCTCTATCCCTTCCCTTCTGCCGTACATCTCTCCTTCCCCCCTTTGTTCACCGTTAGTGCACTGCATGTCCAGGCTGGATCCACCGCAGCAGCCCCACTCCCGTCCGTTGCCACATTGGCCGTCGAGCCCCGATCCTGGGCAGCAGTCCAGACAGCAATCCTCCAGCTTCCCCCGACTCTGGATCTGAACTCCCACCATGCGGCCGGCGATGACCGCCTCAAAGCCCACCACCACCTCCTTCTCCCCCAGCGGGTACACAAACACACCTTGGGGGAGAGGGGCGGGGGGAAGGTGCAAGGGGCATTGAATAAAGGACAACAGACAACAGTTGAAGAACTACATTACAGAAAGACAATTACAGAAGAACAAGACCAAGACTAGATCTGGCTATAGATGTTATGGCTTGATATGTGACTAACCGATTGCTAAGGCCCAAAATCCCCCCATGACATCAGTGTGTGACCTCACCCTCCACAGGTTCGGTGTCTGTGTTGGCGTAGGTGAGATGTGCGGTGATGCCCAGGGAGCAGCCGTTGGCACAGGACTTGATGCAGGAGGCCTTGAGGAGCAGCGGGGCCCACGTGGACCGGTTTCTCAGGCCAACCATTGTCTCTGGATGTGAGGAAGAGAGAAAATCCTTGAGTTCAATGTGTGTGTGTCAGATAGTGTGTGCGTGTGTGCGTGTGTGTGTGTGTGTGTGTGTGTGTGTGTGTGTGTGTGTGTGTGTGTGTGTGTGTGTGTGTGTGTGTGTGTGTGTGTGTGTGTGTGTGTGTGTGTGTGTGTGTGTGTGTGTGTGTGTGCACGCGCGCATTCAAATGGCCTCAGTTTCTAGCCTTATCAAGGGGAAGGATCAGAAGCACAGTATGGAAAGTTCTTCGACCAATTATGTGCTTCTAAATGAGTCTTTCTCTCAATTGATGGAAAGAACATTGGCCTCGAATCAGCTCTGATAATTATTTCAGAATGTCAGCTAAAGGTCCCCACATTTAATGAACCTTGCTGCAGGGCAATTGTGCCAGGCTGGTATAATAAAGAAAAGGTAAACATGTACTGTTTTCACATGAATTACCTGTGTAGCTGTGAGATATATTTATTTACAGCAGCCCCATCTTGCCTTGGGCTTCTACTCTGGTAACCGAGCTATCCCCTCTCTCCACCTGCATAGCAACTGGTTGCAGCAGTGTTGAAGGCCAACTCAATCATTAACAGATTGGTCAACACTCCATGGGCTCCAGGGCAGCATCTTCTCAACGGCAACCTGATGCAAATCCATACTATACAGCTTCACAAGTCTTCCCTGACCACAGAGGAGATAAGAGTGGGTTGTATGATGATAAGATCAGATAAGCTTGTTGGGTTACTGGAACCTCTTAGAAAACCTACGAAACAGGTGCTCCTCGAGAGAATGTTAGTGTGAATAAGAGATCTATTAACAAATAGAAACTATTCTCATCTTGAAAAGACTTACATCTTGTTGTTTGGGACTTTAAACTCACAGGGACGTCCTTCCAGTTTAAACATCACCTTGTTGCTTGCATCAGCACCAAACACAACACAACATGAAATAGGTGAATCAATCTAGGCAGCCATGTTCTTTACGAAAGAAACACAGATGCTGCAAATAAGCCCAGCAGGTCAAAGAAGAACCTAAAACCACACTTCTTAGTGATTGACCTTTTTACCGCTCCTTGAATAAAACAATGTTCTGAGAATCTGGGCTATAACGTGCAGGTGTAATGGTTTCGAATGGTTTAGTGTAAGCGGACTCACAGCTCAGTGAGCAGTAAATTGCGGAGTGCAGACTGTGACTGTTTGCTTTGGTCTGGGTAATGGTCTCTACATCCACCTCTGACTAAGTAGATCAACAGCTTCCATCTGGCTACTGTGCTCTGGAGGGATGGAGGGGGAGCAGCAAATTACATGTCTGTTTGGGAGAAGGGGAGGGCAGAAATATGCCAAACCAGCATTCAACCGCAAACACTCGATAAGAGTAAAACACACAGCAGAAAAGGTTACTTGTTAAATGTAAATGTCTAGATCTTACAATTAAAAGGTCTCGTCATCTTCCATAAAGGACGACTGAATAAATCTGTTTAATATATGTTTTGGCTGAAATGAAAGGGCACCGGTATGTAGATGGCAAACCCATACGGTGCCTTACCTATTTTCTCTCATTAAAAAATGAGAGATCTGATACAACAGGCTGCTTCTCCTGCTGTTTGGGTTCAGGGTTGTTCTATATGAATTAAATCACTTCTGACTTTCACCCCTTCTGATTTAAACAAACATTCCAAACATTTTCACATTTTCGCATATGTTGTAGCTCAGACCCTTTTTGACATCATATGAGGTATTTATGTTGTGCCCGTCATCGGTTGAGACACAGCATACTCTTGAATACAGGGTGGGTGTCATTTCAATCATAGAAGTAGAATTCATAGAATGGACATTTCCATTCAGACCACTACAATTTAGCTGGTACACTATGACATTTAAATTGAGTAGAAACTTGAACTTCCATTTACCAGAAAGATGGCCGCCAGTCCACCCACCATCGAATGTCATCTTGAATGGAAATGTATGTTCTATTATCTATATTTCAGTAAAGGTAATGGGGGATACCTAGTCAGTTGTACAACTGAATGCGTACAACTGAAATGTGTCTTCTGCATTTAACCCAACCCTTATGAATCAGAGGTGCCCGGGGGGCTGCCTTAATCGACATCCAAGTAATCGGTGCCCGGGGGGCAGAGGTTGTTAACTGCCCGGCTCAAGTACAAACCGGCAGGTTTTTTTCCACCTTGCCATCTCAGGGATACGAACCAGTAAACTTTTGATTACTGCCCAACACTCTACAAGGTAGCCAAATAGTCTTCCATAGGAAACGTAAAAGTTTAATTTAAATCAATGAACATTCCCACAACTCATTCTCTGACATTCTCCAACCATAATAATTTTTTTGTGGGGGGGGGGGGGTAGAGCAGCTTTAATATTGCTGCTGGATTGTGGCTTCCATCAATGTAATTGTCTGCATCACTTCCAATCCCCCATATATTAAAAAATATTTATTTACATATGCATACAGTGTATTCGGAAAGTATTCAGACCCCTTCACTTTTCCCACATTTTTTTTACGTTACAACCTTATTCGAAAATTGATTAAATCGTTTTTTCCCCTTATCAATCTACACACAATACCCCATAATGACAAAGCAAAAACAGATTTTTAGAAATGTTTGCAAATGTTTACAAATTTACATATGTAACAGCTGTTGTCGGGAGAAGGAGAAGACCAAGGTGCAGCGTGGTAAGTATTCATAATACTTTTAATAAATACGAATACTTGAAAAAAAAAAAAAAAAAAGACAAACGAACAGTTCTGCAAGGTGCAATACACAAAACAGAAAACAACTACCCACAAACACAGGTGGGAACAGGCTACCTAAGTATGGTTCTCAATCAGAGACAACGATTGACAACTGCCTCTGATTGGGAACCATACCAGGCCAAACACATAGAAAAGGACAACATAGAACAAAACATAGAATGCCCACCCCAACTCAAAATAGAGACATAAAAAGGATCTCTAAGGTCAGGGCGTGACAAAATAAGTATTCAGATCCCATACTCAGTCCTTTGTTGAAGCACCTTTGGCAGCGATTACAGTCGACTCTTCTTGGGTATGACGCTACAAGATTGGCATACCTACATTAGGGTAGTTTCTTCCATTTTTCTCTGCAGATCCTCTCAAGCTCTGTCAGGTTGGATGGGGAGTGTTACTGCACAGCTATTTTCAGGTCTCTCCAGAGATGTTCGATCGGTTTCAAGTCCGGGCTGTGGCTGGGCCACTCAAGGACATTCAAAGACAACTTGCGTTGTCTTGGCTGTGTGTTTAGGGTCGTTGTCCTATTGGAAGGTGAACCTTTGTGCCAGACTGAGGTCCTGAGCACTCTGGAGCAGGTTTTCATCAAGGACCTCTCTTTACTTTGCTCAGTTCATCTTTCCCTCTATTCTGACTAGTCTCCCAGTCCCTGCCGCTGAAAAACATCCCCACAGCGTGATGCTGCCACCACCATGCTTCTCCGCAGGGATGGTGCCAGGTTTCCTCCAGACGTGACACTTGGCATTCAGGACAAAGAGATCTTGGTTTCATCAGACCAGAGAATCTTGTTTCTCGTGATCTGAGAGTCTTAAGGTGCCTTTTGATAAACTCCAAGCGGGCTGTCATGTGCCTTTTAGTGAGGAGTGGCTTCCGTCTGGCCACTCTACCATAAAGGCTTGATTGGTGGAGTGATGAAGAGATGGTTGTCCTTCTGGAAGGTTCTACCATCTCCACAGATTGCTCAATTTGGCCAGGAGGCCAGCTCTAGGATGAGCATTGGTGGTTCCAAACTTCGTTCAATTAAGAATGATGGAGGCCACTGTGTTCTTGGGGACATTCAATGCTGCAGAAATGTTTTGGTACCCTTCCCCAGATCTGTGCCACGACACAATCCTGTTTCGGAGCTCTACGGACAATTCCTTTGACCTCATGGCTTGGTTTTTGCTCTGAAATGGACTGTCAACTGTGGGACCTTATATAGCCAGCTGTGTGTCTTTCTAAATCATGCCCAATCAATTGAATTTACCACAGGTAGACTCCAATCAAGTTGTAGAATCATGTCAAGGATGATCAATGGAAACAGGATGCACCTAAGCTCAATTTTGAGTTTCATAACAAAGGGTCTGAATACTTATTTACATAAGGTATTTTTTTATTTTATTCTAAAAACCTGTTTTCGCTTTGTCAGTATGGGTTATTGTGGGTAGATTGATGAGGGGGGGGGGAATTATTTACTTAATTTTACAAAAAGGCTGTAACGTAACAAAATGTGGAAAAAGTGAATGGGGTCTGAATACTTTCCGAATGCACTGTACATACATATATATACACACATATATATTCCAGTGGGTCAGTAGTTTACATACACTAAGTTGACTGTGCCTTTAAACAGTTTGGAAAATGCCAGAAAATGATGTCATGGCTTTAGAAGCTTCTGATAGGCTAATTGACATCCTTTGAGTCAATTGGAGGTGTATCTGTGGATGTATTTCAAGGCCTACCTTCAAGCTCAGGCCTCTTTGCTTGACATCATGGGAAAATCATAAGAAATCAGCCAAGACCTCAGAAAAAAATTGTAGACCTCCACAAGTCTGGTTCATCCTTGGGAGCAATTTCCAAATGCCTGAAAGCACCACGTTCATCTGTACAAACAATAGTGCGCAAGTATAAACACCATGGGACCACGCAGCCGTCATAACGCTCAGGAAGGAGACGCATTCTGTCTCCTAGAGATGAACGTACTTTGGTGCGAAAAGTGCAAATAAATCCCAGAACAACAGCAAAGGACCTTGTGAAGATGTTGGAGGCAACAGGTACAAAGGTATCAATATCCACAGTAAAACAAGTCCTATATCTACATAACCTGCTCCAAAACCACCATAAAAAAGCCAGACTACGGTTTGCAACTGCACATGGGGACAAAGATCATACTTTTTGGAGAAATGTCCTCTGGTTTGCTGAATCAAAAATAGAACTGTTTGGCCATATATTGAAGCAACATATCAAGACATCAGCCAGGAAGTTAAAGCTTGGTTGCAAATGGGTCTTCCAAATGGACAATGACCCCAAGCATACTTTCAAAGTTGTGGAAAAATGGCTTAAGGACTACAAAGTCAAGGTATTGGAGTGGCCATCACAAAGCCTTGACCTCAATCCTATAGAAAATGTGTGGGCAGAACTGAAAAAGACTGTGCGAGCAAGGAGGCCTACAAACCTGACTTGGTTACACCAGCTCTGTCAGGAGGAATGGGCCAGAATTCACCCAACTTATTGCGGGAAGCTTGTGGAAGGCTACCCGAATCGTTTGACCCAAGTTAAACAATTTAAAGGCAATGCTACCAAATAATAATTGAGTGTATGTAAACTTCTGACCCACTGGGAATGTGATGAAAGAAATAAAAGCTGAAATTAATCATTCTCTCTACTATTATTCTGGCATTTCACATACTTAAAATAAAGTGGTGATCCTAATTGACCTAAGACAGGGACTTTTTACTCGGATTAAATGTCAGGAATTGTGAGAGTTTAAATGTATTTGGCTAAGGTGTATGTAAACTTCTGACTTCAACTGTACGTATATATACAGTAGCAGTCAAAAGTTTGGACACACCTACTCATTCAAGGGTTTTTATTTATTTTTACTATTTTCTACATTGTATAATAACAGTGAATACATCAAAACTATGAAATAACACATTTGGAATCATGTAGTAACAAATAGATCTTATATTTGAGATTCTTCAAAGTAGCCACCCTTGATGACAGCTTTGCACACGCGTGGCATTCTCTCAACCAGCTTCACCTGAAATGCTTTTCCAACAGTCTTGAAGAAGTTCCCACATATGCTGAGCACTTGTTGGCAGAATTTCCTTCACTCTGCGGTCCGAACCACATGTGGAGATCATCTGTTTACCTACTCTGCGTCTCACAAAGACACAGCAGTTGGAACCAAAAATCTCAAATTTGGACTCATCAGACCAAAGGACAGATTTCCACCAGTCTAATGTCCATTGCTCGTGTTTCTTGGCCCAAGCAAGTCTCTTCTTCTAATTGGTGTCCTTTTAGTAGTGGTTTCTTTGCAGAAATTCGAGCATAAAAGCCTAATGCACGTAGTCTCCTCTGAACAGTTGATGTTGTGATGTGTCTCTTACTTGAACTCTGTGAAGCATTTATTTGGACTGAAATTTCTGAGGCTGGTAACTCTAATGAACTTATCCTCTGCAGCAGAGGTAACTCTGGGTATTCATTTCCTGTGGCGGTCCTCATGAGAGCCAGTTTCATCATAGCGCTTGATGGTTTGTGCGATTGCACTTGAAGAAACGTTCAAAGTTCTTGAAATGTTCCGCATTGACTGACCTTCATGTCTTAATGTCACGTTCCTGACCTGTTTTCTGTTGTTTTGTATGTGTTTAGTTGGTCAGGGCGTGAGTTGGGGTGGGCATTCTATGTGTTGTGTTTATATGTTGGGTTTAATGTGTTGCCTGATATGGTTCTTAATTAAAGGCAGGTGTTTGACGTTTCCTCTGATTGAGAACCATATTAAGGTAGGCTGGTTTCACTGTTTGTTTGTGGGTGATTGTCTTCCGTGTCTGTATGTATGTTCGCACCACACGGGACTGTAGCGTTTGTTTGTAGTCTGTACCTGTTCGTGCGTTCTTCGTGTATTTGTAAGTTCTCATGTTTTAGGTCAGTGTACGTCGTTTATTTGTTTTGTAGTTTGTTAAAGAGTTTTCGTGTTTCGTCGTTCTGTTAATAAATATTCATTATGTATTCATCACCCGCTGCGCCTTGGTCCGCTCATTCACCACAAGAAAACCGTTACACTTAAAGTAATGATGGACTGTCGTTTCTCTTTGCTTATTTGAGCTGTTCTTGCCATAATATGGACTTGGTCTTTTACCAAATAGGGCTATCTTCTGTAAACCACCCCTACCTTGTCACAACACAACTGATTGGCTCAAACCCATTAAGAAGGAAAGAAATTAGGCCTCCCGGGTGGCGCAGTGGTCTAGGGCACTGCATCGCAGTGCTAACTGCGCCACCAGAGTCTCTGGGTTCGCCCCCAGGCTCTGTCGCAGCCGGCCGCGACCGGGAGGTCCGTGGGGCAACGCACAATTGGGCTAGCGTCGTCCGGGTTAGGGAGGGTTTGGCCGGTAGGGATTTCCTTGTCTCATCGCGCTCCAGCGACTCCTGTGGCGGGCTGGGCGCAGTGCGTGCTAACCAAGGGGGCCAGGTGCACGGTGTTTCCTCCGACACATTGGTGCGGCTGGCTTCCGGGTTGGAGGCGCGCTGTGTTAAAGAAGCAGTGCGGCTTGGTTGGGTTGTGCCTCGGAGGACGCATGGCTTTCGACCTTCGTCTCTCCCGAGCCCGTACGGGAGTTGTAGCGATGAGACAAGATAGTAATTACTAGCGATTGGATACCACGAAAATTGGGGAGAAAAGGGGAGATTTTTTTTTTTTTTTAAATATAAAAAAAAAAGAAGGAAAGAAATTCCATAAATTAACTTTTACCAAGGCATGAGGTAGTCGCCTTGAAATGCATTCAAGGCGACTACCTCATGAAGCTGGTTGAGAGAATGCCAAGAGTGTGCATCTTTTTAAGATATATTTTACCACCCCTCCCCTAATTGGAGTAAACTAATGAACATCGACACTTCGGCTTCTACTTTCAGCTTATACTTACTATATACATTTTACGGACGCAATGTCTTTTACAATAGTTATCTTTTGTTTGTTTTTTCTCCTGTCCTTCCTCTACCCTCTAACCCTCCAATCTATTTCTGATGACCATCCAGTTTAATTTCTATTTGCCATATATTTTTAACTGTGCTGTTTCACAATAGTTCTGAACCTATATACATTTTTACATACACAGTATATTTGACATGAGTTATCTTGTTGTTATTTGTACCACCCTTCAGCTCCACTCAACTCCTCTTAACACCATCCATATTGGATTTCTATTTGCCATATCTTTTTAATCTGTGCTGTGATGTTTTACAACAGTTCTGAACCTTTCTATTCTCATAGTCTCTACAGATTGTAAATTAAAGATAACATTTTTTTCTAAAAGTATTATTATATTATTGATCGATTGACTATGACTTTTCAAATCACCCAGTAGTGCTATCTGCAGAGTTAGCTTCAGGTAAATGTTGCAATTCTTCAGCCATTCCTGGACCTACAACCAAAAACAAGCTACTGTACATATCTAATGATTCTGCCTCTGCAGCAAAATCTGCAGAGCTGGGATGAATGTATCCCCCATATATATAACATTCAATTAGTAACAATAATTTTGTATAATAATTTAAATAGTTTTGAATCCGGCATTGTTTTGCATGTGTGTTCTACAATCATCTTTGTGTTACCAAATGAAAGTTAAAATGTCCATTATATTCACATTTTAGTACATCAGTGGTGTAAAGTACTTAAGTAAAAATAACTACTTCAGTTGTTTTTTGGGGGGGGGGGTATCTGTTCTTTATTTTACTATTTACGTTTCACCCAACTTTTACTTTAACTTCACTACATTCCTAAAGAAAAGAATGTACTTTTTACTTGATACCTTTTCCCTGATCCCCAAGAGTACTTGTTGCATTTTGACAGGAAAATTTTCCAATTCACGCATTTATCAAGAGAACATGCCTGGTCGTTCCTACGGCCTCTGATCTGGCAGATTCACTATACACAAATGCTTATTTGTAAATTATGTCAGAGTGTTGGAGTGGCCCCTTGCTATCCGTCAATTTAAAATTAAAATTAAAAATTGTGCCGTCTGGTTTGCTTAATATAAGGAATTTGAAATTATTTATACTTTTTTTTTTTTTTAGGGGTGGATCAGCTTAGTATTGCGGAAAGAATGAAAATTTATACTTTTATACTTATTTATACTTTTAATACTTCAGTATATTTTAGCATTTCCATACACTTTTGATACTTAAGTATATTTAAAACCAAATACTTTTAGACTTTTACTCAAGTAGAATTTTACTGGGTGACTTTCACTTTTACTTGAGTCGTTTTCTATTAAGGTATCTTTACTTTTACTCAAGTATGACAATTGAGTACCGTTTCCACCACTGACATTTATCAGCCTATACATGACACCCACCTGTATTCTAAAGTATGCTGTGTCTGAAGACAGGCACAACACAAACACCTCAGATGATGTCTGTCACGTTCCTGACCTGTTTTCCTTTGTTTTGTATTCATTTTAGTTGGTCAGGGCGTGAGTTGGGTGGGTTTGTCTATGTTTGTATTTCTATGTGGGGTTTTTGTGTTCGGCCTGGTATGATTCTCAATTAGAGACAGGTGTGTATTGTTTGTCTCTAATTGAGAGTCATACAAAGGCAGCCAGGGTTTCACTGGTGTTTTGTGGGTGTTTGTTCCTGTGTCCTCACAGGACAGTTGAAGGTTAGTCACGTTTGTTGTTTTGTAGTTTGTAGTGTCTTGTTTGCTGTTTGTTCATTAAAAGATGGCTTATTTCCCTCAATCCGCATCTTGGTCCTATCCATGCTCCTCCTCGTTAAAGGGGGAGAACAACATTGACTGCCTTTACAGAAACACCCACCACAACAGGACCAAGCGGATTGAGGAGAGAGAACAAGAACTAAAGCAATGGAGAGAAGAGGAATGGAGTTGGGAGCAAATTTTCAATGGAGAAGGACCCTGGGCTAAGGTGGGAGAGAATCGCCGCTCTCGGGAGGAGAAGAAGGCAGCCACAGCCCAGGAGCGCAGGTATGAGGGTACGCGGCTAGCACGGAAGCCCGAGAGGCTCACCCAAAAATTTCTTGGGGGGGGGCTAAAGGGGAGTGTGGCGAAGCCGGGTTGGATACCTGAGCCAACTCCCCGGGCTTGCCGTGGAGTAAGAGGGCGTCGTACTGGTCAGACACCGTGTTATGCGGTGAAGCGCACGGTGTCCCCAGTACGCGTGCTTAGCCCAGTGCGGGCTATTCCACCTTGCCGCACTGGGAGGGCTAGGTTGGGCATCGAGCCGGATGCCATGAAGCCGGCCCAACGTATCTGGCCTCCAGTACGTCTCCTCGGGCCGGCGTACATGGCACCAGCCTTACAGGTGGTGTCCCCGGTTCGCCTGCATAGCCCAGTGCGGGCTATTCCACCTCGCCGCACTGGCAGGGCTACGGGGTCCATTCAACCTGGTAAGGTTGGGGAGGCTCGGTGCTCAAGAGCACGTGTCCTCCTTCACGGTCCGGTATATCCGGCGCCACCTTCCCACCCCAGCTCAGTACCACCAGTGCCTACACCACGCACCAGGCTTCCAGTGCATCTCCAGAGCCCTGTTCCTCTTCCACGTACTCTCCCTATGGTGCGTGTCTCCAGCCCGGTGCCTCCAGTTCCGGCACCACGCACCAAGCCTCCTGTGCGTCTCCAGAGCCCTGGACGCACTGTTCCTTCTCCCCGCACTCGCCCTGAGGTGCGTGCCCTCAGCCCGGTACCTCCAGTTCCGGTACCACGCACCAGGCCTAGAGTGCGTCTCAGCCGGCCAGAGTCTGCCGTCTGCCCAGCGGTGCCTGAACGGCCCGTCTGCCCAGCTCCGTCTGAGCCATCTGTCTGCCCAGCGCCGTCTGAGCCATCTGTCTGCCCAGCGCCGTCTGAGCCATCTGTCTGCCCAGCGCCGTCTGAGCCATCTGTTTGCCCAGCGCCGTCTGAGCCATCTGTCTGCCCAGCGCCGTCTGAGCCATCTGTCTGCCCAGCGCCGTCTGAGCCATCTGTCTGCCCAGCGCCGTCTGAGCCATCTGTCTGCCCAGCGCCATCTGAGTCATCCGTCTGCCACGAGCCATTAGAGCCGCCCGTCTGTCCCGAGCCAGTAGAGCCGTCCGTCAGTCAGGAGCCGCTAGAGCCGTCCGCCAGTCAGGATCTGCCAGAGACGCCCGCCAGTCAGGATCTGCCAGAGACGCCCGCCAGTCAGGATCTGCCAGAGACGCCCGCCAGTCAGGATCTGCCAGAGACGCCCGCCAGTCAGGAGCTGCCAGAGACGCCCGCCAGTCAGGAGCTGCCAGAGACGCCCGCCAGTCAGGAGCTGCCAGAGACGCCCGCCAGTCAGGAGCTGCCAGAGACGTCCGACAGTCCGGAGCTGCCGTACAGTCCGGAGCTGCCGTACAGTCCGGAGCTGCCGTACAGTCCGGAGCTGCCCTACAGTCCGGAGCTGCCACTCAGCCCGGACCTGCCGGAGTCCCTCAGCCAGGACCTGCTGGAGTCCCTCAGCCAGGACCTGCTGGAGTCCCTCAGCCAGGACCTGCTGCCCCTTATCCCGGTGTTGCCCCTTGTCCCGGTGCTGCCCCTTGTCCCGGTGCTGCCCCTTGTCCCGGTGCTGCCCCTTGTCCCGGTGCTGCCCCTTGTCCCGGTGCTGCTCCTTGTCCCGGTGCTGCCCCTTGTCCCGGTGCTGCCCCTTGTCCCGGTGCTGCCCCTTGTCCCGGTGCTGCCCCTTGTCCCGGTGCTGCCCCTTATCCCGGTGCTGCCCCTTGTCCCGGTGCTGCCCCTTGTCCCGGTGCTGCCCCTTATCCCGGTGCTGCCCCTTATCCCGGTGCTGCCCCTTCATTTAGGTGGGGTTAGTGGGAGGGTGGTCATTGGGAGGGGGATAAAGAAGCGGGGATTGATTATGGTGGGGTGGGGACCTCGTCCACCGCCAGAGCCGCCACCGTGGACAGACGCCCACCCAGACCCTCCCCTAGACTTTGTGCTGGTGCGCCCGGAGTTCGCACCTTAAGGGGGGGGTTCTGTCACGTTCCTGACCTGTTTTCCTTTGTTTTGTATTCATTTTAGTTGGTCAGGGCGTGAGTTGGGTGGGTTTGTCTATGTTTGTATTTCTATGTGGGGTTTTTGTGTTCGGCCTGGTATGATTCTCAATTAGAGACAGGTGTGTATTGTTTGTCTCTAATTGAGAGTCATACAAAGGCAGCCAGGGTTTCACTGGTGTTTTGTGGGTGTTTGTTCCTGTGTCCTCACAGGACAGTTGAAGGTTAGTCACGTTTGTTGTTTTGTAGTTTGTAGTGTCTTGTTTGCTGTTTGTTCATTAAAAGATGGCTTATTTCCCTCAATCCGCATCTTGGTCCTATCCATGCTCCTCCTCGTTAAAGGGGGAGAACAACATTGACTGCCTTTACAATGTCAAATAGGGTCTGAACTACAACATATATGAACACCATTTTTTTGGTTGGATTTATGCGTTTTTTATATTGACTGAAAGGTTAAAAAAAATAACGCAATTTTTATTTAAAAAACATTTTTCAATAAATGTTTTAATAGTTTGACAATCCGGTTTGCAAGCTTTCAAATGATGTCAAACGCAATTATTTACATGTTTAATTATAAAGACATTGATTTATTTTATTTAACTAGGCAAGTCAGTTAAGAACAAATTCTTATTTACAATGACAGCCTACCCTAACCCGGACGACGCTGAGCCAATTGTGCACCGCCCTGTGAGACTCCCAATCACAGCCGGTTGTGATACAGCCTGGAATCAAACCAGGGTCTGTAGTGATGCCTCTAGAACTGAGATGCAGTGCCTTAGACCGCTGCGCCACTCAGGAGGATGGGGTATGCAAAAACTTTGAGCACCTCTATCTCCTCAGTGGTGTAAAGCACTTAAGTAGTACTTAAAAGTATTTTTACTTGAGTAGTTGTTTGGGGTATCTGTACTTTACTTTACTATTTATATTTTTTGACAACTTTTACTTTTACTCCACTACATTTCGAAAGAAAATAATGTACTTTTTACTCCAGACATTTTTCCTGACACCCCAAAGTACTTGTTACATTCCGAATGCTTAGCAGGACAGGAAAATCGTCCAAATCACACACTTATCAGGATAACATCCCTGGTCCTCCCTACTGCCTTTGATCTGAAGGACTCACTAAACACAAATGCTGCATTTGTAAATTATTGTCTAAGTGTTGGAGTGTGCCTCTGGCTATCCATGAATAAATAAAAATCAAGAAAATCAATTACATTTACTTTTGATACTTAAGTGTACTTAAAAACAAATACTTTTAGACTTTTACTCAAGTAGTATTTTTAATGTACATTTTATTCAAGTATGACAATTGGATACTGTTTAACACCACTGTATCACCTGAATGTTTTGGCATTTAGGTTAAAAAAGAATTACTTTCTGACCACTTCTACAATGGGCAAACGTGTATGGAAGGTTTCTTTCAATTCAAAAGGGGTGCAGTCAGAAAGTGGTTGAAATCATATGGAATGACAGGAGTGTGTGAGTGTGTGTGGGGGGGGGGGGTTGCTGTATCATCATCAAATTATTTTTGCAAATGCAAATACCTTAAACTGAAGATCATTGTAAGCCTACATAAGAATACATAAGTGCATAAGCCCCAAACAAAACTCAGTGCAGACAGGCTAAACATGACACAGCATTGAGCTGCCCATTCTTTTTTTACTGTTGAAAGTGGCTGCAAGAGATATACACAGTGAGTGTAGCCCTACTGCAGGCTATTTGCGTTAATAAAACCCATTTGATAAAATGCTAAATCAATAGATTTCCATGCATTTACTTACCGGTCTTTCTGCTTCTCTGTGGTCACCGCGGTCCCGTTGTTTCTCTCCGGTACCTCTTGCTGGTCAGCATCACTCCATCCCACTTCTGTCTCCTTCTTCCGTTGTTAACCCCGCTCGGGTTTTTACCGTTAAAGGACGGACCCTGTTCTCCTCAGTGCCTATTTACCCACGCGCGCACGCGCAATACGGACGGTGCAGAGCGTGCGCGTGCGTCGACACACACACACACACACACACACACACACACACACTGTTGCTCATCTCTGAGTGAGTCGCTCCCTTTTACTGTAAGGAGAACTATAATGATTGACGAGGATTCATTGACAGGGAAGACATTGTTATAACAATAAATAACACTATTCTTATTCATTCAGAATAATGCTTATTCATTCAGTATTAGTGTATTATATGGATTACATTGTGGCTTTGAAGTTATACAGGTATAGTCCTCAGTAAATTATGCAAAGATTAACATACTGTATGTGTCTGCTATTGATTTAGAATCAATCCTACATATCCATCCCTACATGTCACCATTGTAAACCATACTGCCCCTGGACCAGTTGCTTTGGTGGACATAATTCGCTGTCTGTTCCGTGTCCAGGCAATTGGCTCTGACCATAGCCCATAACTCAAGATAATGGCTGATTGAGCCAGGAGAGAGCAGATCATCTGAGTCGGTCTGCCTTGCCTCTCCTCAACAGGTCAGAGTCAGACACAGGGGGAGAATATTCATTTCATTTCCTTGATTTCTCATGTCCTCTCTCCTTGCCTCCTCAAATCCCATTAGATGAGAAGGTTAGAGGGAAGGGATCTTTGACCTTCTCATCCAATGGTTTTTTGAGAGGGAGGCGAGGAGAGAAGATTTGAGGAATCAATTAAATGCTATTCTCCCATGTACATTGGTACATCAGTTTCAACGCTGGCAAAAGGAAAACAGTGGCTACATCACAGTCTAAAACGTCTCCCTCTTCTTTAACTGCACTGGCCTTACAGGTCTATTCGGTATGGAACATGCCTGCCTGGAACTTGCTCTCACTGACCTTTACTAAGTCTGGATAGTCTGAGTTACTGTGAAGGAACCATGGTAACAGGTACAGTATGTAGTTATATTGGCACTGGCAGGTGTTGCACCTGTTATGATCGTTAGGGTCATGGGCCTGCATGTGCAGGTGCAGTGATGTAACTGAGTGTTAACCTAGCCTCATGGCATTTCGTTGGATTTGGGACGTACATTTGTGTCATATGTTTTAGTGTCATATGTTACATTACATTACGCTACCTTACGAATGGAATAACGATTGTAGTTTAATGTGGTCAGGCTGTGAGTATGGATCACGTGTATAAGACATTATTCATAATTTAGTAACAGATAATAACACACAGACAACAGGTCACTTCAAATATAGCACATTGAATCAAAGTTTATAGACAAACTGATTTAATGTGAGCAAAATACATATCATGGCTAAGATAATTGATTTTTATCTTCTGTTTACATTGATTATAGATTTCTATCCCCATTGATTGGGTTTGTCTTGAAGGAAAAAATATTGATTGCAGAATTGAGGACAGCATGCTTGTACCTTGTACCCAAGACAAAGCCTTTTGCCAAATAATCAGAAACAACTTATTTGTTCGTCCTGACTTTCCTCTCTACTTGTTGAATTCAAAAATGCAAAATGTAGGCCTACTTCACTTTTTATTCATCTTTGTCACCATCTAGAGACAAAGTCAGGTATTGCTGAGGTGTTCTCTCACCACCGACTACAGCACATGACAGACTGTTTTATGACCAACAAGAGAGATCAAGTTCACCTTCATTTCATTTACTATAATTAAATTCCCCACACAAATAAGCAGTATCACTCAATAACTCAGTTCCCTCCTATACACATAGCATACAACAACACAAATATTTGTTTGTTGAAAATAAAGGTTTATAAATCCATGTTACGGTGAGGCTACTGGTCCGTATTCTTTGAAAGACTCTTGGCAGCTCTCTTTCTGATGGAGGGCAAGACACTGTACTTGTTGAGAGAGCTGCAGGATACTCGAGGTACAAGGAGGGGATGTGTAGACAAGGAGTACGACTGCATCGTATTTGTATTGGACTCCACCACATCCACAACATCTGTGGCTGCTTGATTATGACCGGGATAAACATGACTGCCTGGCCGCTCTATACTCTTTGCGTCTGGAGCATGGTGCTCTTGACTTTGAGTTAGTACTGGGTACCGATGGTGTCCCTGTCCCTGTCCTTGAGTGTAGTGTGTGTTCCAAGGTTGGTCCTCCTGACTTTGAGATTGTGGTTGTACTGGGTATCGCTGCCGTCCCTTAGATGACTTGGGCCTGATTCTCTGACCTTTCACCTCTGGGTCATCTTGGTCAAAGGAACTGCTACTCTTCCCGCTGTTCAGGTCATCCTGAGACACGTAGGGGGTCTCAGCCCCAGCTCCAGACCAGTTGACAGAGGCTATTTTCGATGCCTGGCGAGGTTGACTCGGAGTCAGGTCATGTGGACGATGAGTTTCCACTTGAGATTGGTTCCTCTCTGCATCTGGTGTGGGATTGGAGGGTTGCTGTCGCCGTCGGCGCCCCCTGGCGGACATGGGCCTACCTACAGGGGAGGCCATGACGCTTAGGTCCCTCAGTGGAGCAAAGCTGTCTCTCTGCTGGTCCCTCTGGTGATGCCTAGATGGCACCACAGCACCAGTAGCAGCTGCGATAGTAAAGGTAATAAAGTGTCCACCATACAGGCCTTGTGGAGTCTGAGAGCGGTGCTGATGCATTGACACTGACACTACCTCTGCATGTTGTTGGGTAACCACATTTACAGATGGGTCTGGGTCAGGTGGAGGATACCGTTGTCTAGCCTTGGCTGTTTGGGCCTCCTGGTCAGAGCCCTGCCGACTGCGTCCTCCAAGCTATCTCTGGGTCCACGCTTCATGAGCTACAGATAGAGCCCTGCCGACTGCGTCCTCCAAGCTATCTCTGGGTCCACGCTTCATGAGCTACAGATAGAGCCCTGCCGACAGCGTCCTCCAAGCTATCTCTGGGTCCACGCTTCATGAGCTACAGATAGAGGTCGTACTTAAGAGAGGAGACACGTGGTCAGGTTTATAACATGCTGCTCAAATGAAGCCCTGATAAGATATCGATCACAAGCCTTCTAACGCCACACCGCATTCTCACTCCATAGAGGTGTGGCTCTGAGCCTTGATGCAAACCTCTCTGGATGCATATGATATAAAACTGACCATTTGTATATCACAGCTCCAAAAAATATCATGAAAGTTAATTCTTATTGAAATGTTGGGCATATCTCTATTCAAAACGTGGGCCATTATTGCTGTTGCATGTGGTATTACGATAACAACAGAATTTCAAATACTGTGTAGTATAGACTTCATGTGTCTGTGAATGACCCTATGCCTGTTAGTTCTTATGGGAATGAGCTGAATACCCCGTCTAGCTTTTAATCTTGTAAGGGGCTTGGGCTAATGCACCTACATTTGCAAAGTATGATAAAAAAATGGACACAATTGATATTTAGGTACAGGACTCTCAGATACATGGTTAAATGATTCTGTATATGATAAAGACATTGAAGTAAATTATTATAATGTATTTAGATGTGACAGATTACAGAAAGGGGGAGGAGTGGCCATATACTGTATGTAAAATCAAATTTCAGGGCGTCCCAATCTTTAAATATTTATATTTCTGAAATTTGAGATCCTGGTTGTAGATACAGTGGGCTCCAAAATTACTGGCACCCCTGACTGGCAATGCACAAACAATACTGAAAAAAATATAAACAATATAATTATAGAGATAAACTCAACATACCAACATGTGAGAAATACTGTACTTTATTAATGTTTCAATGGAACCCACCAAAATCAAACAATTATTTAATACAAAATGCATCTCACCAAAATCAATGTTTCATAATTATTGGCACTCCTCATTTAGTACTTAGTGCCACCACCTCTGGCAAGGATAACAGCATGGTCTTTTCCTGTAATGTTTGACAAGGTTAAGGAACCCATTTGGAGGGATTTGGGACCAATCCTCTATGCAGATCCTTTCAAGATCCTTCACATTCTTGGGTTTGCGCTTATCAACTGCTCTCTTCAACTCAGCCCACAGGTTTTCGATTGGATTGAGGCCCGGCGACTGAGATGGCCATGGCAGAGCATTGATTTTGTTGTCACCATTTCTGTGTGGATCTTGAGGTATGTTTTGGGTCATTGTCTTGTTGGAAAGTCCACCTACGGCCAAGTCCCAGTCTTCTGGCAGAGGCAACCAGACTGTCAGCCAAAATTGCCTGGTACTTTGTGGAATTCATTATGCCATCAATCTTAACCAGTGCCTCTGGAACTCTGGAATTAAAACATCCCCAAAACATCACTGACCCACCACCATATTTCACCGTGAGTATGAGGTGCCTCTCCTTGTATGCATCTCTGTTTCGATGCCAAACATGCCAATGCTGTATCTGACCAAAACGTTCAATTTTGGTCTCATCTGACCAGAGCACCTTCGTCCAATCATAATTTAAATGACGTTTGGCAAACTCCAAGCACTTGCGTCTGTGTTTTGGGGTCATGAAGGGCTTTCTTCTGGCAACCCTTCCAAAGAGCCTGTGGTTGTGGAGGTGGCGTCTGATGGTGCTTTTTGAAACCTGGTGACCCCAAGACGCCACCAAGGCCTGCAATTCTTTCACAGTGATTATTGGGGATCTTGTTACTTCTCTCACCATCCTCCTCCCTATCCTGGGGGGCAAAATGCATTTGCATCCTCTACCCGTGAGGTTTTCAACTGTTCCATATCTTTTTGAATTTTTTAATAATTGCCCTGACAGTGCTCAGTGGTATATTCAATCGTTTGTGGATCTTCTTGTAGCCATTACCAGATTTATGAAGGTCTATGACCATCTGTCTCTTTGAACTGCTAGTTCTTTTGTTTTCTTCATGGTGTTGGATGACAGCGGGATATTGCATGTGTGTTACCTCATTTTTATACCCTAGTGAAAAAGGAAGTGATGTAATGGCTCAATATACACTGCTCAAAAAAATAAAGGGAACACTTAAACAAAACAATGTAACTCCAAGTCAATCACACTTCTGTGAAATCAAGCTGTCCAATTAGGAAGCAACACTGATTGACAATAAATTTCACATGCTGTTGTGCAAATGGAATAGACAAAAGGTGGAAATTATAGGCAATTAGCAAGACACCCCCCAAAACAGGAGTGATTCTGCAGATGATGACCACAGACCACTTCTCAGTTCCTATGCTTCCTGGCTGATGTTTTGGTCACTTTTGAATGCTGGCGGTGCTCTCACTCTAGTGGTAGCATGAGACGGAGTCTACAACCCACACAAGTGGCTCAGGTAGTGCAGTTCATCCAGGATGGCACATCTGTCACGATCGTGTGGTGGATTGACGGACCAAGGCGCAACATGATTTGAATACATCTTCTTTTTTAATAGCAACGACGAAGATGAACACTACACACTTATACAACACTAACGAAAACAACAAACGATCGTGAAAACTTCAAACGTAAGTGCACACACAAACTACTTACGTCGAACTATACAGATACACAAACAATGACCCACAAACAGCTAAAGCCTATGGCAGCCTTAAATATGGCTCCCAATTAGAGACAACCGAAATCAGCTGTCTCTAATTGAGAACCCATTCCGGCCACCATAGACTTTCCTAGAACTACACCCAACATAGACACAGCTAGACACATACACTCAACACCAAACCATAAACTACACCAAACACCCCCTCTACCATATAATACCCCAAAATACACACATACCCCATGTCACACCCTGACCTAACTAAAATAATAAATAAAACAAATAATACTAAGGCCAGGGCGTGACATAACCCCCCCCTTAAGGCGCGAACTCCGGACGCACCAACACATAGTCTAGGGGAGGGTCTGGGTGGGCTTCCTTCCACGGCGGCGGCTCCGGCACTGGTCCTGGTCCCCACCCCACCATAGTCATAAGAGGCAGCACCGGGATAAAGGGCAGCACCGGGATAAGGGCCAGCACCGGGATAAGGGGCAGCACCGGGATAAGGGGCAGCACCGGGATAAGGGGCAGCACCGGGATAAGGGGCAGCACCGGGATAAGGGGCAACACCAGGATAAGGGGCAACACCAGGATAAGGGGCAACACCAGGATAATGGGCAGATCCTGGCTGGACGGCTCATGGCTGGCTGACAGATCTGGCTGCTCATGGCTGGCTGACGGATCTGGCTGCTCATGGCTGGCTGACGGATCTGGCTGCTCATGGCTGGCTGACGGATCTGGCTGCTCATGGCTGGCTGACGGACCTGGCTGCTCATGGCTGGCTGACGGATCTGGCTGCTCATGGCTAGCTGACGGATCTGGCTGCTCATGGCTAGCTGACGGATCTGGCTGCTCATGGCTGGCTGACGGATCTGGCTGCTCATGGCTGGCTGACGGATCTGGCTGCTCATGGCTGGCTGACGGATCTGGCTGCTCATGGCTGGCTGACGGATCTGGCTGCTCATGGCTGGCTGACGGATCTGGCTGCTCCTGTCTGGCTGACTGATCTGGCTGCTCCTGTCTGGCTGACTGATCTGGCTGCTCCTGTCTGGTTGGCGGCTCTGGCAGATCCTGTCTGGTTGGCGGCTCTGGCAGATCCTGTCTGGTTGGCGGCTCTGGCAGATCCTGTCTGGTTGGCGGCTCTGGCAGATCCTGTCTGGTTGGCGGCTCTGGCAGATCCTGTCTGGTTGGCGGCTCTGGCAGATCCTGTCTGGTTGGCGGCTCTGGCAGATCCTGTCTGACGTACGGCTCTAGCGGCTCCTGTCTGGCTGGCGGCTCTAGCGGCTCCTGTCTGGCGGACGGCTCAGTAGGCTCATGGCAGACGGGCGGCTTTGCAGGCTCATGGCAGACGGGCGGCTTTGCAGGCTCATTGCAGACGGATGGCTCAGATGGCGCTGGGGAGACGGATGGCTCAGATGGCGCTGGGGAGACGGATGGCTCAGATGGCGCTGGGGAGACGGATGGCTCAGATGGCGCTGGGGAGACGGATGGCTCAGATGGCGCTTGGCAGACGGGCAGTTCAGGCATCGCTGTGCAGACGGCAGACTCCTGCCGGCTGAGGCGCACTGTAGGCCTGGTGCGTGGTGCCGGGACTGGTGGCACCGGGCTAAAGGCACGCACTTTCAGGCTAGTGCGGGGAGAAGGAACAGGGCATACTGGACCCTGGGGACGCACATTAGGCCTAGTGCGTGGTGCCGGAACTGGTGGTACCGGACTGGGGACACGCATCTCAGGGCTAGTGCGGGGAGCAGCAACAGGATGCACAGGACTCTGGAGACGCACAGGAGGCTTAGTGCGTGGTGCCGGAATTGGTGGTACCGGGCTGGAGACACGCACCAGAGGAGGAGTGCGTGGAGGAGGAACAGGGCTCTGGAGACACACTGGAAGCCTGTTACGTGGTGTAGGCACTGGTGGAACTGAACTGGGGCGGGGAGGTGGCGCCGGAAATACCGGACCGTGCAGGCGTATTGGCTCCCTTGAGCACTGAGCCTGACCAACCTTACCTGGTTGAATGCTCCCCGTTGCCCGACCAGTGCGGGGAGGTGGAATAACCCGCACCGGGCTATGTAGGCGAACCGGGGACACCATGCGTAAGGCTGGTGCCATGTAAACCGGCCCGAGGAGACGCACTGGTGGCCAGATATGTAGGGCCGGCTTCATGACATCCGGCTCAATACTCAATCTAGCCCTGCCAGTGCTGGGAGGTGGAATAACCCGCACCGGGCTATGCACACGTACAGGAGACACCGTGCGCTCTACTGCGTAACACGGTGTCTGCCCGTACTCTCGCTCTCCACGGTAATTACAGGGAGTAGGCGCAGGTTTCCTACCTGACTTCGCCACTCTCCCTTTAAGCCCCTTCCCAAGAAATTTTTGGGGTTTTCCCACAGGCTTCCTACCGCTTCGTCGTGCTGCCTCCATTCGCCGGTATCCCTCCTCGCACTGCGCCAGAGAATCCCAGGCGGGCTCCGGCACTCTCCCTGGGTTGATCGCCCACCTGTCGATCTCCTCCCACGTAGTGTAGCCCAGATCCTTTGTAGGTTCCTTTTCCTGCCTCCGAGCTAGCTCCTCATATCGCCGCCTCTCTGCTTTCGCTGCCTCCAGCTCAGCTTTGGGGCGGTTATATTCTCCTGGTACCTCCCGGTCTAAAATTTCCTCCCATGTCCATGAATCCTTGCATTGCTCCTGTTGCCGCTGGTCATGTTGCTTGGTCGTATATAGGTGGGTCATTCTGTCACGATCGTGTGGTGGATTGACGGACCAAGGCGCAACATGATTTGAATACATCTTCTTTTTTAATAGCAACGACGAAGATGAACACTACACACTTATACAACACTAACGAAAACAACAAACGATCGTGAAAACTTCAAACGTAAGTGCACACACAAACTACTTACGTCGAACTATACAGATACACAAACAATGACCCACAAACAGCTAAAGCCTATGGCAGCCTTAAATATGGCTCCCAATTAGAGACAACCGAAATCAGCTGTCTCTAATTGAGAACCCATTCCGGCCACCATAGACTTTCCTAGAACTACACCCAACATAGACACAGCTAGACACATACACTCAACACCAAACCATAAACTACACCAAACACCCCCTCTACCATATAATACCCCAAAATACACACATACCCCATGTCACACCCTGACCTAACTAAAATAATAAATAAAACAAATAATACTAAGGCCAGGGCGTGACATAACCCCCCCCTTAAGGCGCGAACTCCGGACGCACCAACACATAGTCTAGGGGAGGGTCTGGGTGGGCTTCCTTCCACGGCGGCGGCTCCGGCACTGGTCCTGGTCCCCACCCCACCATAGTCATAAGAGGCAGCACCGGGATAAAGGGCAGCACCGGGATAAGGGCCAGCACCGGGATAAGGGGCAGCACCGGGATAAGGGGCAGCACCGGGATAAGGGGCAGCACCGGGATAAGGGGCAGCACCGGGATAAGGGGCAACACCAGGATAAGGGGCAACACCAGGATAAGGGGCAACACCAGGATAATGGGCAGATCCTGGCTGGACGGCTCATGGCTGGCTGACAGATCTGGCTGCTCATGGCTGGCTGACGGATCTGGCTGCTCATGGCTGGCTGACGGATCTGGCTGCTCATGGCTGGCTGACGGATCTGGCTGCTCATGGCTGGCTGACGGACCTGGCTGCTCATGGCTGGCTGACGGATCTGGCTGCTCATGGCTAGCTGACGGATCTGGCTGCTCATGGCTAGCTGACGGATCTGGCTGCTCATGGCTGGCTGACGGATCTGGCTGCTCATGGCTGGCTGACGGATCTGGCTGCTCATGGCTGGCTGACGGATCTGGCTGCTCATGGCTGGCTGACGGATCTGGCTGCTCATGGCTGGCTGACGGATCTGGCTGCTCCTGTCTGGCTGACTGATCTGGCTGCTCCTGTCTGGCTGACTGATCTGGCTGCTCCTGTCTGGTTGGCGGCTCTGGCAGATCCTGTCTGGTTGGCGGCTCTGGCAGATCCTGTCTGGTTGGCGGCTCTGGCAGATCCTGTCTGGTTGGCGGCTCTGGCAGATCCTGTCTGGTTGGCGGCTCTGGCAGATCCTGTCTGGTTGGCGGCTCTGGCAGATCCTGTCTGGTTGGCGGCTCTGGCAGATCCTGTCTGGTTGGCGGCTCTGGCAGATCCTGTCTGACGTACGGCTCTAGCGGCTCCTGTCTGGCTGGCGGCTCTAGCGGCTCCTGTCTGGCGGACGGCTCAGTAGGCTCATGGCAGACGGGCGGCTTTGCAGGCTCATGGCAGACGGGCGGCTTTGCAGGCTCATTGCAGACGGATGGCTCAGATGGCGCTGGGGAGACGGATGGCTCAGATGGCGCTGGGGAGACGGATGGCTCAGATGGCGCTGGGGAGACGGATGGCTCAGATGGCGCTGGGGAGACGGATGGCTCAGATGGCGCTTGGCAGACGGGCAGTTCAGGCATCGCTGTGCAGACGGCAGACTCCTGCCGGCTGAGGCGCACTGTAGGCCTGGTGCGTGGTGCCGGGACTGGTGGCACCGGGCTAAAGGCACGCACTTTCAGGCTAGTGCGGGGAGAAGGAACAGGGCATACTGGACCCTGGGGACGCACATTAGGCCTAGTGCGTGGTGCCGGAACTGGTGGTACCGGACTGGGGACACGCATCTCAGGGCTAGTGCGGGGAGCAGCAACAGGATGCACAGGACTCTGGAGACGCACAGGAGGCTTAGTGCGTGGTGCCGGAATTGGTGGTACCGGGCTGGAGACACGCACCAGAGGAGGAGTGCGTGGAGGAGGAACAGGGCTCTGGAGACACACTGGAAGCCTGTTACGTGGTGTAGGCACTGGTGGAACTGAACTGGGGCGGGGAGGTGGCGCCGGAAATACCGGACCGTGCAGGCGTATTGGCTCCCTTGAGCACTGAGCCTGACCAACCTTACCTGGTTGAATGCTCCCCGTTGCCCGACCAGTGCGGGGAGGTGGAATAACCCGCACCGGGCTATGTAGGCGAACCGGGGACACCATGCGTAAGGCTGGTGCCATGTAAACCGGCCCGAGGAGACGCACTGGTGGCCAGATATGTAGGGCCGGCTTCATGACATCCGGCTCAATACTCAATCTAGCCCTGCCAGTGCTGGGAGGTGGAATAACCCGCACCGGGCTATGCACACGTACAGGAGACACCGTGCGCTCTACTGCGTAACACGGTGTCTGCCCGTACTCTAGCTCTCCACGGTAATTACAGGGAGTAGGCGCAGGTTTCCTACCTGACTTCGCCACTCTCCCTTTAAGCCCCTTCCCAAGAAATTTTTGGGGTTTTCCCACAGGCTTCCTACCGCTTCGTCGTGCTGCCTCCATTCGCCGGTATCCCTCCTCGCACTGCGCCAGAGAATCCCAGGCGGGCTCCGGCACTCTCCCTGGGTTGATCGCCCACCTGTCGATCTCCTCCCACGTAGTGTAGCCCAGATCCTTTGTAGGTTCCTTTTCCTGCCTCCGAGCTAGCTCCTCATATCGCCGCCTCTCTGCTTTCGCTGCCTCCAGCTCAGCTTTGGGGCGGTTATATTCTCCTGGTACCTCCCGGTCTAAAATTTCCTCCCATGTCCATGAATCCTTGCATTGCTCCTGTTGCCGCTGGTCATGTTGCTTGGTCGTATATAGGTGGGTCATTCTGTCACGATCGTGTGGTGGATTGACGGACCAAGGCGCAACATGATTTGAATACATCTTCTTTTTTAATAGCAACGACGAAGATGAACACTACACACTTATACAACACTAACGAAAACAACAAACGATCGTGAAAACTTCAAACGTAAGTGCACACACAAACTACTTACGTCGAACTATACAGATACACAAACAATGACCCACAAACAGCTAAAGCCTATGGCAGCCTTAAATATGGCTCCCAATTAGAGACAACCGAAATCAGCTGTCTCTAATTGAGAACCCATTCCGGCCACCATAGACTTTCCTAGAACTACACCCAACATAGACACAGCTAGACACATACACTCAACACCAAACCATAAACTACACCAAACACCCCCTCTACCATATAATACCCCAAAATACACACATACCCCATGTCACACCCTGACCTAACTAAAATAATAAATAAAACAAATAATACTAAGGCCAGGGCGTGACAACATCAATTCGAACTGTGGCAAAAAGGTTTGCTGTGTCTATCAACGTAGTGTCCAGAGCATGCAGGCGCTACCAGGAGACAGGCCAGTACATCAGGAGACGTGGAGGAGGCCGTAGGAGGGCAACAACCCAGCAGCAGGACCGCTACCTCCGCCTTTGTGCAAGGAGGTGCACTGCCAGTGCCCTGCAAAATGGCCTCCAGCAGGCCACAAATGTGCATGTGTCTGCTCAAACGGTCAGAAACAGACTCCATGAGGGTGGTATGAGGGCCCGACGTCCACAGGTGGGGGTTGTGCTTACAGCCCAACACCGTGCAGGACGTTTGGCATTTGCCAGAGAACACCAAGATTGGCAAATTCGCCACTGGCGCCCTGTGCTCTTCACAGATGAAAGCAGGTTCACACTGAGCACATGAGCACATGTGACAGACGTGACAGAGTCTGGAGACGCCGTGGAGAACGTTCTGCTGCCTGCAACATCCTCCAGCATGACCGGTTTGGCGATGGGTCAGTCATGGTGTGGGGTGGCATTTCTTTGTGGGGCCGCACAGCCCTCCATGTGCTCGCCAGAGGTAGCCTGACTGCCATTAGGTACCGAGATGAGATCCTCAGACCCCTTGTGAGACCATATGCTGACACATGCACATTTGTGGCCTGCTGGAGGTCATTTTGCAGGGCTCTGGCAGTGCTCGTCCTTGCACAAAGGCGGAGGTAGCGGTCCTGCTGCTGGGTTGTTGCCCTCCTACGGCCTCCTCCACGTCTCCTGATGTACTGGCCTGTCTCCTGGTAGCGCCTCCATGCTCTGGACACTACGCTGACAGACACAGCAAACCTTCTTGCCACAGCTCGCATTGATGTGCCATCCTGGATGAGCTGCACTACCTGAGCCACTTTTGTGGGTTGTAGACTCAGTCTCATGCTACCACTAGAGTGAAAGCACCGCCAGCATTCAAAAGTGACCAAAACATCAGCCAGGAAGCATAGGAACTGAGAAGTGGTCTGTGGTCACCACCTGCAGAATCACTCCTGTTTTGGGGGGTGTCTTGCTAATTGCCTATAATTTCCACCTTTTGTCTATTCCATTTGCACAACAGCATGTGAAATTTATTGTCAATCAGTGTTGCTTCCTAAGTGGACAGTTTGATTTCACAGAAGTGTGATTGACTTGGAGTTACATTGTGTTGTTTAAGTGTTCCCTTTATTTTTTTGAGCAGTGTAGTTCCTTAACACTTAGATAAACTTAAATAAGTGGAATTTAATTCCTGGTTTAATTTTGGTAGATTTTATATACAATAATATTTAAGGGTGCCATTAATTGTGAAGCCTTGATTTAGAGGATATTGATTTTTAATTAAATCAATAAATTATTTTGTTGGGATCCATTGAAACATTAATAAAGTACAGTATTTTTCACATGTTGGTATTTTGAGTTTCTCTCTATAATTATATTGTTTATATTTGTTTAAGTATTGTTTGTGCATTGCCAGTCAGGGGTGCCAGTGACTTTGGAGCCCACTGTATGTCTATAAACAGGAATACACATTTATTTGTTGCTGGGATTTACCACTGCCATGGCGGATGCTATTGGTGCTATATCAGAGTGTTTAACACCTTTTTTATCCTTGATGTTGGGTCATTTTCGAGGATTTTAATCTGGATTGGATATCCCCGGCCTCAGCTCAATGTAAGAGTATATGCAATGATTTTAATCTGGCTCAATTGATCTCAAAACCCACACGGCTAAATGTGAAAAACCCTGTTAACTCCTCATTGATTGATTTCATTCTTACTAATAACCCCCATAAATATTTGTCTAGTTTAGTATTTGCATATGATCTCAGGTATCATTGTCCCATAGTATGTATTAGAGATATGAAACACCAAAATACTAATCCTTGTTTAATTAAGAAGAGATATTTTAAAAAGTTTTATCCTCAACTGTTTTTACATGACATGTTCTACTCTGATTTAACCACTATCTCCTGAATTCTTGACCCTGCATTGGCTCTAGAACATTTCTCCTCCATATTTATTCCTCTGGCAGAAAAACACGCCCCTTTCAAACAATTCAGAGTCAAAGATAAATCTAGCGCTTGTTTTTTTTCAGAGCTATCTGAGCTCATTCAGATGAGAAATCAGGCCTGGGCCAGAGCAAGGAAATACGAACTCTGTAGAGGACTGGCGATCTCTCGGACAACTGAAAAACAGATGTACTATCTCAATTAAGACAGCTGGATCATTTAGGAAAACAGTCAATGCACTGAAGCGTACAAATTCCTCTTCTTCCCTGCCTAAGCAAGTTCTGTCGGAATCTGACATCGAAACTGAGAAGAATAGAATAAATGATGCTCTTAATCATAATTTTCTCTCAGCAGGCTTTTTATTTGAGAGAAACGCTGGTTTAATTGACCCTGGTCAGTCAATCGACTGCTCTTCCCTCTGCCAGCCTCTAGCTGAGTCTACGGTTAACCCGTGAACTTCAGGTGAATCTGTTTTCATTTCAACAATTTCCTGTCTGTGATGTGCTAGACGCCTTGCTTAAGATTGATGTAAAAAACAATCTACTGGGGCTGATATGCTTTATCCATTTTTGCTGCACTCTATGCCCCACTGATTGCTGAATCATTAAAACCTATTTTTAGCCTGACGATTATATCTGGTACTATCACCAAGGTTTGGAAAGTGGCCCATGTACTCCCCCTTCACAAAGGTGGTGACCCTTGTGACCTAAATAACTTTCGCCCTATTTCTAAACTTTCTTGCCTAGCTAAAATATTAGAATCCTCGATTAAGATAAAAAATCAAATAAAATATCAGCTAAGATCATTCTTATCTTTGAAATGTATTCTAAATGTACATCAGTCGGGTTTTAGACCAGGTAATATAGCACTATCGCTGCTGATAAAAAGCAACGTGCTGCCCTCTTCATTGACCTGTCAAAGGCTTTCGATACTGTTGATCACTCACTTCTAATTCAGAGGATTTCCTCAATTGGCCTAGACCAGGCTGCATGTAACTGGTTTAAAAATTACTTGACATATTTACTGATGGTGTTAAATCAGGTTTCCTGGATATTACGGCATGTCTCCTGCACGGGTCAATTCTGGGTCCTGTTTACATGAACAAAATCGACTTGTCTGTAAACAACTGTAACCTGTGCTTGTATGTCGATGATAGTGTTGTGTATGTTATTGCCCCCATAGTTGACCAGGCTCTAGCTGAACCACAGTCTGCCTTTATCTTATTACAGAAAAACTTAATTGACTTGAAATTAGTACTGAATGCAGATAAAACGAAGTATATGTTGTTCTCTAGAACGTATAAAAAATAACTGATTTAAGCATATATACTTTGGATGGTGTCCATATTGAACATGTCCGTCTTACAAATATCTGGGCATCTGGACAGATGAAAAGCTGTCTCTTAAAAAGCATATCGATAAGTTCGTGAAAATGGGCTTCTTCTATAGAAATAGGTCCTGCCTCTCGCTAAATAGTAGAATATTCAGTCGATGTTCCAATTGGTCCTAGGCTATGGTGACATAATTTCCTGTATATTTATTTATTTATTTATTTACCAGGTAAGTTGACTGAGAACACGTTCTCATTTGCAGCAACGACCTGGGGAATAGTTACAGGGGAGAGGAGGGGGATGAATGAGCCAATTGTAAATTGGGGATTATTAGGTGACCATGATGGTTTGAGGGCCAGATTGGGAATTTAGCCAGGACACCGGGGTTAACACCCCTACTCTTACGATAAGTGCCATGGGATCTTTAATGACCTCAGAGAGTCAGGACACCCGTTTAACGTCCCATCTGAAAGACGGCACCCTACACAGGGCAGTGTCCCCAATCACTGCCCTGGGGCATTGGGATATTTTTTAGACCAGAGGAAAGAGTGCCTCCTACTGGCCCTCCAACACCACTTCCAGCAGCATCTGGTCTCCCATCCAGGGACTGACCAGGACCAACCCTGCTTAGCTTCAGAAGCAAGCCAGTAGTGGTATGCAGGGTGGTATGCTGCTGGCTATGAACACAACTGCCACTTCATTAAAGCCGTTAGATGCAGTTGATCATGACACACGGTGGTTTACTATTTTACCTTTATTTAACCAGGCAAGTCAGTTAAGAACAAATTCTATTTACAATGACGGCCTATTCCGGCCAAACCTGGACGACGCTGAGCTAATTGTGCGCCGCCCTATGGGACTCCCAATCATGGCCGGGTTGTGATACAGCCTGGAATCAAACCAAGGTCTGTAGTGACACCTGAGATGCAGTGGCCCAGCCTGCTGCGCCACTCAGGATATATTTTAAATTTGAGATTCTTCAAAGTACCCACTATATGGGAGACAATTTTAGTACTCATCACTGCATTCTCTTGCAGAAAGTTGGTTGGCCCTCTTTGACGTCACGTAGGTTGATACATTGCTATGTTTTCATTCATAACGCCCTTTTACAAAAAGTCCCACTGTACCTAACAGATTTAGGTACAAGAGTGTGCAAAGCTGTCATCAAGGCAAAAAGTGGCTACTTTAAAGAATCTCAAATATAAAATATATTTTGATTTGTTTGACACGTTACTACATGATTCCATATGTCTTATTTCATAGTTTTGATGTCTTCATTATTATTCTACAATGTAGAAAATAGCAAAAAATATAGAAAAACCCGAGAATGAGTAGGTGTCCAGACTGTTGACTGGTACTGTATATATTTTTTGAATGAATTGTATTGTAACTAAACAAAATTAATACATGTTATTACCTGCTGTGTTGTCTTTCCTTTATGCTCCTATATTATCTCTGTTATTTAGCAGGAGAGAGTATGAAAGCTTCTCTCTCTACTCTATTGCCTTGGAGACAACTGCCTTGGAGACAATGTTTGCCTTCATTGCACCCAACTATGTCAATAATACCTGAGAGTGTGTGTGTGTGTGTGTGTGTGTGTGTGTGTGTGTGTGTGTGTGTGTGTGTGTGTGTGTGTGTGTGTGTGTGTGTGTGTGTGTGTGTGTGTGTGTGTGTGTGTGTGTGTGTGTGTGTGTGTGTGTGTGTGTCCACATGTAGTGCATCAAGGGGTGCATTCATTTTTTTGCACCTAAGGATGAGTAGTAGTCCATTACACGTGTAACTAGAGGAGAATCGAGACCCAGTTTATGCTCATCATACACACATTATTTAGCATAGAATAAAAAAGTTAAATAGCCCTGCGATCTAATTTATTTGGCAGTCACATATCGTTAACCTACTCTATATCAGGCAAGATAAGATGCTTTCCATATAAACTGCCTTTCCCACTAACGTAGGCTACCTCAGAACAACATGGATCCAATGAACAGGTTTTTGATCATACTAATACTCTCACCTTCCTAGTAAACCAGTATACAACTCAAACAGACAAGGAGGCTGAATAGAGGCAAACAAAATAGATGATATATTTAGAACAGGCCTCTCCAACCCTGTTCCTACAGAGCTACCCTCCTGTAGGTTTTCAATCCATACCCAATTGTAACTAACCTGATTCAGCTGATCAACAAGCTAAGTATTAGAATCAGGTGCGCTAGATTCTAGATTAGGGTTGAAGCGAAAACCTACAGGACAGTAGCTCTCCAGGAACAGGGTTGGAGAGCCCTGATTTAGAACGTGCAAAAGAAATAGGAATTGAATGAACGCGTATGCATTAGGAACACACCAAACAAGGAATGGCTGGCTCCCCTCTCTACAAGCTGGAGAGTCACCCACCTAACAAAGCAAAGGGAATATAACAGGGTAGGTGACAGGGTCCCCAACTCTGGTTAACAGCACAAACTCAGATATAGAAAACGCATCAATAGAAACACACAGAACAGCATAGTCTTCACACAGGTCATGTTAGATGTATTATAAATTATTTAAAAATTATAAAAAAATTATTTAGAGTTATTTTCATGAAAAAAACACACATTTATTAGGCATAGAGTTTTTAGGTGCAAACATTCGTCTAGTACAAATTAAGTAAATCTGGGCCGAAGAGAAGTTATTCTTTGGGTTGTTTCACAAAATGAGCACCTTCCCTTTGATATTTTAAGTAGAAATTGTGCACAAATAGGCTCTTGAAATTTTAAAAGCTTGTTGTATTAAATTAAGTTCCCTTTAATATAGACCATGGACAATTTAATAAATATGACTTTTAAAAGGAATAAAGACTTGCTAAAATGCCAATATTCTGCATTTTGACAAGTCTCTCTGTACATCTATGACTTCTAGGAAGATTTTAACCCACTTAACCCCAACACGTCTCCAAGTTTTCCCCGTCATTGTAAAGTCCTAGTTATTTTGTCCCTCGTTTTAAGGTCAACCCTGTTATGTGAACTGAACTCTTGTGGTGAAACTATTCCTTTTTTAAAAATAATAATAATGGCAATTTTCTGGTGTTTTGTAGTGGGAAACTGAGCGGGTCGAGCATAACACATCCACCCTGTTACCCATAGATAGACAATACCTTTTCTGGTATCCAGTTAACCCTCCCTGTTGCACATTCCCCTGTCACAGTGGGATTTGTGTCTGATTTAAGAGGAAGTTGTCAACCCTGTTACAGTCAACCATGTTACTTTATTTGGCAGTTAATAGGCACTTACTATAGTATTTTATTATTTTTTTACCTCTTGAGATGGGAAAAGTGATGTTTTATTAAGTTGAACATGTGCTCTTTATGACAGAATGTTAAAATAAGGTGAAATAAAACATTGGCAGTTAGGCAAGAGAGTCTGATGTCAAGGCCATCTTGGGGGGCCCTGTAAGAGTTTTAGATGTCAGCATCCAGCCGGAAGGCTTTGTCTGTGGTGCCAGACATCATGCCCATGGTGCCAGACATCATGCCCATGGTGCCAGACATCATACCCATTCTCTGGAACTCCCCTACACGCTTCACAAAGTAGTTAGTCTTGCCCTCCAGTGAGATGTTCTCCATCAAGACCAAAAATGTAAAAGTTGGTCAACAAAGAAGTTGACAAAAAAAAAATCCAATCCCCATTAAAATGCAACGGCTGTTTAGAGTATCAAATAGGCTGGCTTTAGGAACATGCGGAGCATCGCTTGGAGAGAAGCTGCCAGATTGCTTTCTTAAAGTGCGAGAAAAGGTACAGAGACAGAGCCAGGCAGCTTGCTTTGCCGGTCAGCGGTTTAGGCGGTGCTCCAATTGCTTTGTGACTCAAATAGGCTAGGGGAAGACAAGCTTTAGTAAAATTAAATTGAAAGTAAATGGAAATTAGCTGGAGCCTATAACTACTTGTTTTTTACAGAATTAAATCATTCAACATATGTCACAAGAGAGCATGATTTGGCCACAGACAATAATTAGCTTCTTTTTAAAATGAGCTATGGATTGTTTTCAGCACACAATTTGGGCAGCGCATGGCTAATAGCCTACCAAATAGCCAATTGTTCTGTCGCAGCAGTCAGTGAAAATGTAAAGGCAGTCAATGTTGTTCTCCCCCTTAGACGAGAAGGAGCATGGATAGGACCAAGATGCGGATTGAGGGAAATATGCCATCTTTTAATGAAGAACAGCAAACAAGACACTACAAACTACAAAACAACAAACTAACAAACCTTCAACCGTCCTGTGTGGCCCAAACACTGACACAGGAACAAACACCCACAAAACACCAGTGAAACCCTGGCTGCCTTTGTATGACTCTCAATTAGAGACAAACAATACACACCTGTCTCTAATTGAGAATCATACCAGGCCGAACACAAAACCCCACATAGAAATACAAACATAGACAAACCCACCCAACTCACGCCCTGACCAACTAAAATGAATACAAAACAAAGGAAAACAGGTCAGGAACGTGACAGAACCCCCCCCTTAAGGTGCGAACTCCGGGCGCACCAGCACAAAGTCTAGGGGAGGGTCTGGGTGGGCGTCTGTCCACGGTGGCGGCTCTGGCGGTGGACGAGGTCCCCACCCCACCATAATCAATCCCCGCTTCTTTATCCCCCTCCCAATGACCACCCTCCCACTAACCCCACCTAAATGAAGGGGCAGCACCGGGATAAGGGGCAGCACCGGGATAAGGGGCAGCACCGGGATAAGGGGCAGCACCGGGATAAGGGGCAGCACCGGGACAAGGGGCAGCACCGGGACAAGGGGCAGCACCGGGACAAGGGGCAGCACCGGGACAAGGGGCAGCACCGGGACAAGGGGCAACACCGGGATAAGGGGCGGCAGGTCCTGGCTGAGGGACTCCGGCAGGTCCTGGCTGAGGGACTCCGGCAGGTCCTGGCTGAGGGACTCCGGCAGGTCCTGGCTGAGGGACTCCGGCAGGTCCTGGCTGAGGGACTCCGGCAGGTCCTGGCTGAGGGACTCCGGCAGGTCCTGGCTGAGGGACTCCGGCAGGTCCTGGCTGAGGGACTCCGGCAGGTCCTGGCTGAGGGACTCCGGCAGGTCCTGGCTGAGGGACTCCGGCAGGTCCTGGCTGAGGGACTCCGGCAGGTCCTGGCTGAGGGACTCCGGCAGGTCCTGGCTGAGGGACTCCGGCAGGTCCTGGCTGAGGGACTCCGGCAGGTCCGGGCTGAGGGACTCCGGCAGGTCCGGGCTGAGGGACTCCGGCAGGTCCGGGCTGAGGGACTCCGGCAGGTCCGGGCTGAGGGACTCCGGCAGGTCCGGGCTGAGTGGCAGCTCCGGACTGTAGGGCAGCTCCGGACTGTAGGGCAGCTCCGGACTGTAGGGCAGCTCCGGCAGGTCCGGGCTGAGGGACTCCGGCAGGTCCGGGCTGAGGGACTCCGGCAGGTCCGGGCTGAGGGACTCCGGCAGGTCCGGGCTGAGGGACTCCGGCAGGTCCGGGCTGAGTGGCAGCTCCGGACTGTAGGGCAGCTCCGGACTGTAGGGCAGCTCCGGACTGTAGGGCAGCTCCGGACTGTAGGGCAGCTCCGGACTGTAGGGCGTCTCTGGCAGCTCCTGACTGGCGGGCGTCTCTGGCAGCTCCTGACTGGCGGGCGTCTCTGGCGGCTCCTGACTGGCGGGCGTCTCTGGCGGCTCCTGACTGGCGGGCGTCTCTGGCGGCTCCTGACTGGCGGGCGTCTCTGGCGGCTCCTGACTGGCGGGCGTCTCTGGCGGCTCCTGACTGGCGGGCGTCTCTGGCGGCTCCTGACTGACGGGCGTCTCTAGCGGCTCCTGACTGACGGACGGCTCTAGCGGCTCCTGACTGACGGGCGGCTCTAATGGCTCGTGGCAGACGGGCGGCTCTAATGGCTCGTGGCAGACGGATGACTCAGCCGGCGCTGGGCAGACAGATGGCTCAGACGGCGCTGGGCAGACGGCAGACTCTGGCCGGCTGAGACGCACTATAGGCCTGGTGCGTGGTACCGGAACTGGAGGTACCGGGCTGAGGGCACGCACCTCAGGGCGAGTGCGGGGAACAGGAACAGGGCACACTGGACTCTCGTGGCGCACTCTAGGCCTGGTGCGTGGTACCGGAACTGGAGGTACCGGGCTGAGGGCACGCACCTCAGGGCGAGTGCGGGGAGAAGGAACAGTGCGTCCAGGGCTCTGGAGACGCACAGGAGGCTTGGTGCGTGGTGCCGGAACTGGAGGCACTGGGCTGGAGACACGCACCATAGGGAGAGTGCGTGGAAGAGGAACAGGGCTCTGGAGATGCACTGGAAGCCTGGTGCGTGGTGTAGGCACTGGTGGTACTGAGCTGGGGTGGGAAGGTGGCGCCGGATATACCGGACCGTGAAGGAGGACACGTGCTCTTGAGCACCGAGCCTCCCCAACCCTACCAGGTTGAATGGTCCCCGTAGCCCTGCCAGTGCGGCGAGGTGGAATAGCCCGCACTGGGCTATGCAGGCGAACCGGGGACACCACCTGTAAGGCTGGTGCCATGTACGCCGGCCCGAGGAGACGTACTGGAGGCCAGATACGTTGGGCCGGCTTCATGGCATCCGGCTCGATGCCCAACCTAGCCCTCCCAGTGCGGCAAGGTGGAATAGCCCGCACTGGGCTAAGCACGCGTACTGGGGACACCGTGCGCTTTACCGCATAACACGGTGTCTGACCAGTACGACGCCCTCTTACTCCACGGCAAGCCCGGGGAGTTGGCTCAGGTATCCAACCCGGCTTCGCCACACTCCCCTTTAGCCCCCCCCCAAGAAATTCTTGGGTGAGCCTCTCGGGCTTCCAGCCTCTCATCCGTGCTGCCTCCTCAATCCACCGCTCCTGGGCTGTGGCTGCCTTCTTCACCTCCCGAGAGCGGCGATTCTCTCCAACCCTTCCCCAGGGTCCTTTTCCGTCCATGATCTCCCAAGACCATTCCTCCTGTGTCCAGTGCCTTAGTTCTTTCTCTCTCTCCTCAATCCGCTTGGTCCTGTTGTGGTGGGTGTTTCTGTAAAGGCAGTCAATGTTGTTCTCCCCCTTAGACGAGAAGGAGCATGGATAGGACCAAGATGCGGATTGAGGGAAATAAGCCATCTTTTAATGAAGAACAGCAAACAAGACACTACAAACTACAAAACAACAAACTAACAAACCTTCAACCGTCCTGTGTGGCCCAAACACTGACACAGGAACAAACACCCACAAAACACCAGTGAAACCCTGGCTGCCTTTGTATGACTCTCAATTAGAGACAAACAATACACACCTGTCTCTAATTGAGAATCATACCAGGCCGAACACAAAACCCCACATAGAAATACAAACATAGACAAACCCACCCAACTCACGCCCTGACCAACTAAAATGAATACAAAACAAAGGAAAACAGGTCAGGAACGTGACAGAAAAGCAGTTAAATAGGCCTATCAAACATTGTAGAAAACCATAGTTTAGAAAGCAAGTGGCTATTGCTGAAAAGAGAAGACAAAGAAAATACTCGAATCTGTCTCAAGTTATCAAAATTCCCATCCCCCAATTGAGCGACCAGTAGCCTATCTTTTTGGCCATATCTTGGATATGTGCGCATATTCACTCTTTATCATTGGATCAGTACCACTGTGAAGTTTTTCTGGGGACAATCATTTCCTCCTCCAGGCTAGATGGATGTCATATTGTACACAACTCCCCATTTCGCAGGCCTAAATCAGATGGTTGCAGACAAGGCCGTTTTTACTGATCTGTTTGTCAGTGTCAGCAGAGTAGGCTACTAATTTGTGTCGTATTAACAAAGACATGTTGCTTATGTCTTCAGTCGTATAAAGTGTACTAGAATTGCATGAAATGTGTTTATAAATGGCCACATTTTTCCCATGCAGAGAAAAGAGAAGAAACGTCTCTGATTAGGCCTACTTTATGTCACTACGCGGTCAGTCATGCATTGTTCAGAGCTGTCTGTTTTGCAAACAGTGATTGAGGTATATTATCAGCCTAAATTATGACTATGCAATCTACTCATTACAATAGGAATAGTAGCCCAGATAAAAAGAAACGTCCCCAAAACGTTACAGAACTTTCCCTTAAGACTCCCATTAGGGTGATGTGCAAGAGACCATTCCCTTAATGTCAAATAGAATTTATCCACAACATGGTTAATATTCTGAACATGTTTCATAGGAAAGCTGCAAGAACATTCAGGTGTCCAGTTTTCTGAGGGTTTGGAAATTTTCCCATCAACGTCCTACCAAACATACACAGAACATGGTTGCCATATTCTTAGAACATACAATATTTATGTTGTAGACATGTTTAATGGGAATGCTGCAAGAACAGTTATCAGTTGTCAGGACATTTCCTGATGGTCTTAAAGAAACACCCCCCCCCCCCCCAAAAAAAGTATTCATTACACCTTGTTACTGTTGCCATCTCACACCGACTAGCTCAAACCCAGGACATCTGCTTTGCTAGCACAAGTGACCGCCCTCCCAAAGCATCTTACGAGTCGGTGCCACGAAAAGTTAAAGACGTCCTCCAGCAATTTCTGAACAATTCCTGTTGAAAAGCGATATCCCAAATATACAAATACAGTAAAGAACACACACTGTTTTGATCACATAGACTGGAATATGTTCCGGGCGCCTCTGTGGATAACATCAATGAATACACCAATTCAGTCACCGGATTAAAAAAAAATGTATGGATGACGTGATAGCGATGGTGTCTTTCAAAACATACCCAGCATGGTTGGGAAACTGAAGGAGAGAGATGCTGCTTATGAACATGGCATGGTGACCGGGGAAAATTGTATGGATAAACACTGCAAATACGACCTACGCAGATCCATCAAAATGGCGAGACACAAGTATAGAGACAAAGTGGCGGAGAAATTCAGCGGGTCGGATATGAGGCGTATGTGGAAGGGGCTTCTAACGATCACGGATTACAAAAAGAAAGCCAATCACGTTGCAGACTCCAACGCCTCCCTACCAGACGACACATTTCGAGCATAGCGACTCTGAGTTGCCGAGGTGAGCCCCTGAGGACAACGAGGGCTAGGTGCTTATGGTCTCCACGGAGGACGTATGGAAGTCATTCAAGGGTGTTAACCCTCGCAAGGCTGCCGGCTCAGATGGCATCCCTAGCCGCGCCCTCGCAGCATGTGCAGACCAGCCAGCTGTTGTATTTTCAGACGTTTTCATATCTCTCTAGCTCAGGCCATTATCCCCACCTGCTTCAAGTTGTCCACTATCATCCCGTGCCCAAGAAAGGGAAAGTAACTGAAATGAATTACTACCGACCAGTAGCACTCACTTCCATCATCATCAAGTGCTGGGAGAGGCTAGTCAAAGACTACATCACCTCCTCCCTCTCCGACACACTCGACCCTCTCCAATTCGCCTACCGCCCCGACACATCCATGGACGTCGCAATCGTCATTGTACTACACACTGCCTTCACCCACCTGGACAAAAGGAATGACCTCATCTTCACTAGAGGCTGTTCGCTTACTAATCTCACTGCAACCCCCTCTCTGTGTCTCTGATCACTACTTTGTTTCCCTTTCTATCCATCCATCAGCCCCAAGCCAGATGGTAATGCGCCACCGCAAACTTCGCTCTCTCTCCTGCTACTCTCCCCTCTTCTGTCACATCCTCTCTTTCTTCTGCTACGTCCTTCTCCCTTCTGTCTACTGACTCTGCCTCTTCGACCCTACTCTTCTACCTTTCTGCATCATTTGACTCTCATTTTCCCCATTCCTCCTGTCCGGTCCGACCTTCCCCTTCGGTAACCCTTCTTTCTTTGCTTTCTAAAACACTTGAGCGTACCGTCTCTGAACCAACTCTCTCATTATCTCTCTCAGAACAATCTTCTTGACCCTAACCAGTAGGGCTTCAAGGTAGCTCACTCAACTTATACTGCTCTTCTCTGTGTCACGGAGGCTCTCCGCTCTTCCAAAGCTGAATCTCTCTCCTCTGTTCTCATCCTCCTAGATCTATCTGCTGCCTTCGACACCGTGAACCCTCAGATCCTCCTCTCCACCTCTCAGGGCTGGGTGTCTCAGGCTTTGCACACTCCTGAATTGCATCCTACCTGGCAGGTCACTCCTACCGGGTGGCGTGGAGAGGATCTGTGTCTGCACTTGGCTCTGTCGGCTCTGTCATATCCTCACATGGTCTCTCCTATCATTGCTATGCGGATGACACTCATCTACTGTTGTCCTTCCTCCCTTCTGACACTCAGGTGGCGACATGCATCTATGAGTGCCTGGCAGACATCTCAGCTTGGATGTCGACCCACCATCTCAAGCTCAACCTTGACAAAATGGAGCTGCTCTTCCTCCCGGGAAAGACTTGCCCGCTCCAAAACCTCTCCATCGCTGTTGACAACTCCACGGTGTCACCTTCCCAGAGTGCAAAGAACATTAGCGTGACCCTGGACAACACCCTGTCGTTCTCTGCAAACATCAAAGCAGTGACTCGCTCCTGCAGGTTCATGCTCTACGACATCCGTAGAACACGACGTTTCCTCACATAGGAAGCGGTGTAGGTCCTAATCCAGGCACTTGTTATCTCCCGTCTGGACTACTGCAATTCTCTGTTGGCTGGGCTCCCCGCTTGTGCAATCAAACCCCTGCAACTTATCCAGAATGCCACTGCCCGCATAGTGTTCAACCTTCCTAAGCTCTCCCATGTTACCCCGCTCCTTCGCAAACTTCACTGGCTTCCAGTCAAAGTTCGCATCATCCTCAATACCCTGGTGCTTGTCTACAGACCAGTAAGGGGAACTGCACCTCCTTATTTTATTATCTTCTAATCACTACAGGGTAAAAAAAATATGTTTTGAGCAAAATAGTGTTTTTTAGACACAACTGCAAACTTCAAGGAGTTCTGAGGAAGTTTGAAGGTCAGAAGTGATGTCATCAGCCTCCTCCCTTGCTTGAGGAACAGTAGAGGACCAATAGAGAACAAAATAGGAACGTTCCACCCCACCACTTGTGCCAAGTCATGTCATGCCTGGACGACCAATTGAGATGTGCCTTTTGCGAAGTAAATCATTTGTTAAATGAGTTGAAAAGGAGACTGGAGGAGGACTTTAACAATTCGGTGGCATAAGGGCGACACTTCAGGCTACATTGTGATAATGTGCTACATTCACCCTTTAACCTTACTCAACAGTGACCCCAGTGTTGAGCTGAGCGCACCTGTAGGTCCAAGTCACTAGGTAAAACGGAGTCTGGTGCTCTCTAATGTGTGGATAGGCTACTGGGAGTAAACGGATACAAGACTGTACTCTGGTTAAAGAGTGATGATAGACAAAGAAAACCAGTCTGAGTTCAATGATGAACCAGAGTATACATGTGTTACTTGGTCAAAAGCGCACAAATATCTCTGCAAATGAAAATGGTCTGATCTCCACGAAAGCCAACCAAACTGAGAAATAAGTTTTGTTTTTATACTAACAAATGTTTGCCATGGTGAATAATCCAATAATAATTGGTAGGATGCATGAAAGGAAACATCAAAGAGTTGACCAGAATCTCTAAATGAAAATACTGGCAGATCAATAAAACGGCCTTGTAGATCTAATTGTAAATGAATATCTAAGGGGCTTTCACACACTAGGCACCATTATTCATCTCACCCCAAGGCTCAAACCCAGGACCTCTGCATCTTACCAGTCGGGTCATTCCTACAATGCTATTGGCTCATTCATTTGGCTCATTCATCCACCCTCCTATCCCCTGTATGTAACATTCGTCGTCTGAAGATGAGGAATAGTCGGACCAAAGTGCAGCGTGGTAAGTGTTCATGTTAATTTATTTAAAAAACAGAACACTAAACAAAATAACAAAGAGAATGAAACGAAACAGTCCTGTCTGGTACAGACACAAAGACAGAAAACACCTACCCACCAAACCCATGTGGGCAAGAGCTACCTAAGTATGGTTCTCAATCAGAGACAAAGAGACTGCCTCTGATTGAGAACCACACCCGGCCAAACAACAAAGAAATACAAAACATAGAACACAAAACATAGAATACCCACCCCAACTCACGCCCTGACCAAACCAAAATAGAGACATAAAAAGGATCTCCAAGGTCAGGGCGTGACACTGTAACTATTCCACAGGTCGTTGCTGTAAATGAGAATCTGTTCTCAGTCAACTTGCCTTGTAAAATAAGGGGGAAATTAAAATTAAAAATCTGGTGCACTTTCTGTCCCGAGGAAATATCACCTCATATTTGGGGTAAAATGTGGATTCAAAATGGCAATAAATATAAAGTTAGTTGTCCCTTTACCATAAAAACCCCAAAATATGGATCTCAAAGTTAATTTTAGGCATTTTGTTTTCAGTGGATGTAGGGGTTTTTGCCATGTACCCCGGGTTATATTCCTCAAATATAAGCCATTAAGACCCCTTGACTTTTTCCACATTTTGTTACGTTACAGCCTTATTCTAAAGTGGATAAAATAGTTTTTCCCACTCATTAATCTGCACACAATACCCCATAATGACAAAGCAAAAACTGATGTATTTTTTGGGGGGCAATGTATATGTATATAAAATGAATAAACTGAAATATTACATTTACATTAGTGTTAAGACGCTTTACTCAGAACTTTGTTGAAGCACCTTTGGCAGCGATTACAGCCTTGAGTCTTCTTGGGTATGACGCTACAAGCTTGGCACAGCTGTATTTGGGGAGTTTCTCCCATTCTTCTCCGCAGATTCTCTTAAGCTCTGTCCGGTTGGATGGGGAGTGTCGCTGATACTGCCACAACCATGCTTTATCGTAGGGATGGTGCCAGGTTTCCTCCAGATGTGACGCTTGTCACAGATCTGGGGAAGGGTACAAAATATTTCTGCAGCATTGAAGGTCCCCAAGAACACAGTGGCCTCCATCATTCTTAAATGGAAAAAGTTTGGAACCACCAAGACTCTTCCTAGAGCTGGTCGCCCAGCCAAACTGAGCAATCAAGGGAGGAGGGCCTTGGTCAGGGAGGTGACCAAGAACCCGATGGTCACTCTGGCAGAGCTACAGAAGGACAACAATTTCTGCAGCACTCCACCAATCTGGCCTTTATGGTAGAGTGGCCACTCCTCAGTAAAAGGCACATGACAGCCCGCTTGGAGTTTTCCAAAAGGCACCGAAAGTACTCTCAGACCACGAGAAACAAGATTCTCTGGTCTGATGAAACCAAGATTGAACTCTTTAGCCTGAATGCCAAGCGTCACCCCTGGAGGAAACCTGGCACCATCCCTACGGTGAAGCATGGTGGGGAGAGCATCATGCTGTGGGTACATTTTTCAGCAGCAGGGGCTGGGACACTAGTCAGGATCGAGGGAAAGATGAACGGAGCAAAGTACAGAGAGATCCCTGTTGTAAACCTGCTCCAGAGCGCTCAGGACCTCAGACTGGCGCGAATGCTTGTCTTCCAACAGGACAACGACCCCTATAAATAACATACGTTTCACTCAATAATCATTGTTTTATAATTATTTGAAGAAATAAATGAACCTTTGATGTCTTAGAAAATCGAAATCTAGCTGTGTACATGCATTGTTAACACTTTGAGATAGTTATGTGTATGTCCCTAACAGGGTGGAAATATCTCATGGTCCATGTGTGAATAATCTGCTTATAATTATTAGGATTTAAGTCAGGGCCGGCTCCAGGCAGAGGTGACATAAGCGGCCACTTAGGACCCCCGGCCGCTAGGGTCTTAACTTAATGTTGAGAGTTAGAATAGTAGAATAGACGAAGTGCAATTTCAAAATGTGGTTGTGCATCAGCGGTTTTTCTCTTGTGATGTCAGTCACTGACAGTCACTCAATTAGCCATGTCAGCTACCAATTTTTGAATTGGTAAATTAGTCAAGCCAACTATCTAAACTTGTAGTAATCATGGCCGAATACCGACCAGGCACGCAGGGCACGTGGCCAGGGGCACTCACCTACAGGAAGCCCCCATTGATTTTGTAATTCACTCTCACTCAGATATCTTTAACCCCCTTTAGAGTCGATTGACGCACCGGTGTGTCAATCTACAATAAATTATATAACAAAAAATCCCCATCAAAATGTATCAATTTAAGATAGAACTACTGTATCTTTGTTTTGTAATGATCATGGTGTTTAATCAGCTTCTTGATATGCCACACCTGTCAGGTGGATGTATTATCTAGGCAAAGGAGAAATACTCACTAACGGGGATGAAAATACATTTCTGCACAAAATTGGCTAGAAATAAGGTGTGTGTGTGTGTGTGTGTGTGTGTGTGTGTGTGTGTGTGTGTGTGTGTGTGTGTGTGTGTGTGTGTGTGTGTGTGTGTGTGTGTGTGTGTGTGTGTGTGTGTGTGTGTGTGTGTGTGTGTGTGTGTGTGTGTGTGTGTATGGAACATTTCTGGGATTTTACATTTCAGTTCATGAAACATGGGACCAACACTTTACATGTTGCATTCATATTTTTGTTCAGTATGTGTGTGTGTGTATATATACAGTATATACAGTCGTGGCCAAAGGTTTTGAGAATGACACAAATATTAATTTTCACAAAGTCTGCTGCCTCAGTTTGTATGATGGCAATTTGCATATACTCCAGAATGTTATGAAGAGTGATCAGATGAATTGCAATTAATTGCAGAGTCCCTCTTTGCCATGCAAATTAACTGAATCCCCAAAAAACATTTCCACTGCATTTCAGCCCTGCCACAAAAGGACCAGCTGACATCATGTCAGTGATTCTCTCGTTAACACAGGTGTGAGTGTTGACAAGGACAAGGCTGGAGATCACTCTGTCATGCTGATTGAGTTCGAATAACAGACTGGAAGCTTCAAAAGGAGGATGGTGCTTGGAATCATTGTTTTTCCTCTGTAAGCCATTGTTACCTGCAAGGAGACACGTGCTGTCATCATTGCTTTGCACAAAAAAGGGCTTCACAGGCAAGGATATTGCTGCCAGTAAGATTGCACCTAAATCAACCATTTATCGGATCATCAAGAACTTCAAGGAGAGCGGTTCAATTGTTGTAAAGAAGGCTTCAGGGCGCCCAAGAAAGTCCAGCAGGCGCCAGAACCGTCTCTTAAAGTTGATTCAGCTGCGGGATCGGGGCACCACCAGTACAGAGCTTGCTCAGGAATGGCAGCAGGCAGGTGTGAGTGCATCTGCACGCACAGTGAGGCGAAGACTTTTGGAGGATGTCCTGGTGTCAAGAAGAGCAGCAAAGAAGCCACTTCTCTCCAGGAAAAACATCAGGGACAGACTGATATTCTGCAAAAGGTACAGGGATTGGACTGCTGAGGACTGGGGTAAAGTAATTTTCTCTGATGAATCCCCTTTCCGATTGTTTGGGGCATCCGGAAAAAAGCTTGTCCGGAGAAGACAAGGTGAGCGCTACCATCAGTCCTGTGTCATGCCAACAGTAAAGCATCCTGAGACCATTCATGTGTGGGGTTGCTTCTCAGCCAAGGGAGTGGGCTCACTCACAATTTTGCCTAAGAACACAGCCATGAATAAAGAATGGTACCAACACATCCTCCGAGAGCAACTTCTCCCAACCATCCAGGAACAGTTTGGTGACAAATCATGCATTTTCCAGCATTATGGAGCTCCTTGCCATAAGGCAAAAGTGATAACTAAGTGGCTCGGGGAACAAAACATCAATATTTTGGGTCCATGGCCAGGACACTCCCCAGACCTTAATCCCATTGAGAACTTGTGGTCAATCCTCAAGAGGCGGGTGGACAGACAAAACCCCACAAGTTCTGACAAACTCCAAGCATTGATTATGCAAGAATGGGCTGCCATCAGTCAGGATGTGGCCCAGAAGTTAATTGACAGCATCCCAGGGCGGATTACAGAGGTCAACACTACATATATTGACTCAATAAAAGCCTTTGACACTTATGAAATGCTTGTAATTATACTTCAGTATTCCATAGTAACGTCTGACAAAAATATCTAAAGATACTGAAGCAGCAAACTTTGTGGAAATTAATATTTGTTTCATTCTCAAAACTTTTGGCCACGACTGTATATATTCCATTTTTTTTTATCCCCTAGATTTACTACAGACACTTCAAAACCTTGTTTCTTATGATATTTTTTTTACTGTCCTTTTTTCCATGTATGAATGTGTTATTCAATGCATTTCTATGGGTTTAGTAGTAAAGGCCCCCTCCCCCAATGTCTTCGACTCTAAAGAATTAACATGACATAAGTCATGGCAAACTATGTAGAATTTAGGGCTGTCCCCGACTAAAAATGATCTTGGTCGTCCGAAAGTCATCTGTTCTTTCGATCAATCTGGAAATGTTAAACGTGTATTTTTCCATATATAGACACACCCTTTGTGTTTTAATAAAATTAACTATATGCATTGAGCTTGTCTGATTCTTAAAGCTTATGGTTTGATGAAATAAGACAATTGCCTCAGGATGGCGCCAGAGATCTAGATAACCAGAAGAAAACAACCTTAACCTGACCCAACTATTCTCCTCCCGCTCCTGAGAGGAGTCAGCAATCTTTCTCATATTGAATGCCAATGTATCTTACCATTTCTACCGATTTGCGTGCCAGTAATGGTTTTCATATGCACATTTTCGTGAAACAGTTTCATTTAATTTATAATAAGATATTCATATCTGAAAATCATTGTCATGTGGTTAATCAAAATTATATCCAAATGTAAATGAAAACGATAGAAACCTAAAAAGGAACTTCTATTGCCAACTATGTAAAAATAGCCTACATAAAGACAACACATCAAAATTGCAGTTTGCATGTATGAAATATCCTGATAAAAAATAAATATCATATAAATCCCTTTGGCTACACATGTCTGCAACGAACTTGAAACATTGTATCAACTATTAAATTGGGTCCAGCCCCGAGTTTGCGCTAGCAAACTTCCAACATTGCATAAAATGTTCTGGACACAGAGTTTCCACGGCAGTGAGGACCGGACAGACACAGCTGTAGCCTATTTGTGCAAGGGATAAGAAGCCGTGTTTGACTTGGGCAGTAGCTCACCGGAGCTGAGTGCCGGTCCTTCAAATGTTCTACTGCTTGAGTTCCCGTTCCTCTTCAGTGCTGGAAAGATTTTTCAGGTAGCCTATTATATCGGCCTACTTCTATGCGTGCGCGTCCTTACTCAACATTGACAGGAGCGCTCCACACAAAAGACAATGACTGAATTGACAAAACTCATAAATTGAATTAAATAAACCAAAACTTGCTTTTCACAAGTGTAAGTATAGGTTGGGCAATCTCTGCCAACAATGTGTCCACTCAGACAATGAAAACGGGAAGACAGGAATAATAATGTTGAATGCATTAAAATAATTACCACAACTAAACGTTAGAATATAGAAATCATAGGAATTAACGATAAATGTAGCCTACTATTGGGTGATATATGTAATGGGAAATTGATATACACTAACAATTCACACAATGAAGTTATGAAACAATGAATGTGCACAAATTGGCGGGAGAGAGCATATTCTGGAGAGAGAAGTGCATTGAGCATCTGGGACATGGTCAATCCGACTTCTGCATTGGTCATGCAGCATTTACGGTGATATGAGAGTTCAGGGCTATCATACTGTTTGCGATTCACCGAGCAGTGCAGCGCTGTCGTCAATGAAGTGTTTGCGTTTATACAGGATGTACCGCCCCCACCTACCGTCAACCAATCATGTCAATGAAGAGCCCTCCGCATTGTTACAACATTTGGGAGGCGCATGGCGAAATGGTAGAGCTCGATTTGGCCTCTGGAGGCTCCGCAATTGCTTCACCCCCATGATATGGAGCCTCCGACCACATTTTCGGATCAAGCATAAATGGTATTTTAGTCTAGGCCTCCGCAATGGATTAATTAGTTCACTGAGATGGCCGCAAATATATACAGTACCAGTCAAAAGTTTGGACACACCTACTCATTCAAGGGTTTTTCTTTATTTTTACAATTTTCTACATTGTAGAATAATAGTGAAGACATCAGCACTATGAAATAACACATATGGAATCATTTGACCATGGAGAGTGGTGAAGTGCTGCATAATAAGACCTGGTCTCCACAATCACCTGACCTCAACCCAATTGAGATGGTTTGGGATGAGAGAGATGGACCGCAGAGTGAAGGAAATGCATCCAACAAGTGTTCACCATATGTGGGAACTCCTTCAAGACTGTTGGAAAAGCATTCCAAATGAAGCTGGGTGAGAGAATGCCAAAAGTATGCAAATCTGTCATCAAGGCAAAGGGTGGCTACTTTGAAGAATCTCAAATATAAAATATATGATTCCATATGTGTTATTTCATAGTGTTGATGTCTTCACTATTATTCTACAATGTATAAAATAGTAAAAATAAAGAAAAACCCTTGAATGAGTAGGTGTGTCCAAACTTTTGACAAGTACTGTATATATATTTGTATCTGCTTGACTAAAACAATCTTGGTCGACCAACAGCCTAACGACCAAGCAATCCACCAGTCGACTAATTGGGGTCTGTTTCTCAAACTAGACACTCTAATGTACTTGTCCTCTTGCTCAGTTGTGCACCGGGACCTCCCACTCCTCTTTCTACTCTAGTTAGAGACAGTTTGCACTGTTCTGTGAAGGGAGTAGTACACAGCGTTTACGAGATCTTCAGTTTCTTGGCAATTTCTCGCATGGAATAGCATTCATTTCTCAGAACAAGAATAGACTAACGAGTTTCAGTAGTAAGTTCTTTGTTTCTAGCCATTTTGAGCATGTAATCGAAACCCACAAATGCTGATGCTCCAGATACTCAACTAGTTTAAAGAAGCCCAGTTGTATGGCTTCGTTAAGCAGGACAACAGTTTTCAGCTGTGCTAACAAAATTGCAAAAGGGTTTTCTAATGATTAATTAGCATTTTAAAATGATAAACTTGGATTAGCTAACACAACGTGCCATTGGTACACAGGAGGGATGGTTGCTGATAATGGGCCTCTGTACGTGTATGTAGATATTCCATAAATAATTTGCCATTTCCAGCTTCAATAGTCATTTACAACATTAACAATGTCTACACTGTATTTCGGATCAATTTCATGTTATTTCAATGGACAATTATTTTCTTTTTTCTTATCTTTCAAAAACAAGGACTTTTTCAAGTCACCCCAAACTTTTGAACGGTAGTGTATATATATCTCTGCCCCATGGCAATATGAGTACAATTGCATGAAATGTGTTAGAAAATTGCTATATTTTCTCTCCACCCATGGCAAAGTGTGTAGATTTGCAGAAAACGGCTTTAAAACTGCAACATTTTCTCTAAGCCCCATGGGGAAATGTGTAGAATTGCAGGAAATGTACTTAAAAACTTTCCACCATCAAGACGGGACCACTAAAATGTTTTGCCTGCGAGGTGCTTAGGGCCCCCAAAAGGCTAGGACCGGCCCTGATTTAAGTGCCTGAACTTGACCAATATGTTCTTCTGAAAGTCAATCATGTCCTTTTTCTGATAGAATACAAAAAAAACATGTACTTTTCCTCAAAAAAGTTATGAGATCCAAAAGACACCACATTGTAGGAATGACCCAGTTGGTCGGCCAACGGTGCAAGTGGCGACACTTCAGGATGAGGAGTAAATTGCACACTTCCCGATGACCATCGACTGCTTACAGAGTAAGGAAACCAACACATAATTTTGTAATGTTGATGAAATATCCCTTTAATGTATCCTGTAAAAGCGTGTGTCATTTGCCTAGACACGCCCCCACATCTTTCTCCTGAAAACAAGTTGGCATTAAGTCAAGCAGCTCGAAAAAATATTTCTTGACAAGATTAACAAAAACGATGTGAGTACTTTACAGTAGCAAACTTCGGTAACTGCCTGTGAGCAAAACTTGCTAGTCAACTTTATTGCCTTGCTGTGGTTTGTAACATAAGCCAGTTTGCTAGCCAGCTAAAATGACATCGCTAACGTTAGCTAGCTCCTCTCAGTTTTTCCTCAGATGGCTGGAGAGCCGAAACACAGCAACCAGCTCGAGCAGTTCATTTTGCTGGCCCAAAATACTAAAGGACCCGCTTTGATTGCCCTCATAAAACAATTACTGGAAGCTCCGGGGGTATATGTCTTCGGAGAATTCCTAGACCTCCCCTGCATTCAACAGGTAACTTAGCTAGTTAACCAGTTTCTTTTTATTTGTTTTCTAAAGTGGAGTGACTTGTGTATGAATGTGGAGTGCATTCATTTTTACTCAAATGTAATGGCTAACCCCACAACACTAGATGTCACTGTTTTCAAGGTATGTGACTGCGTAGAATGTTGTCAATTTTTCCTAATTCCCTGCTCTCCCTTTGTAGATGTCAAAAGGTCCCAATGAAGGCTACAGTCAACTGCTCAACATGTTTGCTTATGGCACATACCATGATTATAAAGGTAGTTGATCCTTTCATGCTTTCTTCTGCTTGTGTTATTCATGTTACACGGTCATGGTGCTACAGTATCCACGGGTTGATTTACATTTTTACATTTTAGTCAATTTAGCAGACACTTATCCAGAGCGAATAACAATTAGTGCATTTATCTTAAAATCCTTAAAGCTATAATATGTAACTTTTTGGGCGACTGACCAAATTCACATAGAAATGTTTTGAATAGTCTATAGAGCTGTCATTCTCATTGCAATCAAGTCAAAGAAGAGATAGATCTGTATAATGTATAATATTTCTATGCTTCCTGTTCATTAAGTTTGGTTTTTGCATCTTTTTAATTCCTGTTTTGTGTGCCAGCTTAAAACAGCTGAAAATGAAATATTTTTGGTTATGAAAATGATTTCACAGCAGTTTAGATGATACAATTATTATCTACACCAGGGGTCTCCAACCTTTTCTAGCATGAGAGCTACATTTTTAAGCTGCTCATTTTTGAGCTACTCATTTTTTTCTAGCTTTCAAATAGACACAATCTTCTCTCCCCTGCGACTCTTCCCCAGGTCCTCAGTGTACAATAGAAAGTAGTGCACAATATTTTCTGGAATATATTTTACCAGATTGTTTTCTCAGGAAAAAAAATCCTGGTTTTAGATTTTTGGTTTTTCAGTCTCAATTACAATTGTTAATAGAGAAACAACTAAATTGGATGTTCTGAGTACATGTTTAATTATTATTATTTTTTAAATCAGGTCTTGTAGAACAGATTTTGTTGCGTCATTTCCCTTTAGTTGTGCATCTGGCTCTTTAATTATGCATCTAGCAAGCAAGGAATATGCCATCAAATGTGGGTGTCTAGTGATGGTTCTGTACTGCTGTTGCTCATTTCACAGCAAAGTTTGCAATAACAAATAATAGGTACAAATGACATACTTATTCGTTATATACTTCTGCCAGGTAAGCCTTCTCAGTTACCATTAAATTGAGAAGATTTTGGGGAAAGTATTTCTGTCAACCCACAAGATGGTTATTGCATCAACTGGCTACACACGGAATGATAGAAAAACGCATGCACCACACAGACAGACGGGCAATAATGTCAATGTTGCATTGATTAGATAGTAGCAAGGAGCTTGCGGTATCTAATACTTGTCAAATTGCATGTACATTCAGAATTGTTTAGCGATTTACTCGTATGTGAGTCTACGAGCCACTGGCAGCTCGCGATCAACCTGTTGCAGAACCCTGCTCTACACTATACTTGCTTGTTTTATCGCATAAACCGAAATGATGCGAACTATTAGAATTTTAGCAAGCAGGAAATGGCAGAGCGATTTCTGCATAGTGCATCTTTAAGTCTATTGCTTCAATCTAATTAACATTATTTTTAAAATCCCCATCAAAATCTATCAATTTAATCTCTACAGGATCGGTAAACCCCCCCCCCCCCCCATCCCCCCTTCTGCTCATCTGTAGATAGGCTGAAACTTTCATTCTTGTTAATCTAACTGCTCTGTCCAATTTACAGTAGCTATTACACTGAAAGAATACCGTGCTATTGTTTGAGGAGAGTGTACAATTATGAACTTGAAAATGTATGAATAAACCAATTAGGCACATTTGGGCAGTCTTGATACAGATACCTTGCATTTCAAAGATGATGGTAAAAAAACACGTTTTTTTTCTTGGTATTATCTTTTACCAGATCTCATGTATTATATTCTCCTACATTAATTTCACATTTCCACAAACTTCAGTGTTTCCTTTCAAACGGTATCAAGAATATGCATATCCTCGCTTCAGGTCCTGAGCTACAGGCAGTTAGATTTGGGTATGTCATTTTAGGCAAAAAACATTTTTAAAGGAGCGGATCCTTATTAAGCTAGTTGACAGTCTTTTTTTGCCATTTATGAATGTGGTATTCAATGCGTTTCTATGGGCTATAGTAGTAAAGGCCAAATTCAATATTTCATCCCATAAAAATGATACCTAAAGGGGTCCTACAATTCACAGTCGTAGCAAAGTACATCGTCCCTCAATAATTAGTTATCAGCTAAATCTATGCTTGTAGGAAAATATAATTCTTTTTGGTCCTATTTGTCCTTTCAGCATTCAAGGATACTCTACCCCCCTTGACTGAGACCCAGAAGAACAAACTAAGGCATCTGACCATTGTCAACCTGGCTGCAAACATGCAGGTCCGTACAGGACTGTCAACTGCAACAGACCCGAAGCAGCCCTAATTATTGTTTGTGTGGTGCAGTCAGTTTGATCAAAGAAACCGAGAGCAGTAGGCTTTCTTCCTATTGGTCCAGCACCAGTTTGCAAATGTGTAATGTGCAGCATCACTCTCACACACTTCTGTTCACTGTTATGGTGACTGCAGGTGATCCCGTACTCAGTGCTGCTGAAGGACCTGGAGGTGGGCAGTGTGCGTGAGCTAGAGGACTTGGTGATCGAGGCTGTGTATGCTGACGTGATCCGGGGGAAGCTGGACCAGTGCAGGCAGCAACTGGAGGTGGACGCCTGCATCGGCCGCGACATCCGCTCCCAGAGCATGGGCCGCATCGCCAGCATACTGGCACAGTGGTGAGGGGAGGGAGGGGGGGGGGGTCTACGTATAGAACAGTTCTGCATATTAATGTTTGAGATTATAGACCCGGTTACGAGTCGTTTTTTCCCCAACAAAAGCCATGTCGTTGTCTGTATCTGATGAATCATTAATCATTGTATCCTTAGTCCTGCTTTTCTACTGTATGTTTTTATGCCTGTTTCTCTGTCCACATATAGATTCTGCTGATCTTTCTATTGTATGCGTGTCCACAGGTGTAGTGGCTGTGAGAGCATCTCTGCGTCCATAGAGCAGGAGGTGGGCAGGGTGAGCCACTGCAGAGAGAGCCACCTCAAAGCTGTGCAGCACATCGAGACCGAGGTGAGGGAAACATTCAGAGAGGGTTGAGGTGGATGGTAAGAAAGAATAAGTGCTCCATTTTCAAGTGTGCTCTGTGGTGCATGCTTTTTAGTGTTGTCTCCCTGTCACTTTTCTGTCCTTCCTCCTCTCTTTCAATTTCAGTTTAAGGGGCTTTATTGGCATGGGAAACATGTTTACATTGCCAAAGCTTGTGAAATAGATCATTAGACATAACATTTGTGAGTTTTTTTTTTTTTATGTCCTATTATGTCTATATACAGTGTTGTGACTATGAAAATAGTTAAAGTACAAAAGGGAAAATAAATATTGGTTGTATTTACAATGGTTGCCCTTTTCTTGTGGCAGCAGGTCACAAATCTTGCTGCTGTGATTGTACACTGTGGTGTTTCACCCAATAAATATGAGCGTTCATCAAAATTGGATTTGTTTTTCGAATTCTTTGTGGGTCTGTGTAATCTGAGGATAATATGTGTCTATAATATGGTCTCTGTCACTCTCCTGTCTCGGTCAGGTGGGTAACATCCGCAGGATGATGTCAGCAAGCACGTCTACGTCCACTCAGGACATGGACCCTCTGGGGGAGCAGGAGGGGGAAGGGGCCATGGCAGGCTCTGGGGCCGAGCGCAGGCAGACCCCCCTACAGATGATCTCCAAGGCCAAGAGCCTCAACAACCAGAGACACTGACCACTGTAGCCTGAGACGGGCATGTACTGTTTTATTAAGACATAGGCTGCTCAATGGTCTGAAGGGGCTTCCACGCCTTGTCTCCTTCCCTCAGTCTGCACTGCCTTTAAACAACTGAAAGGGAGGAGACAAGGAGAGTAAGACACTTTTAAGATGTATTCCATGGGTTTGTGGCCTGGACTAGGAATCTTTTGTTTAAGGCACAATCCTTTCCCCTGTTTTAGAAAAAGGAGATGTAAAAAAGTTGTTTCTAATTTTTGTCTTTAAAAAAATTGGGATAAAGAGAGAATGTATTTCCTGTTAAATGTGCTGAGTTTTGTCATTTTATTTGCTAATATTAAAAGCTATGTTTTCAGATTTTATCACAAATCACTTGAATAAGCAAACAACTTTCATCAGCATACTGCTATGTAGTTTAGGAAATGTTGCTGATCTTATCGGTTTTATCCTGTCCCCTATCCAAATCTGTGAATATTCAAATGAAAACATTTTCCGCTTACGTTTCCGCTCCAGCCCTACACAGACGACATGCTTTTGCTTGAGTTATTGTCTGGGGGCTGAAGTGTATGTTTTTAGGTCTGTCTGTGCTGCCATGTTGGGAACCCCTTCTCTCCCCTGCCCGGCCCTGCGTACCCCGCTGACCTAGTTTTCAATTGTTTTCTGCCTGAGACAATGGGAGAAAATGGTTTCATAACCACACACAATACCTGGGTGTTATTCAACACGATTGTTGTCAAGGGTTCCTATTGTGGTGTGATTGTGTGTCGAGCGTTGTGCACTCTTTATGTAACCAACTTATGCAGCCCCCCCCCCCCCCCCCCCCAGCGAGGAGTTTCAGTACCCAACGCCCTTGCCACACACACTTTGTCCTCACCCTAGGGTCTCAAAGTAATTCTTATAGCGAGATCTCAAATGTCCCCGTTGACAGCCTTTACAAAACCTCTCCTTTCTCACGCCAACTTACTAACTCATTCACGTTGTTGGTCTTTTTTTCCAAAATCCAGCATGCGTTGTTTGGCAGAGAGGTTATGACCGTTATTAGACCCTTGCCCACTGTAGTGTCTTTGTAGGGCTTGTGTGTGTTATGTCAGCACCATGTGTAACCTCCGCTGACCCCTAGGGCAGGAACCACCGCACGCACACACACACACAGACCCCAAACCCAATTCTCCAAATACTGGGTTTCTTGTCTCAATGGAGATGTGGACTGGCAAAAGCAAATCCTGTCTAGGCTTCTGCAATGCACTTCTTGTGGCAGTGAGATGTAACCCTTGATTGAGACTGCTGAAGTGGCCGGCTAGAGGAGATGGCTCTGGTAAGTGCGCCTCCAAAACCTCTCCATACGATGTCAGTCATGCCATGATTTAACAGTACATTAATGCCCTTTCAAGTTAAGCGTTCTCTGGATATGTGCGTTTTCAATTTTAAGCGTGTGGCTTTGGCTTGATTTAATGTTCTCTGATGTATTTCAGGTCTAGAGCAGCGGGTGTGGCGTCACAGCAAGAAGAGGCGAGAGAGGTGAGACGCCTGAAAACCACTTGTTTGTCTAGCTGTCCTCTCTCATCTTCCATTTAGTATCTCTCACTTTCCCTTCTAAGACTGCTGACCTCTCTCTTCTTCAACCTTGCTTGCTGGTCTAGCTCTGTGTGGTCAGTGCCGCTGACACTGGTAAAAGAGGTGTAATACTGAGCGGTAGACTGGCAAAAAGAAAGGGGGGGGGGGGGAGGCTACAGTACAGTATGCCCACTCTGGCTAGCTGAGGGGGAGGGATGGGAGGAGCGGAAGCCAGATTAATCAAAGGACATCAAAGGGGGATGGAGGGATAGGATGAAAGCGGGCCGACTGTTTGTCCCATGCCATCTCGCTCTGCCTGAGTTGGCTTACAGATCTCAGGGCCATTGTGCCGCGCGGGTGCATGTATGGGGCTGGGACACGACACATACACACTACACTACCAACACAACACTACAAACTTAAAAAACAACACAGACTCACACCATCCCAGGGCTGCTAATTAGCAGGGACCTCACGACACGACATTTAGATTTGTGTGTGTTGGGTCTATGTTGGGAAATTGTTAGATAGCAGTGCACTGTTGGAGATAGAAACAAGCATCCCGCTACTCCCGCAATAACATCTGCTTAACACGTGTATGTGACCAATAACATTTGATTTGATTTATCACGATACTTTGGTGCCAATACTATATTTATTGCGATTCTCACGATTCTTCTATTTGATATTGCGATTTGATGTTCCAAACATACTGCTCACTATATGTCTGCTGCAGAGAGGGAGACGAGAGAGAATGAGTTTTGATCAGTCATAATATCGTCCAAAATAATATTGCGATATGTAAATGTTTCGATTCCCCCACAATCACTACACACACACACACACACACACACACACAAAGTACTCAGAGAGCGGAAAAATGAGCGCTTTCTATTACACTTACTTACTGTCTCCTTTTTTCCTCCTTTCTCTCTTTCCATCCACCAATGTGTGTCTCTCTCACACACCCATTCTCTCTGTTATGCCGCAACTTCAAAGCACAGCCCTCTGATGTTGCCAAAGTTGGGCACTCACTCAAACTGCGGCACAGCCACTCATACACACAGTCGCACACACTTCACATATAGCCAAATCCACAAATGTGTATATACAGTCCATTTCGGACACACCTGTTGCTGACAGGTGTAAAATCGAGCACACAGCCATGCAATCTCCATAGACAAACATTGGCAGTAGAATGGCCTCGCTGAAAAGCTCAATGACTTTCAACGTGGCACTGTCATAGGATGCCACCTTTCCAACAAGTCAGTTTGTCAAATGTCTGCCTAGCTAGAGCTGCCCCGGTCAACTGTAAGGGCTGTTATTGTCAAGTGGAAAAGTCTAGGAGTAACAACGGTTCAGCCGCGATGTGGTAGGCCACACAAGCTCACAGAACAGGACCGCTGAAGCTGGTAGCGCATAAAAATCATCTGTCCTCTGTTGCAACACTCACTACCAAGTTCCAAACTGCCTCTGGAAGCAACATCGGCACAAGAACTGTTCGCCACGAGCTTCATGAAATGGGTTTGAATGGCCGAGCAGCCGCACACAAGCCTAAGATCATCATGCGCAATGCCAAACATCGGCTGGAGTGGTGTAAAGCTTGCCGCCATTGGACTCTGGAGCTGTGGAAACGCGTTCTCTGGAGTGATAAATCACTCTTCGCCATCTGGCAGTCCGACGGACGAATCTGGGTTTGGCAGATGCCAGGAGAACGCTACCTGCCCGATTTACATAGTGCCAACTGTAAAGTTTGGTGGAGGAGGAATAATGAATGGTCTGGGGCTGTTTTTCATGGTTCGGGCTAGACCCCTTAGTTCCAGTGAAGGGAAATCGTAATTCTACAGCATACAATGACATTCTAGAGGATTCTGTGCTTCCAACATTGTGGCAACAGTTCAGGGAAGGCCCTTTCCTGTTTCCTAATGACATTGCCCCTGTGCACAAATCGAGGTCCATACAGAATTGGTTTGTCGAGATCGGTGTTGAAGAAGAACTTGACTGGCCTACAAAGAGCCCTGACGTCATCCGCATCGAACACCTTTGGGATGAATTGGAACGCCAACTGCGAGCCGGGCCTAATTACCAAACATCAGTGCCGACCTCACTAATGCTCTTGTGGCTGAATTGGAAGCAAGTTCCAACATCTAGTGGAAAGCCTTCCCAGAAGAGTGGAGGCTGTTATAGAAACAAAGGGGAACCAACTCCATATTAATGCCCATGATTTTGGAATTAGATGTCCGATGAGCAGGTGTCCACATACAGTTCATTTGGAAAATATTCAGACCCCTTGACATTTTCCACATTTTGTTTACGTTACTAAATGACAAAAAATAAGACTGAAATATCACATTTATATAAGTTTTCAGACCCTTTACTCAGTACTTTGTTGAAGCACCTTTGGCAGCGATTACAGGCTTGGGTCTTCTTGGGTATGACGCTACAAGCTTTGCACATATGTATTTGTGGAGGTTCTCCCATTCGTCTCTGCAGATCCTCTCACGCTCTGACAGGTCTTCAGAGATGTTTGATCGGGTTCAAGTCCGGGCTCTGACTGGGCCACTCAAGGACATTCAGAGACTTGTCCCGAAGCCACTCCTGCGTTGTCTTGGTTGTGTGCTTAGGGTCGTGGTCCTGTTGGAAGGTGAACCGTTGACCCAGTCTGAGGTCCTGAGCGCTCTGGAGAATTGTTTTAATCAATGATCTCTCTGTACTTTGCTCCGTTCATCTTTCCCTCGATCCTGACTAGTCTCCCAGTCCTTGCTGCAGAAAAAACATCCCCACAGCATGGTTCTGCCACCACCATGCTTCACTGTAGGGATGGTGCCAAGTTTCCTCCAGACATGACGCTTGGCATTCAGGCCAAAGAGTTCAATCTTGGTTTTGTCAGACCAGAGAATCTTGTCTGAGAGTCCTTTAGGTGCCTATTGGCAAACTCCAAGCAGCCTGTCATGTGCCTTTTTACTGAGGAGTGGCTTCCGTCTGGCTGCTGTACTACAAAGGCCTGATTTGGTGGAGGGCTGCAGAGATGGTTGTCCTTCTGGAAGTTTCTCCCATCTCCACAGAGGAACTCTGGAGTTCTGTTAGAGTGACCATTGTGTTTTTGGTCACCTCCCTGACCAAGGCCCTTCTCGCCCGATTGCTAAGTTCGGCCAGGCGGCCAGCTCTAGGAAGAGTCTTGGTAGTTCCAAACTTCTTCCATTTTAAGAATGATGGAGGCCACTGTGTTCTTGAACCTTCAATGCGGCAGACACTTTTGGTTCTTGGCCGCAGATTTGTGCCTCGACACAATCCTGTCTCGAAGTTATATTCTAACCAAATTCAATTGCTAACATTTCGAAAAACCTGTTTTCGCTTTGTCATTATGGGGTATTGTGTTTAGATCGACGAGGAAGTAAATACATTTGATCCATATTAGAATCAGGCTGTAACGTAACAATGTGGATAAAGGGAAGGGTTTTGGTCATGCAGTGTGAACCCTGCCGTCAGCATTGGCCTGTGGGGAGGGTTGCAGCGGCACCCTTTGATGCTGTCCTGCTACTGTAGGAGCCGCGCTGCGTTTCATCGCTCAGCCGCTCACTTGGCTTAAAGATGACTCCAATTTGCGTCCCTCTTTTGGCTTACTGGTGCTTTGTATCTAGACCTCGTTTTATGTGGGTGTCTAGCTAATGTGTGACCTTAGACCACGTTCTCTCCACTAACAGTCTGTGTGTGGGTGTACAGAACATTGTGTCTGTGTTGGTGGTATGGTCTTCTGTGGTTGCCGTTAGTCTCACATTGTGTTGTCGGTTCTACAAGAACCTGGGTGATGGGTGTCTGAACAACTTGCGATTTTCAGAGGAAAATTCAAACTTAACACTAAGTTCCAACTTGGAAGTCACTTTGTTTAGATTCAAGGTCTGTGTTCTACTCTGGACCTTTATTTGACCTATTTGTAAAACCTTATAGATTGGGTTAGGAGTCTTTCCTGGCCATGTGACATGCGCAGGAAAACCCCCTGGTTCTTCTATTACAATATGCGTTAGTTCCTCTAGGAAATAACAGGTGCAAACATTTTGTCTAGTACAAATTAAGTCAGTCTGGCCAAACCAGACGTTATTCTTTCTTTTTCCACATATCCATTCCCCTTTGTGGTTCGTAACAGCTTAGCGCTACAGTGGAACACACAAGGTTACATATGCTACCCCCCAATACAGGCTACTTATGTTCCCAGGACCACATTTTGCCCTGAAGTTGGGGTTCAGGTCCAACCCACATTGCGTTAAAAATGAAGATGCATACACCTTTTCCTGTTCCCAGATAGAATAGCAGAACGGTTCACAGTCCAGTAGAAATATTCGTAAACTGCCCTCACAGATATTGGCCTACTAGTTTTTAGAGTAAGACGTGTGTTTGTGTATACACAGGTAGTAGGTATGTTAATAACAAGGATAAAGTACAAGATTCGGTTTGATTTAAATCTGGTCTTCATTACATACCGGCAGCACATCAAAGAAGTCTTCATAACAATCAATGCTGTTTTGGCTACTCACGGTGGAGCTGCAATGCGTAGACATACAGCAACAAGTTACCAAGAGTGAAACTTTTTCAATTGAAACCTACCGGTTTGCTACTATAAGACACAACTTATTAACAACTTATGACGACCACCATTCTTATAATGTATCTTTATATAACGATTGGTGAGTTCATCTGAGAAAGACAAAAGTGATGTGAACTGACAATATTTTAATGGGGGGGATAAAGGGCTGTAAGTGATCAATGGGGGCGGTGTCCGAGTGATTCCCGGGGGACGGCTTTGAAGTGGGCATCCTCTGAGAGACATCGAGCACAATGCCCTCTTTGACGGGCAGGGAGAATGGCAGACGCTCCTCTCTCTCTTCTCACTGTCCCTCCCCCATCTCTCTGTCCTCTGCTCTGTCTCTCTCTTCCTCTCATCTCTCCGTCCCCGTCTCCCTGTCTTCCCTATCTCTCTGTCACTGATACCCCGCTTTGCTCAGCCCTTTCACAACATTAACTCTCTCACACAGACATAGCTCCACAACTAACTCTCTCCCTCCAATGTTAATGAATTCAAACACCCCCCTCCTTGCCTCCAAGCTCCATCACTCCACCCCCTCCCTCCTGCCTCCCTCTTCCCCCCCTTTTCACAGAACCAAACCTCTTTGTAATTTCCAGCCTTGGCAAGTTGCACTCGATTTGCTGTCACAGTTTTTAATGAATTCAGCTGTTTGTGCATTGGCCATGGGAGCATCTCTCCTCCCTCCCCCACTCTCGCCCCTCCTCCACCTCGCTGGTGTTTCCCGAGGGACTCTATATATACTCCAGACCACTCTACTCCTTCCTATTGTTCCTCTAAGGAAACTTGCAGACAGATGTCCCGCGGCAGCACAGTGTGTGTGGGAGAGTGCAGAGAGACAGCCACGACAGAGACGAGACTCAAGACAATAGCTGGTGCTGCTGGACAGAGACTTTTACTACTACCACTAGCCCATTTCTTCTTCTGTGTTTTTTTGTTCGTTTTTTTTGTTGTGATATTTCTTTCTCCACCGCTGAGCGGTGATCTGACGGCATGTTGCTGGTGTTACTGCTGCTGATGGCGATGGACTGCTGCCTTGGCGCTCCAGCCGGGAGAGAGGTGTACAGGATGCCTCAGAGTGCTCTGAAAGGTAAAAGGCCATGTCTGCGTGTCATTTAGACAGTGTCTCTACGTGTCATGCCTTTTGCACACGGCGAGGGTTTAGTTTCTCATGTCAATTTCTTGGCTATTCACTGAATAACTTGTCGCCTAGTGTGGATGATATAGACCAGGGTTTCCCAAACACAGTCCTAGGGTCTCCCCCCCCCCCCCCCCCCCCCCCCCAGGTGCACGTTTTGGTTTTTGCCCTAGCACTACACAGCTGACTCAAATAATCAACTAATCATCCAGCTTTGATCATTTGAATCATCTGGAGCGATTCTGGAGAAACACTGATGTAGAGAGTACATGTACTTTATACGCATATTAGTGGTAGTGCTGACTTTTTCACTTTAATGATGCTTGGTTTTGTCATTCACACTGCACACCGAGTCTGCTGCACTATACAAGTCTACCGTCGCCACAAGTTGGTGTCACCACAGTTCAGAGGAGCTCACCTTTATCTGTCTGATCTTGCGCTTGTCACTCGAAGTAAAGCACGATTGTCTTGGTAGTGCGAGGGGGATCTACTCTATTTAGTGTTTTGATCAGACATTCTCTCTGTCCTTGTGAAGGCACGGTTAACTATAGGCCTGTGCAGCAATTTCTCTGAGGTCAAAAGCCTAACCGATACAGATTGGTAAACTGGGTTCACACAGTGAACAGACACTGCTGTATAACATGGTGACATGTTCCAGACGTTAGTGACCGTAGTAAGTCGTTTGGTGTCGGTGTTTTAAAATAATAAATAACATATGCCATTTAGCAGACACTTTTATCCAAAGTGACTTAGTCATGTGTGCATACATTTCAAGTAGGGGTGGTCAGACACTGGAGCCATGCGGCATTGGAAAGCACAAGCGTTACAATTACCCGGATCAGTAGGGGTTTGATAGCAGAATAAGCATAGGATAGATACAACAGTTTGTCGAAGCAGGCTTCTCTAATCCTGTTCACTGCAGAGGTAATCTTGACATCTACATAACGGTGAGTGAATTAGGGGTTTACCGTTGTATCACAGTCAAATGGACCTTGCACATGCCGGCACATATCCAACCAAATCTCATCTTGATGAGTGCAATCACTTACAATACCTCCTTATAAAAGGAATGGATTGGTAACCTTGCTCTCTTCCCTGAGCTTTCCCAGGGCTGTTACAGCAGCTACACTGATCGGCATGAAACCTAAGAGTAGAGATCCCTAGATCTCTTTGGAGGCTGAGTACAGCAAAGCGATGATGATGGCGGCGCACAGTGCTGAGTGTTTGTAGCGGTTCGAAACAAGGGTTCCAAGAGTGCAGGTTATCTGCCGCCCCTGTCCTGCCAGCCCGTGTCCCCTTTCCTCCATGCTTCGGGCCGTCTCTGCCATCTAATTAAGTCTTCTAATCAGCATTGTCGTTGTTAGCTAGCGGCCTGCCCTGTGATGTGGCGCGCACAGAGGAGGGGCGCGGGGGGGGGGCGGCGGCACAATTGAAGTGCGTCAGCACAGCCCTCGCCAGCGTGTTTGTGCGTGAGCTCGCTCCACTAACGCGCTGCCAAAGGGCTCAAAGGAGCATCATGAGAAAAATGGGGCTCCGCACAGTGACACACACACACACACATAAACGCACTCTGTACTCGCTCTTGCAAGCACACACACAAACACAGAGTGCGGTCAACTACTCTGACTTTCCCACACTCAAGGAATGTGTCAGTCGTGTGCATGTCCTCCGAATGTGCCTCTTATAATTGTCTCCTCCAAGAGTGCCAAGACAGTGCCATGCACGTTGTCTGAATGACATACAAACCTGTCGTAATGCCCTAACAGTATAAGACCATGTAAATGCAGTCTCAACTGTTCTGAGTAGTCTAAAGATGTGCATTTATGTGTCCTAGTGCTGAGAGTCACATTGCTGACTTTCTACTGTTCATTTCAGCACTGACCGTTTGCTGTTGGTCGTACTGTTCTTCAAGTTTACCCAGCTCACATATCCCTTTCTCGCTCCATCTCTCTTCTCTTGTCTCTCTCTCTGTAGCTCTATCGGACCGGGGTACTGTGGTTCTGGAGGCAGCGTTGACCAGTGCTCTGTCGGCTCTGGAGCTGGCAACGTCGGAGCGGAGTCAGGCCGAGGCAGTCTGTAGAGACTGTGTACCCTGTCTCTTTCAGGACTGCGGACAGCGCTCCGGACCCTGCTGTAAGGAAACATCCATAGCTTTTATCTCTCTCTTCCCATCCCCCATGTGACAACATGAGGCTAGGTCTTAAGAGTGTTTTAATGTCTTGTTGTACTGATTTTGTGTAAGTGGATACAGAACGGTTGATGGCGTTTAAAGAAGTTCACAACGATCACACAAGATGAGAATAAGTGTTCGTACATGGTGCCATTTAATCATTGTGGTTATAATCGTGGCCTCATCTCTACTTCCTCTTTACAGCCTCTCTGGACGGCACATTGGCTGAGCCCAGCTGTGATGTCATTACCAAGGCTCAGAAAGTCCCGGAGGAGGGCGAGCGGAGCTGGGCACTGAGCCAGGCATGTGGGTACTACCGGCGGCGGTGCCCGTCGGGCGAAACGGAGAAGGAGACTTGTGTGAGGATCATGGGCGAGAGCTGCAGTGCCCGCGTGCTCCAGTGTAGCCTCCTGAACACCATGCAGAACCTGGAGCCTGCCACACAGACACGCACACAGGGTGGGTGAGCAACACACACAATTTGCACTCTATTGGGTTGTATTCATTAGGGCACAACGTAGCAAAATGTTTTGCAATGTAAAAATGAAACATAAGTGTTTCTTATTGGACAAGTTCCAGTAGTAGTACATCTCTGTTTCAGTGGGTTTTCTTTGGTTTGGTGCCTAATGAATATGAACCTGAGTTCTGTATTACTTTCTGCCGATTGAAAATGTGGAACTCTTCGGAACCCCCCTGACTCTCCCCCCTCTCTTTCCCAGCAGCAGTGTGTGGCCAGAGGCTGTCGGCGGTGCAGAACGTGACCCAGCCCCGCTCCCGTATTGTGGGGGGTTCCCCGGCCCCCCCTGGCAGCTGGCCCTGGCTGGTCAACCTGCAGCTGGACGGAGGGCTGATGTGTGGAGGGGTGCTGGTGGACAGCTCCTGGGTGGTGACCGCCGCCCACTGCTTCGCTGGGTAAGTGTGTAAGTGTGGGTCCTTTTTGTACTGGTTGTTTGGTACTGGTTGTTAAATGGAGAGAGTGTGACACATCTCTTCTAATTTTGTCTCTCTGAATGTTTTCCCTCAGAGTAAAAAGTTCCGCATAATTGACCTTATCCCTCTCTCGCTCTCTCTCTCTCTCTCTGTGTTTCTCTACTGTAGCAGTCGCAGTGATAGCTCCTGGACGGCTGTGGTGGGAGAGTTTGATATCACCAAGACCGACCCTGACGAGCAGGTGCTCAAGGTCAACCGCATCATCTCCCATCCCAAGGTGTGTGTTTCTCATACGTGTTTTCTTACTGTGCATCCTGCCTGCAGAGCTGCGTCTATACTACAGTGTGAGTGTTGCGGCGCCGCCGCCTTGTTCTCCGAAGATCACATGTTCCCGGCTAGAGCGATGTCAATCAACTTAATCAATCCTCCCTCCACCTCTGTGCAGTTCAACCCCAAGACGTTTAACAACGACATAGCGCTGGTGGAGCTGACGTCTCCGGCGGTCCTGTCGGACCGCGTGACCCCTGTGTGTCTGCCGTCAGGTCTGGAACCGCCTACTGGCAGCCCCTGTCTGGTGGCCGGCTGGGGCTCCCTCTACGAAGGTACAGCTATTATTTTAACCGTCATTAATATATGATTAATTCGCCAAAGACGTGTGGCGCGATCTTAAGATGAATGCATTATAACTGTAAGTCGCTCTGGATAAGTAAATGTGAGCGACAATACAACTCTATATATCATACTGTGTTACAAAGTTGTCTGTTTCTCAAGTAACTTTCTTGGGCCAGGTTATTTACATGCGTAGGGTTATAGGCCTCATTTGTATAGAGAAGCAAATGCATTGACTTAAGGAAGTGACTAAATGGAACTTTGTTTGAAGCCATCACACACAGTATGAGATGTACTCATTGAACTACTTCCTGTCTATCACCTCAGATGGTCCTTCAGCTGACGTAGTGATGGAGGCTAAGGTTCCTCTGCTGCCACAGAGCACCTGTAAGAGCTCCCTGGGCAAGGAGCTGGTCACCAACACCATGCTGTGTGCCGGATACCTCTCTGGGGGCATCGACTCCTGCCAGGTGGGTGGTACTGCCGTATCAATGGACTGAGATTAAGATCATGTCATGCCCAGGTCCTGGACTGACTCGGAGGAATGAGATTTATGATTTAAGATTGTCTTTGCGTTTGTTTAAATGTATTCAAAATGTCCTCCAGAGCTTTGCTCCTGTGGATTTATATTGTGATGAGTGAGGTCCTCTGGTGTTCAGTTGGTAGAGAGCATAGCGCTTACAATGACAGGATAGTGGGTTCGATTCCCGGGACCACCCATATGTGAAAAATGTATGCACGGTATGCATGACTGTTAAGGTGTCAGCGTGCTTCAGTTCGGCTGGCGCCTAATGGACCTCGTCTATGCGAACCAAACGAGTGTGCTGAGGAAGTGTATTATCTAAGAAATCTGTCATTCATTTTTACCGAGGAGATCTGTGTTGTGCAACTTTCCATCTAAGATGTTTGGTGCAAAATCAAAATGTTGCATGAAAACGGGGCGTCTCTCGTTGAATGACAACAAAGACTTATTGAAGAATCCCTACTGTTGACCAATCACTGACGAAGGGGCGTAGACTTCATCTACTGTCTCCGGCTTGCCTCCCCCAAAAAAATGTTGTGTGCTCGAACAGCCGGAAAAGTCCAAAACGAACAAAAACATCACAAAATGTCGTCATAATATATGCACAAACTCTTCCGAACTGTTTTGTCTGGGAAACATGCGGACGCCTTAAATCGCTTTGGATCAAAAGTGCCTGCTGAATGGCATATTTATGAGTTCATAGCGGGTGTACTTCATAGCTGTAATACTGTCTGTGTCCTGTAGGGAGATTCTGGAGGCCCTCTGATCTACCAGGACCGTATGTCAGGTCGCTTCCAGCTGCACGGCATCACGTCCTGGGGAGACGGCTGTGGGGAAAAGGGCAAACCTGGGGTCTACACACGGGTCAGCGCCTTCTCCGATTGGATACTCGCTGAGATACAAAGTAACTCATTTTTTTTGAAGCATCATCATTTTTTTGAAGACACTATGCTTTGCCATGCATTTAAATTATTGATTCTAAAGCTTTTTGAAGTGAAACATTTTAAAACATATTACGTATCCTGATGTGAATCGTGATACAGTACTGAGCCAGCAATCTAACATTCACTCCCTGGTTTACCCAGAGTCCTTTGGGAGTCGGGAGCCGACGTGTCCTGAGCTGCTGAAGACATCGGAGCTGTCGGAGGAGCAGCAGAGGTCGGAGTTCGTCTCTCTGTGTCGCTTCTACGCCCAGACCTGCCCCCCCAGCCAGGGGGCTGCCGCCTGCAACCGCCTCGTCGAGGAGAAATGTCGCAGCCGCTTCAAGAAGTGCCGTAAGTGTTAGACTTGTAACGTTCACAGCCATTTTTTGGCTGTGAAGTGAGCATGAGGACCATGAACTCTCAACTGCCCTATGTTTAGTGCATTAAAAATGAACCAACCCCTATCTTGCAGGGTTATTCAACCGGGGATCTGTGTAAATGTATGTGTATATGTATGTATATGTACAGTACTGTGCAAAAGTTTTAGGCAGGTGTGAAAAAATGCTGTGAAGTAAGAATGCTTTCAAAAATAGATATGTTAATAGGTTATATTTATCAAAAAAACGAAATGTAAAGTGAGTGAAGAGAAGAAAAATCTATATCAAATCATTATTTGGTGTGACCACCCTTTGCCTTCAAACCAGCATCAATTCTTCTAGGTACAGTTTTTGAAGGAACTCGGCAGGTAGGTTTGCCCAAACATCTTGGAGAACTAACCACAGTTATTCTGTGGATTCAGGCAGCCTCAAGTGTATGTAATCCCAGACAGACTCGATGATGTTGAGATCAGGGCTCTGTGGGGGCCATACCATCACTTCCAGGACTCCTTGTTCTTCTTTACGCTGAAGATAGTTCTTAATGACTTTCGCTGTATGTTTGGAGTCGTTGTCATGCTGCAGAATACATTTGGGGCCAATCAGATGCCTCCCTGATGATATTGCATGATGGATAAGTATCTGCCTGTACTTCTCAGCATTGAATTGATGATCATTTCTTAATTCTGACCAAATCCCCAACTCCCATTTGCAGAAATGCAGCCCCAAACTTGCAAGGAACCTCCACCATGCTTCACTGTTGCCTGCAGACACTCATTTGTGTTCCGCTTTCCAGCCCTTCGGCGAACAAACTACCTTCTGCTACAGCCAAATATTTCAAAGCACCTGCTGCCATTTTTCTGCACCCCAGTTCCTGTGTGTTCGTGCATATTTGAGTCGCTTGGCCTTGTTTCCACGTCAGAGGTATGGCTATTTGGCCGCAAGTCTTCCATGAAGGCCACTTCTGACCAGACTTCTCCAGACAGTAGATGGGTGTACCAGGGTCCCACTGTTTTCATGCCAATTCTGAGCTGATGGCACTGCTGGACATCTTCCGGTTGCGAAGGGAAGTTAGCATGGTGTGTCTTTCATCTGCTGCAGTAAGTTTCCTTGGCCGACCACTGCATCTACGGTCCTCAACGTTGCCCGTTTCTTTGTGCTTCTTCAAAAGAGCTTGGACAGCACATCTGGAAACCCCTGTCTGCCTTGACATTTCTGCCTGGGAGAGACCTTGCTGATGCATTATAACTACCCTGTGTCTTGTTGCTGTGCTCAGTCTTGCCATGGTTTACTGTCAAAAGTCATACAACGTCTTCAGCAACCTCGCCTTGTTAGCTGAGTTTGGCAGTTCCTCGCCCAGTTTTATCCCTCCTACACAGCTGTTTCTGTTTCAGTTAATGATTGTGTCTCAACCTACATATTGAATTGATGATCATTAGGACCTGTTTGGTATAATTGTTTAATCATACACCTGACGGTATGCCTACAAAATCCCTGACTTTGTGCAAGTATACCTACAAGAATTGATGGCCAAGGGTGGTCACACAATATGGATTTGATTTCGATATTTCTTCTGTTCACTCACTTTGCATTTAGTTAATTGATAAATATAATCTATTAACATGTCTATTTTTGAAAGCATTCTTACTTTACAGAATTGTTTCACACCTGCCTAAAATCTTTGCACGGTACTGTGTGTATACAGTGCATTCAGAAAGTATTCAGACCCCTTGACTATGTTAGAGAGTCTGGCCACTCTACCATAGAGGCCTGATTTGGTGGAGTGCTGCGGAGATGGTTGTCCTTCTGGAAGGTTCTCCCATCCCCACAGAGAAACTTTGGAGCTTTGTCAGTGAGAATCGGTTCTTGGTCACCTCCCTGACCAAGGCCCTTCTCCCCCGATTGCTGAGTTTGGCCGGGTGGCCAGCTCTAGGAAAAGTCTTGGTGGTGCCAAACTTCTTCCATTTAAGAATGATGGAGGCCACTGTGTTCTTGCGGACCTTCAATGCTGCAGACATTTTTTGGTACCTTTCCCCAGATCTGTGCCTCAATACAATCCTGTCCTTCGATCTCTACGGAGAATTCCTTCAAACTCATGGCTTGGTTTTTGCTCTGACATGCACTGTCCAATTGTGGGACCTTATATAGACAGGTGTGTGCCTTTCCAAATCATATCCTATCAATTGAATTTACCACAAGTGGACTCCCAACAAGTTGTAGAAACATCTCAAGGATGATCAATGGTAACAGGATGCACCTGAGCTCAATTTCAAGTCTCATAGCAAAAGGTCTGAATACTTATGTAAATAAGTTATTTTTCTTTTTTAACAATTTGCAAAAAAAAATCTAGAAACCTGTTTTTGCTTTGTCATCATGGCGTATTGTGGGTATTTATTTTTATTGATTTTTTTTTAAATCAATGTTAGAATTAGGCTGTAACGTAACAAAATGTGGAAAAAGGAAACTGGTCTGAATACTTTTCGTATGCACTGTATGTACAGTACCAGTCAAGTTTGGACACACCTACTCATTCAAGGGTTTTCCTTTATTTTTAATAATTTCTACATTGTAGAATAATAGTGAAGACATAAAAACTATGAAATAACACATATGGAAACATGTAGTAACCAAAAAAGTGTTTAAAATTGAGATTCTTCAAAGTAGCCACCCTTTGCACACAAGGCATCCTCTCAACCAGCTTCACTTGGAATGCTTTTCCAACAGAGTTCCCACATATGCTGAGCACTTGTTGGCTGCTTTTTCTTTACTCTGCGGTCAAACTCATCCCAAACCATCTCAATTGGGTTGTGGTCGGGTGATTGCGGAGGCCAGGTCATCTGATGCATCACTCTCCTTCTTGGTCTAATAGCCCTTACCCAACCTGGAGGTGTTTTGGGTCATTGTCCTGTTGAAAAACAAATGATAGTCCCACTAAGCGCAAACCAGATGGGATGACGTATCGCTGCAGAATTCTGTGGTAGCCATGCTGGTTGTGTGCCTTGAATTCTAAATAAATCACTGACAGTGTCACCAGCAAAGCACCGTCACACCTCCTCCATGCTTCATGGTGGGAACCACACATGCGGAGATCATCTGTTCACCAACTCTGCGTCTCACAACGAAGCGGCGGTTGCAACCAAAAATCTAATTTGGACTCATCAGACCAAAGGACAGATTTCCACTGGTCTAATGTCCATTGCTCGTGTTTCTTGGCCCAAGCAAGTCTCTTCTTCTTATTGGTGTCCTTTAGTAGTAGTTTCTTTGCAGCGGTCTCTTCTGAACAGTTGATGTTGAGATGTGTCTGTTTGTTGAGCTCTGTGAAACATTTATTTGGGCTGCAATTTCTGAGGGTGGTAACTCTAATGAACGTATCCTCTGCAGCAGAGGTAACTCTGGGTCTTTCCTGTGGCGGTCCTCATGAGAGCCAGTTTCATCATAGCGCTTGATGGTTTTTGGGACTGCACTTGAAGAAACTTTCAAAGTTCTTGAAATTTTCCGCACTGACTGACCTCCATGTCTTAAAGTAATGATGGACTGTCATTTCTATTTGCCTATATGAGCTGTTCTTGCCATAATATGGACTTGGTATTTTACCAAATAGGGCTGTCTTCTGTTAACCACCCCTACCTTGTCACAACACAACTGACTGGCTCAAACACATTAAGAAGGAAAGAAATTACACAAATTTAACTTTTAACAAGACACACCTGTTATTTGAAATGCATTCCAGGTGACTACCTCCATGAAGCTAGTTGAGAGAATGCCAAGTGTGTGCAAAGCTGTCATCAAGGCAAAGGGTGGCTACTTTGAAGAATTTCAAATATAAAATGTATAAAAATTTTATTTAACACTTTTTTGGTTACTACATGATTCCATGTGTGTTATTTCATAGTTTTGATGTCTTCACTATCATTCTACAATGTAGAAAATAGGCTTTGAAAAAGCACCCGCGAATAGGCTACCAGTGCAGCAAGTGCTGAAAAGCTTTGAAAATAATTTGAATTTCAGTATACATCCGGAATTGACTGTGATTTCAATGGAATTGGCCCCAACCCTGTGGCTAACCTTTGTGTAAACAGCTGCTCTTAGCGATACAATTTAGCGTACCTTTCTAGCTAATAGGCTATGTTAGAGTTTACTCTTCCTCTTTCAATTGTAATGTTGGGATGTCAAAATAATGAACTATCTACCAAATCTATTCATTTGTAAATGTTGCTTCTCCTTGCCATTATCATTCACCTGATACGACCAGATGTGAGATTTTTTTTTTTTTTTTGATGGTGGGTTGCCAGTTTGCCTGGGATGGGGTCCGTGGGCAAGAACAGTTTGAAGACCTATTGTATAAAGCAATAATGGAGATGCTGTTGTTACAGTGGAGATGGATATTGGATCTTGTAATGATCTAATCCTCAGCGGATTTCTCAGATGAATCATGTCTCTCGCAGGTCTTTACATAATGTATCCTTGATTTCTCCTCTCTTCAGAGTTGCGTTCGTTCCTGCAGACCCTGCTGGACTTGCTCCAGAGAGCAGAGGACTATATCAGAGACAAGGTAGACCTGACCTTCTTCACCCAGACCCTGCCTCAACTGGTGGAGCACATCTACAGTACAGCCTTCACCGCCAAGGAGAGGGAGAGGAGGGAGATCCCACAGGAAACAGGTACAACACAGGCAGCCCACTACTGTACTCTTTCTAGCCCCCTCGTACCCTCTATTCCTCCACATTCTGTTAATCACCTACATTCATCTTATCCCCTACCTCCACACACCCTACTACTCCACATCACAGTACTGTAACCCCCTACACCCCTGCTACCCCCACAACAACCCCATTCCTCCTCAAAACCATGTTCAAAAACACAATCTTACCCACACAGCCTACCTTAGCATTACTACCTATTGAAAAAGCTAAAAAGCTATTTATTAACAGTATGTATTATATTATTCATACAGAAGTGTGTGTCACATGGCCATTGTATGTGTCTAACAGGGGTATTATTTATTAAAGAACAGGTATGGGGTGCTGTCCGGTCAGGGTCAGAGGAAACTGGTCCTGAGTTGTTCCAGAAGGTAGGCCCCCTGGTGGCTGACTGGGAGAACTACCTCAGGGGCATCGCTGTGGAGTTGGACACACAGACACACGGACAGACAGACGGCTCCAAACCCCTGAGCCAAGAAGAGAGTCTTTTCCTCCAGGTAGGCCATAGTGAACTCAACTCTTCAATACTTTGTAAAGGTCATTTTCAGTCACTTTGTCTATCTTGGGAACTATCTTTATGATCGTCTCCCATGTTGACCACTGGCTTATGAGACTGTGTTGTACTCTTGCTTTATATTCAGTAGCTATATCAACACTATCAACAGTACTCTTTACTGGTGTACTGTGCTATACTGTTGCTGTACGTTAATGTTAGTCTGTGCTTTACTATACCCTTTTTTAACCCTCTTTATGATGTCATTTCCAGGCAGAGGACCCCTCTCTGCATCAGCTAAAGGGGAAGTACCAGACCATCATCTCAGCCTTACACTCCAAACTGGACTCCAGACCTGCTCCTCCAATCCTGCACCTGAATACAGCCCTCCTCCAGGAAAACTCTCCCAACATTCATGCTGTTCCCACTGAAGAGTCGCCCTCCTCATTCCCCCTTCAGGGGTCAGAGTCGCTCACAGCCCTCATCAGTGAAATCCGGAAATTTGGGACACAGAATGAAATGGCGACAGAAGATGCAGAAATTAGTGTAACATCTTTTGAAGAGGACACATTTTCTGATCCAACACCAGTCAGTTCTATAGAGACTACAGATTGGCTTAACAGAGCTGTGACCGAGCAGACATCCTTACAGCGCCTGTTCCCGTCTCTGTCCACCATCGGCAGCACCATGTCTCCCGTAGCAACGACCTTTGACTCCAGACAGACTCTACTTCCTGGTTCTCCCTCCCTCCAGCTGTCCCTCGACCACCGGAGACGCAGGAGTCTCCGCAAGAGGCAGATCCCTGGGGTTAAAGGTACGTGTCACAGCTAGTACTGTATGTCTGTACTGTATGTGTCTGTGATGGTAAGATGGAACAACTCAGTATTCAACAGTGTCACATTATTACGACCCTGATTTTGTTTTTTATTTTTCTGACCATGTGACATGACTAGGAAACACTCTGGGCCCTAGATAGACTAAACATAAGGCTTGGAGTTTTTCCTGGTCAGGTCACGTTGTCAGGAGAAACCCCTAGCCCCACTCATAGCATGTGTATATGTTAACATTATCAGTGTTGGATATTAGCAACATAATAATAGGTTGTGGGTGTTTGACAGCTTGTCCAGGAGTAGCAGAGTCCACCCAGCAAGTCAGTGGTATCAGAGACACATACAAGTGGATCCTGGGCATCCCCACCAAGAACCTCCACATGAACTTCCAGGAGGTCAGTTTATCTCTGCACGGCAATATTTACAAGGTCTATTAATAAGGGATATAATTATGTAGATATTGGGATTGTGCATGTTATGTCAGACAAGTCAACTCAAACCAATCAGACTTTTTCCATCACTTTTTCTCTATTCAAGTAATGTGTTACTGTGTTACTGTCATCATGTCCTGTGTGGTTGACCAACGTCCCTCTCTCTCACACTCTCTTTCTCCTCCTCCTCCTCCTCAGTTGCTGGTGGACCTGAGCTCTAAGAACGATCGGGGTCTGTACGAGGCTCGGGTCAGGGCGGTGGTGGGGGGTCGACCTCTGACCTTCTACAGCCTGGTGGGTCTGGAGAATGAGTCCTTCTACCGTAGCATGCCGCGCATCATTGCGCTGGCTCTGGATGCTCTCAAAACGTAAACGGCATCAACTTCAACAAAAACGAACACGCGTCAAAGACTCGGTGGCTCAGCGAAGGTCGAGTCAGCTGGTGGTGGCAGAGACCAGAGAGGGGGAACGAACCCAATGGGACCTTGAAACTGGCGACTACTCATTCAGATGGGAGGCGAAAGGACAGGCACTGGGCATTCTAGGAGACCTAAACATTAGGAATGTAACAACTCACCAATACACATCAGATCCGGTTCAAATGTTGTAAGATGCGAGTGCGTCAAGTTTATTGGTGGGCGGGAGCTCAAACTGATCCAAATGACGCATGCGTCGGTCAGAAAACCCATTTTAAAATGTTCCAAATTGACAGTGAACTGTTTTTGACTTTATATAGTGTTATTCCGGGGGGAAAACACTGATTGATGCGTCCTCCTTCAGTTCAGTAGCCTATCAAACTTTTTTTCTGACGTAACTGCGTATGAGTGTGAGAGCAACTGTGCATACAGTGCTGGAGACGGCTGCTCGCGCCAACGAGAGGTTGTTCTAATGGGCTATTCGTACATCTGCATTCAGATGCTTGTAATGGCTTTCACAATGTCAAATCCTAGGCTTTATTAGTTGAGTGACAACAAATGTAATTTGGGTCATTTCGGGTCACTGTTACCAAATGAGCTGTAGAAAGTTGTTTTTTTTTGTTTTTTTACTCGAGTTGTGTCGCCTACCGGAATGGATGCAACTCGCATCCAACTGCAGATTTTGGGTTTTCAATCATTCAGATTTCATTTAATAGTTCAGGTTCACTATAAGAAATAGTTTTGGTAGTTTTGCTTCAAACAGTCGGTGTATTTGGTCATTTCAACATGAACAGGGTATGTTCATTAGGGACGGAAATACGTTTTGCCAGCTGCGCATGGTTGCGTTCATTCATTGGTCGGAATGGAGAAGCTCTCCATAAAACTCCAAATGGTCTAAACCAGGGGTGCCAAACTCATTCCACGGAGGGCCTAGTATCTGCAGGTTTTTGGTTTTTCCTTTCAATAAAGCCCTAGACAACCAGGTGTGGGGAGTTCCTAACTAATTAGTGATGTTAATTCATCAATCAAGTACAAGGGAGGAGCGAAAACCCGCAGACACTCGGCCCTCCTTGGAATGAGTTTGACACCTGTGGTCTAAACCATTCCCTTTTGAGACGGGGTAAAATCCAAACCTGCATTATATTAATTGGCTAAATGCCATGCTAATTTCTAAAGAGAAATATTGACATAGTACTAGCTCGAAACATGTTTAATCTGCAAAAAATGACAAGTTAATCAGTGGGCGATGGTGATGTCAGAGAAAAAGTGGTGGGAGAAAAAGCATACATTTCCCCACTCCTAATCTGATAGTGGGGTGGTAGATGCTCAGTCTGCTCACGTATCTACACACACACACACACACACACACACACACTGAGGGCCACTCAGCTTAGAGAAGTCATCTCAGAGAGGCCCAGCTTCCCATCAGCAGCAGTTATTAATTAAAAATTGAAAATTAATGTGTTCAATGCAACAGCGAAAAAAGTGCATTGAACCGAATTGCATCAATTAGTTTCCCTAATCAAACCAAACGTATCGTTCCTGTATTGTACTGGGGCCAATGTGTCCAAATGCGTATCAAATCGTCCGCGCAAATGGGCGCAAGTGTACACGCGCACGCACACACAGTGTGTGACTCTGCTGGCAAACGCTGAAGAACAGAGACAGGAGAGTGACATTACAATATGACATCTTGTCAACCCACCTGAGAGCCTGACCTCTATATGTACACACAGCCCTGAATGTATTGGACCATCCTGCTTAGCAACCATTCGTGGAGATGAGTTGTTTTTTTTTACATTGCTGGCGTATCGCAGTGAGACAGCCATAGAAGTAGATAGAGAACTCATTTTTGTATCTGTGCCACTAAAATGGTGGAAGCCCACAGTGGCGATGGCCATGCTAAAACGGGTTATATCCATGTGTCTATCTCTATGGACGCAACCCTTTGTAATTTTTGAGCCTGTATAAATAAATAAGTTATTCAAAATGTTTGTTTTTCTGCAAAAGGTTGAGCCTCTTGTGAAGCAAGCAGACTGTAGGCCCCTTCATACTGTACATTGGTATATTATTTTTCGTTGCTATATTTATTTGTATAGAGAACTGCTTTGTATTTTTCTAATAAAATATCAATAAAATTGTTATTATTCTATCTGTAGTGCTTGGTTAGATATTCTATGTCTGGTGAAGTGCACAGAGAATCCTTGTCCTCATTTCAACTCGGATTCATTCATTTGTAAAAAAAAAAAATATATATATTTTTGAATATATGAATATGAATGGCTCAGACTCGCTTTTGTGAGGACGTTGCCTCGAGTCAAAATGGATGTTGAGCAATTCAAGATTCAATTACTAATCATTATGAACACCAGAACTAGTTGATGGGTTGAAACAAAAGCCTGCACAGAGGGACAGCAAAAGAGGTTTGGGGCTCCTAAATCAAATCAAGTTTATTTGTCATATGCACAGGATACACAAGGTGTACACAGTACAATGAAATGCTTACTTACAGGAACACCTCTCAACTTTGCGACAGCTAAAACAGAGCTGGCAAGGAGCATAGGCAACAGCTGTATCAACATACTGTAGGCCTATAGCTCTGTACCCCCACATGAAGGTATAAACGCTGGTAAGAATGTTAGCGTCTAATTTTCCTGTTGGCATGGCTGTTAATTGGAGGAAATTCAGTTGGTATTTGGGAGGAATGTCACGGTGTGGCTCAGTAGCCTATAGATTTTCTGAGAGTGTGGCAGACACGTTATGTAATAACAATGCGTTAAACGAAGCTTCAAAAATATTGCTTTCAGACACGTTTTGCTCAGTTCAAAGTGAATTAATAGACAAATACTTAGAATGAAAAGAGCAATGTGCGCTACAGTGTCTTGCCCTCAGGAAATCTGTATTTTGAAATGAATGTTTTTGTTTTTCATGGGGGGGTAGCTGTTTTTTGGGGGGGAATACAGTATACATTCATAGATCATTTTAGTTCTGTGTATATTTCTATACCGTTGGGGAAAGTATCCAAAGTATTTTTGCTTTAGCTGACAAATCAATGCCAGTGTGTTTACCTATTGGAAGTGTGAAAGGTCCAATGCAGCTATTTTTATTTCAATATCAAATCATTTCTGGGTAACAATTAAGTATCTTAATGTGATTGTTTTCAATTAAAATGTCATCTACCGAAGTGCCCGCTCCATCATCGTCAACTACTTCCTCTTCCTCTTCGACTGGCAGAATTTCACCATGTTCTTCCGGTGTGGGAATCATACACACTCCCAATCAGAAAACACAAAACATCCCCTTAGCCAAGACATACCCCCAACCTCTTCAGTGATTTGAGGCGTCGGGTTACTACCTGTAAAAGCCTCGGGGTCGATCACCACCCACTCCACAAGCTGGTTGTCCTCCTCTGTGAGAACTAGTTCTATCTCGTTAACGTTGTAGGTCTGGGAACTGAACACAGGGGAGACACAGTCATCCATTACTGTTTACAAGACAGCATGCTGAAAGGAGACATTAGCATGTTTGTTAGGAGTATTGTCCCTGGCCTGGCTGACAGGGAGAGATTGAAGAAAGACCGTGAATAAATCTGAATATTAAAGTACCTTCCTTTCTTGAACTGTTATTTTCTTGGACTGTTTAAAAAAAAATGTGGATCAGGTGGATGAATGCAAAAACACATACCTTACATATCAGTAAGCTGTCTATCATGTTGACCAACTTGGTCTTCTTCATATTTGTTGTTTAAATTACTGTGTGCTCATTGGCAGGCCAGGTAGAGGCATTATCCGTACCCTCTATATATTCCATTAAAAAAAAAAAAAATCTGTCAACATCCATTGCTCTCTCGTTCTCTCTCTTTTTCTCTCTTTTTCTAGCCAGAATTGGATATTGTTCTAAGCAGCATATCTGGAAGTCATGACACTATTCATATTAACTCTAGCTCTCTACTGTTGCCAGAGAATGGGGAGTGGAACATCAAGCACAGGCCTGCTAAGAAGCTGATCAACCAGCTCTACACTAAAATAAGTTAGAGTAGGGTTACTAGGATATTTTCCAGGGGAATATGGGGAATTGATGGGAATTTTTGGTTACACTGTACCTACCCTGCACTTACAGTTAAGGGTTAAACAAGGATGTTGACATGACGCTAAGGTTAGGGTTAAGGTTAAGGTTAGATCTAGGGTTAGGGCTACTGCTGTCAGTACAGTACAGTGTTACAATGAGCAGTGGCGGACTGTCCGTCGGGAGCACTGGCCTGAGGGTCGTTTTTGCCTGCCATGAATAGTCAACTTGACCAGCGATAATATATCAAGCAGGAATGAGTTGACAGAGAATCCACACATCAGGCATGACTCTCTCGCTGCAGTGTCCCCGCGCGAGGGTGCGTGCGCCAAAAATGACATCAGGTCTCTCCGCGACGCACATAGCAACCGTCTACCTGCTTCTCTAGCGATAACATTTTAAACAAGTCGCACGGCAAATTGGACGGTCAGAAATCGAAAGGTGGAGCATAGAGAGAGAGAATAAAAAATAGAAAGGCCCTTGCCACAGACGCAGCTAAATGCTGCAAAATAAGCGACATGTTCGCCAGTTAGGGAGCAGGTCAGTCAAAAACACACACACAGATACACACACACGACACCCAGAATGGCTAGCTAAGTAGCCTAGCTAATAATAGTGACACAGCGGCCGGTAGGCTAAACAGTTTGCACGTCTTACGTCTTCGTGGAGGAATTATATCATAGCAATGAGTGCAACATAGCGATCATAATATGACATTGAAGGCAATATGTTTCAACTAGTAAAAAATAGTAAACCTAGACTATGGACTTGCCAGCATTCGGTCATGACTCATGCCACATAAGCTGGGGAAAGAGCACATACACTGTACAGCGAAACAGGCTACAGTAACGTAACCATAATACATCCATGAACGTAACACAGTAGCCTGTGTGACACCGCACAGGCAATGACAAAGATCATAGGCGCCATTAGTACCAACATGACAAGTTACTAGAGTAATATACAGCTCTGGGAAAAATTAAGAGGCCACTCCAAATTAAGAGACCACTCTTAATTTTTTACAGAGCTGTATTAATGTAGCCTACTGATACACTAATGATAGTGAGTACGATAATAGAGTCTTTTCTTTGCAAAGGTGGAGAAGGAAGCAGCAGCAGCACTAGAAAGGTGGAGAAGGAAGCAGCAGCAGCACTAGAAAGGTGGAGAAGGAAGCAGCAGCAGCACTAGAAAGGTGGAGATGGAAGCAGCAGCAGCACTAGAAAGGTGGAGAAGGAAGCAGCAGCAGCACTAGAAAGGTGAAGGAAGCAGCAGCAGCACTAGAAAGGTGAAGGAAGCAGCAGCAGCACTAGAAAGGTGGAGAAGGAAGCAGCAGCAGCCCTAGAAAGGTGGAGAAGGAAGCAGCAGCAGCACTAGAAAGGTGGAGAAGGAAGCAGCAGCAGCACTAGAAAGGTGGAGAAGGAAGCAGCAGCAGCACTAGAAAGGTGGAGAAGGAAGCAGCAGCAGCACTAGAAAGGTGGAGAAGGAAGCAGCAGCAGCCCTAGAAAGGTGGAGAAGGAAGCAACAGCAGCACTAGAAAGGTGAAGGAAGCAGCAGCAGCACTAGAAAGGTGAAGGGAGCAGCAGCAGCACTAGAAAGGTGGAGAAGGAAGCAGCAGCAGCACTAGAAAGGTGAAGGAAGCAGCAGCAGCACTAGAAAGGTGAAGGAAGCAGCAGCAGCACTAGAAAGGTGGAGAAGGAAGCAGCAGCAGCACTAGAGCGTCAGTTCGAGACCAGGTCAGAAAGAGGAGGCAGGTCATGGAACGTGTGATTGGTAAATGTGAAGTTATTGGTAAATGTTTGGCTTAGCTACAGAGGACACAGACACGAAGCTGCATATAACTTGGAAAACATGGCCGTCAATCATGGCAAGTTTCTTGAGCTTATATTGTTGCTAAGCAAATATGATGTCTGCCTACAAGAGCATGTTAGTGATCGCATTGAGAAGAGCAAGAAGCAGATGGGAAGTAAAGGAAAAGGGTTCTTGGTAACTTTGATGTCCAAAACAACAGCAAATAAAGTAATTGAAGTCATCAGAATGTTGATTCAGCAGGCAATTGCTGTTGAAGTGAGAAAGGCAGGGATGTTCTCAGTACAAATGGACACAACACAGGATTTAACATCCAAAGACCAGTGTGCAGTAGTTCTGCGATATGTCACTGATGTTGTCCACCAGAGACTCATTGCGGTCATCGACTGGACAGTACTTTGTGGACCTGGTGAAACAGACCCTTGAGAAGATTGACATAGATATCAAACAGAGTGTGTTGGTAATGCAACAGACGGAGCAGTTAATATGCAGGGACAATACAGGGGCTTCTCTGCATCGCTCACAGGAGAGTCTCCTAACCAAGTACACATATGGTGTTACTCACATGTCCTCAACCTTGTGCTAACTGACACCACTGGGGTTGTTGTGGCAAGTGAATCCCTTTTCTCACTACTGAATGACATTGCAGTGTTCGTTCGAGATTCCTACAAGCGCATGAAGCTATGGGAGGAAACCAGTGAGGAGAGGAGACACGGACGGCTTGATGTAATTGGTGAACCACGCCGGTGGGCCAAAGACGAGGCCTTGAGGAAAGTATTCGGAAGCTTTGCAAAGCCTGACCGTACACTTTACACGGATGTGGTCATCACTATGGAAAGAATTGAAAAGGATATGAACATAAAACCTGCCATCCGAAGCAAGGCCCAAGGGTACAAGGATGCTCTCCTAAAGTATGAAACCAGACTTACAGCTGAGGTTTTTCTCAGGATTTTTAAGCAGACGTCCCCTCTCTCTAAATACTTGCAAACAAGTGGCATGGATATCGTAACAGCACAGCACTTGGTAGGATAAACTGAGAAAGTGTGCCCGAGACTTTGAGGGTGTGAAGAGGGCAGCAGACGACATTGTTGAGTGGGCCAATGGCATTCTGGAGGAGCAGCAGGACTGTGATGCCGAAGCTCAGACTGCTCTCCCAGAGAAGAGAACAAAATAAAGAAGAGAAAACCAGGCGAGTTGGCAGAAGACGAGCCCATTGCTAATGCAAACATGGATTACAAAATCAAGATCCACAATCTGGTACTGGACACTGTTGTTGAAAGTATTCACCGCCGTTATGCAGCAAATGCCGTGCTGTGTGCAGATGTCTCCTGCATGAATCCCAAGCCTTTTCCTGAGATCAGAGAAAAGGGCCTTCCAAAGACAGCCATGAAGGAGCTCAGCAAATGCTTACTGGAATTTGATGAACATTCCGCTGTTGCGGCATTGCAGGCTGAACTGATCAGCCATGCACAACAGTGGGAAAGACTGAAACAGTCAGCATTGGAGGAGTACAACCCCAGGGCCACCGCCGCCAGTGATAAATCAGGGGAAGGCTTTGAGGATCCTGATGAAAGGGTGGAGTTGGTGAGCAGAAGTTGTTCCACATGTTAAAACCGCCCCCAATATGTTGCTATCTTCTCCTGTCTCAGTACAATCTGCTCACGGATGCGTATCACATCATTGGTTTGGGCTACAAGTTCCTCCTCACCCTATCCATCACTCAGGTGGCTTGTGAGAGGACCTTCTCCACCCTGAAATTCGTGAAGAACGGCCTAAGAACCTCCCTCACTCAAGAGAACCTTGAAGCGTTCCTTTTGATGGCAACAGAGAAGGAGATTCTTATGGGACTTGACAAAGATGACATCATTGACATGATGGCAGAGAGTTACTGCGCCACCTACTGGTTTACTAGTGGTAATTACTTACTGGTTACTCGTAGCTATGCTACGACTCTTCCTCAACAGGCTGACAAGGGTGAAAGAAAATTTGCTGTGAGTTAAAGCTTTTGTACAGAGGCACGTTTTTGGGGCTTTCGTATTATACTTGCAGTTATGTAGCCAATGTTCAATTTCATTGACTCAGTGTTTATTGTGTGCTGTTTGCTTTATGGACACCAGTGAGTGAACAGTGTAATCTGAAAAAAATTGTAGAGTGCTTTTTTGACTTTTGTATTATACTTACTTACATCGTTGTAGCTTATGTTCAAGTTCAGTGAATGTGTGTGTGTGAAGTTTTTTGATACTTTTGATATGCTTGATGCTTGAATATGAAGATAATCATTTGAACATTTGAGCTAACTCTGTATATCTCATTCTCTTTTTAAGAAGTGTAGGCTAATTGTTTTGTGCGTCTAGCCTTGTACATTTGCATGTGCTGTGATTGGTGTATTCCTAGTGAGTTTTTGAGGGTGCACCCATAGCCATAGCATACCTTGAAAACTCAGTGTTCCGATAGGCTACAGGTTGGTCAGTCCCAAATGTTTGTATTTTGTAATGTGGATAACTTTCTTCACAGATAAATATAGTGGCCAAATGTATAACTGCTTTTGTACCCTTTACATCAACAAATACGGTTAGCCTACAAAATTAGCGGTCTGGTGGTTTGCGTGAACAGGGTGGCTTGGGGTGGAGTCAAATTCCGGGCCTGAATTATTGTTTCAGTCAGCCCCTGACAATGAGTACTTACAATACTTGTTGCACTGTACTGACAGGAATAATTACACATTAATAAGGACAGTGTAATGTAAAATGTTACCAAATCTTCTAAATTTTTGTATCGGTTGATTCCTTATCACTATAGCTCTCTGTTTGACCCTAGATATCGGTCTGGAGGGGGGTACGACCCAAGAATTGGGGGCCAGCCTGGCCTAGGCTTCACAGGAGGTGCGCCGGGTGCCCGGCAACAAAATGACTTAGAGAGTGTGAGTCTCCTCAAAGTGTCGCGCCCACCTGGGTGATGTACGGCTACTATTTTGTGCCAGAAGATGTGGTTCCTGGTTGGACGGGTGATTGACAGGGTGTGCTTCATCACCATGGCGCTGTCGTTCCTCACGGGTACCATTGGAATCTTCCTGACGGGGCATTTCAACCGGCCGCCCTCCGTGTCTTTCCCTGGTGATACCAGGAAGTGACTTCCTCCAATGGGGAATAACATCACCAATCCCTCTAGGAATGAAACTGGAGCAAATCTACTGGGGTAACACTATATGAAAGGGCATGACATACCCATTAACAAGGAGGCATGTCATGAATGGGGTTTAGCACAGGTTTTTGAGGCTAGAGGGGGTCTGAGACTGAAACTAAACCATGTGGGTCTGCCACAGGTTCTGCAGTCTATGAGTTTGCCCATTCACTGAGATGAGAAGGGTTTTGGCCGTAGATATCCGTGCTGTATACAGAGGGCTTGACCATAGGCACTGATGCCTTATATTCTAGAAGCATGATATGTGTGATTCAGAGCAATGGTTGAAGGTGTTTTTTAACAGAGATATTACCACTGAGTAATATGCAAAAATTGTATCACACTGTTAACAATTCCAAGATGGCGTAGCAGTCGGACATGTGTTTGTCTTGTCCCATGTAAATAGTCTGTTTTTTCTGGGGGGGGTTTCGTATATATTTTAATGTCACTTTCCATCTACGATCTAAATATACTTTCCTGCAACCCGCCTCACCCAAAGTGGTACGGATCTGCTATTTTTATACTTTATTACTGGAACCTCCATCAGCAGCTAACTAGCTACTAGCTATTAGTCATTGTTAGTCACTGCTAGCGGTCTTCACCTTTAGCTCGGACACCAGTCAGCCTTAGCTCGGTCAATACCTGCCAGTTTTCACAGCGCCATATCAACCCAGAGCATATCGGACTGCTTTTCTCTACCACATCACCGAATTCCTGCCGCAAGCTCTGGACCATTACACTGGATCATCGCAGCTAGCTAGCTGCAACCGAGTGGCTATTGTTGGCTAACGCCTCTGTCCCGAAGCAAGCATCAGTTAGCCTTGAACTAGCCTCGAGCTTGGCCCATCTACCGGCTAGCCAACGAGTATATCGGCTAATTCTTGGGCTACAATACCTCTTTTGCCAGTTGGCCTGGACCCTTTATTGTCGACATGGAGCCCCGCCGATCCATCACGACTCGTCTGCCGACGTAATCGTAATATGTGGTTTCAACAGGCTTTTCTATTGCGATGTTGCCGAAGACCCATCTGCTATCCCCGGCCCGCTAGCTTTCTGAACGCCGTGTCTCCCGCTCGCCTAGCGTAGTAGCGACTACCGAACGGCTCCCTGACTCACCTATTGCTGCTCATTGGACCCTATGATCACTCAGCTACACAGCTGATGCCTGCTGGACTGTTCACTAACAAGGTACATCCTTTTGTTTATATGTGGGACCTCGAACTCAGGTCCTGTGTGTACCTAACTGACCCGCTCTGCCCATTCATCGTCATTTACCCATTGTTGTCTTAGCTCTCCTGATCAACTCCCGTGATTGCTTTATGCCTCTCTCTAATGTCAATATGCCTTGTCTACTGCTGTTTCAGTTAGTTCCTATTGTTTTATTTCAGTGTAAAGCACTGCTTTGCTTTATCTTGGCCAGGTCGAGTTGTAAATGAGAACTTGTTCTCAACTGGCCTACCTGGTTAAATAAAGGTGAAATAAAAAATAAATATGTACTTACTTAAAGGCAACCATCATTCTTCAATGTTTTTTGTAAAATGGTTGACTTTATGATTTTTATTTTACTTGAAATCTAGTGTGTTGAACATGCAGTGTTTTTGTTCAAATATGAACTTTTTCTTATTAAAGGTAATGGTATAACAACTTGTTCTTATTAAAGGTAATGGTATAACAACTCTTTGTGATAGGAGCCATGTTCACACTTTCAACAACATCATTTCTAGAAATCAGCCAAACCTCCATGTAAGGATCAATGCAGTTCATCATTTGGGTTGTACAAATTCCGGAGGCATGGAGAGAGATGGGGGGTGTCTCCCTGTACGCCCTCTCTCACACAGCCATCCCCCGATTCTCTACTGCCCCCCTCACCCCCACCACCCACCCCCTCTCCCAGAAGCAGGATCTCAATTACATGGGTGAGTGGTGCCTTTCTGGTCCAACAAAAGAAAAATCCGGCTGGTTGGGATGGAAACTGGACGGGGGGAGACAGAGTCAGAGAAACCAGTGGGTTGAGAACCCCCCCCCCCCCCCCCCCCCCCCCCCCACACACACACATACACACCCCCACACACACTTGAAGGCTAGATAGAAGCCTACTTCACCCATCCTTTTTTCAAAAACCCAGATGCTTGCCTACTAGACACTAGACACTTCAATCAAGAGATACCAGGGAGTGCACCTTAGACGGTAAGAGCTTGAGAAATGGCAACATTTGTTTAAAAAAAAACTACTCACTTACTTCCATCTATATTCATTGTAAACCACCAACACTGTACATACTTTGCTGTTATGTAACTCATCATGAAAATAATGTTGTGGAGAATTTTTGATTTATTTGACCATATGAGGAGAAAGACAGACATGGAGAGGTTGTTTCGCACGCCATTGAATAGCGTTGGAACACTTGTTGCTTCTGGAGCGGAGTACACGGAGCTTTCAAATAGAGCGTGTCACCACTACTGTTAAAGGAACAACTGTGCAATATGCTACACTTTGCTGTGAGTCCATGGAGTCAGACTATGTGCAGTAGGTTTCAGACACAGGTTAGATACACGGTAAATGGCTCTTATACCTCTGTAGTTACACTAATTACTCAAGTAGCAACAGAAGCAATACCTTAATACAATGTTGTTACTCGAGTAACTACGGTGTAACTACACAGGTTTGAGAAACACGGAGTGTGAAGAGGAACTTAAAGTGTCACCAAATACGAATCAACGGTGACATATTACCGTAGAGTTGAGTGTCTGAACCAGAGGTATTGTAGATTGCGACAGGTTTTCAATAGGAGATGGATGTAGTGGTTTCAGTGATGCTGTGGCGTGAATATGAAATAGCCAGGAGCTGGCCACTGTGTTGCTTCCACTCCGTCTTCAGAGAGCTGAGATTGTCCCGGTGCCAGGGATGTGTTGACTGTGGAGCAAGAAGCAGACGCATGTATAAAGACATTTGTTTTTTTGTTAATTTGGGGTCTAATCCTTTGGATTGTTTGAGAACCTGATGTAATTTGCAGATTATTGGGGTTAATAGTGTGATGATATTGGGATAAAGTGAGTGATAGAAAATTCCATCTCAATTCCAGTCAATTCTGAAAGTAAACCAAATTCCAATTCCAATATTTCCTCATTGAAGAGCATTGATGACAATTGGAATTGGAATTTCAGTGTACTTCCTGAATTGAGAATAGACTGAATTCAAATGTAATTGACCCATAGAGAATGATAGAGGACTCTGTCCCATTTTGGCGTCTGTGTGCGCAGAGTCCTCTATTTATATCTATAAATTAGCCCCAACCTTGAACAGTTATTCCTGTCATTGCTTCCTGCATCCTGTCCCAGACTATGTCAGCAGTGACCGCCCAGCCCCTCCCCTTCGGCCGTCTGGAGAGAGAGAAGCACATCGAGAGGTTCTTCAGAGCCTTCCACAGTCGAACGAGGCTCTCCGCCGATCCCCAGAGTTTGCCTTGCTCCATACCCCACCACGGGCCACCTGACCTGGGCTCAGAGGACCAGCAGCTGGGCCTCGGCCCTGGAGGTCCGGGGGGTCAAGGGGAAAATGGCCACGTGAGGCCCAGGGCTTCTGGAGGGCCAGAGATAGCAGGGGAGCATTGGTTGAATGGTGCGGGTGGACAGGAGGGTCTGGCTCTCCTGGACGCAGTCAGCCAACTACGTATCACAGCTAGGCCAGAGCTGCAAGGTTTGTGCAACTTCATGTGTGACATATACAGTTACATCAGAGGAAAGAATGATTTTCTGCCAACAATTTGCCTATTGATTCTATGAGACACGGTATGATGTGTGTATTAGTGATAGTCCTTCTGACCTGGTCATGTCATGCTGCTGTGTTCCAGGTCCACAATGTGTGTCCCGCAGGACCTACAGCATTGCCACCGGGGACAGCAGTGAGCAGCTCTTCGTGGCTGTAGAAGGTACAACAATAACAGTAACATGCAGCCATTACACTGATAGATCCTGAATGTGTCTGCAGACAGACAGAGCTGTGGCCATAGAATAGAATAGTATTTATAGAATAGAATATAATTTTATTGCCCATCTGGGATGGACATTTTTCTGGTTACCATTTCATTATTGAACTGGGCCCTCTGTGTTACTCCTTCTCAGAGAGTTCCTGTATGTGTCTGCAGTGCTGCGGCCCGGCCCGGTCCTGCTCCCTACAAGGTTTTGACCGCCAGGCCCGCCAGGTCTTCCTGTTTGAAAGACCCCTCAGGGTGGACGCGTGCTGCCTTGGCTGCTGCTTGATGGAAATGAGGGTCTACACCCCCCAACGGCAGCTTTTAGGGAGCGTACGGCAGAGGTATGTCTATCCTGAAATCAACCTCCAACCTCTACCTCTCTCCCAGAATATTTCTCACATTTATCCCTACCCCCACTCACTCCAGAATCAAAACGCGGTGCAACGGACAACGAAAATAGTGTTTGTTAATGTTCAGATAGTCCCTCCATTTCAGACTGTTTCTTCTTTTTGAGGCTTGATGAATACGACCCAGGACTGTAAATAGAATGGGTGGTGCTCCTCTCTCCTCGCTCCCCACTCCCGCCCAGTCTCCAGGGAGGCTAAACTGGGGGGAGTTAGCGCATAGCACAGCTGTCTGGATGGATGGAGCCAGGCTAACCTAGGTTGCTGGTGTCCTGGGTGGGGAGGAATGTGGTTTCATTCCTACTAGGAAAAACAGCTTTGTGTCTGGCGGCTGCGCCTCTTGTTTTCCCTCATTACATCACCGTTTCCACACCACTCAATCAAAATGGTGGCTAATTTAGTGGAAAAATGGAAAAGACTAGGCCTAGTTATTTTTGACCAAATGCCCAACCTCTCTCTATCGTTTCCTCTATTTCTCTCTCTCGCTCTCTCTGAAATGCCCAAACTCTCTCTTGCGTTCCCTCTCTTTCCCTCGCTCTCTCTGAAATGCCCAACCTCTCTCTTGCGTTCCCTCTCTCTTTCCCTCGCTCTCTCTCTGAAATGCTGACCCTCTCTCTCCCAAGTATTTCTCTAGGGTTAGAAGAGGTCTCCTTTGTGTGTTTATTTAGTAGAGCTTGCAGACAAGGCCACCAGAATCACTGTATCCAATTAACAGAGCTCAGAGCAAAGTAGAAGTTTGAATTAGATCTGTGTTGTATCTCTATTCTACAGTATGGAGGGGTCACCCCGGTAGACCTCTTATGACACCAAGTGGACAATGGCCTCAGTGGTGCAATGCAATAGAAAACTGACCAGCTGAAACCTTGATCATCCATCCGACCATGCAACCAATCAACCCACGCTAGGAAATACAAAAAAACAAGAACAATCACCACCCAGGATTGGTCTCTTATCAGCGTCTGTGAGTGGGTGCAGGAGGGGTTGTGTGTTCACCAGTTGTACCTGTTAACAGATGGAGTATGTTCACCCCTCTCCTGGAAGTGTGTGATTCCGATGGAACCGCCACTGTAAGAATCCAGGGATCGTGCTGCCCCTACCGATGCCTCTCTAACCAAGAATTCCAGGTCATTATCATTTCAGGCCATTACCAGCCATTATCTGATTGACTTTGATTGGTCGGATATTTGGTTGATTATCATATTATTTAATTCATTTTCGAATAATTATTTCAGTAGATAATTTATGCCACATGGAAATATCTGTTTCACCACTTCCATTCTACTGTATGCATTTTTATCTCTTTGTCAAACATCAGGTGGTCTCAGCCATCGGTGAGAAAATTGGCTCCATATGGAAGAAATGGCCTGGGTTTAACGAAGAATGCAACATGGATCATGAATACTTTGGGTTAGAGGGTGAGCTTTCCTTCGTTTACACCCGAAGCCATATAGCTAAACCTTGGCTTAATAGCTTTACCTTCAAAACAAATAGAAGTATCTACTGTTCGAGAATAGTGCAACCCCCCCCCCCCCCCCTCCTAAAACCTCTTAATCCTGCAGTTCCACAGGATATGACATCACAGACCAAACTTCTTCTGCTGGCGGCCACGTTCCTACTGGTAAGCATGAAGAAAAACTCTCCCACAAAAAACTCCCCAGATAAAATACAACGTACAAACTCCCCAGAATCAATGAATACAACGTGAACCTGACCTGGGGACGCAAACTCTGTACTAGAGGTCTACCGATTAATCGGAATGGCCGATTAATTAGGAACGATTTCAAGTTTTCATAACAATCGGTAATTCTGGACGCCGATTTTGCCTATTTTTGTAAAAATGTTTACACCATTATTTAACTAGGCAAGTCAGTTAAGAACACATTCTTATTTTCAATGACGGCCTAGGAACGGTGGGTTAACTGCCTTGTTCAGGGGCAGAGCGACAGATTTTTACCTTGTCAGCTCAGGGATTCAATCATGCAACTTTATGGTTAACTAGTTCAACGCTCTAACCACCTGATTACATTGCACTCCACGAGGAGCCCGCCTGTTACGCGAATGCAGTAAGAAGCCAAGGTAAGTTGCTAGCTAGCATTAAACTTATCTTATAAAAAACAATCAATCAATCAATCATAATCACTAGTTAACTACACATGGTTGATGATATTACTAGTTTATCTAGCGTGTCCTGCGTTGCATATAATCGATGCAGTGCGCATTAGCGAAAAAGGACTGTTGTTGCTCCAACGTGTACCTAACCATAAACATCAATGCCTTTCTTAAAATCAATACACAGAAGTATATATTTTTAAACCTGCATATTTAGCTAAAAGAAATCCAGGTTAGCAGACAATATTAACCAGGTGAAATTGTGTCACTTCTCATGTGTTCATTACACGCAGAGTCAGGGGATATGCAACAGTTTGGGCCGCCTGGCTCATTGCAAACTAATTTGCCAGAATTTTACGTAATTATGACATAACATTGAAGGTTGTGCAATGTAACAGGAATATTTACACTTATGGATGCCACCCGTTAGATAAAATACGGAACGGTTCCGTATTTCACTGAAAGAATAAACGTTTTGTTTTCGAGATGATAGTTTCCGGATTCTACCATATTAATGACCTAAGGCTCGTATTTCTGTGTGTTATTATGTTATAATTAAGTCTATGATTTGATAGAGCAGTCTGACTGAGCGATGGTAGGCACCAGCAGGCTCGTAAGCATTCATTCAAACAGCACTTTTGTGCGTTTTGCCAGCAGCTCTTCGCAATGCTTCAAGCATTAGGCTGGTGTAACCGATGTGAAATGGCTAGCTAGTTAGCGAGGTGTGCGCTAATAGCATTTCAAACGTCACTCGCTCTGAGACTTGGAGTAGTTGTTCCCCTTGCTCTGCATGGGTAACGTTGCTTCGAGGGTGGCTGTTGTCGATGTGTTACTGGTTCGAGCCCAGGTAGCGGCGAGGAGAGGGATGGAAGCTATACTGTTACAATGGCAATACTAAAGTGCCTATAAGAACATCCAATATTCAAAGGTATATGAAATACAAATGGTATAGAGAGAAATAGTCCTATAATAACTACAACCTAAAACTTTTTACCTGGGAATATTGAAGACTCATGTTAAAAGGAACCACCAGCTTTCATATGTTCTCATGTTCTGAGCAAGGAACTTAAACTGTTAGCTTTCTTACATGGCACATATTTCACTTTTACTTTCTTCTCCAACACTTTGTTTTAGCATTATTTAAACCAAATTGAACATGTTTCATTATTTATTTGAGGCTAAATTGATTTTATTGATGTAGTATATTAAGTTAAAATAAGTGTTCATTCAGTATTGTTGTAATTGTCATTATTACAAATACATTTTAAAAATCGGCCGATTAATCGGTATCGGCTTTTTTTGGTCTTCCAATAATCGGTATTGGTATCAGTGTTGAAAAATCATAATCGGTCGACCTCTACTCTGTACTCCCTACATTGACCATGCCATCTCTCTCTCTCTCATTCTCTCCCTCTCTCTTTAGAATTATATGTTCTTTGAGATGAGCTGAACTGGCACCAGACAATCAGAGATGAGAAAATGTAGATAATCAAAAGTGGACCATGAGAACTGCAGAGGTCAAATGACCATCGGCGAGTTTCACAGCTTCGCCCGATGCCACGCCGCAGCATCATCAGAGATAGAACACATGGACAGTTGTTTGGGGGAGGGGTGCAAATGTTAGCGACACCAAAGATGTACTAGTCTGCATGGCATGACCTCCTTTCCTTTATTTAGTTCTCATTTAGTTGTCCTAGTAGAAGAGATACATCCAATTAAACTTAATAGATACCTTGCATTGGCTTATGCTCCCATCACAACAATTTGACTGACTGACAATCAGTTCATACTATCTTTGTTTGGAAAGATACATGTTTTCCTCATCATACATATGCCACCGGTGACATCACAGAATAGAACACTGAAGCCATTGGTTAGCAGCAGATGCATAATCAACATTTATTGCTATAATCCATCAGGTGTATATCCATCAGACAGTACTTTCCTCGTTTTGACAAGACACCCTTTTTCCAGCACCACCCACCCAATCCTAGGCAGTATACCATCAGGAGGGAGAAGATAGAAGGAGCCACAAGCTATGGCCTGGGACCAGTTTCTGTTCTGTAGCACTAAATGGTGAGGGGGTCAGATGAGCTGATTCCAGGTCAGTGTTCAGGGACTCCTTCTACCCGGGGGAAATATCACAGCAGGGCCACCATTCTAGCCTGGTCCCAGATCTGTTTGTGATTTTGACTAACTCCATGATCATTGTCAAGCCAAACTGTTTTGCATGACAATTCCAAAAGGAGTTGGCAAGAGAGCAGAAACAGACTGACACCCAGGCTACCACCATTCCACACTGGAGAGATTATGTTGTCACAGATAACATTGTTACAACATTATTACATTGTTGTTAAAGTTGTAATGTTATGTCCATCTTCACTGTGGGATCTTGAAAGGCATTTTGAATGTTTAATCTGGGTTGGGTCCGTCTCGAGGCCAGGCACAGTGATATAGGCAGCTAGGCAGTCCATTCTAAAGAGGCCGTTTCACGTTACCCGCAGTCCCCCTTTAGGATGGTTCCCATCCTTTGGGTTGAAAACTTCCTGGTCAAAGGTAAAGAATCCTGTTCTCGATTCTCGTTAAGTAAATAGATTTCTCAAAAGGACATATCTTTTTCTAGAAATATATTTTTTGCACGCAATAATATTTCTAGTTTAAATGACTAGAGGCATTGTAGTTAAAATACTGCACTATAATAAAATAACTTCCACCTGCAACCCTGTTTAGTTTCAGAGTTTAAAAAAAACAGATACATTTTCTCTGCTGTACATTTAAAACTCTACCAGAGGGAACTGTGATTGTGCTACACAATGATGAATATTCTGTATCTACCTATTTATGGGAAGGGTTTGGTTTAATATTCTGTTAGAAGAAGATTCCGTCCACAGTCATTGGCCAAAGTCTCCCTCTGTTGGCAGATCAGGGACAGTGTAGCTCGAAAAAAATACACCCACTGAGGTTTCATTCATCTCTGACTGGCAGGCAGATAAAAAAAATATTTTTTCTTATTTGCTCCAACCAACCGACAACCGGCTTGGTTCCGTGTTCCGTACAGTGGATTTTCTTTTTCAGTTAAGTTCAAATGGGTTCCATGAGCCATAGAAAGGAAGGAATGCTCTTTTGCCACTGTCCCTCCCTCTCTTTATCTCTCTCTCTCTATCTCTCCCTCGCTGTCGCCATGTAAAACAGTACTGATCCTTAAAAAGGTATTATTCCTCCGGATTTCATCCAAAAGACACTACACACAAATCTAGAGATATGAGAGAGATACAAACATAAACAGAGACAGTTAGGTTATTGAAACACTCAGTTCCTATAATTGACTACTAGCGTACTAATACAGTAGTACTACTAATAGTACTGATCATGACTAGTGTCATGATTTCCATGCACAGAGACACAACAGAAGTAAGAACATGAGGCAAGCCAGTGTGTGCATGTAGGAATATGAATTAAGACATAGCAGCTCCTACCCTTGGCAGAAACTCACAGCTTTGGAGACTAGCGACCACCAACAGCGTTCACCAGACCATGGAAGTCCTCCCAGGCCCTGAGAACAGACAGAACCCCCCGCCAGGTATCACAGACTGTGTTAGCCTACTGAGCTAAAGCCTAGTAGCTCAGGCATTAGCTCTGTGTTTGTGTGTGTGTGTGTATTTACTTGATGCTGTCGGTGTGTGTCTTGTACTCCATAATGGTGTTGGGGGGTAGGTTGAGGACCCTACGTAGAGTGTCTCTGATCCGGGTAATGGTGGCCTGGTCACTGGCTGTCTTGTTCCAGATGGAAATTATGTCCTCCTGGAGGAAAGACATGAGGGAAGCATGGTGTTGGCAACAATAGACACTGGAACAGTGAATGTGTGTGTTTGCACGTCTGGCTCGATGTATGTGTGTACCTGGAAGCGTACAGACACCACAGCGCCACAGATCTCCTCCCCCACCATAAACTGTTCCCCCAGCATGGCCAGAATCAGATTCTCCCAGCAACGAGACGCCAGGCCCTTCCTCAGCCGGATGATCCACTTCCCACCTAGCTTATTAGCATCGTCCTAGAGAGACACAGAGAGAAGATAGACATGGGCATTAGGCAGGAAACAAATATGTCATGTTCATTAGGGCACACCAAAACAAAACATTCTGCAATTGAAAAGGAAAATGAGCATTCCTTATTAGTTTAGGCAGTCCCTTCCTGATCCCGTCTGTTTTCTTCTATTTGCTTCCTAATGAATACAACCCTGGTACTGGTATAACAGTATAAACAGGTGAAGACAGTGATCTAAGGTCAGCTTGAGTGAGCTCATAAAGGTAAGGATAGATCAAAAGAATACAGGAAGCGAGACATCCCACTCCCCCAATTAAAAGAAAATGAACTAAGTAGACAAGACCCAGCTGCTATCGCATTGGTGTCTATGGTAGAGCCACCCACTTAAGTAGACAGAAATGTTCAATGGTAAACGGCCTGAGTGAACTATCTCCATTTATCCACCATCTTTGCTACCCACCTCCCACATGGGTTTAATCCCTTCCTTGAAAAGGTGGAAGTCGCTGTGGCCCGTCAGGTCGCCCGGACGGATCATGTGACTGTAGAAACGCCAGAACTGCTCCACCTGGTGGACCGGAGGACAGATTTAGTCTAGAACCCTAGATCCATACTAAACTAGATCAGCTCAGTCTAGAAACTGCAATGGTGAAAGGCAAAGAACAATGGTTCCCAATAGGAACTGACCGAGGCGAAGCTGCCGATCTGTTTGATGTTGGATTCGTAACTCTGGGTGCTGGCAGGCCGGCCGGGGGTGCGTCTGGAGTACCAGAAGGAGTAGTTATACTGGAGGGGGTGCTCCCCTACCCCTGGAATTGCAATCTGAACAACAGAACAGAGAAGAGACAAGATACAGTCATTTAGCAGGCACTTTTATCCTAAAGTAACTTATCCTTTATTTAATTAGGCAAATCAGTTAAGAACAAATTCTTATTTACAATGAAGGCCTACCACGACCAAACCTGGACAATTGTGCACCGCTCTATGGGACTCCGAATCACGGCCGGATGTGGTACAGCCTGGATTCGAACCAGGGACTGTAGAGCCACCTCTTGCACTGAGATGCAGAACCTTAGACCACTGCGCCACTTATTCACACTTACAGTGCCTTCAGAAAGTATTCACCCCTTGACTTCTTCCATATTTTGTTGTGTTAGAGCCTGAATTTATTAAATATATTTATATATATCACTGACCTACAAACAATATCTCCTTATTGTCAAAGTGGAATTATCTTTTTCGAAAAGTTTGTTAATTAATAAAAAATGAAAAGCTGATATGTCCTGAGTCAATAAATATTAAACCCCTTTGTTATGGCAAGCCAAAATAAGTAAAAATGTCCTTAACAAGTCACGGAATAAGTTGCATGGATTCACTCTGTGTGCAATAATATCGTTTAACATTCTTTTTTATGACTACCTCATCTCTGTACCCCACACATACAGATAATTGTCAGGTCCCTGAATTTCAAATACAGATTCAACCACAAAGACCAGGGAGGCTTTCCATTGCCTCGCAAAGAAGGGCACCTATTGGTAGATGGGGAAAAAAATGGAACAGACATGGAATATCCCTTGCACATGGCGAAGTTATTAATTACACTTTGGATGGTGTATCAGTACACCCAGTCGCTAAAAAGATACAGGCGTCCTTCCTAACTCAGTTGCTGGAGAGGAAGGAAACTGCTCAGGGATTTCACCATGAGGCCAATGGTGACTTTAAAACAGTTACAGAGTTTAATGGCTGTGAAATGAGAAAGCTGAGACTGGATCAACAACATTGTAGTTACTCCACAATACTAACCCAATTGGCAGAGTGAAAAGAAGGAAGCCTGTACAGAATACACATATTCCAAAACATGCATCTTGTTTGAAACAAGGCACTAAAGGAATCCTGCAAAAACATGGGGCAAATTCAATACAACACATTACTGAGTACCACTCTCCATATTTTCAAGCATAATGGTGGCTGCATCATGTTATGGGTATGTTTGGAGTAAAAAAATGAATGGAATGGAGCTAAGCACAGGCAAAATCCTAGAGTAAAACCTTGTTCTGTCTGCTTTCCACCAGACACAGAGAGATGAATTCATCTTTCAGCAGGAAAATAACCTAAAACACAAGGCCAAATCTTCACTGGAGTTGCTTACCAAGAAGACAGTGAATGTTTCTGAATGGCCGAGTTACAGTTTTGACTTAAATCAACTTGAAAATCTTTGGCAAGACCAGAAAATTGTTGTCTAGCAATGATCAAGAACCAATTTAACAGAGCTTGAAGAATTTTGAAAAGAATAAAGGGCAAATGTTGCACAATCCAGGTGTGGAATGCTCTTATAGACTTACCCAGAAAGACTCCCAACTGTATTCACTGCCAAAGGTGCTTCTACAAAGTACTGACTCAAGGGTGTGAATACTTATGTAAATATTTATGTAGTTATTTTCAATAAATTAGCAAAAATGTATAAAAACATGTTTTCACTTTATCATTATGGGGTATTGTGTGCAGATGGGTGAGATAAAAAAAAATCTTGAATAGATTTGGAATTCAGGCTGTAACACAACAAAATGTGGAATAAGTCAAGAGGTATGAATACTTTCTGAAGTCATGGTAACTCCTTTATTCAGTACACCATATGAGGCAGGAATTGTACTCATAAAGCTTAAAGTTCAGATATCAACATTGTGCTCCAAACAGGGCCGGGTTACCGAAAGGACATGTGCCCTGGGGCCCACAACCTCCAGGGTCATAAGCAATGGCAAAATGTGTTGAATTGCAGGAAATTTGCTTCAAAACTGTAACATTTTGGTTAGCTTTAGCTACCAGCAGATTCATGTAGGGTAGTAACGTTATGAGTTGGGATTAGGGTTCATTGTTAAACTAGCTAGCTAGCTATCTACATGTCTAAACAAAAGACTCCACTATGGAAGTACTGTCGACTAACCCCATTCCGTACAAATTTGCGCAACCGTGGCATTCAAACGAGGCTGCAATGAAAACTATTGGGAATGTAGCGACTGTGTTGGCTTCAAAATCTGGGGTGTGAACTACGTTTATATTCAAGCGTTGATTGACATGGTAATGGCCCAATAGTATTGGAGAAAAGTTGAAAAAACGGACCCCTCCAACACTACGTTAAATGTTGACGTGTCATGACGTAACGTACAGCACGCATAAACCAACTCATTCTGTGTCGTACAGCTCTCCAACAGGTGTGTAGCGCTTCTCACGCAGTTTAAAATTAAGAAAGGAACAGGGACAGGGTAATGAGGGATCACTAGTCAATTGTACAACTGAATGCTTTCCTTTTTTGCATCATTACCGCAAGCCATCATGACTCTCAAAAGCCGCAACAGCCGCTGTTTACTTCTGAAGATAACTTTAGCGCAGCCCTAAAAACCTGATTCAAATTCGAAACAAACCCTCAAATAGGTATGCAATGACACATTATATAAACTCCTTATAGTGTTTTATTTACATATTAGAGGTGATAAATTGGACAGATCGGGTGAAAAAAGCTGTTTCCCCACACGGCTTATCTCCCCCTTTCCCTATCACGCAGTAGGTTTCACTTCCCCACCCGTCATTTTTTGGGGCGCTAAAATAAGGTCAATTGTACATTACAGCGCTATGTACAGAAGTGCATTAGCTTACAGTAACCATTTCATTGTACCGTTTACACCTACTGTATCCTGTGCATGTTACAAATAAACTTTGATTTTATTTGATATAATGTGTGTTCCAGAGACGGTAATGTGAAGAACAACATGACCTACACCAAAGTCAAATTAGGGTATAACGTTAGGCCAACGAGACAGTGACCATGTTCTAAAATTCTCCGGTAGAATGCCATGCTTATATTTCGTCACACTCACAACCTTAAGCTATTTTCTTTCTGTCACTCGCCATTAACTTGTAAATAATGATCTTGTTGAGAGTTTATTTTCCTGTAATAACGAATACAAATTAGCTAAAGCTAAGATGTTGTCAGCTATATGATGTGGTTAATGTTAGCTAGCTAACAAGCTAGAAACTAAACATTGTTTATAAAGTTGCTTTTAGTTGCCTGGTTTGCTAGATATTTGCTAGACATATACTACATTTATTTTTAAACTAATGAGTTTATTGGTGTTAAAATACACCAGTTAAGTATTTTGGACCATCGTGCAGCCTGTCATTTTTTGTATTTATACTTTTTCATAACGACAAGTTTGATCTCGGACGACAATAGAACATTCATGATGTCACTGTGACAACTGTCTACAGACATGACGATAGAAGTAGTATAAACCTGCCTTAAATCTTGAAATCTTTGGTTGTTTAGTACAGTACCATACTCACTCTGTATAGCACATGGCCTCACGTGATTCCTTAAAGAGATGGGTGGGGTTAAGGCTTAAGAGGGTGTGAACGATGCTAAATGGGTGTAGACATTAGAAGAGCTCTCCAGTAGGTGTACCAAAACATTTTCTCAAATGTACCAAGAGACATTTTCTCAAAAGTGGGGTTTAAGCTTTATCAACTTTCAAAGCAGAATTACTTTCCATTGTTCCTCGACTGTAGTGTATGATATACAATTGTTTTGCTCTGAGTCTCTTCTTTTATCCAATGTTAAATACACCATTTCAATTTTTGCTACATAAGACTGAATCGAGCCGGTCGGTCACATATATATATTTTATTTTTGGGGTTGTGGGGTGGTGCCCCGTGGCCCCAAATGCAGTAGTCCGGCCTTGGCTCTAACAAACTGAGCCATCACATCTATAATGTATCTCATTTAGAAAGCATAACAAACAATACATACTGTAGCATTATATTTGGGCGACACACACACCTTCTTCTTGGCAGTGTTCTGATCATCGTCCTCATCATTGTCATTTTTTTCCTTCTCACAGTCTTTCTGTGAGCCTTGATCCTGGTCGTGGTCCCCACTGTCATCATCTTTCAGACTGAACACACAGAATCAAAATCAGGATTGCCTTTATTTGCCAGGTGCAGTTATATATACCAGGAATTTGACCTTGTGAGATAATAAACTGAATGCAGACAAAACATATGGAGGATAAACAGTACACAGACAGAATATATAGAGGATAAACAGCATAGATAGAATATATCGAGGAGAGGAAAGGGAAAGGGGATATCTAGTCAGTGAGGAGAATAAGACCATAAGATACTGTACAGAAGAACCTTATCTAAAATACAATGAGGCACCATGACAAGACTAATCCATCCATCCACACAAATTCTGTACTCATACACATAAGCAAAGTATGATATTGAACTGTAATTACTTACAACAATGAAGGTCCTTGTTGAGTACACACTTTGAATAGTCTTATCTAACTAGGTTATTGTAAAATATTAGTATTAGTAAAGTGTTGGTCCCATGTTTCATGAGCTGAAATAAAAGACCCCAGACATTTTCCATACACATAAAAAGCTTATTTCTCGATAATGTTTGTTTACAAATTTGTTTACATCCCTGTTAGTGAGCATTTCTCCTTTGCCAAGATAATCCATCCACTTAACAGGTGTGGCAGATCAAGAAGCTGATTAAACAGCATGATAATTACACAGATGCACCTTGTGCTGGGGGACAATAAAAGGCCACTCTAAAATGTGCAGTTTTGTCACGCAATACAATGCCACAGATGTCTCAAGTTTTGAGGGAGCGTACAATTGGCATGCTGTCTGCAGGAATGTCCACCAGAGCTGTTGCCAGAGAATTTAAGGTAAATTACTCTACGATAAGCCACCTCCAACGTCGTTGTAGAAAATGTTGCAGTACGTCAAACCGGCCTCACAACTGCTAACCACGCCAGCCCAGGACCTCCACATCCGGCTTCTTCAACTGCGAGCCACCCGGACAGCTGATGAAACTGTGGGTTTGCACAACTGAAAAATGTCTGTCAGAAACCATCTCAGGGAAGCTCATCTGAGTGCTCATCGTCCTCACCAGGGTCTTGACCTGACTGCAGTTCGGCATCATAACCGACTTCAGTGGGGAAATGCTCACCTTTGATGGCCACTTGCATGCTGGAGAAGTGTGCTCTTCGGTGTCAACTTTACCAGGCAGATGACAGACATCATGTACTGTATGGTGTCGTGTGGGCGAGCGGTTTAATGATGTCAACGTGTGCCCCATGGTGGAGGTGTGGTTATGCTATGAATAGGCTTAAGCTACGTACAACGAACACAATTGCATTTTATCGATGGCAATTTGAATGCATAGATCCTGAGGCCCATTGTCGTGCCGTTCATCTGCCGCCATCACCTCATGTCGCAAGGATCTGTACACAATTCCTAGAAGCTGAAAATGTCCCAGTCTGTCTACGGCCTGCATACTCACCTGACATGTCACCCATTGAGCATGTTTGGGGTGCTCTGGATCAACGTGTACAACAGCGTGTTCCAATTCAAGACAACATTCAGCAACTTCTAACAGTCATTGAAAAGGAGCGGGACAACATTCTACAGGCCACAATCAATAGCCTTATCAACTCTATGCGAAGGAGAGGTGTAGCGCTGCATGAGGCAAATGGTGGTCACACCAGATACTGACTGATTTTCTGATCCACACTCCTACATTTTTTTAAAGGTATCTGTGACCAACATATGCATATCTGTATTCCCAAATCCATAGACTAGGGCCCAATGAATTTATTTAAATTGACTGATTTCCTTATATCAACTGTAACTCAGTAAAAACTTTGAAATTGTTGCATGTTGCATTTATATTTTTGTTCAGTGTACATGTACTATGTTATTACATTGTAATAATCACTATATAAATGTGAATACTATGGTGGGTCACAGTTGTCAGCTGAAAGTGATTGGCTTTTCATTGCTTGGATCAACGTGTATAGTAACAGGGTCTTGTTAACATCTCTCACTAGCAATGTGGTCGAATGTGCAGTGTTGACAGTTATAAGCATGCACTCACCAGTGCAACATTGTAGCCTCGCCAGTGGCCACTTTAGTGGTTCCAATATACACATAACACACGGTTGCTTGTCGCTGTCAACGTTTCCATGCGGAATAGCGTATTAATATTTGCTAAATAAAAACCTTTCCCCACCTGTCTCTCCTAAAATAACTAAATGTGATCAGGGGCATGGGGGATAGTTTTAGCCGACTCTGCGCGCACCTGCCCCTGACTTTCAACCACTTGCAAGCCGAGGATTCAGCCACGGCCCGCGGGGCTCGACGCTAAAAGGGCTATCGCAAGAAGGGTCAAGCATTCCCTATTAAACGATTGATTCGTTGTCACCATGAATATTGTTATGTGAAATGCGTAACTACGATGAGACATGACAAGCACTCGCGTGTCCCCCAGTCCCTGCAAGGCATGCAGACCAGACCGGACACACCTCTTTTTCTCCAAGCAACCCACGAGCAAGGCATAGGCCTAATTGCTCAACGAATTTGCATTCACAGCGGGGCGCCCATTGTCCACCAAATATTCAAAATAGCATTGATTACTCACGCATCAAATTTGTTGTTCATTATTCTCTAGGTGGGGTGGGAGTCTTCAGTCCGACCACAGCTCCCTGAATTCCGCAGGAACGGCGGCGCGCACGACCGAAGCGGGGGACGCGCGCGTAGCCTACAGTATCGTGCGATGTTGACGTGCCCCAGAGCGCATATTGCTTACAGATTAATGAGTAGATAGGCCTACAGTAGCAGAATACAGTTTGTGTGTTGCAGAAAAAGTACTGTCCCTCATCCGTGGACACTAGAGTATACGGAGTAGTTATTGTGATCCTCAAGACATGTTGTGTGTAAAGAATTGTGTGGTATTTTGATATGGTCCAAAAATCATCATTAGATAACACAAAATAGTTCAATCATGATGGTCACAGCTGAAGTGTGGTTTGCAGGAAACAACTTTATTGTAGTAACATCAGCACCTGCACCTTCTGTATAATTAAACACACAAACACACTGAAAACAAAAGTACAATAACACAGTAATACTCTTAGATAATGAAACCATTGTCATCAGTCAACAGTTGGAGTGGCAGTGGTACCCAAGTTACCCCACCAGCAACACACAAACACAAACAAACACACACCCACCCTGCCTTTTCAGCCACTGCGTGCAGAGCCAAAACACTGGCGGCTTCTTCCAAAGAATCTGTTGCCTAAGTAGTGCCGCCTCGCCCTATATCGCCCCCTGTACTTCCCCCTCAGCCTCATCTGTTCATCATGCAGCCACTTCAAACAGCAGTCCGGGTCAGGTCCAGTTCTAAGGGTGTGAGAAGGATAGGGACGGAGGCTGCAGCAGAGTCTCAGGTGTGGGGGTGAGGGGGCAAGGGGCTACTCTGTTTTTGGTCGGAGGGCAAGGGTTTGATGTTAAAGCTGTCCTTAGCCACATATTTATAATCACATTCACCATACCCTTAATCCTAAACTCAAACATTAAGGGGCTGACAAAATATCAATGGTTCGGGGACACTTCTACCTACTCTGGGGGCATGGATGAAGGCAAAGTTCAGTCACAGGCAGCCCTGGGGTTTGGGTCTGAGGCTGGGTGGGTGCACTGCAGTGTGGTGAGGTCCGACCCCTTGCTTCTGCCCTCTCTGCCCCAGCAAGGAGCTCCATGAGTGGGCCCTTTGTCCCAGGCCGACGGGCCAGCGAGTGAGCATAGTGAGCGGGCCTCTTCAATGGCGGCTGTTTGTTTACACCGGCCAGCCCCGTCAGCTCCCATTAGCGCCTGGCCCAACGACAACCTGTGATGTGCTAATCGCAGCCGGGAGAGAGAGAAAGGGAGAGAGAGAGAGAGAGAGAGAGAGACGGAAAGAAGAGATGCCGGTCGGCTCCCTGAGCCTCGCCAGGCTGGGGATAAAGGCCCTGAGCCCAGGCCGTGCGTGCGCACACAAACACACACAGTGTTCGGCATGGGGAGGAGGGGGTAGACCCGCTCCTTTCATCTGTGGCCAAGGGCCGAAGTGATGTGAGCCCACGTCAGCAGAGCGGCAGCACAGCTCCCAGAGCTAACTACGCATCACAGATATGTGAGAGACCTGTCGCCAGAGAGAGAGAGAGAGAGACCTTATAAAATCCATCAATGTATCATTCTTGTGCAATTTATATCTACAGGCTACATTGAGGCTTTCCTTGAATTATTTGAGGTCATCTGATATTAGTGTGTTATAATGAGCTTTAGAGCCGAACTGCACACTCGCAAAATAGCCGACACCGCCAATCGCCAAATGCCTTTGGGAACGCGCAAAAAGGAAACGTCTTGAGTTCAATTCAATAAGAGAAAATCTGCAAAATGGAGAGTTGAAAATAAAGAGAAGGGTATGTTTGGGAAAGACTTGGTGATGTGGTGAAAGAGGATGATAGTGCCGGCGATGTTATGTGTGATGATTGTGAAGCACAGTCACAAGATGGGGACTTCATATAGGCCTACGGCACGTCAAGGGAACTATAGCCTACTGTTCAGATGGGTTAAATGGAAACTGACTGGGCACTGACTGTAGGTCTATAACCTCTCACATAGCCTTCATATTAACTCCTGCAGAACTAAGAATGTCTCGCAACAAAATGTTGACTGGGGAACAGGAGTAGAGAAATAGAATGACTTTCTTTCAGCATCTTGAGAGAATGCGAAATGCGCAGTTACCACCTCTACAGATGATATCTATCTGTATCTGCATCGTAAAATAGTATTTCAACCAGATGAAATATGCACCCAACTCGAACTGAAATGTCATCAGAAACATTGTTGTTGGTTGTTTTCACAGATTTCTATCTCCCTACAACCGGTCAAACTGATGTCATTTGGACATTTCGCTCTGCGAAAGAAGCAGAGATGACGGAGAACTTTAGATTCTATCGATTATTCTGGTGAGCAAAGGGTTTATTTTGTCTTCTAGGGCAACATATCATTAACAGAAGAGAAGCTGTCTGTATCGAATTAAGAGTTGAAAAACAAATAGCCAACCAAAAATGTTGTAAATTAAAAACAGAAACATTTCAAATCAGGCTAAATAAATCCTGCACCCTGTCAAAACACTGTTCCGCCGTCTCTGAATGTAGCCTACAGTACATGTTCTATATTAGCGGGTTAGGGTCGGATGCGGGCCTCAGATGTTCACTTTATCACATATAGTCGGGCCGTTGCGGATGGGTTATTAGCAATTGCTAACACACAACTAACCCGCGCACCACTAACACACATTGATTAAATACTGCCATTCAACACAGTTGAAAAGTGTTTGTGCACTATGGTACACTAAATCGGTCTAGGAAGTGTGTTTGTTGCAAAGTATAGGTCTTGTACACACAGCCCAACACTCACTCACCTCTTGAATGGCTCTCCCCAGACGTTCCTGACTCTTCACAACTCTCCTGAAACACATGTACAAAACACCATCATATTATTCCCCAAAATAAAATGAACACAATCACAAGGGCATAGGGCCTAGGAGAAGGTATTAAGGGGGTGGGGAGTGGAATAGAACCAGGTCTACCTGTGTATTTTGCGAGCCACAGTGAGGGTGAACTGGCCTGGGGAGTCAGGCTGGTAGGTGGAGGGCACTATGACATAGGCCCCTGGAGGAAGGCAGCAGGCCAGACTGACAGCCTGGGTGTAGCAGTGAGGAATGCAGCTGGCCACCGGTTCCTCCTCCCTGGGTACTGGCGACTCGGCCTGCTCCTGTCCCTCTGGAGCCTGGATACACAGAGAGGTTCACATGTAACTAGTCACAACATAATCATCTTCATATGCACAGATTTTAAAGGAGGTTTAAAACAACATATCAACAGGCTAAAACATAGATTCTACATTAAGGACATCTTTTAGATAGGCTAACCACATACTCTTAATAAACCAAGGTCATATTTTATTTGGCACAAAACAGAAGAAAATGGACTAAAACAAGGAGGGACTAATTGGACTTCTTCAATAATAAACTCATTTAGTTTTTTTCATTCCAAAACGTTTTGCTAGAGTATTCCCTAATGAATACAACTCAGCTCACCTTGTACAGGTGAAAGCCGATGGCCTGGAGATCAGTGTCAGGGCAGTTCTGGTGAAGGGTGACCCTAACATTGACCCCTGTTGACCCCGCTAAGTTGTCACCCATGGTGACCGGGAACCTAGGGTTCTGCCAGTGAGACAGGAAGTTCCTGCTCCCCCCGGCCGATGACCCCGTGACCCATGCGCCCCGTAAGTAGCTTGTCTCCCACTCCCCCTCTGTTACCAATGGCAAAGAGGGCCCCGGGGTCTTCACAGCACTGCAGGAGGATGGGGGAACATAAAGATCCAGTTTCCTAGACTTGTAAGACAACATGATCTACAAAACAAATGGAATGATACATAAACCACTTTTGATGAATGAAAAGCAAAACTTCTGATACATTTTGATTAATCCTATGCGTATTTGGTCCAGCCTCCCCGTTTGACCCATCTCTTTATGGTCACAGTCTTCTGCTAAATGACTCAAATGTCAATGTTAGTCCCACTGACCTGAGTGAGGTGGGGGAAGAGGAGAAGACCCTGAGCAGGAAGCTCCCCTCGCCCCCCTGGAGGAAGGTACTGGGGATGAGCAGGTGGCAGCCAGGGTCCAGGTGTGTGTGTAGCACCACCTCGCGCTCGTAGGCGTGGCAGTGTGTGGAGGCACAGGGAGGGCTGTTCAGAGTCCCAGACAGGTTCAAACACTTCTTCTCTACCTGGGGATTGACAGACAGACAGAGAGACAGATGTATCACACACACACACACACAGATAAAGATGAAATAATTAAAAGCCACACACACACACACATTCTTATTTTAACATCTATCAGCTACAAGGCCACAGTGCAGTACCAACCTTCCACATGTGCAAAGCGATGGCCTGGTAGTGCTGGTGTCGTGTGGTGCTTCTGCCCTCTTCTGGTGACTGTGTGTAGTGACGTCCTGTGTTCCTGCTATACCTTCTGTGCTGTAGCAGAGACACCAGCACCTCTCCCCTCTCAAACACCCGCAGCCAGAACTGAGGGTTGCTGCCAAAGCTACTGTTGTTACGGCAACCACCTGCTGAGTGACCTTTGACCCAGCGATCGCCAGTCTGGTGGCTGTGAGTCAGCAGCTCTCCTATTGGACAGATAGGGGCTGTGAATCACACAATCACAACAACACTGGCTTTGCTTAGCTTTCCTTTTATGAAGGGATAGTTCACCCCCAAACCAAAGATCGTCAGACGTTCTCATACATTCAAAACTATTCAACTTTGTCTAATGCTTGTATAATGAGGAAGTATTGAGTGAGTATACCAGAATAGATGCTCTGCAGGTGTCCCTCCTCATTGATAGGATACCCCACTGTGACATCATCAAACTGCAACAGGAATTCAGTCTCGTCCACCCAGAACTCTGCCTCCTGGGCCCGGCTCAGCAAGTTCAGAGTACAGGCCGGGTCCAGAGAGTTCCAGCCTTCTCCACTGCCAGGCAAGAGTGGCCAGTTTATTACTAAGACAGAGGTTCTTAAGAAAATAATTATAGATGGATCCAGGCTCAAAATGACACAAAAGAACACACACACACGCGTGAGCCCTGCACGGGCATGAATTTTAAGCCCTACTCAAGCCCGTGGTGTTCAGGCCCTACCCAGGCCCGATTGCTTCTGCCAAATTTAAGGCCCAGCCCTGCCCAAAATAACATAATTAGTACCCAATTAGCTGTTTGTCTGTCTGTTCCTCGCACCCTGCGCAGCATACACTGTGTGCGTGGCTCTGCAATGCTTGTAGTTCTGCAGTGTTGCCAACTTAGAGCCTTTGTAATTATATCTAGTGAGTTTTTTCAGACCATTCCAGCGACTTTAAATCGGTAAAGGATTCTAGCTACACATTTCCCAGTAAATTCTGCTGCAAACAAGAGTGGGAGCAGCTGTCTGTGCAACAGAAGTCACAGCAATGGCGCACACACAGGCAGAAAAGCAGAAGGGGAGGGGGGAACACTACCGCTGGGACCGCAGCTGTGTGGGCTCGGGTAGTACAGCTCTAACACACACACACACCCTACCTCTCTCTCCATGCTCCCTCCCAGCAGCGTCTGCCCCAGGGGTTTCTGATCCTGATTAGACGTACTCCTCCACGTTCCACCGTCCTCACGTCCACCCACTCCATCACACTCAGGGCATGGAACTGCCCCAACTCACTGGCACCTAGGGTGTAAGGGGGCAGTGGGTGTAAATATAGCCCTAAACAATATTTTAGCTACTGGCCTATTAGCAGACTTGGGGGTGTGCCAGTACCTGACTTTAAAAGGTCAGTCACAAGATTTCAATGGAAGGCTTTCAGTAAGATTCTTAGAAAACTGCACTCCTTCTCCATTGGAGAACGATGGTCTGCATAGCCCCAGAGCTATTTTTGTGTTTAAAATGTGAAAACAGCAGAATATTTCCAGACCAGTCATTTTTCCTCCTCACCTCCGGGGGCGCTGTGTACAGAGCAGCTGACTGAACAGCCCTCTCTGACCGCATGCAACAGGTCCAGATCCAGCCTCCTCCTCCTGACCAAGTCACTGTCAGATGACCCCCGACCCTGGTCCTCCTCTGTCCCACAATCCCCCAGGCTCCAGCGCTCCGCCAGCCCCCCTGTCAGGTCTACCAGGGCCTCAGAGACCTGCCCTGCCCATAGGCGCTCATATGACCCCTGCAGCCTGGGGGAGGAGTAGGGACAGGAGACAACATGGGGGTATCAGAGAATATCACAAAACCTAACTACAGTATTGTATGGTGTGGAATGGATCAGTATGGAATGGTATGTGATTGGAACAGTATAGAATATTTGGAGACCCAATTTAATGACTAGATGCAGAAACGCTGTTAGTAAAAAAATTTGAGGTCACTTTCAACCTTCCACCTGTCACTCACTTGGCGTAGGCCTTCTCCAGCAGAGCAACCCAAAAAGCAGTGGGGGATTGGCAGCGCGAGAAGCAGAGCTTGCCGCTGAGGCAGGGCAGCCGGTCGTCAACGGTTACCTCTGTCCAGCAGCCATGCTGCCAGAGACGGAAGAGGAAGGAGCCCCGGTACCCCCTCTCCCCCCACTGGGGCTGGGCAGGGGGTACCACCTGGGGGACAGAAAGGGTACAGGGCACTGAGTTTTTCACAGTATTTTGGTATTGATAAAAGTCACCAAGCACTTAATGGACTAGGTCAGTGGCAGAAGCATAGTGTATTTGCTGTAAGACTTGAATTTGTGGTAGTAACCTACAGTTGTAGTTTTACTGTTCACAGCAAAACCAAAAAGCAAAAAAATACTTCAACGCAAAAACATGCGTGACTCGTTTCAGGAAACTAGACGTATGTCGCTGCTTCACAGGAGCGCCATTTGAACGTAACCTTTTTTTTAAAAATCAAAATGTGTTTTTTGGCAGAAATGCCTTCTGAAACATGTGAACGTTCATGTGCCTTAATAACAAAACTTGTATGCCATCTGTAAATACAAAAAAAATGTTAAATTACAAGCCTAGTTGGTTTAGCCATGGAAAGAGACAGGAACCTTCCCGCTAGCCATGATTGGCTGAGATAATGAGTGGGCTGGACAATCCAAGAGATGAGTTTGGATTGGTCTGCCATGTAGCATGCTTCTGCCTTTAATATGAGCTGGTCAGAATGTGTAGGTAATCGTTTCTAACGGTGCTTTTTTTGGAAGACATCACATAGTAGAACTGCATCAGTGTTGCTCTCCACTTTCGGGACGACCAAGTTTTGAAATCAGTGGAATTAGAGTATGATAGCTAACAAGATGGAGAAAATACTGCCGTTTGATAGCAAATAAGCAGACAGAGTCAAAAAGAGAACACAGAAGGCTCCGGATTACATCTTCAAGCTAAGGGCAATCATGGCATCCGTGACAGAGAGGGAGAAGAGTCCATCCATGTATACGGGTATGAGAGTCTAGCTAGCTACATTTTCAGATATTACACGTTTCAAATTTGGTCAGAAAGTCATTTTAATTTCAAGTTAAAGTGTACTGTTAGCTAGCTAGCTAACGTTAGCTGGCTGGCTAGTTAGCTAACGTTACGTGTATGATCTGTGTAGTAATGTTATTCGTATCACAGAGCCATTTGCATTGCTAGATATAGCCTAATGTTAGCTAGCTAACATTGAACCTGGTTAACTACCTGCAGATTCATGCAGGGAAGTAACGTTATAACTTGGGTTTATGGTTCATTGTTTAGCTAGCTAGCTACATGTCTAAACAAAAGACTCCGCTATGCAAGTAACTATTCCAATAGAATTTGTATGATGTCACTGCAACAACCGTCGCTAGACGTAGCTGGTAAATTCGCTCTGGCTATCTACTCCGATATCAGAGCACACTCAGACGAGTGTCAGAGCGCAGAACAACTGACGAATTTAGGAACGTTCAACACCCGTTGAATATGGCCGGTGTCAGTAAACGTTGGCAAAAAAAGCGTAATTAAATTGTTGCCTGCAGCACAGTTGCATTCACCAACGCTCGGGATAACATGTAAACAGCCTAACCAGCTTTGCTAGGGCGAGTAAAATGGTCAGAGTGAGCTGTTCTTTCATTTGTGTCTGGAAGTAGCTAGCAAGCAAGCCAACGTTAGCCAGTTAGCTTGGGTGCTTGACTGCTGTTGTTAGGACAGAACGTTCGGATCAACCCTACTTTTCGGCCAGAGTGACTAGTGTACACTTCGAGAGCGAAACGCTCTGAATTTACGAACGGCCAATCTTACAACGCTCTGAGTTTACGAACGCCCAGAGCAAACTCTGGCACTCCAGATAAAATGTACGAACACACCCGTAGTATAAACCAGCCTTTAGTGTTGAAATCTTTGGTTGTTTAGTACATAGCCTCACATGTGGGGCTAAAGCTTAAAAGGGTGTGAACGATGCTGATTGGGTGCAGACAAAAAACAGCTCTCCAGTAGGTACCAAAAAATTCAAGGGCCATTTTCTCAAAAGTGTTTGTTAAAAACACCATTTCAAATTTTGCTACGTAAGACCGAATCGAGCCGGTCGGTCACATATACGTTACAGATTTGTGGAGCTTTACTTTGTTCATCAAATGCTGGTACTTCAGTAAGATTGTGCAGGCACAGAGGAACCAGCAGTCTCCCAGGAGGCCTTGCTTTGCATGGCCGTCATTGGTGTTGTCAGGGAAGAGTGCAGGAGACGGGCAGATCTCCTGGAGGGACAGAGAAAGAAATATGTCACCATTAACAGACACACAGAATCATTGTGAGAAGATTACACATGCTTGCTTCCATTATGTGATCAAGTGTTCACAATGTGTTGAGGAAAAAAGAACATGCATTGGAAGGAACACAGAATATAAATCGCATATACAGCGCCTTCGGGAAAGTATTCAGAACCCTTTTCACTCACGACAAAGTGAAAAAAGGTTTTTATACATTTTATCAAATTTTATCAAATTTTTATTACAAATAAAAAACAGAAATACCTTATTTACACAAGTATTCAGTAGGAAAAAAGTCCGTTCTGAGTTTGAAGCCTCAGTCACTGTCAGAGCCAGAGCTGTGGTTGGAGGCCTCGTTGGCAGAGCCCCCTGGTTCTGATCCGTTGTCGGAGCGGCCCCTTTGCTATGAGACTTGAAATTGAGCTCAGGTGCATCCTGCTTCCATTGACCATCCTTGAGATGTTCCTACAACTTGATTGGAGTCCACGTGTGGTAAATTCAATTGATTGGACATGTTTTGGAAAGGCACACACCTGTCTATATAAAGGTCCCACAGTGCATGTCAGAGCAAAAACCAAGACATGAGGTCGAAGGAATTGTCCGTAGAGCTCCGAGACAGGATTCCTTTGAGGCGCAGATCTGGGGAAGTGTACTCAAAAATGTCTGCCGCATTGAAGGTCCCCAAGAACACAGTGGCCTCCATCATTCTTAAATGGAAGAAGTTTGGAACCACCAAGACTCTTCCTAGAGCTGGCCGCCTGGCCAAACTGAGCAATCAGGGGAGAAGGGCCTTGGTCAGGGCGGTGACCAAGAATGTGATGGTCACTCTGACAGAGCTCTAGAGTTCCTCTGTGGAGATGGGAGAACCTTCCAGAAGGACAACCATCTCTGCAGCACTCCATCAATCAGGCCTTTATGTTACAGTGGCCAGACGGAAGCCACTCCTCAGTAAATGGCACATGACAGCCCGCTTGGAGTTTGCCAAAAGGCACCTAAAGACTCTCAAGATTCTCTGGTCTGATGAAACCAAAATGTAACTCTTTGGCCTGAATGCCAAGCTTCACGTCTGGAGGAAACCTGGCACCATCCCTACGGTGAAGCATGGTGGTGGCAGCATCATGCTGTGGGGATGTTTTTCAGCAGCAGGGACTGGGAGACAAGTCAGGATTCCCTGACATTTACTCCTGAGGTGCTGACTTGCTGCACCCTCGACAACTACTGTGATTATTATTATTTGACCATGCTGGTCATTTATGAACATTTGAACATCTTGGCCATGTTCTGTTATAATCTCCACCCGGCACAGCCAGAAGAGGACTGGCCACCTCTCATTGCCTGGTTCCTCTCTAGGTTTCTTCCTAGGTTTTGGCCTTTCTAGGGAGTTTTTCTTAGCCACCGTGATTCTACACCTGCATTGCTTGCTGTTTGGGGTTTTAGGCTGGGTTTCTGTATAGCGCTTTGAGATATCAGCTGATGTAAGAAGGGCTATATAAATACATTTGATTTGATTTGATTGAGGCAAAGATGAACAGAGCAAAGTACAGAGAGATCCTTGCTCCAGAGCACTCAGGACCTCAGACTGGGGCGACAGGACAATGACCCTAAGCACACAGCCAAGACAACGCAGGAGTGGCTTTGGGACAAGTCTCTGAATGTCTTTGAGTGGCCCAGCCAGAGCCCGGACTTGAACCAGATCGAACATCTCTGGAGAGACCTGAAAATAGCTGTGCAGCAATGCTCCCCATCCAACCTGACAGAGCGTGAGAGGATCTGCAGAGAATAATGGGAGAAACTCCCCAAATACGGATGTGCCAAGCTTGTTGTGTCATACCCAAGAAGAGTTGATGCTGTAATCATTGCCAAAGGTGCTTCAACAAAGTACTGAGCAAAGGGTCAGAATACTTATGTAAATGTGATTCCAGTTTTTATTTTTTATTTTTTTTATAAATCAGTCAATTATGGGGTATTGTGTGTATATTGACGAGGGGGGAAAACGATTTAATCAATTTCAGAAAAAGGCTGTAAAGTAGCAAAAAAAATGTAAAGTCAAGGGGTCTGAATACTTTCAGAAGGCACTCTATATTTTATTATGACATATTATTAGTGACCTAAGGCCAATTCTGATTGGATAAGTTGTAGGCCCAGGTCTCACCTGTGGCCGGAGCCATGTGATGTCATCCTGGAACCTGGCGATAGGGGTGGAGTAGTCTGAGAACAGGGAGGAGTCCTCACAGATGAAGGCAGGGTCCTCAAACAGACCCTTGTATTCTACAGCTAAAACAGTGATGGAGATGTTATCAACACTAGAAGGGATATTCAAATCTATTTTATAAAATGTAATTTCCTGCAACATATACAGTTGAAGTCGGAAGTTCACATAGGTTGGAGTCATTAAAACGGGTTTTTCAAACACTTCACAAATTTCTTGTTAACAAACTATAGTTTTGGCAAGTCGGTTAGGACATCTACTTTGTGCATGACACAAGTCATTTTTCCAACAATTGTTTACAGAGATTATTTCACTTATAATTCACTGTATCACAATTCCAGTGGGTCAGAAGTTTACATACACTAAGTTGACTGTGCCTTTAAATGTCTTGGAAAATTCCAGAAAATTATGTAATGGCTTTAGAAGCTTCTGACATCATTTGAGTCAATTGGAGGTGTACCTGTGGATGTATTTCTAGGCCTACCTTCAAACTCAGTGCCTCTTTGCTTGACATCATGGGAAAATAAACAGAAATCAGCCAAGACCTCAGAAAAAAAGTCTGGTCCATCCTTGGGAGCAATTTCCAAATGCCAGAAGGTACCATGTTCATCTGTACAAACAATAGTACGCAAGTATAAACACCATGGGACCACATAGCCGTCATACCGCTCAGGAAGGAGATGCATTCTGTCTCTGAACGTACTTTGGTGCGAAAACTGCAAATCAATCCCAGAACAACAGCAAAGGACCTTGTGAAGATGTTGGAGGAAACAGGTACAAAAGTATCTATATCCACAGTAAAACAAGTCTTATATTGACATAACCTGAAATGCCGCTCAGCAAGGAAGAAGTCACTGCTCCAAAACCACCATAAAAAAGCCAGACTACGGTTTGCAACTGCACATGGGGACAAAGCTTGTACTTTTTGGAGAAATGTCCTCTGTTCTGATGAACCAAAAATAGAACTGTTTGGCCATTATCACCATCGTTATGTTTGGAGGAAAAAGGGGGAGGCTTGCAAGCCGAAGAACACCATCCCAACCGTGAAGCACGGGGGTGGAAGCATCATGTTGTGGGGGTGCTTTGCAGCAGGAGAGACTGGTGCACTTCACAAAATAGATGGCATCATGAGGCAGGAAAATGATGTACATATATTGAAGCAACATCTCAAGACATCAGTAAGGAAGTTAAAGCTTGGTCGCAAATGGGTCTTTCAAATGGACAATGACCACAAGCATACTTCCAAAGTTGTGGCAAAATGGCTTAAGGACAACAAAGTCAAGGTATTGGAGTGGCCATCACAAATCCCTGACCTCAAACCTATAGAACATTTGTGGGCAGAACTGAAAAAGCGTGTGCGAGCAAGGAGGCCTACAAACCTGACTCAGTTACACCAGCTCTGTCAGGACGATTGGGCCAAAATTCACCCAACTTATTGTGGGAAGCTTGTAGAAGGCTACCCAAAACATTTGACCCAAGTTAACCAATCTGAAGGCTATGCTACCAAATACGAATTGAGTGTATGTAAACTTCTGACCCACTGGGAATTTGATGAAAGAAATAAAAGCTGAAATAAATCATTCTCCCTTCTATTATTCTGACATTTCACATTCTTAAAATAAAGTGGTGATCCTAACTGACCTAAGACAGGGAATTTTTAACTATGATTAAATGTCAGGAATTGTGAGTTTAAATGTATTTGGCTAAGGTGTATGTAAACTTCCGACTTCAACTGTAATTGATCCTTCAACATAGCAGTAAAGCGAAATAAATACATAGGCTAATAGCAGCAGTACACAGGTATAGGGGCAACGTAATGTCAAGTTACCAACAGTTGTTTACTAAAAAGAGACTGTCACCCTCAAACTTACCCCGCTCATCTTCCTCCATTGCCTCCCTGTCTTGTCCGGGAATCACCCACGATGCACTACTTCTCCTCTACTCCACAACCAAGGAGCTGGGTTTTTCATGACCCCACCATTCTTGAAAATACAGCATTATGTTTTCTTCAAAATAATCAGAACAGACTGTAATGGCAAGATAAATTGGTAGCCAGCATTTGCATATCAAAACAAACCGCCCAGATAAACAGATGGGCTTTGATGCAAATATAGACTATTAGCTAGATTCACCATTGCTCAATTTAAACCATGCTCCTGTACTCTTTAATTACCATATCCTATAGTGATTCCCTTTATCATTGGCTATGGCCATAGGCTAAAGGGGTCTACACAGAATACACAAACGGAGTCGATGGAGCGTTTTATGTATTTAATGTAACCCTTATGGTGGTGAGAGGAAGCCCAGTGGCCAGTAGTGGGAGAAGATAGAGTGAGATAGATTTTGGCCGACATTCGGCAACTTTTCTCATCGATTAAACATTTGAGCTCAATACAGTTTTCTGTTTCCAAAACTAGAACTGTTCCGAACAGAGTGGACTACGTTTTGTAGACTTTACCCTTTGCCAAAGTAAAAATATAAATAGTTGTTTAGGAGTGCAAGGGCAAATGTAGGTATTGCACACGCGCACTTCACAGACTAGGCGTTCCCTAATGGTAATATGCAAATATATACTAGAACGTGCCAATAGGCTCTCGCTAGCTCGTGCTTGGCTCTGCCCACCTCCTTGCTGGTTCTGCCCACTATGATTAATTTGCTGCCATTGGAAACGGCAAGCTATGGTCATTCTTGGGTTAGTTATAAAGGCTTTGGTAGCGCAGTATCGCAATGTCGTTTTTTTCCGCCATAAAAGGGGCGACTCCTTGAAGTGCGCTCCGACATTCGACGTAATCCCGTGCCACATGCAAATTGTAACGCGCAATATCATCCCGTCAGTAGCCGCGGGGGCAGTGTTGTGTAGGCAATGGAGCTTGCTTGGTTCCTTGATCTGATCTACAGGCTATGCATCGAAGTACCCTATTTGACATTGATAAGCAAACATAATCTCAGCGACTGTTCAAAAGATAAACCAAACAACATTGTAGCCTTATTAGAATCCCCTCCTAAATGTATTTGTGATTGCTGTAACCTAGTGATTCCAGGTTACAGCTGCGAGGCATATTATTTTTCTCCATGACCGAAACTATTTTTAGCTGATATAGGTGTGAATAACAGCTGGTACGCGATGTCTAATATTAAAGAAGACTCAAGGTATTGCTCGCCTGAGGTAAAGTACCTCATGATAAGCTGTAGACCACACTATCTACCAAGAGAGTTCTCATCTATATTATTCGTCGCCGTCTATTACCACCACAAACCGATGCTGGCACTAAGGCCGCACTCAACAAGCTATATAAGGCCATGAGCAAACAAGAAAATGCTCATCCAGAAATGGTTCTCCTAGTGGCCAGGGACTTTAATCCTGGCAAATTTACATCCATTCTACCTCATTTCTACCAGCAACTATGTGCAACCAGAGAAAAAAGAAAAGACCACCTTTACAAACACACACAGAGACGCATACAAATCTCTCCTTCATCCTCCATTTAGCAAATCTGACCATAATTCTATCCTCCTGATTCTGGCTTACAAGCAGAAACTAAAGCAGGTAGTACCAGTGACTTGTTTAATACGGAAGTGGTCAGATGACGCGGATGCTACGCTACAGGACTGTTTTGCTAGCACAGACTGGAATATGTTCCGGGATTCATCCAATGGCATTGAGGAGTATACCACCTCAGTCACAGGCTTCATCAAATAAGTGAATCGAAGACGTCGTCCCAACAGCGACAGTACGTACATATTCCAACCAGAAGCCATGGATTACAGGCAACATCCGCACCGAGATAAAGGCTAGAACTGCCATTTTCAAGGAGCAGGACACTAATCCGGACACTTATAAGAAATCCCGCTGTGCTATCAGACAAACCATCAAACAGGCAAAGCATCAATACAGGACTAAGATTGAATCCTACTACACCGGCTCCCTCAAGGGTGCGTGCTTAGTCCCCTCCTGTACTCCCTGTTCACCCACGACTGTGTGGCCAAGCACCACTCAAACACCATCATTAAGTTTGCTGATGAAACAACGGTGATCAATGAAAATGACGAGACAGCCTATTGGGAGGAGCTCAGAGATCTGGCAGTGTGGTGCCAGGACAACAACCTCTCCCTCAATGTGAGCAAGACAAAGAAGATGATTGTGGACTACAGGAAAGGGAGGGCCGAACAGGCCCCCATTAACAACAACAACAGGGCTGTAGTGAAGCGGGTCGAGAGTTTCAAGATCCTTGATGTCCACATCCCCAACAAACTATCTTGGTCCAAACACACCAAGACAGTCGTGAAGAGGGCACGACAAAAACCTTTTCCCTCTCAGGAGACTGAAAAGATTTGGCAGGGGTCCCCAGATCCGTATTAGGTATTGTGTGTAGGTATTGTGTGTAGATTACTGAGGATTTAATTTAAACCATTTTAGAATAAGGCTGTAACTTAACAAAATGTGGGAAAAATCAAGGGGTCTGAATACTTTCCGAAGGCACTGTATATGGCCAATATACCACGGCTAGGGGCTGTGTCCAGGCACTCCATGATGCGTCGTGCATAAGAACAGCCTTAGCCGTCGTATATTGGCCATATACCACACCCCCTCTGGCCTTATTGCTTAAATAACCTAGGCTACACTTTTACATGTAGGCTAATTATTTATGTATATTTATGCATAATATATGTAAATATTATTGTTGTCCATTTTAGAGGCAATTTTATGTTAATATCTGGCTCAGTTGACAGTTCCATTTATTTATTTTAGTAGTATGCTAATCTTATTAGCCGTTTAAATCACTATGAATGAATGACCTATATGTTATAGAGTAGACCCATGTTGGCATATAACAACAAAAACACGTATTTGAATTTGGGAAGATCATCTTCAGTTTGGGACTATTTAAATTGCACTTCAGGACAATTCTGGGACGGTGATGGAAAAAAAGTTAGTCTACATACATGTAGCAAGCTAGCTAGCTAACATTGGCTAGAAAGTTGAAGTCAGAGGAGAGAGAGAGCGGCGTGCAGCAGTGCGGAGCACAGCGGAGGTGAGGACAGAGAGGAGCCAATTAACTGAATTACTGACTACTAAATAGTCAGGGGTGGCAGGTAGCCTAGTGGTTAGAGCGTTGGACTTGTAACCGAAAGGTTGCAAGATCGAATCCCAGAGCTGACAAGGTAAACATCTGTCGTTCTGCCCCTGAACAAGGCAGTTAACCTTGTTCCTAGGTTGTCATTGAAAATAAGAATTTGTTTTTTAACGGTAAAGGTAAAATAAATGACTGGGACATCAGGCTGCCTGCAGCCACATATTCATTTAAATGTTGTATTAAATAAAAGACAAATAGCAAAATGTTGGGGCTTTTCGGTTTTTCACTTCTATAGTTCATATTAAATAATTTGGTGTAAACCAATAACAAAGGGAGATAAGCAGAGAACAGTTTAAAGTTAGAGCAATTTTACCAGTTGTATTTACATAGATTGTCATTGTAGAGACACCTGTTGGAAACATGTGCCAACTCCACCTGCTGCGTAAAAATTGGGTGCTAGTTTTCAAGCCTTGTGGGCGGGTTGAGTTGTCATAAGCTACTTGAAACGCTGAAATCACATATTGTTACCATAAGAGTGAATAAATACAATTGAGAAAACTGCAAAGAAACCAGGTAATTACCTGAATATTGTCCTGTCAAATCTCTCCCGGAAGGACAGTGACAGCAAGCTGCCCATTCATAATGCGAATCCTTCCATCTTGCCTATGCCGTTCTGTACCATCACTCATTCATATATCTTGATTTACATATTCTTTATCCCTTTACACTTGTGTGTATAAGGTAGTAGTTGTGGAATTGTTAGGTTAGATTACTTGTTGGTTATTACTGCATTGTCGGAACTAGAAGCACAAGCATTTCGCTACACTCGCATTGACATCTGCTAACCATGTGTATGTGACAAATAAAATTTGATTTGATTAATTATTTTTCGACCTGGCAACCCTGCTGCTACTCCAAAAATCACACGTGTACGCACGCACGTAGATCAACAGAGTGGAGTTTGTCTCAAGAGAACAGTAGTAACACAGATAGAACAAAGAGACAGATATTTCACCGGATGTATTAAATGTGAATCATTCAGTTGGCGTTTCCACTCAATACCAAATACGGTGACGGGAGGAAGCCCAGTGGCCACACAGTTTTGCGTTGTTTAGGAGTGCAAGCGCAGACAAAGGGGAAACCGAGACACGTCACAGGGGCTATAAAGATGAAGCATCGTTCAGAACGTTTTCTAACCACCGAATATGGTAGTGGGAGGCAGTCCAGTCGCGGGTATTGGAAGAGGATAGAACTAGGTGAAACTGGCCGACATTCTGCACATTTTCTCAAGGATGAAACATCTTCTCAATATTTTTTCCCAAAACTACAAATATGTTACCAACACAGTGCACTACGTTTTATAGACTTGGCACTTTGCCAAAGTTTAGTTATGTTTTTTATTGCGTTGTTTAGGAGTGCAAGGTCGAATTAAGTGTGTGCACACACGCATTTCACAGGTGAGGCGTTCCCTAGCGGATATATGCAAATAAATGATTGAACGCGCCAATAGGATCTCACTAGCTCACGCTTGGCTCTGCCCACCTCCTTGTTTGTTCTGCCCACTACTATGATTAATCTGCTCCCATGGGAAACGACAGGCTCTGGTCTATCTTGGGTTGGTTATAAACATCTTTGGTAGTAGGCTAGCTATAAAGGTAATCCCATGCAGAAACAATAGAGAACAAACACAATGGCACGCGTATCAGACTAGTCATTAAAGAACCCTGGTTTACAGCCTCAGAGTGAGAGATCTAGCTAGCTACTTGCCAAAGTCGTGCATCGTTCTATGCACTGCAGTCAGCGTTTTTAAAATAATGTGGATGATGGCTAGCTAGCTAACGTTAGTTAGCTTTAGCAAACCAGCTAGCTAGCTAACGTTAGTAAACTAGGCATGTTAGCTAACTACGTTATTACATCGTTATTAGACAATGATAGCATCTACTTGAAACGCTGAAATCACACATTGTTACCATAAGAGTGCATAATACAATTTATAAAACTGCAAAGAAACGTAGCAGGTAATTACCTGAATATAGTCCTGCCAAATCTCTCCCGGAAGGACAGTGACAGCAAGCTGCCCATTCATAATGCGAATCCTTCCAGTTCGCGAGTTTTTGTTATTATGGTGCCACCCCGTGGCTATACATTGCATTACACAAGGTTTATCTGGAATGGACAGGCATCGCGTCACATGACATAACTTTCGCTTGCTTGGATGGAAGTTTGGATATAAGAAAACAGGTTGAGGTTAAGAGGGTTACCGCTGTAGGCTACTTCGAATAACATTTAGCCAACTTTTAGCAGACGCTCTTATCCAAACCAAATTACAGGAGCAATCACGGTTAAGTGCTTAATGATCTTGAGATCAATGCCCTCTCCTGTTTTTTAATATGTGTTTGCACACAATCCGGCTACTGCCCTACACAGGATATTTAATTCTGATTTGTATTCTGAATCTGATTTGGACTTGTCCTTTTGTTTTTGTGTTTTCTTTAGGCCTTCACTGAACGAACGTGTCTAAGGGCCCTAGACCAGACATGCTCAACAGAGACCAACGACTGCTTGCTCACACTAAAGGAAATTACTCTAACACCCTCTACCAGAGACCAGAACAAAGAAAACATGGGTCAATCAAAGAGTACAGAATAAAAGATAAAGGAAGAAAGGCAAATGATATCAGATGAACTCAAAATACTTTCCAGATGTGGACATAGACAAAGCTCTGCTGCAATTCTCATGTCCTAGGTCCTTGGAGAAGCTGATCCAACACTACAAACAAAGAGAGATGGAACTGAATGAAAATGCTAAAGCACGGATAAAGGATCTTACTGAAAAGCTTGTCGGCTTGATTGCGATACCTGATGCTGCAGGCTTGGGGTCCCTGGTTATCTCTATAGTAATAGACAGATTTGTATCTGCCATAGAGCCCCCTAAGGATAGCACAGATTATCTGCTGCGTCGTATCTTTGCAGAGAAGGCCTCCGCTGTGAAAGACCAAATGGATGAGTACCTCAAGAGGCACCTCATGCACATACGCAACAAGGCAGAGCTTAAGAGTGACATCCAGCACGTGGAGCGTAACCTGAGCTTTGCCCTGACTCAGTTGAAGAACTTCATGCTGCTGGACGGACAGATGAGCTCGTGGGCTCTGAGGATGTGGGTCAACGGAGCGTCCTTCCATGTCCAGATGCTGATTCAGCTGGCCAGACTGGATGGGGCCAAAGACAGTGGCCCAGTACAAGGAATTAGTCAAACAACATCCTTCACAGTGCCACAGTGGTTCCTATGAGACAGTTTCAGTAAAGTTATGGTTTTGCTAGAGCTCTGAGATTACTAAATTACATCCAGAATATAGTGGTTTTTAGATATTACCCTATGGTGTGTGTTGAGGTTGGTTATAACCCTGTAGATCCATTTTGATCCCAAGGTGTACTGTCTATGTTCTGTATCATTGTTTGTGTGTCCAGCAGAAAACAAGCAATGGTCAATTGTAACCAACAGGCAGAACTTTTAGCGCTGGATTTCTTGAAACGTTACTAATGGGAGATTACATGCACCTGCGTGTTAAAACAAACTAGCTTGCAACCAAAAACCCACAAGAATAAACCAGCAGACCAGTTGATCTCCCGTTGGAACTGTGTCAAACGAGTTTGATATCAGACGGCTGTGTCTAGGTTCTCTACTCCAGGCCCCAATGAAATACGACCTATCAGGACCATTGAAAAAAGCAAGGCTGGTATTTAATTCAAACTATTTATTGTAAGAATGTATACCCTGTGAATTGTAAGAAACTATAGTACAGTAAACTTTAGTACAGTATAGTTCAGTATAGCTCCTAAATTCTTGTGTATTTTATTGTATTCCTCGTGTTACTATTTTATTTTTAAACTGCATTGTTGGGAAGGGCTCGTAAGCAAGCATTTCACAGTAAAGTCTACACCGGTTGTATTCGGCGCATGTAACAAAATCATTTTGATTTGATTTTACAGGAAAGTAGAGTATAGTTCAGTACAGTACAGTTTAAATCAGTATAGAAAAGTAGAGTACCGTACTGTACTGAACTATACTGCACTGATCTGTACTGTACTTTCCTGTACTGCACAGAACTATACTTGAGTTTACTGTCAAGTACAATACAGTGCATTATAGACATCTATGTTTGGGCCACATTAGAATATACTAATATGTCATTTGACATACCTTGATTCAATTTGAATTGAATGAAAACAGATTTAACAGTATTAACTCAATCATAATTGTCTTCATTAAGTTACCAATTTTAGTTGTAGACAGTACAGGAATACTTTATTTTTCCCTTTTGATAAGAAATGACCATACTGTATTAAGGTTTTATTCATGGGTTAAATGATTTGGAAATTACAAGTAAGTATACCAACATAAGCTTTACATTAACAAAATGTGTAGAGTACATTGTCACAGTAGATTCTCTCTGGTAAATGAGGAAATACCTTATTTCAATTGTATGAAATTATGTGAAATAGTTCTATTTGGACTTAGTCTGCTCAAATATTAGGTTTCATTTTATACTGAACATAATACCCACCAGAGGCATAAATAGTCTTGAAAAATGGTGGCAGCAACCAGGACTTAAAGTTAAACACCGACATCAAATGTAGGGAGCGATAATATGGTGGCCAGTAATGGCTGGTGCTCAGTGTTGGACAGATACCAGCACTGGTGCTCAGTGTTGGTATCCATTGACCTGGAGTATTCAGTGAACCACACCACGATTCCAAAAATATAGCTACGGTATAACGTCTTGTACTGAACATTTACATCTTGACATTGCAGTACTTTTCCCAGCCACAACTACTACACATTCAATAACAAATGAAACGGAATTCAAATGTGGTTCTTAACAGTGGACAGACAGACACCATAACTGGGAAAGAGACTTGTGTCATATCTGTCATCACCCAACAGATTGTTTGTGTGGGTGCCATCACGTTCAGGCTGCGGTCCTTTTGTTCCTTGGGAAGAAAAAAGAATGTTTGGTCATTTACAACATCATATATAGTTCGAACAGTTTTGTGTTACTGTTTAATAAAATGGAAAAGTGTTGCTACTGTGATGGGTTTATCTTACTTTATGTGCTAAATGGCTTCCTCTACCCACTTGCTGTCGGGGTCAGCACAGACAAGTCTGTCCTTCACGGTGGTGGACCTGTTATAAAAGAGAGGAGAGGTGGATTTAGAAATTGTAATGGCAGCCTTCCTCCTCTTCACGAGAAGAGAAGGTGTAGCAGGGATCGGACCAACACGCAGTGTAGCCAGTGCTCAACATGTTTAATAAAACGAAACTGTGAACACTTACAACAATACAAAATAACAAATGTGGCAAACCGATACAGCCCTATCTGGTGCAGAGAAAACACAAAGACAGGAAACAACCACCCACAAAATCCCAACACAAAACAAGCCACCTAAATATGATTCCCAATCAGAGACAACACCAAACACCTGCCTCTGATTGAGAACCATATTAGGCCAAACATAAAAACAGACAAACTAGACACACAACATAGAATGCCCACCCAGCTCACGTCCTGACCAAACACTAAAACAAGAAAAACACACAGGAACTATGGTCAGAACGTGACAGAAATGTTACATCAGATTCAACAATCAATCCAATAATGTCACTTGAACATTCTAAAAAACAATTTTCCTGTTTCTATGTACTGAAGCTGTTTAAAGACAATATAATATACAGTAGCTATACGCTTCCATCACAGCATTGATGTCGCAGATCGCAGATCCCAGTCTCATGTTGGATTCTGTACTCTTTCCGGTTTCGTCACAGGGATAGCGTTCTCTGTGTATTCTGTGCAGCTTCGAGTGGACCTCCACAAGACAGACGGCATCTCAGATATTTAGACGTATTGGTAGAAAAGACATCGTAAAAATAGATTGCCGTTTTCAGGGTAAAAACAAAGAAACAAAGCATAGCTCAAAACAGAAGCAATGCACAACCTTTTCTCTACTAAAATATGACTAAACCCACAATAAATGACAGTTCATGTCCTACTTACTACTTTCGCACAGAGTCGTCAGTGCCACCGGCAGCACATGCAGTGTAGAGAGAGTCACCAGAAGCTTTGTTATCTTGTCAGGTTCAGAGTTCTAGGCAGGCAGTAAAGTTGGATAGATACATGTAACTCTATTGTCCGAATAAGATACAAAGATAATCTGATACAATGATCTGGCATTGTAATGTAGTTTAAATACTTACATAGTTGGAAATATACTGCCTTCTCTGGACCGCAGACTCTTATAAACTTGAATTAGCTAACACCACGTGCCATTGGAACACAGGAGTGATGGTTGCTGATAATGGGCCTCTGTAAGCCTATGTAGATATTCCATTAAAAATCAGCCGTTTCCAGCTACAATAGTCATTTGCAACATTAACAATGTCTACACTGTATTTCTGATCAATTTGATGTTATTTTAATGGACAAAAAATTAGCTTTTCTTTCAAAAACAAGGGACATTTATAAGTGACCCCAAACTTTTGAACGGTAGTGTAAGTAGCCTTCTGTCTTATGTAACCATCCCGAACATAACATATCATACTAATTTCAGTGTCCTGGATTTACATTTACTATGTTACGTCTAGTCATTGAGACCAGGCTGAGTTTTCATATGGTAGTTGTTTAAGGTTAAGTTGTATGTAACAACAGCTTAACTGCAGTTTTCACATTGTACCTACCATTGTAATAACCATGCAAATACATGTTTGTAGTGCTAAAGCAACACCAACATTTGAAATGTTTCAGTATTCATATGAACATGATCAAATGTCCCAATTCAAGCGTTGTGTGACATATGCATGGGTAAAAAGGTTGTGGTTGTCACAGGGACAGCTATGATGCAACAAATGAAGAAGAACTCAAAACCACTTGATAATGACCTATTTAGTTGTCACATCATCACTTCTATGTGTTCCTCTGACCTAGAAAAGAACCATATTATAACCTCAAGACAACCTATATGCAACAGCCCACATCCATGCAAGTCACACACACACACACAGACGTGACTATTGGATTGAACAGATAAGATATTACTTTTCTTTGTCTTTCGTTGAATTGTATTTCAGTGCTGTGTAGATTTATAGCACTACCCAAACAAAGTTACACATGAAAGTTCCTCTCATAGCTCCCCCATTCTCCACACGTTCTAGGAGGGATCCTATAGTGTGGACAATTATTGTTATTTGTTTTTGTTTATTTTTGTAAATTTTTTAATCTCTTTTTCTCCCCAAATTCATGGCATCCAATTGGTAGTTACAGTCTTGTCCCATATCTGCAACTCCCGTACGGACTCGGGAGACGCGAAGGTCGAGAGCCGCGCGTCCTCCGAAACACAACCCAGCCAACCCCACTGCTTCTTGACACAATGCCCGCTTAACCCGGAAGCCAGCCGCACCAATGTGTCGGAGGAAACACCATGCACCTGGCGACTGTGTCAGCGTGCATTGCGCCCGGCCCAGCACAGGGGTCGCTAGTGCACGATGGGACAAGAACATCCCTGCCGGCCAAACCGTCCCGTAACCTGGACGACCCTGGGCCAATTGTGCGCCACCCCATGGGTCTCCCAGTCGCGGTCGACTGCGACAGATCCTGGACTCGAACCAGGATCTCTAGTAGCACAGCTAGCAGTGCGCCACTCGGGAGGCGGTAGTGTGGAATTTTGACCATACATCAGAGCTCTGAGGTCATTATGTAATATTGTCTATGTAAACAGTTCAATAGTTGTCATACGTTTTGTAAGCTTATAGTTTTTGATCATCGTCAGTGCAGCACTCAACCTGAATTCCTAGTTTTCTTACGGATTCTGTGGTGCCATTATGGTTTATTTGCTATCTTACAGATCACGTGAACTCAGGAAAAAAAGAAACGTCCTCTCACTGTCAACTGTGTTTATTTTCAGCAAACTTAACATGTGTAAATATTTGTATGAACATAACAAGATTCAACAACTGAGACATAAACTGAACAAGTTCCAAGACGTGTGACTGACAGAAATGGAAAAATGTGTCCCTGAACAAAGCGGGGGACAAAATCAAAAGTAACAGTCAGTATCTGGTGTGGCCACCAGCTGCATTAAGTACTGCAGTGCATCTCCTCCTCATGGACTGCACCAGATTTGCCCATTCTTACTGTGAGATGTTACCCCCCTCTTCCACCAAGGCACCTGCAAGTTCCCGGACATTTCAGGGGGGAATAGCCCTAGCCCTCACACTTCGATCCAACAGGTCCCAGACGTGCTCAATGGGATTGAGATCCGGGCTCTTCGCTGGCCATGGCAAAACACTGACATTCCTGTCTTGCAGGAAATCACGCACAGAACGAGCAGTATGGCTGGTGGCATTGTCATGCTGGAGGATCATGTCAGGATGAGCCTGCAGGAAGGGTACCACATGAGGGAGGAGGATGTCTTCCTTGTAACGCACAGCGTTGAGATTGCCTGCAATGACAACAAGCTCAGTCTGATGATGCTGTGACACACCGCCCCAGACCATGACGGACCCTCCACCTCCAAATCGGTCCCGCTCCAGAGTACAGGCCTCGGTGTAACGCTCATTCCTTCGACGATAATTGCGAATCTGACCATCACCCCTGGTGAGACAAAACCACGACTCATCAGTGAAGATAACTTTTTGCCAGTCCTGTCTGGTCCAGCGATGGTGGGTTTTTGCCCATAGGCAATGTTGTTGCTGGTGATGTCTGATGAGGACCTGCCTTACAACAGGCCTACAAGCCCTCAGTCCAGCATCTCTCAGCTTATTGTGGACAGTCTGAGCACTGATGGAGGGATTATGCATTCCTGGTGTAAGTCGGCCAGTTATTGTTGCCATCCTGTACCTGTTCCGCAGGTGTGATGTTCAAATGTGACCGATCCTGTGCAGGTGTTGTTACACGTGGTCTGCCACAGCGAGGACGATCAGGTGTCCGTTCTGTCTCCCTGTAGCGCTGCCTTAGGCATCTCACAGTAATTTACTGCCCTGGCCACATCTGCAGTCCTCATGCCTCCTTGCAGCATGCCTAAGGCACGTTCACGCAGATCAGCAGGGACTCTGGGCATCTTTCTTTTGGTGTTTTTCAGAGTCAGAGTCACTGACCTTAATTGCCTACCGTCTGTAAACTGTTAGTGTCTTAACGAGGTGCGTGTTCATTAATTGTTCATGGTTCATTGAACAAGCATGGGAAACAGTGTTTAAACCCTTTACAATGAAGATCTGTGGAGTTATTTGGATTTTTACAAATTAACGTTGAAGGACAGGGTCCTGAAAAAGTGACGTATCTTCTTTTGCTAATTTTATTATCTGATCAATATCACAATCTCAAATGTGCCATTCACCAGGCCACAAAGGCCACAAACAGTGGCAATCCCTTGGTATGACTGTATAGCCTTACCCATTGGGGTAGATCAACTGAAAAATCTGATAACTGTATATACACACTTTTAGAAAAAAAGTGTGTATATATAAATAAATAAAAAGTGTGCTATCTGGAACCTTAAACAGTTCTTCGGCTGTCCCTATAGGAGAACCCTTTGAAGAAACCCTTTTGCTTCCAGGTAGAACTCTTTTGGGTTCCATGTAGAACCCAAATCACTGCAAAGGTGTGAATTTGAGACCAACGTGTTGTTCTGTTTGAATATAGGCCTTGATTTGGTTATGAGGCCAAAAGTGCATTATACTGTGACACTATTTTGTTGTTGTACGATTTTTTTTATTTTTATGAACAATAGAAAACATACACAAATCAAATCAAATCAAGTTTATTTTATATAGCCCTTCGTACATCAGCTAATATCTCGAAGTGCTGTACAGAAACCCAGCCTAAAACCCCAAACAGCAAGCAATGCAGGTGTAGAAGCACATACAAACGACAACATCATACAAACATCAACAACATCACATCTGCCCAGACCCACTAGCACACATCCCCATATCAAATGCCCGCGTCACCTTACACCACATGGCCTCAAACTGCACCATTTTGTTTTTCTCGGTAGCCCACGCACTTATATTTTTTTGTTAATAAAGCATTTTATCTTACCATTGCGTTAATGATGGAGGATTGGTTAATTTCCCGTTTTTAAGTATACGTTTATTTAAGAAAAGTATTGTCCAACCCATGGGATATGTCACTGTTCCATCATATGCCATGTCTTGAAATATACAGACGGATTAAAAGTAAACTTTCTACTTGTCACTTCTGCTCCCCCTCGTCTGGTGCTCATCATTACGCACCCCTGTCACCATCGTTACGCGTTCATGGGACTCACCTCGACTCTATTACTTTATTGATTGCCTCCACTATATTTGTCACTGGCCTGTCAGGCTCGCCCAGGTGGGATGCCGGGCAAAAAAAATTCAAGTTGAAATTTGGGGATTTTTTCCAAGTCAAAATGTGATTTAATTTGCATGTACAGTGGGGGAAAAAAGTATTTAGTCAGCCACCAACTGTGCAAGTTCTCCCACTTAAAAATATGAGAGAGGCCTGTAATTTTCATCATAGGTACACTTCAACTATGACAGACAAAATGAGACAAAATAATCCAGAAAATCACATTGTAGGATTTTTAATGAATTTATTTGCAAATAATGGTGGAAAATAAGTATTTGGTCAATAACAAAAGTTTATCTCAATACTTTGTTATATACCCTTTGTTGGCAATGACAGAGGTCAAACGTTTTCTGTAAGTCTTCACAAGGTTTTCACACACTGTTGCTGGTATTTTGGCCCATTCCTCCATGCAGATCTCCTCTAGAGCAGTGATGTTTTGGGGCTGTTGCTGGGCAACACGGACTTTCAACTCCCTCCAAAGATTTTCTATGGAGTTGAGATCTGGAGACTGGCTAGGCCACTCCAGGACCTTGAAATGCTTCTTACGAAGCCACTCCTTCGTTGCCCGGGCGGTGTGTTTGGGATCATTGTCATGCTGAAAGACCCAGCCACGTTTCATCTTCAATGCTCTTGCTGATGGTTGGCTTTGTTACTTTGGTCCCAGCTCTCTGCAGGTCATTCACTAGGTCCCCCCGTGTGGTTCTGGGATTTTTGCTCACCGTTCTTGTGATCATTTTGACACCACGGGGTGAGATCTTGTGTGGAGCCCCAGATCGAGGGAGATTATCAGTGGTCTTGTATGTCTTCCATTTCCTAATAATTGCTCCCACAGTTGATTTCTTCAAACCAAGCTGCTTACCTATTGCAGATTCAGTCTTCGCAGCCTGGTGCAATTTTGTTTCTGGTGTCCTTTGACAGCTCTTTGGTCTTGGCCATAGTGGAGTTTGGAGTGTGACTGTTTGAGGTTGTGGACAGGTGTCTTTTATACTGATAACAAGTTCAAACAGGTGCCATTAATACAGGTAACGAGTGGAGGACAGAGGAGCCTCTTAAAGAAGAAGTTACAGGTCTGTGAGAGCCAGAAATCTTGCTTGTTTGTAGGTGACCAAATACTTATTTTCCACCATAATTTGCAAATAAATTCATAAAAAATCCTACAATGTGATTTTCTGGATTTTTTTTCCTCATTGTGTCTGTCATAGTTGAAGTGTACCTATGATGAAAATTACAGGCGTTTCTCATATTTTTAAGTGGGAGAACTTGCACAATTGGTGGCTGACTAAATACTTTTTTGCCCCACTGTATTTGACAATATCTACATTGGCCAATCCAAAATTGCTTTTTAAAGCTGTCATGGAAATACAAGCATTTCCTATTACCAAGTCATTTACGGTTTCTATGCCTATAGTTTTCCATGTGGTCCAATTTAACTGTGAATTCTGAAAAACTATTCAAGAATTATTCCATAAGGTTGTGTTTTTAGGGAGTGATATTGGTTCTTGTAAAATAAAAAAATGTCTCCACGTATTCTGAAAATATTTTTAGCAAAGGGGGCATTGAGTTTTCAGTATTGGTCAGGTATATCAGGAGATCATCTCTAAATAAGTTTAGTTTATATTCACTTTTACCAATACTGATACTTTGGTTTGGGTGCTGTCTAATTCTTTCTGCAAGCGGTTCAATTGCCAGTGCAAACAGGAGGGGGGAGAGGGGACTTCCCTGTCTTGTGCCCCTTTCTAAAGCAATTTTATCAGATAATGTATTATTTGTGTATATTTTAGCTTCAGGACATGTATATCATATTTTTATCAAATGTATTATTTCAGCTGGAAAGTTGAAAGCTTCCAAAGTTATTTAAACTTTATTTAACTGTTCTTAAGTCAGTTAAGAACAAATTCTTATTTACAATGACGGCCTACCGGCCAAACCCTAACCCCGGACGACACTGGGCCAATTGTTGTGCACCCTATGGGACTCCCAATTACAGGCAGTTGTGACACAGCCTGGAATCAAACCAGGGTCTGTAGTGATGCCTCTAGTCCTGAGATGCAGTGCCTTAGACCGCTGCGCCACTCGATAGTCTATACTGTAAAAATGTTAAATTGACGCTTGGAAATATGTTTGAGTAGCTCATAAAGGATCATAGGACAGAGTATCAACTCATTGTACTTTGTAGTACATTTTAACCATCTGAGGATAAATGTTTGAATAAACAAATAACATTTGTGTTAAAACATCCCTTGTTGTCCGTCTTTTGAGTAATGTTGTTCGCTTTCTTGCTCAATGTGGGTTAGTGATGGGGAAATTCTTTCGTGGGACGTTGCCATTAAGGGGTGGGTAAGAAAGCCTATTTCAACTCTCAAAGCAGACGTTTCCACCTGCAGAAGGAGTATATATAGAGAGTAGGACCTCACACAGCCACTGAAGCTTTCTCTTTGAAGACAAGACAGCAGCTCAACTCATCCCTAACCACAGCATCACAGAAGAAGAAATGGCCCAGATGAGAGCCCCTGTGATTGTACTGCTGGTGCTACTGGCTTTGGGGGTCTTTGCTAAGGAAACTTCTGCAGCTAAACAACGTAAATATTGTGCTGTGAAAGTTTTGTCTTAGTCTGAGTCTCTGTGTTTAATTACTGAATACAGAAATAAACAACTGGACAATTAGGGTAATATTTTGTGTTTCTCAACATTCCTCGTAAATCCTTCATTTGTTCCTTTTTGACAGCACGTCGTAGGAGAGGATGCTGTGAGAGTTATACTCCTCGTAAAATACCTTTTGCAGTTATCGAAGGCTATACACTACAGACCATATCAGAAACCTGCCGTATCTTTGCCATCAGGTGAGTTTCTTTGGAGTATCTGATTGCATTGTATGGCAAGTGATAAAGCCAGAAGAATGCCATTAAAGCTACTATAAATAGCCTACTGTACTGTAGTTTTAGCAATCAAACAATTATACAATGCTGTAAGTGTAAAAACAGAGAGTTGAATATGAACTTATGCTTTATGTCTCTTCCAGGTTCCACACTGAAAAGGGTAAGGATGTGTGTGCAGACCCAGACAAGAACTGGGTGAAAGAGCACGTCAGCCGACTGGGGTAAGAATCATTCTCATGAACAGAGACTAAAAGTGAGACTAAAAGTGTGGTTGTAGCCGTGACAACACAAATGAATGATATCCATTTGACATTTTATATCCGTTTTAGGACCAAAGCGGCTCACATCAAGACCTCACAGGCCAAATCCAACGATGACATCACAACTATCAGAGGGGGACTCAGGGTATAAAGGAACAGTACGCAGTCAGAAACTGAACACAACACCCACTGTTAATCTGTCCTCTCAGCACCAAGAATAAAATCAATGACAAGGGTGTCACAAGACCTGTTTCTTCTAAATTCTATATTTTCTGGGATGATTTTATGTGAATATATTTTGTAAATATGAAGGATATTGTTATAATACAATTTTTTTATATACAAGAGGCTTATGATCTCATTGTGAGACCATCAGAAAAGTCATACTTTGTGTGTTTTTAATTCATAAACTTTTGTTACTTCTGTTACATTTTGTCATCTGTAATAAATGTGTTATATTTTACTAAGAATACATACCTGTGTTTTCATCTTGTGTGTGGTGAAAGGAAGAGGTAGCATAGAAAGCACAGTGACAGATAACGGATAAAGCAGATAGAGAAGATATTGTGTCGGCCTAGTTACTGTGTGAAGTACACTACATCATGAGAGTTCACCAGTGGATGGATCACTTGTAGGGCTTCTTATAAAAGTAATCCTTGTATGCACTGTTAAAACAGAAAGACTGAAAACACCATGATCGTGTAGTCAAACCATGAAAAGTAGTGCATCCTTAGCTGAGATCTGGTGTTTGGAGGGTGTTTGAATGTCACCCCAATGTAAGTGTTATAATACACTGAATGTATTTCAAAACAGAATGGAAGTACTCGGAAACACCGAAAGTGGTCCTTCAATCGGAACATTGGTGGGTTCTTGTTAGTACTGTGAAAACCGTTGTTGGTGTTTTCGTGCATGTAAAAGGCATCATCAAAACACAAGAAGTATGTTATCGCAGTCTCTCATACAATCAAATGGTTTTAAATTGCAAAGGATTTATAGCGTTAATATTGATTGACGATGATTTTTCAGATAATATTTTAATTAATTGGAGAGTACAACAGGTCAGCCACCAGGGGAAGACTCGTCGAGGCCTGGTGACAGACGGAGTCTACATCACGAGGCGATGGCTCCCTCTGCTGGACATGCCTGGTCTCGACGGGCTCTCCGGCCAGGACAAATTGGGGCTGATTGTGGTTAGTGAGTAATCAAGGGGCTGATCGCTCACCAGCTGGACGAGTCCCATAAAGCTGCCGGAAGGGCAGCACACGGGAAAGGGGACTGGGGGAAGAGAGGTTGCTACTGTATAGTCGTGCTCAGTCCCAGGGATAACGGAGGGAGCTCAGTATTGTTCCCCACAGGAGACAGCAAGACCCGGAGCCCAGATTATGGTATTCCGGAGAACTATTATTTTCTTTTTGTTTGTTATTTAAATAAACACCTTTGAAACTGAGATAACCCAACTCTGTCCGTGTCTGATCTGTGTAAACGTCTTGACCAACCCCCCTGGTCTGCCACAAGTGGTGGTGAGCATTCTGATAACGTGGTCAGATCAGGGTTGACGTTTATGCAGCATCAGCATGGACGAGTTGATAGCTCAGTTCGTCTGGGCCCAACAAGCACAACAGGCGGTTCAGGAACGAACGTTGGAGGAACAGGGCTACAAAATGTTCGCCACGTTGAGGAAATCCGGAAGCTACAAGGAGGAGCTCCTACTGAATCACATCCAAACCAGTTTTTAATCAAGCTAACGGAAGACGACGACATCGAAACATACCTCTGTACGTTTGAACGGACAGCACTACGGGAAGGATGGCCAAGGCCGAAGTGGGTAAGTCGGCTGGCCCCGTTCCTCTCCGGGAATGCCCAAAATGGACCTTAATGACGAACAAGCGGCTAACTACGATGGACTCAAATGGGAGATACTCAGCCACTATGGGTACAGCCTGGCCCGTCGGGCCCAACTGTTCCACAACTGGAGGTTCGTGGCTGACGCACCCCCCCGAGCCCAGATGAGCAGCCTACTGCGCGTCACCAGGGCATGGCTCCTAACCAACGTATCCACCCTCTCCATCCTAGACAAAGTGGTCCTGGATCGCTTCTTACGGGCCCTACACCACAATATGAAGAGAGCAGTGAGTCTATGCACACCCCAGACCTTGGAGGGCCTCCTGGGAGCAGTGAAGACGCATCAGAACACTGAGGCCCTGCTGAGTGGGAGCCGGGCCGATTTGGGGACCCGTCCGAGGGGACGGAAGGACAGCCCCACCCCTGTATACCCCGAACCGACAGCCAGCAGGGCCAAAGGGCCGCAGACCGGTGGAGAGATTGTTGGGGGAGAGCCGACCCGCCCCTGACGCCCCCAGGTAGATGGAGACCAAAGCAGGTGTTTTGAGTGTGGCCTGGAATTGTCCGCCTCGAGAAGAGTCGATGCTGTCAGCAAACCCCGGAAGCGAGGTGGGCCAGAACTACGTCACCTCCTGTTGGGCACACCACGAACCAACGGCACCCATGGTCCCGGTGAAGGTTGACGGACACGACACGGAAGCTCTATTAGACTCCGGAAGTATGGTTACGCTCGTAACCACGAGCCTGCTGAATCAGGAGACCGAATGTGGTAGGGAGATGTCCATATCCTGTGTCCACGGTGACACAAAGCGTTATCCAACCGTACGGGCTAATATCGTGACACCACAAGGGAGCTGCAAGATGATGGTGGGTGCCGTATTGGTGATGCCGGTACACCTCCTCGTGGGACGAGATTGTCCGCTGTTCGCGGCACTGTGGAGGCACGAACTGAGGAAATAGGTACGACCCGGCCGAAGACAAGAGCGGGGACAACCCGTCGCCTGCGCGGTCCGGAAGCAAGCGGTTGACAAACCCAGATCTACGTGTCAAGAGTCGGAGTCGGTAGGGACGGAGTCGGAGTCGGAAGGGACGCCGGGAACCCGACCCCCCTGGTGAACCCATCCTCAATTTCGAGGGACAAGTCGAGACACCCACTGGGGGCCAACTGAGGGGACAATTCGGGACTGCCGAGTGGGAGGATACGAACTTGAAAGCTGCTGATGGACAGCTACTTCTGAGGGTGAGTGACTGGCGATACCCCCGTTTCCAAATCAAGAATAACCTTTTGTATCAGCAGTCACGCCAACAGGGGGAACTTCAAGAGGTACTGTTGCTTCCCCAACGGTATGTGGGAACCGTTCTTCAGCTGGCCCACAGCCACCTGTTGGGTGCGCACCTGGGAATAGAGAAGACCCGGAAATGGATCGCCGCCCGGTTCCACTGGCCTGGGATGAGGAGGGCCGTGGAAGACTATTGTCGCAGCTGCCTGGAGTTTCAAATCACAGCGAGAACCCAGAGCGTTGTCAGATTGTCCGTTTGTAAGTTCAGAGTGTTTTGCTCTCAGAGCATTCATAGCACACAATGGACGCTCCGGCCAAGGAGTTATGGTAACCCAAAAAGTTAAAATCGTCTTACCCGGAAAACATTACATTTATAATTTCTCACTTGCTTTTTTCAAATGTCAAATGTCATTTTCTTTAGTAAAGTCTACACCTGACGTATTCAACACATAATAATCTTTTATTTTGCAACGATTGTTCCCTTATAATACAAAATTACATTTATACCCTCTGTCCTCTTGACCCAAATAACCAATGCCCCATTTAGATTAGTCACATGCACAGGGTCTCAGGTGTAGTTGCAGGGTACAGTGAAATACTTCAACGCCGCGCTCCAACAGAGCATGAGTGAAACAATTTAAAAAAATATATATGATTCTAATTTTGTATCCTCCCATAAGTAGCTACCATACCAGAATATGACCCACAGACATGGACCTTCGTGAAAATCATCATAAAACTTTATCACCCCTGTCACGTCTACTCCTGCTCCCCCTCACTTGAGCTCATTGTCGCCAGTTCATTCATTATTACACACACCTGCCAACATCTTTATGCGCACCTGCGCCTCATGAGACTCACCTGGACTCCATCACCTTCCTGATTACCTCCCCTATGTATGTCACTCCCCTTGGTTCTGTCCTGAGGAGTTATTGTTTCTGTTTCATGTCTGTACGCTACTCGTGTTTCTTGTTTTGTTCCATGTTCGTTTATTTATAGAATTCACTCCCAGTACATGCTTCCAGATTATTAGCGTACACGTTACAGAATAAGGGCTCCCCAAAGGGAAGCAACAGGGATTTTTCCGTTTTTTTTTTTACTGGTAACATCGGGTCCAAGGGCGGCTGCCGACGCAACCGGGGATGCCTCAGCTGGCTCGATTGGTTCACAAGCCTCGGTTGGCTCGTCAGACTTACATTGCCGAAGCTACCGGGGAGGCCTCAGCCGGCTCGTCAGGCTCCCGCGCCTCAGCCGGCTCTACAGGTTCCCTCGCCTCAGCCGGCTCTACAGGTTCCCTCGCCTCAGCCGGCTCTACAGGTTCCCTCGCCTCAGCCGGCTCTACAGGTTCCCTCGCCTCAGCCGGCTCTACAGGTTCCCATGCCTCAGCTGGCTCTACAGGTTTCCGCGCCTCAGCAGAAGCGACCGGCCCACTCTTGGTCCTCGGTCTGGTCGGCGTCCTGCGGCTGGAGCCGCGAGTCAAGGAGGGGATACAGTCACGTCTACTCCCGCTCCCCCTCTCTGGCGCTTGTTGTCGCCAGTTTATTCATTATTACACACACCTGCCACCATCGTTACATGCGCCTCATGAGACTCACCTGGACTCCATCACCTTCCTGATTACCTCCCCTATATATGTCACTCCCCTTGGTTCTTTCCTGAGGTGTTATTGTTTCTGTTTCATGTCTGTACGCTACTCGTGTTTCTTGTGTTGTTCCATGTTCGTTTATTTATAAAATTCACTCCCTGTACATGCTTCCCGACTATTAGCGTACATGTTACAACCCCAAAGTGGACAAGTAAGTGAAACAGTTTTGGGATGCTTACAGTGACTCAAATTAAGAAAAGGATTTTTTTCATGTATGTCCTTGTCCTGCATTGTGTAGTCCATATTTTTCTCTAAGTGTGTTTAATATGCATTTTTCTGCTGTTAATTCAGAATCCATTCAGTTTATGCATAATTTGAGCAATACAAAGTCTATTGTCATTGATATCATAAAAGTGTGCTAGTGGTTAGCTGACTAGTTGACTGACTGACAAAAAGCTCTACACAGACTCCCAGTGATGACAACAATGCAATTCTAGAGCTTCATGCTAAGATTTGAGTGGATTGTTTTTCATTTGAATTAGCTATCCATCATTTTTCCTTGTCTGAAGTATCAAGTCGTACGTCCATTTTAATGACACTTTCCATCCACCTGATGGGGTTCTTTTGAGAAAAGATCGGGTCACTATCAGAGGCCTCGTGATGGCGTGTCCTTTTCATAGGAGTTGAGGCAGACTCTGGCAACAATGGAGGTGGTGTCATAAGGGTACTTGTGTCAAATTATACACTTTTATTCTGAGGTCTTGCCTGACAAGTTGTGAAAATAGTAAATGAATAGTGAATTTAATGATTTTTTGGAGGTTGCTAAACCATTGCAATCACATTGCTAGACATGTTATGATACCCACCTGCTTCTTCTGGTAGGTCCTGGCATCCATAAAAAAATTGTTTAACCTTTATTTAACTAGGCAAGTAAGTTAATAACAAATTCTTATTTACAATGACAGCCTACCCTGGTCAAACCCTCCCCTAACAGCACTGGGCCAATTGTGCGCCACCCTATAGGACTCCCCATCATGGTCAGTTGTGATACAGCCCAGAATCGAACCAGGGTCTGTAGTGACACCTCTAGCACTGCAATGCCTTAGACCGCTGCGCCACTCGGGAGCCTGACCAGGGAATCACTCTGGCACCCAATGATGCACTTTGTCTGGCAGAAAAACAGGGTCAACGGTTGTCACCATCCCTCAATTATAAACATAGCTCGAGAAATAACGTAATCTCATTTGTAATATAATTATATTCTTTATAGATGTAGACTGACTGGCCCCAAATTGGATAAGTGTCACGCCCTGACCATAGTTTGCTTTGTATGTTTTATGTTTTTTTTGGTCAGGGTGTGATCTGAGTGGGCATTCTATGTTGTATGTCTGGTTTGTCTATTTCTATGTGTTTGGCCTGATATGGTTCTCAATCAGAGACAGGTGTTTTGCGTTGTCTCTGATTGGGAACCATATTTAGGTAGCCTGTTTTGTGTTGTGGGTGATTGTCTATGTGTAGTGTTTAGTGTCAGCACTATTTGTTATTTACTTCACGGTCGTCGTTTATTGTTTTTGGATTAGTTTCGCTAAGTGTTCTCTTTCTATTAAATACAAGATGAACACATACCACGCTGCATATTGGTCCTCCGATCCTTCAAACTTTTCCTCCTCAGTCGAGGAGGAGGAAGACAGCCGTGACAATAAGATTCAGGTTGGTGACGCTGTTACACCATGCAACCAACTTTGACATGTTTTGCTATGGCCCTCGGGTTGGTTTGAATTTGTTGCTGCTAGTTGTAGTCAGACATGAGTTAGCTATACCGCCATACAGTAGCTGCATACAATATTTATTTGTGCCCTAGACATGGGTTACACCTCAGAGGCTAATGACTGTTTCATCTAAATTACACTAATGCAGCGTGGTATGGAAATACAGTATGATGACATTGCTAAAGTAGGCAAATAATTTGTAGGAAACAACTTTGCCATATTATGATGTCAAATTTACTTTAGAGAGATTTCAATCTTGCCATAACTGTTACTAGCAAATTTGATAAAAAAATAGCTAGCAATATTAATACGGTGGTCCCCACAATCTTAGTTAGCTGGCGTAAGGTGTACTGCATCTAAAGTTAATCTGGCGACATCACAATCATGAGAAAAGGTTTTCCTACTAACTATTTGCCTTCTTGTGAAATGTTATCGTGTTTCCAAGCCAAATCTAAGCCATATTGAGGCAGGTTAACGTTAGCCAGCTAGCTAGTCTCAAATGTCCGTGATCCTTTGAACGTGTTGGATGGGGGCGATGAAAGAAAGGATCCCTATTCAATGAAGAGAAGCGAGGTGGCAGAGGGGCGATTTGCACTTGGAGCTTGGCAAAAGGAAGCATGATTTGTTGACACAATTGTAATCCAAACCCAACCTTAATTTACTTGTTGTGACACACTGAGGTTCCAAACTCCATTTCAGACAATACTGACTTTATGACTATAATGATCCTATTTAAACTTTGTAGTCAATTTTGACTCGTGAATAAATGTTTCTGACTCATATCGATGCCACGTAGGCATTTCAAAAGGATTAATTGATTTATAGGGGCAGTCGCTCCTAAACATTGGTGGCAGCTCAGTTGCCACTAGTTCCATTTCAGTCAGGCAACTTCATTACAACATACTATGGGGAGTTGCACTCTTGCGACTTCGGTCGAAAGATCTACAATCACGCCTGACAAGGCCAGGTGATAAGCCTGAGGCTGGATTCATTCTTTCAATTATTTCGCTTATCACCTCGGTGTAAACAGGAACGATTTACACTACTAAAACAAACAATTAGTTATTCTTCAATTTGCTGGTGCAATGAGTAAGATGGCTAAGAAAACGACCGAGACGGCAATGCCTAAAACGGGTTTGGGGTTAAGCACATGCCCCCAGTCATGCGATTATAGCATTTCTCTGAAAGATACTCCCAATCTATGAGCAGTTTGTCTTGGATTGGATCACGCTCAGGCGCGCTCGCTCGAACCAGTCCTGTGCACCAGTCCATGTGTCCATTGCCACGCACTACGTGCAAATTCCCTGGAATGACGTGTAGCATTCTTCAGGAAGCTTGTAATTACCAATGGCGACTTTCCCCAGATGCCGGTACCTCGACTGGGAGCGAGGCACAGGAAGCGGAGATGGATTGGGTGGTCGGAGCAGATGTCTGGCCCGCCAGACAGGAGCAGCCAGAGCCGCCCGCCAGACAGGAGCAGCCAGAGCCGCCCGCCAGACAGGAGCAGCCAGAGCCGCCCGCCAGACAGGAGCAGCCAGAGCCGCCCGCCAGACAGGAGCAGCCAGAGCCGCCCGCCAGACAGGAGCAGCCAGAGCCGCCCGCCAGACAGGAGCCGCCCGCCAGCCAGGAGCAGCCAGAGCCGCCCGCCAGCCAGGAGCAGCCAGAGCCGCCCGCCAGCCAGGAGCAGCCAGAGCCGAGAGCCAGCCAGGACCAGCCAGAGCAGCCAGCCAGCCAGGACCAGCCAGAGCCGCCAGCCAGCCAGGATCTGCCAGAGCCGCCAGCCAGCCAGGATCTGCCAGAGCCACCAGAGCGGTTATTAAATATGATGGAGTGGGGACAACGTACCGCACCCGAGCCGCCGCCGTAGGAAGGCCCACCCGGACCCTCCCCTTCTGTGTCAGGTTTTGCGGCCGGAGTCCGCACCTTTGGGGGGGGGGGGGGGGGGGGGGGTACTGTCACGCCCTGGTCTTAGTATTCTTTTTTTCTGTAATATTTTGGTTAGGTCAGGGTATGACAGGGGGCATGTTTGTGTGTATTTGTCTCGTCTTGGGTGGTTGTTTTGTAGAGGTTATGGGGTTGTGTTTAGTGTAGGTGTCTAGGTAAGTCTATGGTTGCCTGAATGGTTCTTAATCAGAGACAGCTGCATTAGGCTATTGTGGGTAATTGTCTATGTTTAACGTTTGTAGCTTGTGTATGCACTTACGTTTGTAGCTTCACGGTCGTTTGTTGTTTTGTAAAAGTGTTTGTTTTTCGTGTTTCGTCTTCTCTAAATAAAAGAAGATGTATTTCTCTCATGCTGCGCCTTGGTCCACTCTTCCTCAAAGTTACGACGGTCGTGACACAGGCTCAGGGTCAGGTTAGGCAGAGGTCAATAATACAGAGGTGGGGCAACGGTACTGGACGGTAGGCAGGCTCAGGGTCAGGTTAGGCAGAGTGGTCAGGCAGGCGGGCTTAGAGTCAGGACAGGCAAGGGTCAAAACCAGGATGGCGAGAAAAAGAAAGACTGGGAAAAGTAGGCAAATCCTTTGTAGGAAACAACTTTGCCATATTATGATGTTGTCAAATTTTAGAGATTTCAATCTTGCCATAACTGTTACTAGCAAATTTGATAAAAATGGCTAGCAGTACTAATACGGTGGTCCCCACAATCTTAGTTAGCTGGCTTAAGTAATACTGCATCTAAAGTTAATCTGGCGACCTCACAATCATGAAAAAAGGTTTTCCTACTAACTATTTGCCTTGTGAAATGTTATCGTGTTTCAAAGCCAAATCTAAGCCATATTGAGGCAGGCTAACGTTAGCCAGCTAGCTAATCTCAAATGTCCGTGATCCTTTGAACGCGTTGGATGGGGGCGATGAAAGAAAGGATCCCCATTCAATGAAGGTAAGCGAGGTGGCAGAGGGGCGATTTGCACTTGGAGCTTGGCAAAAGGAAGCATGATTTGTTGACACAATTGTAATCCAAACCCAACCTTAATTTACTTGTTGTGACACACTGAGGTTCCAAACTCCATTTCAGACAATACTGACTTTATGACTATAATGATCCTATTTAAACTTTGTAGTCAATTTTGACTTGTGAATAAATGTTTCTGACTCATATCGATGCCAAGTAGGCCATTTCAAAAGGATTCATTGATTTATAGGGGCAGTCGCTCCTAAACATTGGTGGCAGCTCAGTTGCCACTAGTTCCCTTTCAGTCAGGCGTGGGAAGTGGGATCCCACTTCTGACACCAATGTAATGAAACAGCAGGGAGCAGGTCTCGAACCCTCGACCTCCTAGCCCGAGGTCCGGCGCGCTATCGACTGTGCCGCAAAAGCATGCTCAAGCGGCAGAGTCGATTTCCGCGCTTATAAACCCAGGGTCTTTACAATACTATGGGGAGTCGCACTCTTGCGGGGGGGGGGGGGGGGGGGGGCGGGGGCGAATAGGTAGTGGGCCAAGGGCAGGTAGGAGACCTGCGCCCACTTCCCAGGCTAACCGTGGAGAGCGGGAGTACGGGCAGACGCAGTGTTACGCAGTAGAGCGCACGGTGTCTCCTGTACGTGTGCATAGCCCGGTGCGGGTTATTCCACCTCCCAGCACTGGCAGGGCTAGATTGAGTATTGAGCCGGATGTCATGAAGCCGGCCCTACATATCTGGCCACCAGTGCGTCTCCTCGGGCCGGCATACATGGCACCAGCCTTACGCATGGTGTCCCCGGTTCGCCTACATAGCCCGGTGCGGGTTATTCCACCTCCCCACACTGGTCGGGCGACGGGGAGCATTCAACCAGGTAAGGTTGGGCAGGCTCAATGCTCAAGGGAGCCAGTACGCTTGCACGCACGGTCCGGTATTTCCGGCGCTACCTCCCCGCCCCAGCCCAGTACCACCAGTGCCTACACCACGCACCAGGCTTCCAGTGCGTTTTCAGAGCCCCGTTCCTCCTCCACGCACTCTTCCTATGGTGCGTGTCTCCAGCCCAGTGCCTCCAGTTCCGGCACCACGCACTAAGCCACCTGTGCGTCTCCAGAGCCCTGTACACACTGTTCCTTCTCCCCGTACTCGTCCTGATGTGCGTGCCCTCAGCCCGGTGCCACCAGTGCCGGTACCACGCACCAGGCAAATAGTACGTTTTGAGAGTCCAGTGTGCCCTGTCCCTGCTCCCCGCATTAGCATGAAGGTGCGTGTCCTTAGCCCGGTGCCTCCAGTTCCGGCACCACGCACCAGGTCTTCAGTGCGTCTCATCCGGCCAGAGCCATCCGTCTCACCAGCGCCATCTGAGCCATCCGTCTCCCCAGTGCTGTCTGAGCCATCCGTCTCGCCAGTGCCGTCTGAGCCATCCGACTCCCCAGTGCCGTCTGAGCCATCCGTCTGCCCAGTGCCGTCTGAGCCATCCGTCTGCCCAGTGCCGTCTGAACCATCCGTCTGCCCAGTGCCGTCTGAGCCATCCGTCTGTCCCGAGCCATTAGAGCCGCCCGTCTGTCCCGAGCCGTCAGAGCCGTTAGTCAGTCAGGAGCCGCTAGAGCCATTCGTCAGCCAGGATCTGCCAGAGCCGCCAACCAGACAGGATCTGCCAGAGCCGCCAACCAGACAGGATCTGCCAGAGCCGCCAACCAGACAGGATCTGCCAGAGCCGCCAACCAGACAGGATCTGCCAGAGCCGCCAACCAGACAGGATCTGCCAGAGCCGCCAGCGAGCCATGAGCGTCCAGAGCCGTCAGCCAGCCATGAGCGTCCAGAGCCGTCAGCCAGCCATGAGCGTCCAGAGCCGTCAGCCAGCCATGAGCGTCCAGAGCCGTCAGCCAGCCATGAGCGTCCAGAGCCGTCAGCCAGCCATGAGCGTCTAGAGCCGTCAGCCAGCCATGAGCGTCTAGAGCCGTCAGCCAGCCATGAGCGTCCAGAGCCGCCAGCCAGCCATGAGCGTCCAGAGCCGTCAGCCAGCCATGAGCGTCCAGAGCTGCCATGTATCCAGAACTGCCCCTCAGTCCAGAGCTGTCTCTCTGTCCGGAGCTGCCCTTCAGTCCGGAGTTGCCCCTCTATCCTGAGCTACCTCTCTATCTTGAGCTACCTCTCTATTCTGACCTACCTCTCTGTCCTGAGCTACCTTGTCCCGGAGCTGTCCCTTATTTTTGTGTGGCCTCTTATATTAGGTGGGTGGAATAGGAGGGTGGTCATTCTGAGGGGGAGAAGTAAGCTGGGATTGACTATGGTGGGGTGGGGACCTCGTCCAGAGCCTGAGCCACCACCGTGGTCAGATGCCCACCCAGACCCTCCCCTAAACTTTGTGCTGGTGCGCCCGGAGTTCGCACCTTAAGGGGGGGGGGGGTTATGTCACGTTCCTGACCTGTTTCTGTTAGTTTTGTATGTGTTAGTTGGTCAGGACGTGAGTTTGGGTGGGCAGTCTATGTTTTCTGTTTCTATGTTTGTTTAAGGGTTGCCTGGTATGGCTCTCAATTAGAGGCAGGTGTTTGGCGTTTCCTCTAAATGAGAGTCATATTAAGGTAGGTGTTTTCACACTGTTTGTTGTGGGTGGTTGTCTCCTGTGTCTGTGTATGTCGTTGTGTCACACGGGACTGTTGTCGTTTTTTTTTTTTTTTTCGGTTTATGTAGTCTGTTCCTGTTTCATGCGTTCTTCGTTATATGTAAGTTCTTATGTTCAGGTGCGTCTACGTCGTTTGTTGTTTTGTAGTTAATCAAGTACAGTTCGTTTTTTGTCTTCGTTGTTTTGTCGTGTCTAAATAAATATCATGTCTAAGTATCACGCTGCGTCTTGGTTCAATCCATGCTCCTCCTCTTCGGATGAAGAGGAAGAGGAGAACCGTTACAGAGTGTGGCGAGTTCAGATAGGAGATCTGCGTCAACTTCCCGTGCTACCCGTGAGGACCCGAAGAAGGAACCAGAGCCAGTCGGGCTGATATTGTAGGTGAGCAATGGGAATGATACAGAGACTGTTAAGGATTTATTGGGGAGTTTGGAGGAGAGTGAAATGAGGGAGCTGCTATGTTGGTGCGTGAGGCACAACATCCACCCGACAGAGCATGTGCGGGATGTGATGTTACCTGAGACAGCTCTCCATGCTCGTCCTGAGGTGCGTGCTAAGCATCTGGGAATGACAGTCCCACGAACCAGGCCTCCTGTGCGCCTCCCTAGTCCTGCACCTCCTGTAGCAGCCCCACGTACTAGCTCTCCTGTGGCAGCCCCTCGTACCAGTCCTCCAGTTCCGGCACCACGCACCAAGCCTCCTGTGCTTCTCCAGAGCCCTGTGCGCCCTGTTCCTGCTCCCCGCACTAGCCTTCAGGTGCGTGTCCCCAGCCCAGTACCACCAGTTCCAACACCACGCACCAAGCTTCCTGTGCGTCTCCAGAGTCCAGTACGCCCTGTTCCTCCTCCCCGCACTAGCCCTGAGATGCGTGTCCCCAGCCCGGTACCACCAGTTCCGGCACCACGCACTAGGCCTAATGTGCGTCTCCAGGGTCCAGTATGCCCTGTTCCTCCTCCCCGCACTAGCCTTAAGGTGCGTGTCCTTAGCCCGGTACCTCCAGTTCCGGTACCACGCACCAGGCCTACTGTGCGCCTCAGCCGACCAGAGTCTGCCATCTGCCCTGAGCCGCCTGCACTGCCCGTCTGCCCAGAGCCGCCTGCGCTATCCGTCTGCCCAGCACCGTCTGAACTGCCGGTCTGTCCCGAGCCGTCAGAGCTGCCCGTCTGTCCCGAGCCGTCAGAGCTGCCCGTCTGTCCCGAGCCGTCAGAGCCGCCCGTCTGTCCCGAGCCGTCAGAGCCGCCCGTCTGTCCCGAGCCGCCCGTCTGTCCCGAGCCATCAGAGCCGCCCGTCTGTCCCGAGCCGTCAGAGCCGCCCGTCTGTCCCGAGCCGTCAGAGCCGCCCGTCTGTCCCGAGCCGTCAGAGCCGCCCGTCTGTCCCGAGCCGTCAGAGCCGCCCGTCTGTCCCGAGCCGTCAGAGCCGCCCGTCTGTCCCGAGCCGTCAGAGCCGCCCGTCTGTCCCGAGCCGTCAGAGCCGCCCGTCTGTCCCGAGCCGTCAGAGCCGCCCGTCTGTCCCGAGCCGTCAGAGCCGCCCGTCAGTCAGGAGCCGCCAGAGCCGCCCGTCAGTCAGGAGCCGTCCGCCAGACAGGAGCCGCCAGAGCCGTCCGCCAGACAGGAGCCGCCAGAACCGTCCGCCAGACAGGAGCAGCCAGAGCCGTCCGCCAGAAATGAGCAGCCAGAGCCGTCCTCCAGACAGGAGCAGCCAGAGCCGCCCGCCAGACAGGAGCAGCCAGAGCCGCCCGCCAGACAGGAGCAGCCAGAGCCGCCCGCCAGACAGGAGCAGCCAGAGCCGCCCGCCAGACAGGAGCAGCCAGAGCCGCCCGCCAGACAGGAGCAGCCAGAGCCGCCCGCCAGACAGGAGCAGCCAGAGCCGCCCGCCAGACAGGAGCAGCCAGAGCCGCTCGCCAGACAGGAGCCGCCCGCCAGACAGGAGCCGCCCGCCAGCCAGGAGCAGCCAGAGCCGCCCGCCAGCCAGGAGCAGCCAGAGCCGCCCGCCAGCCAGGAGCAGCCAGAGCCGAGAGCCAGCCAGGACCAGCCAGAGCAGCCAGCCAGCCAGGACCAGCCAGAGCCGCCAGCCAGCCAGGATCTGCCAGAGCCGCCAGCCAGCCAGGATCTGCCAGAGCCACCAGAGCGGTTATTAAATATGATGGAGTGGGGACAACGTACCGCACCCGAGCCGCCGCCGTAGGAAGGCCCACCCGGACCCTCCCCTTCTGTGTCAGGTTTTGCGGCCGGAGTCCGCACCTTTGGGGGGGGGGGGGGGGGGGGGTACTGTCACGCCCTGGTCTTAGTATTCTTTGTTTTCTGTAATATTTTGGTTAGGTCAGGGTATGACAGGGGGCGTGTTTGTGTGTATTTGTCTCGTCTTGGGTGGTTGTTTTGTAGAGGTTATGGGGTTGTGTTTAGTGTAGGTGTCTAGGTAAGTCTATGGTTGCCTGAATGGTTCTTAATCAGAGACAGCTGCATTAGGCTATTGTGGGTAATTGTCTATGTTTAACGTTTGTAGCTTGTGTATGCACTTACGTTTGTAGCTTCACGGTCGTTTGTTGTTTTGTAAAAGTGTTCGTTTTTCGTGTTTCGTCTTCTCTAAATAAAAGAAGATGTATTTCTCTCATGCTGCGCCTTGGTCCACTCTTCCTCAAAGTTACGACGGTCGTGACACAGGCTCAGGGTCAGGTTAGGCAGAGGTCAATAATACAGAGGTGGGGCAACGGTACTGGACGGTAGGCAGGCTCAGGGTCAGGTTAGGCAGAGTGGTCAGGCAGGCGGGCTTAGAGTCAGGACAGGCAAGGGTCAAAACCAGGATGGCGAGAAAAAGAAAGACTGGGAAAAGTAGGCAAATCCTTTGTAGGAAACAACTTTGCCATATTATGATGTTGTCAAATTTTAGAGATTTCAATCTTGCCATAACTGTTACTAGCAAATTTGATAAAAATGGCTAGCAGTACTAATACGGTGGTCCCCACAATCTTAGTTAGCTGGCTTAAGTAATACTGCATCTAAAGTTAATCTGGCGACCTCACAATCATGAGAAAAGGTTTTCCTACTAACTATTTGCCTTGTGAAATGTTATCGTGTTTCAAAGCCAAATCTAAGCCATATTGAGGCAGGCTAACGTTAGCCAGCTAGCTAATCTCAAATGTCCGTGATCCTTTGAACGCGTTGGATGGGGGCGATGAAAGAAAGGATCCCCATTCAATGAAGGTAAGCGAGGTGGCAGAGGGGCGATTTGCACTTGGAGCTTGGCAAAAGGAAGCATGATTTGTTGACACAATTGTAATCCAAACCCAACCTTAATTTACTTGTTGTGACACACTGAGGTTCCAAACTCCATTTCAGACAATACTGACTTTATGACTATAATGATCCTATTTAAACTTTGTAGTCAATTTTGACTTGTGAATAAATGTTTCTGACTCATATCGATGCCAAGTAGGCCATTTCAAAAGGATTCATTGATTTATAGGGGCAGTCGCTCCTAAACATTGGTGGCAGCTCAGTTGCCACTAGTTCCCTTTCAGTCAGGCGTGGGAAGTGGGATCCCACTTCTGACACCAATGTAATGAAACAGCAGGGAGCAGGTCTCGAACCCTCGACCTCCTAGCCCGAGGTCCGGCGCGCTATCGACTGTGCCGCAAAAGCATGCTCAAGCGGCAGAGTCGATTTCCGCGCTTATAAACCCAGGGTCTTTACAATACTATGGGGAGTCGCACTCTTGCGACTTCGGTCGAAAGATCTACAATCACGCCTGACAAGGCCAGGTGATAAGCCTGAGGCTGGATTCATTCCTTCAATTATTGGGCTTATCACCTCGGTGCAAACAGGAACGATTCACACTACTAAAACAAACAATTAGTTATTCTTCAATTTGCTGGTGCAATGAGTAAGATGGCTAAGAAAACGACCGAGACGGTGTTGCCTAAAACGGGTTTGGGGTTAAGCACATGCCCCCAGTCATGCGGTTATAGCATTTCTCTGAAAGATACTCCCAATCTATGAGCAGTTTGTCTTGGCTTGGATCACGCTCAGGCGCGCTCGCTCGCACCAGTCCATGTGCCCATTGCCACGCACTACGTGCAAATTCCCTGGAATGACGTGTAGCATTCTTCAGGAAGCTTGTAATTACCTATGGCGACTTTCCCCAGATGCCGGTACCTCGACTGGGAGCGAGGCACAGGAAGCGGAGAGGGATTGGGTGGTCGGAGCAGATGTCTGGTCTGCCGCTCGTTTGGTCCCGCACCACCTGTTCCTGTGCTTGGTGAAGAGCGGTAATACATTGAAGGAATGAATGGGAGCCTGACGCTTATCACCTGTGGAAGGCAGGGCTTCCAGCGAGGCACGGATTTCATTGGCCTTGTCAGGCGTGATAGTTGATCCTTCAACCAAAGTCACGAGGTACAACATCGTTTCTGTCCTTCAGGGTACAGTAATTATAGTCATAATGTTACGTTTTAGTGTTACAAAGCAATTCATTTTAACAGTGTGGCATACATTGCATTCAGTTTATCAGTCAATATACATACAAATCCCCAAAATGTTTAATGTACATTGAAATCTACATTGATCTGATCTTGATGGTTATATATTACTTATACAGTACCTGGCCAACTAGAGGAGGATGGGGCCCCTCAATCTTCCTTTTTTGTGGAGTTTTTCCTTGAAGTCTTCTTTGCTTGCTGCTTTGGGTGTATGGGCCAGAGTTGCTTATAAGCATGTTGTTATAGATGCATTTGAAACAGAAACATTTAGATACAGTATATTGCCATTTACAATAGCTATCTAAAGATTGCAAAATGAAGAGCAGCAAACGACAACAGCACTGAGATATAGGGCCCTGCACGAGAATGAATTTGAATGCCCCTGACACCCTAGGCCCTACCCTACCCAGCCACGAATGCTTCTGCCAAATTTAAGGCCCCGGCCTGAAGCCCAAAATGAAAAAGGTAGTCAATCGATTAGCTGCTCCTCTATATCTGTCACATGCTCCCTGCACTCAGCTCGCTCTGCATGTGCTCTGCTCTTGTCGGCTCTGAGTATATAAGTATCCACAGCAACGGCTGCACTTGGGCTGCTCAATGAAGAGACACGAGACAAGGGTAAACAGTTAGCTAGATTTCGTCACTCCAAAGTCAGACAAAACTCAAGGAACCATATTATTTTCAGTGAAATCATTTCTCATGTCTTATTTTTGACGAGGTCGAAGCACTTCTGACACCATGTTATGATCTTAGTATCAGGAATCAAGGTAAGACCCAGACACGTCGAATTAACAGTGGTTTAATATTCCAGCAGGGGCAGGCAATAGACAGGTCAAGGCAGGCAGGGGTCAGTAAACCAGAGGTGTGGCAACAGTACTGGACGGCAGGCAGGCTGTCACGCCCTGGCCTTAGTATTCTTTGTTTCCTGTAATATTTTGGTTAGGTCAGGGTGTGACAGGGGGGATGTTTGTGTGTATTTGTCTTGGGTGGTTGTATTGTATAGGGGGTTTTGTAGAGGTTATGGGGTTGTGTTTAGTGTAGGTGTCTAGGTAAGTCTATGATTGCCTGAATGGTTCTCAATCAAAGACAGCTGTCTTTCATTGTCTCTGATTGGGAGCCATATTTAAGGCAGCCATAGGCATTAGGCTATTGTGGGTAATTGTCTATGTTTAACGTTTGTAGCTTGTGTATGCACTTACGTTTGTAGCTTCACGGTCGTTTGTTGTTTTGTTTTGTATAAGTGTTATTTTTTCGTGTTTCGTCTTCTCTAAATAAAAGAAGATGTATTTCTCTCACGCTGCGCCTTGGTCCACTCTTCCTCATTACGACCACCGTGACAGAATTACCCACCAAACCAGGACCAAGCAGCGTGAAAGGAGGGAACAGCGCTTAGTGGAGGAATGGACCCGGGAAAAGGATGAGTGGAGAACAACCTGGGAAGAGATAGACAGGTGGGCGTGCGATCCAGAGAAAGTGCCAGAGCCTGCCTGGGATTCGCTGGAGCAGTGCGAGGAGGGTTACAGGATTATGGAGTTGGAGAAAGGAGCACGAAGGCGCGGTAGGAAGCCCTCGAGGAAACGACAAAAAATTCTTGAGGAGGGGCACATGGGGAGTGTCACGTTCCTGACCTGTTTCTGTTAGTTTTGTATGTGTTAGTTGGTCAGGACGTGAGTTTGGGTGGGCAGTCTATGTTTTCTGTTTCTATGTTTGTTTAAGGGTTGCCTGGTATGGCTCTCAATTAGAGGCAGGTGTTTGGCGTTTCCTCTAATTGAGAGTCATATTAAGGTAGGTGTTTTCACACTGTTTGTTGTGGGTGGTTGTCTCCTGTGTCTGTGTATGTCGTTGCGCCACACGGGACTGTTGTCGGTTTGTTTGTTTTTTTCGGTTTATGTAGTCTGTTCCTGTTTCATGCGTTCTTCGTTATATGTAAGTTCTTATGTTCAGGTGCGTCTACGTCGTTTGTTGTTTTGTAGTTAATCAAGTATAGTTCGTTTTTTGTCTTCGTTGTTTTGTTGTGTCTAAATAAATATCATGTCTAAGTATCACGCTGCGTCTTGGTTCAATCCATGCTCCTCCTCTTCGGATGAAGAGGAAGAGGAGAACCGTTACAGAACCACCCACCAATCCAGAGCCAAGCAGCGTGAGTTCGAGCAGTGGACATGGGAGGACGTGTTAAATGGAAAAGGTTGCTACACATGGAAGGAGATCCGAGCTGGAAGAGATCGCCTTCCATGGGAACATCTGGAGGCGATTAGGAGAGCGGAGGCAACAGGAGAGAGAGACCGGATTTATGAAGGTACACGGCTAGCACGGAAGCCCGTGAAGAAACCCCAAAAATTTCTTGGGGGGGTGGGGGGCTAAGAGGTAGTGGGCCAAGGGCAGGTAGGAGACCTGCGCCCACTTCCCAGGCTAACCGTGGAGAGCGGGAGTACGGGCAGACGCAGTGTTACGCAGTAGAGCGCACGGTGTCTCCTGTACGTGTGCATAGCCCGGTGCGGGTTATTCCACCTCCCAGCACTGGCAGGGCTAGATTGAGTATTGAGCCGGATGTCATGAAGCCGGCCCTACATATCTGGCCACCAGTGCGTCTCCTCGGGCCGGCATACATGGCACCAGCCTTACGCATGGTGTCCCCGGTTCGCCTACATAGCCCGGTGCGGGTTATTCCACCTCCCCACACTGGTCGGGCGACGGGGAGCATTCAACCAGGTAAGGTTGGGCAGGCTCAATGCTCAAGGGAGCCAGTACGCTTGCACGGTCCGGTATTTCCGGCGCTACCTCCCCGCCCCAGCCCAGTACCACCAGTGCCTACACCACGCACCAGGCTTCCAGTGCGTTTTCAGAGCCCCGTTCCTCCTCCACGCACTCTTCCTATGGTGCGTGTCTCCAGCCCAGTGCCTCCAGTTCCGGCACTACGCACTAAGCCACCTGTGCGTCTCCAGAGCCCTGTACACACTGTTCCTTCTCCCCGTACTCGTCCTGATGTGCGTGCCCTCAGCCCGGTGCCACCAGTGCCGGTACCACGCACCAGGCAAATAGTACGTTTTGAGAGTCCAGTGTGCCCTGTCCCTGCTCCCCGCATTAGAATGAAGGTGCGTGTCCTTAGCCCGGTGCCTCCAGTTCCGGCACCACGCACCAGGTCTTCAGTGCGTCTCATCCGGCCAGAGCCATCCGTCTCACCAGCGCCATCTGAGCCATCCGTCTCCCCAGTGCTGTCTGAGCCATCCGTCTCGCCAGTGCCGTCTGAGCCATCCGACTCCCCAGTGCCGTCTGAGCCATCCGTCTGCCCAGTGCCGTCTGAGCCATCCGTCTGCCCAGTGCCGTCTGAGCCATCCGTCTGCCCAGTGCCGTCTGAGCCATCCGTCTGCCCAGTGCCGTCTGAACCATCCGTCTGCCCAGTGCCGTCTGAGCCATCCGTCTGTCCCGAGCCATTAGAGCCGCCCGTCTGTCCCGAGCCGTCAGAGCCGTTAGTCAGTCAGGAGCCGCTAGAGCCATTCGTCAGCCAGGATCTGCCAGAGCCGCCAACCAGACAGGATCTGCCAGAGCCGCCAACCAGACAGGATCTGCCAGAGCCGCCAACCAGACAGGATCTGCCAGAGCCGCCAACCAGACAGGATCTGCCAGAGCCGCCAACCAGACAGGATCTGCCAGAGCCGCCAACCAGACAGGATCTGCCAGAGCCGCCAGCGAGCCATGAGCGTCCAGAGCCGTCAGCCAGCCATGAGCGTCCAGAGCCGTCAGCCAGCCATGAGCGTCCAGAGCCGTCAGCCAGCCATGAGCGTCCAGAGCCGTCAGCCAGCCATGAGCGTCCAGAGCCGTCAGCCAGCCATGAGCGTCTAGAGCCGTCAGCCAGCCATGAGCGTCTAGAGCCGTCAGCCAGCCATGAGCGTCCAGAGCCGTCAGCCAGCCATGAGCGTCCAGAGCCGTCAGCCAGCCATGAGCGTCCAGAGCTGCCATGTATCCAGAACTGCCCCTCAGTCCAGAGCTGTCTCTCTGTCCGGAGCTGCCCTTCAGTCCGGAGTTGCCCCTCTATCCTGAGCTACCTCTCTATCTTGAGCTACCTCTCTATTCTGACCTACCTCTCTGTCCTGAGCTACCTTGTCCCGGAGCTGTCCCTTATTTTTGTGTGGCCTCTTATATTAGGTGGGTGGAATAGGAGGGTGGTCATTCTGAGGGGGAGAAGTAAGCTGGGATTGACTATGGTGGGGTGGGGACCTCGTCCAGAGCCTGAGCCACCACCGTGGTCAGATGCCCACCCAGACCCTCCCCTAAACTTTGTGCTGGTGCGCCCGGAGTTCGCACCTTAAGGGGGGGGGGGGGGGGGGTTATGTCACGTTCCTGACCTGTTTCTGTTAGTTTTGTATGTGTTAGTTGGTCAGGACGTGAGTTTGGGTGGGCAGTCTATGTTTTCTGTTTCTATGTTTGTTTAAGGGTTGCCTGGTATGGCTCTCAATTAGAGGCAGGTGTTTGGCGTTTCCTCTAATTGAGAGTCATATTAAGGTAGGTGTTTTCACACTGTTTGTTGTGGGTGGTTGTCTCCTGTGTCTGTGTATGTCGTTGTGTCACACGGGACTGTTGTCGGTTTGTTTGTTTTTTTCGGTTTATGTAGTCTGTTCCTGTTTCATGCGTTCTTCGTTATATGTAAGTTCTTATGTTCAGGTGCGTCTACGTCGTTTGTTGTTTTGTAGTTAATCAAGTACAGTTCGTTTTTTGTCTTCGTTGTTTTGTCGTGTCTAAATAAATATCATGTCTAAGTATCACGCTGCGTCTTGGTTCAATCCATGCTCCTCCTCTTCGGATGAAGAGGAAGAGGAGAACCGTTACAGAGTGTGGCGAGTTCAGATAGGAGATCTGCGTCAACTTCCCGTGCTACCCGTGAGGACCCGAAGAAGGAACCAGAGCCAGTCGGGCTGATATTGTAGGTGAGCAATGGGAATGATACAGAGACTGTTAAGGATTTATTGGGGAGTTTGGAGGAGAGTGAAATGAGGGAGCTGCTATGTTGGTGCGTGAGGCACAACATCCACCCGACAGAGCATGTGCGGGATGTGATGTTACCTGAGACAGCTCTCCATGCTCGTCCTGAGGTGCGTGCTAAGCATCTGGGAATGACAGTCCCACGAACCAGGCCTCCTGTGCGCCTCCCTAGTCCTGCACCTCCTGTAGCAGCCCCACGTACTAGCTCTCCTGTGGCAGCCCCTCGTACCAGTCCTCCAGTTCCGGCACCACGCACCAAGCCTCCTGTGCTTCTCCAGAGCCCTGTGCGCCCTGTTCCTGCTCCCCGCACTAGCCTTCAGGTGCGTGTCCCCAGCCCAGTACCACCAGTTCCAACACCACGCACCAAGCTTCCTGTGCGTCTCCAGAGTCCAGTACGCCCTGTTCCTCCTCCCCGCACTAGCCCTGAGATGCGTGTCCCCAGCCCGGTACCACCAGTTCCGGCACCACGCACTAGGCCTAATGTGCGTCTCCAGGGTCCAGTATGCCCTGTTCCTCCTCCCCGCACTAGCCTTAAGGTGCGTGTCCTTAGCCCGGTACCTCCAGTTCCGGTACCACGCACCAGGCCTACTGTGCGCCTCAGCCGACCAGAGTCTGCCATCTGCCCTGAGCCGCCTGCACTGCCCGTCTGCCCAGAGCCGCCTGCGCTATCCGTCTGCCCAGCACCGTCTGAACTGGCCGTCTGTCCCGAGCCATCAGAGCCGCCCGTCTGTCCCGAGCCGTCAGAGCCACCCGTCTGTCCCGAGCCGCCCGTCTGTCCCGAGCCGTCAGAGCCGCCCGTCTGTCCCGAGCCGTCAGAGCCGCCCGTCTGTCCCGAGCCGTCAGAGCCGCCCGTCTGTCCCGAGCCGTCAGAGCCGCCCGTCTGTCCCGAGCCGTCAGAGCCGCCCGTCTGTCCCGAGCCGTCAGAGCCGCCCGTCAGTCAGGAGCCGCCAGAGCCGCCCGTCAGTCAGGAGCCGTCCGCCAGACAGGAGCCGCCAGAGCCGTCCGCCAGACAGGAGCCGCCAGAGCCGTCCGCCAGACAGGAGCCGCCAGAGCCGTCCGCCAGAAATGAGCAGCCAGAGCCGTCCTCCAGACAGGAGCAGCCAGAGCCGCCCGCCAGACAGGAGCAGCCAGAGCCGCCCGCCAGACAGGAGCAGCCAGAGCCGCCCGCCAGACAGGAGCAGCCAGAGCCGCCCGCCAGACAGGAGCCGCCCGCCAGACAGGAGCCGCCCGCCAGCCAGGAGCAGCCAGAGCCGCCCGCCAGCCAGGAGCAGCCAGAGCCGCCCGCCAGCCAGGAGCAGCCAGAGCCGAGAGCCAGCCAGGACCAGCCAGAGCAGCCAGCCAGCCAGGACCAGCCAGAGCCGCCAGCCAGCCAGGATCTGCCAGAGCCGCCAGCCAGCCAGGATCTGCCAGAGCCACCAGAGCGGTTATTAAATATGATGGAGTGGGGACAACGTACCGCACCCGAGCCGCCGCCGTAGGAAGGCCCACCCGGACCCTCCCCTTCTGTGTCAGGTTTTGCGGCCGGAGTCCGCACCTTTGGGGGGGGGGGGGTACTGTCACGCCCTGGTCTTAGTATTCTTTGTTTTCTGTAATATTTTGGTTAGGTCAGGGTATGACAGGGGGCATGTTTGTGTGTATTTGTCTCGTCTTGGGTGGTTGTTTTGTAGAGGTTATGGGGTTGTGTTTAGTGTAGGTGTCTAGGTAAGTCTATGGTTGCCTGAATGGTTCTTAATCAGAGACAGCTGCATTAGGCTATTGTGGGTAATTGTCTATGTTTAACGTTTGTAGCTTGTGTATGCACTTACGTTTGTAGCTTCACGGTCGTTTGTTGTTTTGTAAAAGTGTTTGTTTTTCGTGTTTCGTCTTCTCTAAATAAAAGAAGATGTATTTCTCTCATGCTGCGCCTTGGTCCACTCTTCCTCAAAGTTACGACGGTCGTGACACAGGCTCAGGGTCAGGTTAGGCAGAGGTCAATAATACAGAGGTGGGGCAACGGTACTGGACGGTAGGCAGGCTCAGGGTCAGGTTAGGCAGAGTGGTCAGGCAGGCGGGCTTAGAGTCAGGACAGGCAAGGGTCAAAACCAGGATGGCGAGAAAAAGAAAGACTGGGAAAAGTAGGCAAATCCTTTGTAGGAAACAACTTTGCCATATTATGATGTTGTCAAATTTTAGAGATTTCAATCTTGCCATAACTGTTACTAGCAAATTTGATAAAAATGGCTAGCAGTACTAATACGGTGGTCCCCACAATCTTAGTTAGCTGGCTTAAGTAATACTGCATCTAAAGTTAATCTGGCGACCTCACAATCATGAGAAAAGGTTTTCCTACTAACTATTTGCCTTGTGAAATGTTATCGTGTTTCAAAGCCAAATCTAAGCCATATTGAGGCAGGCTAACGTTAGCCAGCTAGCTAATCTCAAATGTCCGTGATCCTTTGAACGCATTGGATGGGGGCGATGAAAGAAAGGATCCCCATTCAATGAAGGGAAGCGAGGTGGCAGAGGGGCGATTTGCACTTGGAGCTTGGCAAAAGGAAGCATGATTTGTTGACACAATTGTAATCCAAACCCAACCTTAATTTACTTGTTGTGACACACTGAGGTTCCAAACTCCATTTCAGACAATACTGACTTTATGACTATAATGATCCTATTTAAACTTTGTAGTCAATTTTGACTTGTGAATAAATGTTTCTGACTCATATCGATGCCAAGTAGGCCATTTCAAAAGGATTAATTGATTTATAGGGGCAGTCGCTCCTAAACATTGGTGGCAGCTCAGTTGCTAGTTCCATTCCATTCAGTCAGGCAACTTCATTACAACATACTATGGGGAGTCGCACTCTTGCGACTTCGGTCGAAAGCTCTACAATCACGCCTGACAAGGCCAGGTGATAAGCCTGAGGCTGGATTCATTCCTTCAATTATTGGGCTTATCACCTCGGTGCAAACAGGAACGATTCACACTACTAAAACAAACAATTAGTTATTCTTCAATTTGCTGGTGCAATGAGTAAGATGGCTAAGAAAACGACCGAGACGGTGTTGCCTAAAACGGGTTTGGGGTTAAGCACATGCCCCCAGTCATGCGGTTATAGCATTTCTCTGAAAGATACTCCCAATCTATGAGCAGTTTGTCTTGGCTTGGATCACGCTCAGGCGCGCTCGCTCGCACCAGTCCATGTGCCCATTGCCACGCACTACGTGCAAATTCCCTGGAATGACGTGTAGCATTCTTCAGGAAGCTTGTAATTACCTATGGCGACTTTCCCCAGATGCCGGTACCTCGACTGGGAGCGAGGCACAGGAAGCGGAGAGGGATTGGGTGGTCGGAGCAGATGTCTGGTCTGCCGCTCGTTTGGTCCCGCACCACCTGTTCCTGTGCTTGGTGAAGAGCGGTAATACATTGAAGGAATGAATGGGAGCCTGACGCTTATCACCTGTGGAAGGCAGGGCTTCCAGCGAGGCACGGATTTCATTGGCCTTGTCAGGCGTGATAGTTGATCCTTCAACCAAAGTCACGAGGTACAACATCGTTTCTGTCCTTCAGTGTACAGTAATTATAGTCATAATGTTACGTTTTAGTGTTACAAAGCAATTCATTTTAACAGTGTGGCATACATTGCATTCAGTTTATCAGTCAATATACATACAAATCCCCAAAATGTTTAATGTACATTGAAATCTACATTGATCTGATCTTGATGGTTATATATTACTTATACAGTACCTGGCCAACTAGAGGAGGATGGGGCCCCTCAATCTTCCTTTTTTGTGGAGTTTTTCCTTGAAGTCTTCTTTGCTTGCCGCTTTGGGTGTATGGGCCAGAGTTGCTTATAAGCATGTTGTTATAGATGCATTTGAAATGGAAACATTTAGATACAGTATATTGTCATTTACAATAGCTATCTAAAGATTGCAAAATGAAGAGCAGCAAACGACAACAGCACTGAGATATAGGGCCCAGCACGAGAATGAATTTGAATGCCCCTGACACTCTAGGCCCTACCCTACCCAGCCACGAATGCTTCTGCCAAATTTAAGGCCCCGGCCTGAAGCCCAAAATGAAAAAGGTAGTCAATCGATTAGCTGCTCCTCTATATCTGTCACATGCTCCCTGCACTCAGCTCGCTCTGCATGTGCTCTGCTCTTGTCGGCTCTGAGTATATAAGTATCCACAGCAACGGCTGCACTTGGGCTGCTCAATGAAGAGACACGAGACAAGGGTAAACAGTTAGCTAGATTTCGTCACTCCAAAGTCAGACAAAACTCAAGGAACCATATTATTTTCAGTGAAATCATTTCTCATGTCTTATTTTTGACGAGGTCGAAGCACTTCTGACACCATGTTATGATCTTAGTATCAGGAATCAAGGTAAGACCGAGACACGTCGAATTGACAATGGTTTAATATTCCAGCAGGGGCAGGCAATAGACAGGTCAAGGCAGGCAGGGGTCAGTAAACCAGAGGTGGGGCGACGGTACCGGATGGCAGGCAGGCTCAGGGTCAGGTTAAGCAGAGGTCAATATTACAGAGGTGGGGCAACGGTACTGGACAGCAGGCAGGCTCAGGGTCAGGGTAGGCAGAGGTCAATATTACAGAGGTGGGGCAACGGTACCGGACGGGCAGGCAGGCTCAGGGTCAGGTTAGGCAGAGTGGTCAGGCAGGCGGGCTTAGAGTCAGGACAGGCAAGGGTCAAAACCAGGAGTGCGAGAAAAAGAGAGACTGGGAAAAGCAGGAGCCGAGAACAAAAACACTGGTTGACTTTTCAAACAAGAAGAGCTGGCAATGGAAAAACAGAGAACACAGGTATAAATACACAAGGGATAATGGGGAAGATGGGCGACATCTGGAGGGGGTGGAGACAATCACAAGGACAGGTGAAACAGATCAGGGAGTGACACTTAGTCAGCTATGACTGTACTGCGCAGCAGAGCACACAAAAATGGCTCAGGTTCAAAATGTTAGTGATCGATTTCAGTGATCTCTGAGCCCTGCGTGCACCCCAAATGTTGATGAATAACAGGCCCGCCCTGGCCCTAACCCGATGTATAATGTCTTGGATAGCAGAGCTCTACTGAGATGTCAATCACTGGTTAATTCCCATATTCCCAACTGTCACAAAACACTATTATCTCTATTATCGAAGCAGTAAAATTTCAGTTCATGCAGGACCATGGAATTCCCTCACTAAAGATATTTTTGTTGTTGTTGTCATGCCTAAGAGTTACAAAGGTTATTTGAAGGTTTTACTAAAATAATAGACGTCAAGAGAAGAATGCTTAAGGGAGGTGAAGGTGGACACTGGAAAGAGACAGTATAAATTATTATTATTTTGCTCTCTTTACTGACTGCTAAGATTTTTCAAGTGGATATAAATGACTCTGCCATATTGATTTATCACCACGTTTCATTATTGTAATTTAACCAGACCACTGCAGGACTGTTCGGGGAATAGCTGTAGTACAGGCAACCAACACTAGATAGTAGCATAGTACCATTGCATTAGGCCTGATAGGTTGGCCATGTTGGGTTCAGCACCACCCCTCAGTCATTTTTTGTATCAAGTACCAACTTCACAAAATGGACCGTATTCTATTCATGCCCTGGTTTCCTTCTAGCAGTCCCCAATATTAGAAAATAATAGGTGAATGATTGTGGATAAAGGATCAGTCTGGTGAATAGGGCGCTGCTCAACACATTTTTTTAAATGTATAAATTTAACCAGGCAAGTCGGTTAAGAATAAATTATTATTTACAATGACAGCCTACCTCTGCCAAACCCTAACTCGGACGATGCTGGGCCAATTTTGTGCCGCCCTATGGGACTCCCAATCACAACCAGTTGTGATACAGCCCATAATTGAACGGCGGTCTGTAGTGATGCCTCTGGCTCTGAGATGCAGTGCCTGCGCCACTCGGGAGCTCCAAATCACTTCCATCTTCATCTTTGGACACATGTTGATGCCTGGCTGGTGAATCATTTGGTGACTGCCAAGGAGTTTGGACAAGTTTTCGACCTTCTCAAACTAGATACTTTAGTATTTGGCTGTAAATGTCAGTTGGAGAGGGCCTAACTACACTAGCCACCATCATTGTAAGAGAGGGACCATCTCTACAGTGGCCCTGTTCCTCCAATCATGTGAAGCCTTCCCAACTGATGCTCTCCACCCACAGCCATTATTACATCATCATGATCACCATTTCTGCACGACTTAGCAGAGTGCTTTCCCATGAATAATACAGGGGACTGGGGACAGGGATGAGAGAGAGAGAGAGAGAGAGATTTATTCCCAGCTGGGACAAAGGACACACATTCCTTCAGTAAGTACCCATCATGCTGTCACCGCTCTCTATGGCTGAAGTACACTACCATTCAAAGTTTGGGGTCACAAAGAAATGTCCTTGTTTTTGAAAGAAAAGCACCTTTTTTGTCCCTTAAAATAACATAAAATTGATCAAAAATACAGTGTAGACATTAATGTTGCAAATGACTATTGTAGCTGGAAACGGCAGATTTTTTATGAAATATCTACATAGGCATACGGAGGCCCATTATCAGCAACCATCACTTCTGTGTTCCAATGGCACGTTGTGTTAGCTAATCCAAGTTTATCATTTTAAAAGACTAATTGATCATTAGAAAACCATTTTGCAATTATGTTAACACAGCTGAAAACTGTTGTTCTGATTAAGGACGCAATAAAACTGTCCTTCTTAAGACTAGTTGAGTATCTGGAGCATTAGCACTTGTGGGTTTGATTACAGACTCAAAATGGCTAGAAACAAAGACCCTTCTTCTGAGACTCATCAGTCTGTTCTTGTTCTGAGAAATGAAGGCTATTCCATGCGAGAAATTGCCAAGAAACTGAAGATCTCGTACAAAGCTGTGTACCACTCCTTTCACAGAACAGTTCAAACTGTCTCTAACCAGAATAGAAAGAGGACTGGGAGGCCCCGGTGCACAACTGAGCAAGTGGACAAGTACATTAGAGAGTCTAGTTTGAGAAACAGACGCCTCAAAAGTCCGCAACTGGAAGCTTCATTAAATAGTACCCACAAAACACCAGTCTCAACGTCAACAGTGAAGAGGCGACTCCGGGATGCTGGTCTTCTCGGCAGAGTTGCAAAGAAAAAGCCATATCTCAGACTGGCCAATAAAAAGAAAAGATTAAGATGGGCAACTGAACACAGACACTGGACAGTGGAACTCTGCCGTGAAGGCCAGCATCCCGGAGTCACCTCTTCTTTGTGTCACACCCTGATCTGTTTCACCTGTCCTTGTGTTTGTCTCCACCCCCTCCAGGTGTCACAGATTTTCCCCAGTGTATTTATCCCTGTGTTTCCCGTCTCTCTGTGCCAGTTCGTCTTGTATGTTCAAGTCAAGCAGAGTGTTTTTCCCGTTCTCCTGCTTTTCTATTCTCTTTTACTGGCCCTCCCGGTTTCTCAAACTAGACACTCTAATGTACTTGTCCTCTTGCTCAGTTGTGCACCGGGGCCTCCCAGTCCTCTTTCTATTCTGGTTAGAGACAGTTTGCACTGTTCTGTGAAAGGAGTGGTACACAGCGTTGTACGAGATCTTCAGTTTCTTAGCAATTTCTCGCATGGAATAGCCTTCATTTCTCAGAACAAGAATAGACAGACAAGTTTCAGAAGAAACTGCTTCCGGGGCGGCAGGTAGCCTAGTGGTTAGAGTGTTGGACTAGTAATCGAAAGGTTGCAAGATTGAATCCCCGAGCTGACAGGTAAAAATCTGTCGTTCTGCCCCTGAACAAGGCAGTTAACCCACTGTTCCTAGGCTGTCATTGAAAGTAAGAAGTTGTTCTTAACTGACTTGCCTAGTTAAATAAAATTACAAATTTATTTCTGGCCATTTTGAGCCTGTAATTGAACCCACAAATGCTGATGCTCCAGATACTCAACTAGTCTAAAGAAGGCCAGTTTCATTGCATCCTTAATCAGACAACAGTTTTCAGCTGTGCTAACATAATTGCAAAAGGGTTTTCTAATGATTAATTAGCCTTTTAAAATGATAAACTTGGATTAGCTAACACAACGTGCCATTGGAACACAGGAGTGATGGTTTCTGATAATGGGCCTCTGTACGCCTATGTAGATATTCCATTAACAATCAGCCGTTTCCAGCTACAATAGTCATTTACAACATTAACAATGTCTACACTGTATTTCTGATCAATTTGATGTTACTTTAATGGACAAAAAATGTGCTTTTCTTTCAAAAACAAGGACATTTCTATGTAACCCCAAACTTTTGAACGGTAGTGTACATTTATTTTATTTTACCTTTATTTAACAAGGCAAGTCAGTTAAGAACACATTCTTATCCACAATGACGGCCTAGGAACAGTGGGTTAACTGCCTTGTTCAGAGGCAGAACGACAGCTACATAGTCTACTTAACAGTTTAGTTTATAAAGCAAGTTTATAGAGGTATTGGATCGATGTGGAAGTTTATAGAGCTAATGGATCAATGTCTTACTTATGTCAGGTATGCATCTATTTGTCTTGCTAGGAAACACTACATGTGCTGGAATAAAGGAATGAGAATGAGGCACAGATGTTTGAATCTCACCATTTTATTAAGCAGTTATTATAAAATACTAAATACAAATCAAACCAAACATCAAATGTAAAATGTAATTATTCCAATGTGTGGTCATGATACTTTTGGCTCTTAGATCATACCCTCGTGTTATGAGCTTATACTGTATTTGTGTGTGTAGGCGCGTGAGAGTGCGCGTGTGTCAATATGGGTGTAAAAATACATCAAAATATAAGATGTTTTATTGTCACATACGCTGGATAGATGCAGTGAAATGTGTTGTCATAACAGTACGGCATCCCTGGAGCAAATGAGGGTTAAGTGCCTTGCTGAAGGGCACATTGACAGATTTTTCAACTTATCGGCTCGGGTATTTGAAGCAGCGACTCTTCGGTTATAGGCCTGACACTCTAACCTCACACGGACAGCAAGATCGTGTGTCTCTCTCTCTCTCACACACACACTCACACTCACACTTTCTCTCTACCTCTGCCCAAACACAGAAAATGAGGCAGGGAATGAGAAAGCATATTCAAAGTCACAGAGATGGCAATGATCATATTTCTAAACTTGGAAGTTGCTGAAAAACTCCGTCTTGGGTTGTGTGTGAGCTGAATTCATTATAACAGAATATTGTTGCACACACCCCTTCGCCTATCGCACACACACACAAACACATGCACACAGGCATAAATACAAAAACACATTTGTGCTCCACACACAGACACACACTCACACATACACACACAACTCACACATACACAAATGCAACAACACACACACTACACACACACACGCTACACAGACACACACACAGGAAGGGAGCAGAACAGAACTCCAGCTGAGGATGCGGCAGGCAGCAGCTTTACTGAGGGCCATTTCAGTAAGCGCTAACACAACCAACTGTATAATTACACACACACACACACACACATACATAGAGCTATCACAGCCCACTGTATAATTACACACACACAAAAAGAGAAGACGAAACAGCTAAAGAAGAAGATACTCAAGATGATTACACATTCACTCGGCTTCCTTCCCCCTCGCTGCACACACAACCACCAATTAGAGGAGAGGAAGATGACGAGGGTGCAGTCCCAGACAAAGACTCTATTTAAGTCTCTCTCTCTCCCCCCTGAAGACATCCAGAGCCAGGGTGAGAGAAGAAGATGGAAAGAGAGAGAAAATGGGAAAACAAGTGATAAAATAAATGAAGAAATCAGAATGTGGTGCATCCAGGATGATCTGGCAGAGATATTCCATCCGATGTTAGTCGGGGGGGGGAAACTGGGGCCACAGTTGCACTCATTGTTCAGTGAGCTTTTTCACAGAGTCCAACCCAGCGACAGCAATGAATGTTGATTGTGACCTTTGGAGTTGAGAGGCCTTTTGGAGGGGCTGGACTGGGGGACGAGATGGGGGGGGGGGGGGGCGCGTGTGTGAGTGTGCGTGCATGCTTCTAGTCAAAGAAAGAAAGGCAGCCTGTGGCATGTGTGTGTTTGTACACATTCACCTCCCGCCAGGTTTTCGTCCATCGTAACCACCCCAATTCTTCAACTCTACTCGGAAGTGGTCGGGGCAGGCCGCGGGGCACAGTCAACGGTCGATGGTTTTTATGTGATCCATACCAAACTCACCGACAGCGTTGAATGTTCACCGAGGTGAGCGGGACCGCAGTGAGTGCGTGAGAGTGAGCAGAGCTGACAGAGGGCTTACTGAGGGCCGACGTGAGGGGACAGGACAGGAGGGAGACAGTAGGAGACCGGAGGGAGGCGCAGGTGATAGAATCATAGAATGATAGAATGACAGAATTAGTGCAGTGTCGACAGGGTTGGATGCACATTACCCATAAATATACAGCCACAGTGCTCTATTAGACACATTGAAAAGTTGATTGTGTCAAGATATTCCCACAACATTATAACCAATGAAAAAGCTGTGACACAACAAGAAAGGCAGGATCCATGGCGTCTGTTCATTGACCGACAGGCCACACTGTCCGGAGCATCCGTAGAAGCACCTGAAATAGATAAAGAAGAAGAGTATTCTTTTAGTATGGCTGAATCCATATGAAGAAATGCGGTGGGAAAAGCATTACAGATACTGTATAGACTGAGTTTGCTTACATTAATATCAACACAATGGGGGATGTGTCTACTCTAAACTGGTATATGTTGTCTCGGGGGGTTGGGTATTAATATGTATATATTATTTTTCCATTCCTTGACTTAGATTTGTGTGTTTTAGGTTGTTGTTGTGGAATTGTTAGGTTACATGTTAGATATTGCTGCACTGTTGGAACTAGAATCACAAGCATTTCTCTACACTCGCAATAACATCTGCTAACCATGTGTATGTGACCAATACAATTAGATTTGATTTGATTTGAAAGACAAAAAATGACACATTTCCCTTCTTTTCGAATGGACAAAGATATTCTATAGTTGGACTATTTAATTCTTCTGCTAGCACCAATGGACACCCCGTGTAAATTGAATCCCGGAGTTAGAATGATATTGTTGGAGAATGATATTGTTGGAGAATGATATTGTTGGAGAATGATATTGTTGGACCATTTCTCAGGCAGTCACAGTTTAATAGATTTGCTGCATGGGGAACAATACAACAAACTCACACTGTGCTGTCCCTATAGTGAGACTGAGCTAGCCTGTGTGTGTGTGTGTGTGTGTGTGTGTGTGTGTGTGTGTGTGTGTGTGTGTGTGTGTGTGTGTGTGTGTGTGTGTGTGTGTGTGTGTGTGTGTGTGTGTGTGTGTGTGTGTGTGTGTGTGTGTGTGTGTGTGTGTGTGTGTCGACATGTTTAACCATACTTGTGAAGACCAGAACTCCCCACAAGAATAGTAAATTAACAAAAAATCTACCAACCTGGGACATTTTCCGTCCCCGCAAGGAAAAAGGATATTTCTACGGGGGTTAGGGTTAGAATGAGTGTTGGGGTTAGAATTAGGGTTAGGGGTTAAAGGTTTAAGGTTAGGAGTTAGGTTTAGGTTTAAGGTTAGGTTTAGGGTTAGGGTTAGCGATATGGTTAAGGTTTAGGATTAGGGGTTAGGGAAAATAGGATTTTGAATGGGAATCAATTGTGTGTCCCCACAAAGTTAGTAAAACAAGACTGTGTGTGCGTGTATCGCCCAATCCCCTCACGAATGAATACTCCCATTGTCATTGGCAGGTCATTGCTTGGTGGAGAAACGACCCCTGCCAGCCTCCTGGCCAGCAAGACAGCAAGATGGGCCGAGGCTGAGGTCATGATGCTACATGCTAATGCGCGCATTCATCAATCTCTTTCATAGACTTCGAGTTAACGTCATGGTGATGCTAGCCTAGCGTGCCCACTGCTCTGGGAAACTCATTGACTGGGAAACTAACGCCATGCTAGCATGCTAGTAGCTTTACCACAATGGATGAATGGAAGGACTATGCTAATATGCTAGCAGTCTTGTTACCCCACTTCACGAACTGGAGTATATGTCATGCTTGCACGCTACCACTCTAACAATGCTTTATGGATTGAGGTATTTACAGTCAATGGGATAATAATGCTAATGTGGTTATCGTTCTCCCTCTCTGACTATGACAAATTCCCATAGTCTCTTTATAGTATAGAAGGCTTCTTGGTTGTTTGCTAAGACCTCTGCTGCTTAAAATACATTAAAACTTGAAGACATTAAAAGAATATTACAGGGAGTGGGGTTTTTTCTTCATTTTTTCTTATAGACACCAACAGGTGAAGGGTTCTCTCTGAGATAAATAACCCCATTCATTCACCATCCTTGATAAGAGGCCAGGATCAAGGCCTTATAATTAGGCATAATAATCTATATTACACACAAAAAGACACACACAGACACACACAACAACACACAGACACGCACAACACACACAGACACATTCCCTTTGTCCCCCAATGAGACCTGAAATGAGAATCAGTCGCAGGGTAGAGGGAGGGGAGACAAACGTTCTCTCCATGGCAACCTCAGTGTCGGCCAGGCATTTCTTAATCCCTCCCGTTCATTGTCACGCCCTCAGAGGTGGGTGGGGGGCAGAGGGGAGGACCCTTATTCTACAGCTGAATGTTGCCATTGTGTGTGTGTGTGTGTGTGTGTGTGTGTGTGTGTGTGTGTGTGTGTCGAGGGTAGATCATAGCTAACCCCTGCTGAATGAGGGGCCAAGCTGCAGGCTGAAGAGTCTCGACATTACACAGGGAGCACCGATTAGAGGGGATCACCCCCCCCCCCCCCCCCCCCCCCCAGAGATAAACTTCAGAAATAACTTCATAATTACACCATATGGCAAACAGCAGGGCTTTCCTTTGTGAAGCCTATTACAGTCCAACCCATGGTTTCTGCTTATTCACTTATGAATATGATAGTGTGTCTCTCTCTGCCTGTCTACACAGGACACTTTCCCTCTCAGACAAAAAGAGCTTTAGAGGAGGGGGAGGGTGGAGAGAGGCGTCAGATGATAGACTAAATAAAAAGGCTCTATTTGTCATGCACAATAAACGTCAGCCATCTTGGAAAAACTCCACAGCTACCACAAGATTGGCTTTCATTACATTTCGGGCAGGAAGGGAACTATTTATTTTTTACTGTACTTCACTGGACATGATAAAAAATTGGCTTAATTAACTCAACGCATAATGATAGTGTGATGGCTAAACCAGTGGATCTATGCAAACAAAAACACATCTCGAAAATCAAGAACCAAAGGCATGTGTCACAGTGTGTCTTGTTACTATTGAATAATGACTGTACAGTCTATTGTGCTCCACAAGCCAACTAATGCGAGAATGGGTATCTGCATGTCCAAGCTGTTATACTTTATGGGGCTGTTTCACAGACACAGATTAAGTCCTGGACTAAAAAACAAAATCCATCCAAAGTGCTTTATATTCCAAGACTATGCTTAATCTGTATTCAGGAAACCAGCCATATGTGTCTATCCTGGGAAGAATTACCTGAGTTTAAATGTTGTTCATGGATTCTCAGATGGCTAATTCTTGTAGGAACCTAATGTGAAACACAGAAAGATATGAATTAATATAGTTCTGATCAAATGGGATCAAATCACCCCGTTCTTTTATATTTAAGCGATGAACATCTTCTCCAACAATGTAACAGTATATTCAAGCAGGAAGTCATAAAAACATTTCCCTGGGGGCCAGCCAATGAAAACATAACAGGAAGTGCCACTGGTCTGTCTCTAGGGTGGTCTGCCGTGGGCGAAGCTTTAATGTAGCTAGCTACAGTATGTCCCATACACTGTATACATCTATTCATAATGACTTACAGACTCACCGACCTACAGTTTGCCTGGAAGGGCCTCACACAGAACAGACTTCTGACACATACATAGTACACACAGCCACACATCACAACCTAAAAAATAATTATAGAAACATTTGCCACGTTTTGGATGGTGGTCTTTAAAAAAAGACTTCTGTGGTAACGGCCATTAAAATATGTCCCATTACCCAGAACTATATTTGTCCCCTAAAATAGATTAAAAAAAGACTTCTGTAGTAATGGCCTCTAAAATATGTCCCATTACCCAAAACTATATTTGTTCCCTAAAATAGATTAAAAAAAGAAATACACTGCATTGGCTACCCTTTTAGTACCCTCACACGAGTCAGAAAACTGCTTTGCTGCTGTGGAGTACCTTGTTACAGCCCCTTAAACAGTGAACATTATATACAGAAGAGTAGCCTTCATAATGCTTTCTTATCCACTTCTAGGCCCACTCAGTGACTACATGTACTGCAGTCATTACAGTACAGGGCCATAATCAGATGGGATTGGAGAGAATGGTTCATAGTGACCTTACATGTGGTAAAGTTATTGCCTGTGGCATACAACACACAAGGCCAGGACCCTGTTTCAGTTCAATCTACATTTGTTATACCTCTGTCAGGGAGTTTTTATCATACAGAATGACAAGGGCCAGTTATTCTTGCCACAGGAAAAACCACTGGCCCTGTAGTATAGCTACTGTTTCCACTTCACGACAACTACTTTAAACATCTGACAAAAACAATCATTTTGAGGGTAATGTCGTTACTGCTTGTTACTGATACCGCTATTTCCTGCCGTTGCTGCATCTGCTGAGTAGGATCGGCTTCTCGCCATCATCCTCTCTCTCGCTCTCTCCCGTATCCTTTCTCTCTCTCCGAGCACGACAGGATTAAACTAGCTGAAGACAGATTTATCCTAACTTCTGTTTGAATATGCAATAACCTCTCACTATCACCATGAGGTGAGAAAGTTATTTTAGGCTCCATTCGTCAAATCAAAGCTGTGAAAAGCAGATTTGTTCATTCGTCTCATCCAAGCAGTAAAATGTGTAAAAACGTTCATGCTTGAGCCGCAGTGGCTGGCACATATCAAAAGGAACAGAAAAGGAGAACTAGTCCGTGTGTCTGTGTGTCTGCCAGTTACATCAGAGAACAATGGAATAGTAGTGTCAGACAACCTCAAAGTATCCTATCCTAGTCCAGTTACTTTGTTCGTAGTCCCTCCTTGAAGAGCCCCAAAAGCACCATCTGAGTGTGAACGTCCTCTTTCCTGAAGCCTCTCTCTTTAAATCCTCCTTATTGTCCTCGGCAACCTGAGGCTTTGTCAAACAAAAAGACATCACCAACTCTAACAACGTGGCCGGTTCAGTCTTAAGCCGTAAGCAGTTACTAAACATGTTTCTTCTTCTTTGACTGTGTATAAGCCAGAGAAATTTGGGATTTGGGACCCAGGCTATATATATACAGTACCAATCAAAACTGTATACACTCATTCAAGGGTTTATCTTAATTTTTACTATTTTCTACATTGTAGAATAATAGTGAAGACATCAAAACTATGACATAACACATATGGAATCATGTAATAACCCCAAAAAATGTTAAACAAATCAAAATCTACTTAATATTTTTCAAAGTTGCCACCTTTTGCCTTGATGACAGCTTGGCCCACTCTTGGCATTCTCTCAACCAGCTTCACCTGGAATGCTTTTCCAACGGTCTTGAAGGAGTACTCACATATGCTGAGCACTTGTTGGCTGCTTTTCCTTCACTCTGCGGTCCAACTCATCCCAAACCATCTCAATTGGGTTGAGGTCGGGTGATTGTGGAGGCCAGATCATCTGATTCAGCACTCGATCACTCTCCTTCTTGGTCAAATAGCCCTTAGACAGCCTGGAGGTGTGTTTTGGGTCATTGTCCTGTTGAAAGACAAATGATAGTTCCAAAAAGTGCAAACCTGATGGGATGGCGTGTCGCTGCAGAATGCTGTGGTAGTCATGCTGGTTAAGTGTGCCTTGAATTCTAAATAAATCACAGACAGTCTCACCAGCAAAGCACCCCCACACCATCACAGCTCCTCCTCCATGCTTCACAGTGGGAACCACACATGCGGAGATCATTGGTTCACCTACTCTGCGTCTCACAAAGACACGGCGGATGGAACCAAAACTCTCAAATTTGGATTTATCAGATTTTCCACCGGCCTAATGTCCATTGCTCGTGTTTCTTGGCCCAAGAAAGTCTCTTCTTCTTATTGGTGTCCTTTAGTAGTGGTTTCTTTGCAGCAAATCGAACATGAAGGACTGATTCACGCAGTCTAATCTGAACAGTTGATGTTGAGATGTGTCTGTTACTTGAACTCTGTGAAGCATTTATTTGGGCTGCAATTTCTGAGGCTGATAACTCTAATGAACTTATCCTCTGCAGCAAAGGTAACTCTGGGTCTTCCTTTCCTGTGGCGGTCCTCATAAAAGCCAGTTTCATCATAGCGCTTGACGGTTTTTGCGATTGCACTTGAAGAAACGTTCAAAGTTCTTGAAATTTTCCAGAATGACTGACCTTCATGTCTTAAAGTAATGATGGACTGTCATTTCTCTTTGCTTATTTGAGCTGTTCTTGCCACAATATGGACTTGGTCTTACCAAATAGGGCTATCTTCTGTAAACCACCCTTACCTTGTCATAACACAACTGATTGGCTAAAATGCGTTAAGACAGAAAGAAAAAGAAACTCCACAGATGAACTTTTAACAAGGCACACCTGTTATTTGAAATGCATTCCAGGTGACTACCTCATAAAGCTGGTTGAGAGAATACCAAGAGTGTGCAAAACTGTCATCAAGGCAAAGGGTGGCTACTTTGAAGAATCTCAAATCTCAAATATATTTATATTTGTTTAACACTTTTTTGGTTACTACATGACTCTATATGTGCTATTTCACAGTTTTGATGTCTTCACTATTATTCTACGATGTAGAAAATAGTAAGAATAAAGAAAAACATTGAATTAGTAGGTCTGTACAAACCTTTGACTGGTACAGTATATACAGTTGAAGTCGGAAGTTTACATACACTTAGGTTGGAGTCATTAAAACTCGTTTTTCAACCACTCCACAAATTTCTTGTTAACAAACTATAGTTTTGGCAAGTCGGTTAGGACATCTACTTTGTGCATGACACAAGTCATTTTTCCAAAAATTGTTAACAGACAGATTATATCACTTATAATTCACTGTATCACAATTCCAGTGGGTCAAAAATGTTTATACACTAAGTTGACAGTGCCTTTAAAAAGCTTGCAAAATTCCAGAAAATTATGTCATGGCTTTAGAAGCTTCTGATAGGCTAATTGACATCATTTGAGTCGATTGGAGGTGTACCTGTGGGTGTATTTCAAGGCCTACCTTCAACCTCAGTGCCTCTTTGCTTGACATCATGGGAAGATCAAAAGAAATCAGCCAAGACATCAGAGTTTTTTTTTTAGACCTCCACAAGTCTGGTTCATCCTTGGGAGCAATTTCCAAACGCCTGAAGGTACCATGTTCATCTGTATAAACAAAAGTACGCAAGTATAAACACCATGGGACCACGCAGCCGTCATACCGCTCAGGAAGGAGACGTATTCTATCTACTTGAGATAAACGTACTTTGGTGCGAAAAGTGCAAATCAATCCCAGAACAACAGCAAGGGACCTTGTGAAGTTTCTGGATGAAACAGGTACAAAAGTATCTATATCCACAGTAAAACGAGTCCTATATCGACATAACCTAAAAAGCCGCTAAGCAAGGAACAAGCCATTGCTCCAAAACTGCCATAAAAAAGCCAGACCACGGTTTACAACTGCACATGGGGAAAAAGATCGTACTTTTTGGAGAAATGTCCTCTGGTCTGATGGGACAAAAATAGAACTGTTTGGCCATAATGACCATCGATATGTTTGGAGGAAAAAGGTGGAGGCTTGCAAGCCGAAGAACACCATCCCAACCGTGAAGCACGGAAGTGGCAGCATCATGTTGTGGGGGTGCTTTGCTGCAGGAAGAACTGGTGCACTTCACGAAATCATGAGGGAGGAAAATTCTGTGGATATATTGAAGCAACATCTCAGACATCAGTCAGGAAGTTAAAGCTTGGTCGCAAATGGGTCTTCCAAATAGACATTTACCCAAAGTATGCTTCCAATGTTGTGGCAAAATGGCTTAAGAACAACAAAGTGAAGGTATTGGAGTGGCCATCACAAAGCTCTGACCTCAATCCTATAGAAAATGTGTGGGCAGAACTGAAAAAGCGTGTGCGCGCAAGGAGGCCTACAAACCTGACTCAGCTACACCAGCTCTGTCAGGAGGAATTCACCCAACTTATTGTGGGAAGCTTGTGGGAGGCTACTTGAAACGTTTGACGCAAGTTAAACAATTTAAAGGTAATGCTACCAAATACTAATTGAGCGTATGTAAACTTCTGACCCACTGGGAATGTGATGAAAGAAATAAAATCTGAAATAAATCATTCTCTCTACTATTATCCTGACATTTCACATTCTTAAAATAAAGTGATGATCCTAACTGACCTAAGACAGGGAATTTTTATTACATGTCAGGAATTGTGAAAAACTGATGTAAACTTCCGACTTCAACTGTATATTATAGGCAGCCTGCCTCTTTCCGTTCTACACCCAAACCACTAGCTCAAACCTCTTGGCTCAGGTTAAAAGTAGTACATAATACAGGGAATAGAGTGTCATTTCAGATTTGCATCACTGTAGCACTGTAAAACCCAGATCTGAAAGATCTGTAAGTTAGTAGCTTCAGACATCTGTAGTGTCTGGCTCCAGAGGGGGGCCACAAACAATCCGGTGGTGGTGAGACAGACAGAGAAGAGACCCAGACAGACAATTACTGTGCAGGTATGTTGGTTATATCCACCTAGGGCTGGCCAGAGGAAATGGAAGGGTTTATGATGTCATAAAAGAGGGCCAGAAGAGAGGTCTCAAGGAACCGGTTGTCACAGGACTGTAGGTTGTCTATGACCATAAAAAACTCCTGTGGTTTTACCTCCCCCAGGCTACAGAAACTGCCACTGCACTGTGTGTTGCTGCTACTGTTCAGGAACAATTATAGTAAAGTCTATGTCTGACTGGTAAGACTGGGACAACATGCTTTTTTGTGTTACACCATATACAGTATTGCATATGGCTCCAATACTAACAAAGACATTGGGTCTGACTTTTTTGCTGACTACGTGTCTTTGTTACATGTAAATAGAGACGTAGGCTTCAATTATTTTGTGAATGTTTTTTATTTTTAAGTACAAGTATGAATAATTTTAAATTGCTTATATTAGGCAAACCAGATGGTACGTTTTTTTTTTTTTTACGGATAGCCAGGGGCACACTCCAACACTCAAACATAATTTACAAATGAAGAATTTGTGTTCAGTGAGTCCGCCAGATCAGATGCAGTAGGGATGACCAGGGAGGTTCTCTTGAGAAGTGTGTGAATTGGACACTTTTCCTGTCCTGCTAAGCATTCAAAATGTAACGAGTACTTTTGGGTGTCAGGGAAATGTATGGAGTAAAAATGACATTATTTTCATTAGGAATGTAGTGAACCAAAAGTAAAAGTTGTCAACAAGTAAAGTAAAGTACAGATGCCTCCAAAAATTACTTAAGTTGTGCTTTTAAGTATTTTTACTTCAGTACTTTACACCACTGACCATTTGTTGTTTCGTAATGTGTTGTGCCCGACAGAAAACCCTACTCCTACTACTCCACATAGCATTCTAAAAGCTAAATGCTACGTACACCTCTCTCTCTCTCACACACACACACACGCACACGCACAACATACCCTCCCTCTTACACTTACACAAAATCACACACAGACACAAACAGATACACTCACGGGGCTTGTTAAAAAGGGGAAGAGAGAAAGGGGGTTATTTGTTCTACAAGCTCTACAAGGTTTCCCATTGTAAAAAGGGGTGGCCCCTGTTTCCTTTCATCCCCCTCCTCAAAGCCCCCCCCCCTTTGTCTGGCGGGGGATGGACGGAACTGTGCGCCGCCGCGATACGCTGGTCAAAGAACCGGGAACTACTACCACTACCTGCACAGTGGGACTAAATAACAAGAGGAGGAGGAGGAGTAGAGGAACGGGAACAAGGGACGGGTGTGTGTCTTTGTGTGCGCGTGTGTGTAGGAACCGAGAACAGCTGGAGAGGGAAGAGGTTGTGAAATAAAAGCTGTTATTAAATCCCAAAAAGTTATGGTAGGAGGAAGAAGATGAGGAAGGGTGGGGGGGGGCTGGGTGAGAGAAACACTAGTACATGGAGCCCATGGGACCATGTAGTCTGAATAGAATGACAACGAATGATAGAGGAGGTCCAGATTTAAGACTATGGCCTGGCGTATTTTGAAGGGCCTTTCTTCATGTAAATAAATGCATTTTGTGTCACTTATCAATGGCCAAATGTACCTTTCCTTACAGTAAAAATGCACCGCTCTTGCCCAAGTAGCCTCTTTTTCGCTCTCTCTCAGACACACCCACACACACATACTCTCTCTCTAGTTATGAGTGTCACTGAGGACATTGAGGGTGAAAGAGGGGAGTCAAACGTTATTTTTCTTCTTTCGTTTCTGCACTTCCCTGCCCCCTCAGCAATAGCAAAGGGGTTTGTGAAACCCGGAGGGTTGAATCTCCTCCCTCAACCACCAACTGAATGGCTGACTGAATGTAAAGCTTTACAGTGTATACGTTACAGCCAGCTCTGTCTTGGCTACAATACTGTACTGTAACACCTCATTAAGTAACATACAGAGAGCTATGCAGTAAGGCAAGGGAAACGAGAGGCAAACAAGGACAAATGGGGGCCTACAAGGTTGTTGTACCACTGGAATAAAACAAATGGAACCTATATTGATACTAAAACTAAACCGCACTGCTTAACAGAAACATAGAAGGCCTACTATTAAAATGTCAAGATCTGTAAACATTTTTACATTTTAAAAAGTTTGTAATTTAGCAGATGCTCTTATCCAAAGCAACGTACAGCAGTGAGTGCATACTGGTCCCCCATGGGAATCTTGCCTGCAGCATCACTTAATTTACAGGCAGAGGCTTTCTATCTGCACCAGAGTGACTATTCAAGAGGCCGATTAGTGTACTTGGTATAAGTGTGCAGGGAAAATATTGAGCATGGAATTAGGGCTAGTGACCTAAAACTAAAAGGTCACTAAAAGGCTTCTTGACTTCATCTCACAGCAGAGACGGAACCGATTGTGTCTTCTGGTTTCCCCCTGTACTCCAACCCAAGTTTATTTTTGAATCATCCACAAAGAATGCCTGTCATTTCCTGGCATTCCTGCTTCCATGCGAAACCCCCTATTTCTTTTTGGAACAATGGGAGAGATTCAACACTTTCCAAATGGAATTTTCTCCAATGGTGACAGTATTACATAGACTCTGATTCCAGTACTAGACTCTGATAGTAGGTACTGACTAACAGGGCCTATCTTTTGCCTATTGGAGTTCCTTCAGAGATGCTTGTCTGATAACTTTGAAGACAGCATGAGGAGAGTAGAGTATCTCAATAAATGGTAGTCTTACAGGACGAGTATCCTGCAGGGATGACAATGGAAAAGAGGCTTTTCCTTGAGTCTTCATCACCTAACTGATTAGCAGCTTATTTGTCCATTTGTTTTAAATGCTGAACATTGGTGGCTCCAGGTTGTCGTAACAATACTTCTACCTTATTCCACCATTTTGCCTTTACTGTGTCTGTGCTATCTGTCTTTGATGCTACGCAGACTTATGTGGTGTTTCCCAGTTCATTCAGTGTTACACCGTAAGGTGTTAAGGGGAATGAAAGGTGACGCTCACACACCGCAACCGTTTCAGAGTTCGTTTTAGAGAGCGGATGTTTTCAGACACAGCTAAGCCGCTCGGGTTCTGCCAGGTGAGAGGGGTGAGGAGTCGGTGAATTGAGAGGTGAAGGGGTGTGTGGGATAATTGGGGGGGGGGGGGGGGGGGGGGGTACCTCTAACCACCTGATCATGGGTCACTTGGCCGTGGGGAATAGCCAGGTCTTATACAGGTCATTTGTGAAATCAATTTAGGAGGCTCTCACACACACGCATGGGCGAGCACACACACACACACACACACACAATTGTTAAGTTATCTGAGATATTTAATTTGCATACTGACCCTGACAACTTTACAATAAAGGGTCAAAGGGACCAAAGGTCAAAAGTTAAATGCCACCGATGTGACCAACCAGGTCCTGGGAACCGGAGCGATGACACAGGAGGGACACCTGGCTAGCTGTAGGGGTACACCTGAGAGTTACCTCAGCCCATTGGGTATACAAGAGATCAGAGGTGACACAGTCATCTATACTGACGTAGAGGCTGAAGCCCCAGGCGCAGTGCAGAGGTTCATCCATTTCCTTAACTCATTAATGTACCTCGACCCTTAGCCCCCCTCTAAAAATAGCAACTACTTAAAGCCATGTTAGGCCTCAGATAGTTGTGAATTAAAAAACAACTGATAGATTCATTCCATGTTTAATTGTTATACTATGGTTATAGCATCCCTGGATACCGGAAATAGTACATTTTTCTTCACAATTGTTGAAATGTAATGTGAAGCCCTGTTTCACTCCAGAAGGATGGTGTGAATATACAAAGGGATAAAAAATTACAGATCAACTCATTGCCTCTGACTGCTTCAATACTGGATGTGGAGTACAGTACAGTTTTCTCCAAGGAGCTTCCTGTTGTTTTTCTGTCTCTTCCAGATGACTAGGCGCATCGTTTTTTTTTTCATGTTTAAAGGATTTGGGGTAGAAAGCCCAACGGGGAGGAAGTGTGTGTTTCATATCCTTCCTATGAACTGTGGACACACACAGGGGCGTGTGGGTTTAGGAGGGGCATCTTTAATCATGTGATCATGTAATGGTTAAGCAGCAAATTTAAAACGGCACTAAAATGACAGAATAGTCTTTACGGGAAGATGTTTTAAATATATATAATTCATCTACAGTAATTCTTGTGATTCGATCCAAAATGTATTTCATGACATAGATCCAGATAAGGACATCATTTACCTACAGATAAAGGGTTTGTGTGCATTCATCTATCAAATTCCCTCAGTTCTCTACTCTCCCTGTTGTGATTAGAGAATACACTGTGAAACTCAGCACACATATTAGGCCTATGTACTGTACCTCCAGTGTGAAAGATGCTGATCCATCGTTCGCCACGGGGGGAAAGGAGATAAGCCAGGACCCACCTGTCTCCTTCTTTCTACTCTCCAGGGGGAAGACAGGATAGGGTCATCCAAATATCAATTGTAACCCTTTAATATAAAACATCCTGTCCGTTGAAAAGCATTTCCCGTCAAAGCAAAATTACACCCGCCACATGAAGGCATATGCACGCACACACTGTAAAAAAAAAAATGACTCTTTGGGTGAACTAAAAGAAATTGTGTCAACTGGTTACAAGTAAATAACTTTCGCCAATTGAAAAAAACTAAATTTGTCTAAACAGAATATATGATTCAATGCCAACTGTTATAATTTATTATTAACAAACTTAGATTTCAAGTTGCAATTAACTGTATTTCTTTCAACACTCACCTTACTTTTCCCCTTTGATTAAACCTAATAAATAACATACAGGAAGTACTAACTCCCCTTAACTTCCCATGTGTTGTTGTGTTACAGCCTGAATTTAACATTGATTCAATTGAGGTTCTGTGTCACTGGCCTACACACAGGAACCCATAATGTCAAAATTGAATTATGTTTTTAGAAATGTTCACAAATTAATTAAAAATTAAAAGTTGAAATTCTTGAGTCAAAAATAATTTAACCCCTTTGCTATGTCAAGCCTAAATATGTTCAGGAGGGAAAATGTGCATGAACAAGTCACATAATATGTTGCATGGACTCACTCCGTGTGCAATAATAGTGTTTAACATGATTTTTGAATGACTACCTCATCTCTGTACCCCACACATACAATTATCTGTAAAGTCCCTCAGTCGAACATTGAATTCCAAATACAGATTCAACCACAAAGACCAGGGAGTTTTTCACTGTCAAGTTGGTTGTTGATCATTGCTTGACAGCCATTTTGAAGTCTTGTCATAGTCATTCAAGACGATTTAAGTCAAAACTGTAACTAGGTCATTCAGGAACATTCAATGTCATTTTGGTAATCAACTCCAGTGTATATTTGGCCATGTGTTTTCAGTTATTGTCCTGCTGAAAGGTGAATTTGTCTCCCAGCGTCTGTTGGTAAGCAGACTGAACTAGGTTTTCCTCTAGGATTTTGCTGTTGCTTAGCTCCAATTTGTTTCTTTTTATCCTAAAAAACTCCCTAGTCCATGCCGATGATAACTATACACATAACATGATGCAGCCATCACTATGATTGAAAATATGTTGTGGATCCATCCTCAGTTTTCTCCTATCGCAGCCATTAAACTCTGTGACTGTTTTAAAGTTACCATTGGCCTCTTGCTTGAAAATATGAAGAGTGGTACTCAGTGATATGTTGTGTTGGATTTGCCCCAAATATAATGGTTTGTATTCAGGACATAAAGTTAATGTCTTCGCCACATTTTTATCAGTTTTACTTTAGTGCCTTGTTGCAAACAGGATTCATGTTTTGTAATATTTGTATTCTGGATAGATTTCCTTCTTTTCACTCTGCCAATTAGGTTAGTATTGAAGAGTAACTACAATGTTCTGGAGTAACTACATTGTCCTCAGTTTTCTCCTATCACAGCCATTAAATTCTGTAATTGTTTTAAAGTCACCATTGACCTCATGGTGAAATCCCTAAGCGGTTTCCTTCCTCTCCAGAAACTGAGTTAGGAAGGACGCCTGTATCTTTGGAGTGACTGTGTTTATTGATACATCATCCAAAATGTCATTAATAACTTCACCATGCCCAAAGGGATATTCAATGTCTGCTTTTTAAAATCATTTTCCCCCGTCTACCAATAGGTGCCCTTTGTTGCAAACCTTTGACAGTGCTTGAAGAATTTAAAAAAGAACATTGTGCAAATATTGTACATTCCAGGTGTGCAAAGCTCTTAGACACTTACCCAGAAAGACTCACAGATGTAATCACTGCCAAAGGTGATTCTAAAATCTATTTCTGACATGCTGACCAGACCGGACACATCGCGTGCGGGAGCGTCGCAAAATAAATGTTGAAATCCATGTTATTCAATTATTGCATCCACACTGCTTGCGCGCGCACCAACGGGCGTCTGCGATGCCAAGGGCTAAAATAGAACTCCTTTCTATTTCTGACGCAGATCGCGCTGAAAGCCCTGCCTCTCCCATCTCCTCATTGATTTATAGAAGCAGGTACCCACGTGCCATCTCCTCATTGGTTATACCCACGTGGGTGATTGAAAGTCAAACTTTGTTGCCGGTTGTCGTGGTAATACAATGAAAGTTTAGATGTGATCACCATATAAGTTCAAAGATGAAAAAGCCTGGAAGGAGGAGAGATGACTAGAAACGATTCGGTTGGCCGTTTTATGTGTGGATTAATTGTCGGAGTAGAGGTCCTTGTGCATTTCAGGTAAAATAACAACTCAATGTTTATATCCCAGGACAAATTAGCTAGCAAGTGCAAGCTAACTAGCTAAATTGCCATAAAAGTTTAATGCTTTTCGACCTGTCCCCAAATTAATGTAATTGGTTCAGAATTTGTTTTGATATTTTAACCTGTGTGTCGTGATCGCGTTTGGTTTAGGGGGACAAAATAAATGTATGCACGATAGCGCACGATGGCGCACGCGCGCAGCCGGTTTGGGTTCCGTGTCAGGGGTTTGAATACTTATGTAAATTAGATATTTCTGTATTTCATTTTCAATAAATTTGCAACAATTTCTAAAAACATGACTTCACTTTGCCATTATGGGGTATTGTGTGTAGATGGGTGAGATTTAAAAAAAGATTTAATACATTTTGAATTCAGGCTGTAACAACAAAATGTGGAATAAGTCAAGGGCTATGAATCATTTCTGAAGGCACTCTAAATACAAACTAATATATACACAACCCATTTTTTCATAGATTTTTCACTTTGGAATTACCTATCCACATTTCTTCAATTGGGTTACAAACAATTCAGTTAGAAGGGTCGTTTTGTCGAACAACCAACTGATTGGTTTCGGTAGAAGAAAAAAAGGCTACCCTGAGCATGTGCTACGGCTTGTGTGACGTCATCTATAATAATTTGGCTGTTCTAGTGTACTCTGTGTTGATCACAGCCTCAAGTAATGAACCTATTTTTGACACAATTGGCAGAAAATGCTCAATGCTTCAGGAAGCTTTGTTCTCCATCACTACTCTTTACACCTCGATCACACCTAGAGCGTCATTGTGCAAAGTTGTACGCAGCATAAACTGGATATGTGTGCAACCAAAGTTCAACATTCACCTTCTGCAACCGTTTCTGCCAAGCCGTCTACGCATACAAACACAGTGTTCCATTGGAAATGAATGTACTTCTGGTGTACCAAAACGCAATTACGATTACTCTATCGGTACAATATATATACAAAAGCATGTGGACACCCCTTCAAATTAGTGGATGCTGACAGGTGTATAAAATCAAGCACACAGTCATGCAATCTCCATAGAGAAACATTGGCAGTAGAATGGCCTTACTGAGGAGGTCAGTAACTTTCAACGTCATACAGTAAGATGCCACTTTTTTTCCAACAAGTCAAATCATCAAATGTCTGCCTTGCTAGAGCTGCCCCTGTCAATTGTAAGTGCTGTTATTATGAAGTGGAAACGTCTAGGAGTCACTAATTGGTAGGCCACGCAAGCTCACAGAACAGGACCGCGGAGCGCTGAAACACGTTGTGCGTAAAAAATCATCTGTCTGCGGTTGCAACACCAATTTCCAAACTGCCTCTGGAAGCAACATCAGCACAAGAACTGTTCTTCGGGAGCTTCATGAAATGGGTTTCCATGGCCGAGCAGCCGCACACAAGTTTAAGATCACTATGCGCAATGCCAAGCGTCGGCTGGAGTGGTGTAAAGCTCACTGCCATTGGAGAAGTGGAAATGCGTTCTCTGGAGTGATGAATCACGCTTCACCATCTGGCAATTCGTCGGACAAATCTGGGTTTGGCGAATGCAAGGAAAATGCTAATTGCCCCAATACATAGTGCCAACTGTAAAGTTTGGTGGAGGAGGAATAATAGTCTGGGGCTGTTTTTCATGGTTCGGGCCCCTTAGCTCCAGTGAAGGGAAAGCTTAACACTACAGCATACAATGACATTTTAGACGATTCTGTGCTTCCAACTTTGTGGCAACAGTTCAGGGAAGGACCTTTCCTGTTTCAGCATGACAATGCCCCCGTGCACAAAGTGAGGGACATACAAACAGTTTCGAGATCGGTGTGGAAGAACTTGACTGGCCTGCACAGAGCCCTGACCTCAACCCCATCGAACACCTTTGGGATTAATTGGAATGCCGACTGCAAGTCAGGCCTAATTGCCCAATAGCAGTGTGCCCAATCTCACTAATGGTCTTGTGGCTGAACAATAGCAGCAATGTTCCAACTTCTAGTGGAAAACCTTCCCAAAAGAGTGGAGGCTTCTATAGCAGCAAAGTGGAATGACATTCAGACTCACCGATTGCCAAAAAGAACAACCAAAAGCCACGCCCCCAATAGGCCACACCTCCAATAGGCCGCCGCTTCATTGCACCCACTGCTATGCAATGCTAATACGCATGAGCTGTTAACAGAAATTTAGAAGCTTTCGTTCAATAAAAAATGATCACATTGATCTGTCAAATTCACTATCTGATTTCAGACAAGTTGAATAGAACAGGTTGAACGAACAAAATCCTAATTCTGGATCATAACAATCAGATTAAAACACTTCAGATGAACAACAGTGCAGTCCCACTTTTTACAGTGCACACACACGCACACACTGCTCCTCTACATCTTGAATAATTAGGATGTCCTACTCTGTCGTTTCTGAGGAGACAACAGACGAGGCTAAAATGAATTATTTGTAACTTAGCCCAGAGAGGATAGAGGAAGTAAGGATACAGTATCTCAGACCATCATCTCTGCACCAATCAATATCGTTCAGTCACTCTGGCCTGCTCTGCACAGTTCCAAATAACCATGGTCCATCCACCACCAGCCCTGTAAGTAGTAATAGACCGCATTGGTGTACTATGTTACCTACTGCTATAAATACAGAGTCCTTTTCATTATGTGTAGCATAATGTACTGTCAACAATAGTATATTCATTACCACATTACCGCATTTGTTCATCAAAGTTTATATGGAAACACTCCACACGTTAAACATCCGCTGCCACGAAGCATCTCTACCCAGATGGCAGAAGAACTTATGCAGATTGCCTCATTAACCTGCATGCAGGCACAAAGAGAGGAACTCCGGCCGTTTGTATTAGATTTCAAAAAGCATCAAAAGCATTGCAGGCATTGTAGTCTGGTTATAAAGCAGTAGAGTTACTGATAGAAATGCATCTAAATACGCCATTTTTGTCTAGACTAATAGCAAACAGATTCAAATTTCAGAGACATGAATGGATTGGCAAGAATTCATAAAACCACAAAATGTGCATTTCTGCGTTTCTTCCTACATTTTGAAGTGAGTCGGCTACAGTCAGACAGATGGTAACAAAACAGTAGCCTAATAACCCGTAGCATATCCGTTAAAATCCTGCAATTAGAGCACAACATGGGTCCTATTTTGCCTACATACAATCTCAAAAACTTTGGGGGACACGCAGTGCGCAAGAAGCTTTCCTCCTTGTACGTGGGCATTTTGTCAACTACACTCATTAATTCATGAAAGTATCGTACCCTAAGGCTCTTCTTTGATTTTATCTAGCCTAACTCTAGCAAATGATTTTATGCGGACCTTACTGAGTCTGCGTAGGTGTGCCCGCCGCGCCACCACTCTGCGCTCAATGCGGTGCACCAACTAGAGAACATTGTGCACTGACCTGGTAACCGAAGAGAGGGAGGGAGGGGGTGGTCACTGACAGACCGAGGGAGGGAGACTCTGTTGATCATTCGTCTGGGCTTCAGGTGTCTCTCCTCTGCTTGGCTGCGGTTGGTCGGGGGATGTGTATGATATATACTGTAGACAAAGCTGGTGTGTCCAGACCATGAGGCTCTCTAAAGGTTTGACTTTATTATGTCCCTGATAAACTCTTGTTATGGATGGGATGGTTCATTTGAATTCTTTAGAAGCCCATTCTGGCCCCATTTAAAAAAATAAAAAAGCAATACTATCTCAAGATTTCTAGATACCAACATTTCTAGATGCTGGTTCAAAATTGCGAGATAACAAGTCGAAATGTCAAGATGCCCAAGTAAAACATTCAAAATACTTTCTCAAACTTATAGGACATGTTTCTTCATTTGTAACATTGTGTGGTCATTTCAGAGGTGTCATCACAGGAGTGTTTTCCTGGGGCCCAGAGTTTTCCGTGATCTGGTAGGCTAACCTAACTAGGTAAAACTCCGGACCTTAGTTGTAGGTTATGACAGTAATAAATCAGCTGTAAAACGATTTTATATGGGCTATGATGGGACCAGATTTTTTTTAATAATCAGTTAATATGCTTCTCTGGGCTACCTGCAGCTGTGGTTGTTATCGGTAGGCTATAGTTGATCAGACTGAAGCGCAGATTAAGAGTGGGGGCAAATGCCAGCTCGCCATACGTTTTGCAGTGACCCTACTGTGCCGATGTCCGCAACGTGGATAGATGGAAATAATGCTCCAAATGAGGACACAAATACTATATGTATGTTTTACTATCCCATATTGTGATTTACAGTAGGTATCTCGACATTTCGACTTACTATCTAAAGATGTTGAGATACTATCTCCACATTTTGAGATACTATCCGGCAAAAAAAATGTAAACGATCCCCAAAAATGTGAGATACTATCTCGAAACTCTTGATTTTACATATCTCGAAATGTTGAGATAGTACAGACATTTTAAAAAAAACAATTGTGGCGGGAATGAGCTTCCATAGAATCCATTGCTCATTGTGCCAGACGGGTTTAATGTAACTCCTGTACTGCACATCTGTATTCTGTCAACTGATAGCTTCCAGAGTTCACACCCTGATTAAAATGCTGAGGTTTCTCCGACTCAATTGCAACCCACACTTTGAGAGGAGAAAAATATAGCCTATTTATTCAAACAATGGTTTAAGTTTAAATGAATGTTGATGTATTGGATTAGATTAAACCCAAACAAACAGAGAAAATCTTTCTACATATAGACAAAGGCACAATAGGCTGATCCAGAACTTTACGAAAAAGTTGCATTGGTCGATGTGCGCAGATGTGCCAGAATCCTTATCAAATAGATAGTGAGCAATTATTCGGACATGCATAATACGCTATAGGCAGCAAAGGCGCGGATATAATTTCGAGACGTGCTCACGAGTTGTCCCGGTTCTTTATAGCCGCCAATAACGGGAGCTCGAGCGTGCGGATCCCAGACTGGCGGGCGGATAAGCACCCTCCTAGAGGTCACCGAGTTTAAGCGCACTTATGAATTTATTAAAGGAAGTGCTAAACCGACCAGTCTCCATGGTTAACGGTTAAATCATAGCAACAGATAGTTTCATTGCGTTGATGTAGCTTACTCATTTTCTCTCAACGACAACGTAGCTTCAGAGAAGGCGGTGTGCGTTAAACGCATGGAAACCGTAACTATCCTGCATCCGTTATAAACAATAGCCTACAATTCCTGATTTCTGGATATAAACAATATTCTACATGTTTTGGAATATGTTTTTATCGATTTTTTTTATTCGAAACATGCGTATAAATGTCCTTGAAAATAAACAAAAAACATTGAAAATATAGTCACAAAATAAAGAGTTGCAATACTTACGAATCATTTCCATTCCTGCAAAGCAGCTGGATGAAAGCTCCTTTAAAAAAATATATGTTATTTGATATTGAGCATCAATTCTTAACTGTAGACGGATTCCTTGAAGTCTGCCACAGCGGCATTCTCACTGCATCCCATCTCGTAGTATCTCTGTGCTGCCCACGTCTGAATCGAAGTCCACCCGGCCTGTGTTGAGACAGGAGGGAGGGGATTCAGGTCACATGGCTCAACAGGACTGTCATGATTGGACGAGACACTGTAGTTTACTAAAATATCTGTTTCTCATTGGACAAGTAAGGGGGAAGGCGAGGGGTGAGTGGGGGGAACTTCGTGCGTAAAGAATTCGCGGAGAGAAATCGGGTGGGGTGAAGTGAATATATTAATAGAAACATAGAACGGAGAATATATTAATGTTGGCATGACTCATGAGATTCTGCAAAATGTTCTTTAATCCATTCATTTTCATAATTTCATCTCTTCATATAAACACATCTTTAAAAGTCCCTTGGATGTAATCCCTGTGGATATAATTCATGTGATTTAGGTTACAGAAAAAAGGCTGTGTGGAGAATTGCGACATTTCTATGAAAGAAATTGAAAGATGAGCCTAGTATATTTTGAATATGTCACAATCAGGAGCCTTTTAGAATCAATATATTCATAGGCCAGAAAACCAAATAATACAGAAAAGAAAGTCAGTATGATGTGCTGTCAAGGGAAGGAGAGTATGTCTGTGTCTGTGGCTGAGTGTAAGAGTGCAAAGATAATGTGTGTATGGCAGAGTGGTGGGAAATGGTGCATGGATAATTCTGACTTCAGATCCTCCGGGGCGCTTAGTGCTCAGCCGAATTGATATTCCTCAAAGCTTTCTCATGTTACCTCTCAGCACTCTTATGATACGTTACTTTGGCAGGGTCAAGGGTGAAGGAGCTGTGAATGAGTGTCACAAGCAGAATTTTCTTCTCAGCTTTTGTGTGGTATTTGTGAGGTGAGGGTGGATGCAAAACTGCTTTTCTAATTCTGAAGGTACGGTATCACTCACAATGCTCTCTCTTATTCATTTGCTCTCTCGCACGCACGCACGCACGCACACACACACACACACACACACACACACACACACACACACACACACACACACACACACACACACACACACACACACACACACACACACACACACACACACACACACACACACACACACACACACACACACACACAACCTATGGTGTGGTATAGCCTCCTTAGTGAATTATTGGTGGGGAGACAGCTATAACAGACAGGGATAATATGAATAACCTCATGGGATCTCTGTAGTTAAAACTTTCACTGGTATCCATGGTGATCCAACACATTTCAACACATTTCTCCAAACTCTGCAACAGCAGTCTGTCTGTATCGCACCCAGCTTGTATTAAGTCCCTGCCCTATTACTTGATGCTATAGGTTTTTATTTGCATTTGATTTAATACCACAACATTTTGATTACACTGTTCGCTGATGTTTAATCTGTTAGATCAGAATTCTGTTCGGAAAATGCATTCAATGCAGTGAAATGAAAGACTCTCATAGTAAACTGATGAAACACCATGCAAAGTGATGGAGCCGTCTGAGGAAGGCGTAAGCCATTTGGTACGTCTCCCTCTTCCAATCATGCTGCATTATCTCTGGTGTAAATGTGTAGGGGAACATGCATAATTAATGGAAAGGAAGATGCTCTCAGAGGTAAAACCTAGATTGGTACTGTCTAATTTTAGATCAAGGTTGAGTATTCAAATGAGGGAAACAGCCTTAGTTATCTTTCCTCTAAACCTCTAATCTCTTTCCTTTCACTTTCCTAACTTCAGACTTTATTCTCATGGAAATAGCAGTGTGTGTGTGTGTGTGTGTGTGTGCACGTGCATGCGTGCATGCCTGCATGTGTGTGTGCGTGCATGCCTGCATGTGTGCGTGCATGTTCATGCCTCTTTGCATTGCATATGCGTATGTGTGTTTGTACTGACAGTAGAGAAGAAATTGATGCGCCTTCAATCAATTTAGTTAATTGCTGTCATTAAGAAACATATGCGTTAACTGTTTCTCACAGCTTCCTTTGTCACTGATCGTACGCACCACCGGGGAGTGTGTCTGAATGAGGTGCAACGTAGATTCCCATGGCAACGTATTACACCCAGGGATTTAACCATATCAGTGCCATACCAGCACTAAGTAAGAATGATGTCTCCCACTGCTTTGTTGATGAAATGTACTCTACCCCCTCATCAGGATGAGGTCGAGTTGATGAAGGCTCCGCTCAGTTTCAGCTGTTAGTGCGAACCTGTATGTCAGCAGTCATTTTTAGTAGTAAAATACTTGATGATTGTGGTTGATGAAGATCGGAATGGCGACAAAGTCTGATGGACTTGAGCCAGCAGAGAGTGAAGTGGAATCCAATGTAAGAAATATGCACGTGTTCAATTTAATACCCAGCTAGTTTTGATGCAGTGTTTACCAAATGATGGGTCAGGAGGGACGGTAGAGATATTCTAAATCTGTGGCTAAACCCTGGGATGTGGCTAGAGACATGAGCTCATTTATCTGATGGGTCAGAAGACATTATTAAAGGCTTAAAATGGATGACCACTCAAAAAAAGCTAACTGAGGAAGCACTGTGATAATGCATTTGTAACAGCTGTCTATCTCTTCTTCCTCATCGGACGAGGAGAGGCGAGAAGGATCGGAGGACCAATACGCAGAGTGGTAAGTTTCCATGTTTTAATATAATCCACGAAAACAAGACACAATACAAAATAACAAAAGAACTAACTGAAACAGTCCCGTGTGGCGACAAACACTGACACTGAAGACAAACCCCCACAAACCAACAGTGAAAACAGGCAACCTAAATATGGCTCCCAATCAGAGACAATGCAAAACACCTGCCTCTGATTGAGAACCATATCAGGCTAAATGAACAAACCTAAACATAGAAACAAATAACATAGACTGCCCACCCCAACTCACACCCTGACCATACTAAATAAAGACAAAACAAGGGAAAATAAAGGTCAGAACGTGACAGCATTTCTCTACACCATCCCATTTAGATGTACTGAGATCACGGAACACCTCGGCTCCATACCAAGAAGTACATTTCCCGGTTGGTTAACATTCTACTGCGATGCAACGTGCAAATCCTCCATCTCAATTAATCATAGATATTCTAATGGAATGCCTTCCTTCAGGAGGAGGCCCAACGCAGAGGGGGACCTGGTTAATGCTGCTAGTAATATCGCCTGATTGCCTTCATCATACACACACATGCACGCATGCACACGCGCACACACACACACAACACTCAGGCGTGCATGCGCACGCACACACATACTACAGATCTGGATTCACTGCAGATGTCTTCTAATTGTGGTGATTATGTTGAACTGAGGGTGGTAGGAAATAGGAATATGTAATGACTTCCCTCTCGCTTTCAGATCGTTCAATCCTTGACATCCTTTGGTTATGTGCATCTGCTGTACAACCACATCCGGAGTTGCTTGGAGAGGGACGAGAGTGATGGATGGGGATTGGGAATAAGCTCTTAAATGTGTGTCGTGAATGGCAGTGACTAACTCCGGTCCTGGAGAGCCGTAAAGTACAGGCTATCAGTTTAGCGCAACAATAGCATGCCTGATTCAAATAACTGTGGTGTCCATTGAAGATTGTGATTTAGTTGATTACTAAATAACACTCTTGCACTCTATAAAAAATGGTTTAGATGGAGCTGTAACATGTAAATTGCCTTTGCAAATTCAAAGCTCTTTGGATCAAGCAGGAATGTTTTTTGATTGCCATGTCACCCTAAAAAGAAGTCAATAACGAATAGTGTTTAAATGAACAGTTCGTTTTTTTCTCTTCTCGAAATAGAGAATAACCTCCCAAAACACTGAAATAAACAATGACTGTTGAGAGTGTAAGCCATTTGATTCATTGTGAATTTACCATTACACAGACGAGAGCTGGCTGATTCCTCTGGGGCTATAGTCCTTGCTGTCACACTGATGTAACAGTATCTCTAGATATGAGCAGAAGCGGTTCCATGCCCTATCACCAAGCGCGCGCGTGTGTGTGCTACGTGTATCCGTGTGTGTGTGTGTGTGTGTGCGCGCACGCACAATTTTGGGCATTTGTGTGTACATGCCCTATCACCAGAGGGTATATTATGCATTGTTGTTGGCATGGCCTACATGCTCATCCAAGCATAGCGTAGCGTGGTACAGAACGCACGTCTTCTCATTCCATTTCTCTCAAGTCACGTCCCCGGGCCTGCTTCATTTGTGTCTGCTGTTGATTTAATGGTCGTTCTTATAAACACACATACATAAATGCTATTAATTACATTTGAGCGCATGATTTACCCTACTTAAAATACATGATGTTTAAGCTCCATATCAAAATATCATAATTTCTTGAATTATTATCCCATATTTCTCCATCCCCAGTGGTTGATGACTGGTTACATAACACGGATACTAACACACCAATTATGTGCTTATTTATGTAGGCTACAAGTAAAAATGTACAACTAGTGAGTTTTTTACTTTGCCGTGTTATTTGAGGCGATCAGTGTCTAGTGTGTATGCAGATAACATGAGGTCTATGGTTTCCTGTCTACAGTTGGAAAATGAACGCAGGTGTTACATATGAAGATGTGTCATTCATTGGAAAAATAGGGCCCAAACATACAGGCGTTTGCCACCTACCAAGCGTGTGGGTTTTTACTCTCCTGTGGTACAGTACAGTGCTACATGGTAGCAGTAACGTCAGAAGCAGGCCCAATGCACGTGTAGCAATAAGCCTAAATGGAAATTGCACTGTAGTGTTCTGTTTACAAAGCTATGTTATAAGCCTTGTGCTAGATAGAACGCAAGCTTAGTAGTCGTCCACGATAGCATTTGTTTTGTATCTCAGTAACAATCAATGAGGCATTTTAGCATGCCGTAATCACTAGCTATCTTCTCCTTCATTAAATTATTCATCTTTGGCTCTCTTGCTTAACCGTTAGGATGGGTTGTTTTTCCACATAAAGAAATGGAGATTTGTGTGTGTGTGTTTGCCTGTGTGTTTGCATGTGTGTGTATATATATATATATATATATATATATATATATATGTGCGTGTGAATACATGAGCTTGTGTGTGCGTGTGTATGATATTGTGTGTGAGTGCTTGTCTCAGTATGTGTGTATGATGGTGTGTGTGTGATGATGTGTTGTGGCCTGTCAGGAGTGAGTGTGTTAAATTCTCTTAGCATGTGTGACGAATGAGGACCTGGGAAGAGCAGGCTCCTCTGTGGCCACTCTCTTATGCTGCATTCTAAAGAGGCAAAATATCGGTCGCACGAGGTCTCAACACTGCCCTCTCTCTCTTGATCCTTCTCTCTCTCGATCCCTTCTTCCTGTCTTTGTAACCCTTTCTCTCGCTCTCTATCTATGTCTGTCATTGTACCTCTATCTCATGTTAAATGGGGTTGATGCAGTGACTGTGGGAGAGATGGAGAGAGTGAGCGAGACAGATAAAGAAAGAGAGCATCCCCCACTCATACCTCTTTTATCCTAATCCATGTCTCTTACCAAGAAACGGGCCCCCTTTTCACGTCTCCACCAAAGCCTCTTATATGTGACCCCTAGCTGCTCGCCCCCCAGATCTCTCTCCCACGCTCAGAACGTACACAACATACACCACAATGTCACAATAATATACTATGTAAGACCATGTAGGCTTCATTTGGTCAATTTAGCATATTAGCAAGGTATTAACATGTAATCTGTTATTACATACAAACGACAATGAGAAACCTTTACAAGTTTGACTAATTCAAAAAGTGTTGTTGATTATTCGCTGATTGCATTTTCTATCAAGTGCATGGTGTGGGTGCATTGTATGTCCGTTGTGTGTGTGTGTGTGTGTGGACTGATAGTTAATGTAATAATAGTGGTATTGCATATAATAAACTGTTATAGGCCTAAACAAAGATGACCTGTTATAGCCTAAACCATACGATGCTGAAATGTCTGCACTAAAGGCTATGAAACTGCAGAAGTGGCATTTGTTGCCTGTTTGTGCCGTAGAGCTACCGTGTGGAGCCTCAGGCTTAAGGACATCTGACTGCAAGGCTGAGTAACACATCTGCTAGGAGAATGTGTCACTTTGTAAAGGGACTAACCCTAATAAGAACTGATGAGTTGGCAAAGTTATGTAATGAGTAAGAGTGTGAGGAGGATCCTGAAGCTGTAGTCCTTTTGTGTGTGTGTGTGTGTGTGTGTGTGTGTGTGTGTGTGTGTGTGTGTGTGTGTGTGTGTGTGTGTGTGTGTGTGTGTGTGTGTGTGTGTGTGAGCACATGCACACCTGCATGTGTGTGTGCATGTTAAGATTGATATGATTTCTCTATGGTGTAAAATAGTGTCGGTTTAGTTAAAAAAGTACAGAGCCAAGAGATTAAAACACACTAAAGCAGGCGCTAACCACTGTCCCAATAGAATCATCTCTCTATATAGTGGTCAAACCATGCTTTAGCAAGGACAGGATCCCCACCAGAACAGGAACGTGTACACCCATATCTGCCAGAGAGCTGATGGTAGCCCTGTCCTCTGTCCTGTACGACCCAGTAGACCCACCCCTGGTAAATACAGGCTAGGAGGTTCTCTCCATGTTTAAAAATACCCAGATCTAAGTTCTTATATAAGGGGTTATTATGGCTACTGTGGGGTTGAGGATCTCTCTCATTTTGTTCTTGTTAGCAGTTTTCTTAATTTGACCCCATAGAAAGTCAGTCTTATTATTCCATCAAGCTGTATCCACACTTTATCTGCAGTGCAAACTTTCTCAAAATACTTCACACCACAACACATTATACACACTGTTCTGTAAATGCCTGGATGTTCAACAGAATACGCCATTCCCGTTGGCGGTGTTGAAGCATTCAGGAACAGATATCCAAACTGAGTTCTGTAGGATCACTGATGTGGACGTTTTCTTGGAAAAAGTAGCTAAGGACTGCCATCTAATGGGCATTGAATAAAAAAGTCCCATCAAAGTTAGAAGCTGTTTGTACCGATACTGCCCACTGGGAGGCAATGATGTAACATATCAGTGTGTGAGTATTGCGGAAAAGGACTGTAAACTGCACAATCATCCAGGTAACACCACTATACTGCCCTACCAAGCAACAGAGCAGTAACTGCTCATAGAGTGAAACTGAGAAAAATTACTTCAAAGTTGTTTTATTGTCCAGCCAGATCAATTGTAGGCAGATCATTGGAGATGTGGTTATCTGTTGTCTTCCTGTTAGGTATTTTTTTTAATTCATATTGACCCTGACCTCTGATATGACCTTTGACCCTAGATGGCAGTTACTGCCTTCAGTGTCATATAGTTTGATACTTGTATCAGCAAAGAACAATAAATAATACAGAGGTCAACCGTAGACACTGCAGCCCAAAGCTCAGTGAAACCAAGGTCAACCGTAGACACTGCAGCCCAAAGCTCAGTGAAACCAAGGTCAACCGTAGACACTGCAGCCCAAAGCTCAGTGAAACCAATGTAAACCGTAGACACTGCAGCCCAAAGCTCAGTGAAGCCAAGGTCAACCGTAGACACTGCAGCCCAAAGCTCAGTGAAACCAAGGTCAACCGTAGACACTGCAGCCCAAAGCTCAGTGAAACCAAGGTCAACCGTAGACACTGCAGCCCAAAGCTCAGTGAAACCAATGTAAACCGTAGACACTGCAGCCCAAAGCTCAGTGAAACCAAGGTCAACCGTAGACACTGCAGCCCAAAGCTCAGTGAAACCAAGATAAAAGGCACTAACTGACATGTGTGATGGCAGTTACTGCCTTTTTCCTTGGTTTTTGAGTGGCGCAGCGGTCTAAGGCACATCAGTGGTGTCACTACAGACCCTGGTTCGATTCTAGGCTGTATCACAACCGGCCGTGATTGGGAGTCCCATAGGGCGGCGCACAATTGACCCAGCCTTGGCCGGGGTAGGCCGTCATTGCAAATAGGAAGTTGGTAGAGCATGGTGCTTGCAAAGCCAGGGTTGTGCGTTTGATTCCCATGGGGGACCAGTATGCAAATGTGTCCACTCACTCTGGAACAGAGCAGCTACTAAAATGAACTATCTATTGTGGACAAGCCTGCAGCTAATAGGCCCATGTGACATCTATTTTATATGTGTTGCACAATATTCTTCACTGTAGTGCTGAAATTATACTAGCAGTAACAAAAAAAACTATGCACACTAAGAGCGTGTCTGTAGAAGAGTTTGGTAGACGCTTATTTCAAAATGTGTTTTATGCATATCCCAATTTCCCCTAAGACAGCCTCAGAGAGTGGGGTCACAGCAGGGTCAGTCATTATCAGCAGCGGGGAGCGATAAGATTTAAGTGTCTTGCTCACGGGCACATCGACAGATTTTTCACCTTGTCGGCTCTAGGATTCAAATTAGCGACCTTCAGTTACTGGCCCAATGCTCTAACCGCTAGGCTACCTGCCGCCCTTTTTGTGTGGTGTGTGTGTGTGTCTAAGTGAGTGTGTAAAGAGTGGGAGGAGCATTTATGGGAAAGCAGAGTAAATTACTTCCATTTGTGTCTGAAAGAGGGTGAGCCATAGAAAGAGAGAATGAGAGAGGGGAGAGAGAGGGGGGAAGAGCTGTACGCCAGGTGTGAGTCTTCTCTGAATAAAACGACTGCTAAATTTGTATCCTATTTTCATTCATTGATCTTTTGTTGTTATTACTCTTTAATTCACTTACTTTCCTTTTGTTGTTGCATTGTCGAGTGGTGAAGTAAGCGTTTCGTTGCACTGTGTACTTACTCCATGGACATCATATGTATAGAACAAATGTAAACAACTAAACCAACTTGAAACTTGAACTTAAAAGGCAGTGTGACAGGTCTTAAAGAAAGAAGGCGGGGCAACAACTTGGGCGGCCAGAAACCCCACCCCTTCCTGTCTGAAATGCCTTATTGTTTTAACTGTCTTCACCCAAAAACTTCTCTGCCCTGAACCCAAGCCACTGATTCAGAATCAGAACACCTCATCCCTGCCTTTAACCTCAAACCTCTCATGTTCTGCTTGCTACATCTCCAACGAGAATCTCCAGTCCTATTCCCAGAGATTTGAAAAAGATATGTTACCGTGATGAGACTAACACGATAAGAAAACGTATGCATGCTTTGGATAAAAAGTGTCTTCTAAATTGCATATATTATTATTATAGTAGCGAAAGGTTAAATAAAGATTAGAGAATATAATTTCACAGCACTGAGATTCACCCTGCTTTGATTAATACAGTATACCACCCTATACGTCCTCTTTAGGTCATCACACAGTTATTGTAAGTAATCCAAGCTCCTAATCACATGGAGTACACGACCAAAAGTAACCATGCTGGCAAACAAGTATCATTCAGCGCAGCATAACAAGATCAAAAGTAATTGTTGTAGTAGACTTAGGTTTATAGAGATTTTGGGGGATACTGAGCGTAGACCTCTACTGGCGTTCCAAGTGCAGAGGAAACACGTACCGCGGGAATTTCACAAGATACTTGATACACTGTATCCAGCACTGTGTCTGTGGAAGTTATGGGTGGACCGCGCATGCGCTCTGTGGGCGCTCGCCTTTGAGGCCAGTGCGGCAGGAAAAGCGCAGGGGAGACGCCGCCGTGATCGAGGGAGAGGAAAAAATACAAACAGTTATGATGAACAATTCTGGACAAGGACAACCTTTTCCGTTTACTTATAACTTATAATTGAACTATTCCAGCGAATAGAAGTCGGACAAATGCGCGACCCGTTTCGTAGATAGACATAGCCACTGTATGCTTGGCAACCTGAAGATAATGTCAGGGAATCAATGGATGAAAATCCCCAAAACTACTGCAGTTGCCTGGCTGGAATTCTCGTCTCGTACTGAGAGTATCGAACACTTGGAAATAAAAACGGTTAACTTATAAGGACCACGGGAAGGAGCCACAACATATCTGAGTGTGAGGAATTATAACGGTGTCCAGTCGGTATTTGGCTAGATAACGCATTTAAAGTTTGAACGGAAAGAACAGTTTTGCTGCATCGAATTCCTTTGGACGGGATGTCATCTGCCACCGGTAGAATTCCACGAGCTAACCGACCATCTCCCTCTCTGTAAAGGAGGCCGAGCGAGCCAGGCGTGAAGATGAGTGATGCGGCAGATACCAAGGGGTTGAGGCGAACCTTTATCGTCCCCTCGATCAAGGCTTTTGATCACTATGATTTCACAAGGGCCAAAATATACTGTAGTTTGACATGGCTTGTGGCCAAAGCCTTCGGCTCAGGTGGGTGGCGCCTTTTTTTGTTTTCTGAATATTGGGGTGGAAATGTGTCAAATGTGATGCAACATTTGGACAAATTGTGTCAGTGCGCACATCTTCAGAGGGTTTATCATAATTGACCTCGGTATTCCCGATGGGCCAAGAGAGCATGTCTTATCTGTCTTAAGAATGTGTTATTTGGCCTCAATAGCCTTGTTGAAACATCATCTTCACCACGAGCGATTATTAAACATGCTAATTAGTCATTGTATTAGTCACACCAGGGCTCTCTAATTGACGGTCTGTGTCCGAGGAGAAGTGCAGGTGATGGACAGACTAACTGTTGCACGTTTGTCCAATATCTCCGATTTTTTCTGTTATGAACACGGCAGAGGACGCTGTTGCTGTTGTTGATAATGTACGTATTCTCCCATCGGCATTGACGTCTGTGGCATTTGATTGATCAGTAACTGCAGCTGGCTCCTGATGTTCACAGTAATGGCCACATGGCCCTATACAGGTTGTTGGAACATCTAAACAGTATTATAATCTGGGTGGTCTGATCCCTGAATGCTGATTGTCTGAAAGCCGTGGTATATCAGACTGTATACCATGGGTATGACAATCAAATACTTTCTACTATTCTAATTACGTTGTATATAGTGTATAATAGCAATAAGGCACCTCGGGGGTTTGTGGTATATGGCCAATGGCTAAGGGCTGTTTCCAGGCACTCCGCGCGTCGCGGGTAAGAACATCCCTTAGCCGTTGTACATATATTGGCCATATACAGGTAGCCTAGTGGTTAGAGCGTTGGACTAGTTAACCGTAAGGTTGCAAGATCGAATCCCCGAGCTGGCAAGGTAAAAATCTGTCGTTCTGCTCCTGAACAAGGCAGCTGTTCCCAGGCTGTCATTGAAAATAAGAATTTGTTCTTAACTGACTTGCCTAGTAAAATAAATATACCTCAGGCCTTATTGCTTAATTAGATTATTCCATGTGATTTGACAATAACACAGTTAGTGGGTGGTTGTAATTAGAATGTAACCTATTGTGAACAGAAAACATTCAGAGTACCGTTTCTGGATGACAGGCAACACGTAGCCTATATTAAAAGCTGCTACCAGTGTAGTTGGGGGAAAGGCTTGGCCTTGGCCAGTAGGCAGCAGCAGCCCTATGAAGTCAGTAATTCCAGCCGGTTGACTGACTCCAACTCTCTAAGGAAGTTTTTTAATTGGGCTACACTCGGTCTGTGTATGGTAATAATGGACAGAGAGAGAGCAAGAGAGGGAGAGAGAGAGAGGTTATGCTGTAGCTAGCCTTGGGAGCCAAGGATTCTCGCGTTCAATGGCCACACGACACTATGCTAAGCCTACAGCACATAGACTAGGTAGCTCCTCCTATAGTTTCCAGCATGTCATTTGTAAGCTTTTCTCAAGTGTATAAAATGGTGGAAAGCCCTGTCAACTGCTCCACTCGCCTCACTACTCTGTCATAGAGGCTATTAGCATACCAGGACTTGGTTGTTTTTTTCCTGTCCCTCCTGGTGACACACATTACTGCTCCTTTCCAGCACCATGAGAACTGTGGCCCAATTCATCAACCACGTCTTAGTTTACACACACAGCCACGTTTGGTCTAGTTACTATGGTTCTGACAGTAGTTTGGCCCACGTAATGCAGAAAATTCAAAACAATCTCTCCCATTCAAAATGCATGCTGATCACGGATGTAGATCAACTGAAATATAGCCTAGACACAGGACAGGTCTATAAGCGTGACCATAAGAGCATGTACGGACACATACACACTCACTAAATGGTTTCCTCTAATATGACACATTTTGACCAAAGGCATCTGTGTTTTCTGCTTTCCTGTCTGGCACTGGATCACTGACTAGGTCCCAATGCTCTCTTTATCTCTCTCTCGTCTCACTCTCTCTTTGCAACAAGATCTCACGGTCTAACTTTAGTGTTCAACGTTTGTCTCAGTTACATCACAATGCAGGGGCCTCCAGGCTGGAGACTGGGCCCAATGGAAGGACCAACAGAAGATGCTTCAGCTTTACATACTGGCTCTGGGCACTAACGCTCATTAGTCTAGTAACGTGTGAATTCATTAGCCACAATCAATGGGAGTGACAACATTTCTGGTATACTTTGGTCTGACTTAATTTATGTTCGTACTGCATTGGAAAATAAGTAGTCCAACATGAATTGGCATAGTGAGCAACTGAACAAAAATGTTACCTCTGAAAGCCACTGCTAAAATATATCTAGTTATTTCTCAGCGAAGTAACCCAGTGTTTTGAATCAGACATTATCAACTGCCGATATAGGCTACACAGGTTTCTAAGAAAGTAATAACTGCATAGTAACAGACAAGTAATGTTGCTGACTGGTGTACATTCTTTAATGTTCCCTCCCTGTGCTGTGCTCCAATTGGACGACTTCCTGTGGTCGGCACGGTAACGGTCGATATTCCAGGTCTCGTGTTTGGACTTCCTGCGACAGCTACTTCCTGTCTATTTCCTGTTTGATGGCAGACACAAAGGAGATCGGTTTTCCTTGATGCGGCAGCTTTTGATGAACTGGTGGAAAACTAAAGCCCACTTACTATGTGGAGGTTGTATCTGCACTCCACACTGTTAAAAAGAAGGGTGCTTTGTTGATCTTATAGAACATTTTTGAGGGCCATATGAACCAAGCCATAGAACCCCTGTTTGGTTCTTTATAGCACCATTTCTTCTAGCAGCACTTATATGGCAAGACTCTGTTAACATTGTACAGCATAAGGTACCGGCCAGATAAAGATGTGTAGTAGACTGTTACTACAGTATTTGCATTGGTGCTGTTTTAGGAGGCTATGTGAAGTCATAGGAGCTTTTGTCCACCCTCTCAGGGTTATGAGGGGGTTTTATAGTGGGGAGTGGGGACTTTATAGTGGGGACAGACAGTTATTGTGAGTAGCTGCTAAAGTGACTGGCTGTTAAGTGGTTGTTGGAATGGTAAACACCCGCCATTGTCGGAAATAGCCCACTTTCGTCTTTCTGGATAAGAAATTAGCTTCTGAACCCTCCTTGGAAGAAATGTGGTCTACTGATAGGGGATGAAGAGTCCTCACTTATGTCGGAAATTATACACTATAACCTTAACCCCACGTCTCTGCCTTTCATACAAGTAGGCTACAGTGTCCGCTGCACATCCCTGTTCCTTTTCGCCAGTCCACCATCCAGGCCGAGTAGCCCACGGTCTTCGGAAGTGTCTGGCTGCCTAGCTCCCTGAGCTCTCCATTCACTAGGCTACATGTTAACCCATATTTTCTGTCTTTATAAAGTAGCCTACAAACTTTGTTTACTTTTCCATTCAAAAAGAGAATCATAGGCATCAAAGTCTGCGTAGGCTTTAATAGCTTCCCAAGTGTAGGCTAATAGCACTCTCGCTTTACCAAGTCGTACAATATTATCACGATACTTAGGTGTCCCGGTATGATATGCATTGCTATTCTATATGTATCACGATTTATCCCCATCGATACTTGGAGTCATAGAATCGATATAATATCGTAAAAAATTATATTTTTTGCTGCCAGAATACATTTTCAATCGGGCAATAACAAATGAAGCCTATTGGACGGATTTTATGCGCGTAATGTCAGAATACACTCACTGTTCAAAGTGGGATTGTTATGCAAAAGGGGAGTTAACCTACGCTGCCTCAAACCAAGGCATGCTGCCTGCTAATTATCTATAGGCTATGTTTCAACTTGTCCATTTCAAAGGATTTTTTAAACAAGTTTTATTTTCTAACAACAGTTTGAATTGAGGTGTGTTCTGCCTCCTCGTTAATTCACAAAGGAGAAGCCCATTTCACTGTTGCGGACAATTTCTGTTTGAGGCTTTGCTGGGCCGAACAAACTTCTCTCTTCGAGGAGAGCCTAAGCACTTCCCCAGAGTTTCCCCAGATCAAGTATGCAGGCAATAGTGCATCCCCATTCAGAAATTAACTTTTTGCCACCTGGTACATTTTCCGGCTGGCACCCGCATTGCCTTCAATGTTGTTTTCCTTACTAATAATAACTTTGGACGTGTGCGTTCCTATCAAAGTAAGTGCCTTGTTACGTTATCATTATAGTTTCTGTATATCGTGTTATCGTTTCTACTGTAGCACACAGTATGTATGTACAGTGCATTCGGAAAGTATTCAGACCCCTTGACTTTTTCCACATTTTGTTACGTTACCGACTTATTCTAAAATGTTTTTTTCCATCAATCTACACACAATAATCCAGAATGACAAAGCAAAAAACAGGTTTTTAGTTTTTTTAAACAAATGTATAAATAAATAAATAATAATAAGACATTAACATAAGTATTCAGACCCTTTACTTAGGACTTTGTTGAAGCACCTTTTGCAGCGATTACAGCCTCGTGTCTTCTTGGGTATGACGCTACATGCTTGGCAGACCTGCATTTGGGGAGTTTCTTCCATTCTTCTCTGCAGATCCTCTCAAGCTCTGTCAGGTTGGATGGGGAGCGTCGCTGCACAGCTATTTTCAGGTCTCTCCAGAGATGTTTGATCGGGTTCAAGTCCGGGCTCTGCCTGAGCCACTCAAGGACATTCAGAGACTTGCCCCGATGCCACTCGTGCATTGTCTTGGCTGTGTGCTTAGGGTCGTTGTCCTGTTAGAAGGTGAACCTTTGCCCCAGTCTGAGGTCCTGAGCACTCTGGAGCAGGTTTTCATGGAAGATCTCTCTGTACTTTTCTCCGTTTATCTTTCCCTCGATCCTGACTAGTCTTCCAGTCCCTGCAGCTGAAAAACATCCCCACAGCATGATGCTGCCACCACCATGCTTCACTGTAGGGATGGTGTCAGGTTTCCTCCAGATGTGATGCTTGGCATTCAGGCCAAAGATTTCAATCTTAGTTTCATCGGACCAGAGAATCTTGTTTCCCATGGTCTGAGAGTCATTTAGGTGCCTTTTGGCAAACTACAAGCAGGCTGTCATGTGGCGTCTGTCTGGCCCCTCTACCATAAAGGCCTGATTGGTGGAGTGCTGCAGAGATAGTTGTCCTTCTGGAAGGTTCTCCCATCTCCACAGAGGAACACTGGAGCTCTGTCAGAATGACCATCTTGTTCTTGGTCGCCTCCCTGACCAAGGTCCTTCTCACCCAATTGCTCAGTTTGGTTGGGCGGCCAGCTCTTGGAAGAGTCTTGGTGGTTCCAAACTTCTTCCATTTAAGAATGATGGAGGCCACTGTGTTCTTAGGGACCTTCAATGCTGCAGAAAGGTTTTGGTATCCTTCCCCAGATCTGTGCCTCGACACAACCCTGTCTCGGAGCTCTACGGACAATTCCTTCGACCTTGGTTTTTGCTCTGACATGCACTGTCAACTGTGGGACCTTATATAGACAGGTGTGTGCCTTTCCAAATCATGTCCAATCAATTTACCACAGGTGGACTTCAATCAAGTTGTAGAAACATCTCAAGGATGATCAATGGAAACAGGATGCACCTGAGCTCAATTTCGAGTCTGATAGCAAAGGGTCTGAATACTTATGTAAATAAGGTATTTCAGATTTTTTTTTAAATATATATAATCGCAAAAATGTCTTAACTTGTTTTCGCTTAGTCATTATGGGATATTGTGTGCAGATTGATGAGGATAAAAAATTATTTAATCTATTTTAGAATAAGGCTGAAATGCCCACTCTCGCATGGCACTTGCGGGGGGCTGGCATATAGCGCTCCGGGCTATGAGCGCGCACTGGAGACACCGTGCGCTTTACCGCATAACACGGTGCCTGACCAGTACCACGTTGCTTCCGGTAAGCATGGGGAGTTGGCTCAGGTCTATTGCCTGACTCCGCCAATCTCCCCGTGTGCCTCCTCCCAAAAAATGTTTTGGGGCTGCCTCTCGTGCCTGCTGCGCTGCCTTGCCTCATATCGCCACCTCTCAGCTTTAGCTGCCTCTAGTTCTTCTTTCGGACGGCGATATTCCCCAGCCTGTCTCCAGGGTCCCTGTCCGTCCAATATCTCCTCCCATGTCCAGGAGTCCTGAACCCTCTGCTCCTCCATACCACGCTGCTTGGTCCGCTTGTGGTGGGTAGTTCTGTAACGGTCGTCGGATGAAGAAGGAGTGGACCAAAGCGCAGCGTGGTAAGTGTTCATGATTTATTTTCAAAAAACACTTGAACAAAATAACAAAGAGCAAAACGCCAACGAACAGTTCTGTCAGGTGCAGAAACACAAAACAGAAAATAACTACCCACAAAACACAGGTGGGAAAAGGCAACCCAATCAGCGCAGCGTGGTAAGGTTCCCAATCAGAGACAACAATAGTCAGCTGTCCCTGATTGAGAACCATACCCGGCCAAAACAAAGAAATACAAAACATAGAAAAAAGAACATAGAATGCCCACCCAAATCACACCCTGACCAAACCAAAATAGAGACATAAAAAGCTCTCTACGGTCAGGGCGTGACAGGCACAGCCATCTTTTACTATGTTTATTTGCGTCTTATAGTGAATGGGATTCTGGGATTAGGACGTTATCGCTTGTCAAACATAAACAAACATGGCTGCCATCATAAAGAATTTTTTTTTTTTTTTGGGCAGCTAAATTTCATAAAGAATTTAGCTGTCGTTGGCTTAGCTGAAACGCGTCTCTTTTCTAAACAATAGAAGGTGAAATTGAGAAATAATGTTGTAAAGACCTTTTATTTCCCATCAGTACAAAACATTGTTTAGGTGCTTTTCAGACAACAATGCTGTTTAGATGCATTTGTTACATCAAATGTTCTGTTACTACTGTTTCAATCACATATTTGCGATGGTATGCTGCAGGGACCACTCAGAAATGATCACAAATATGTAATCATACACGTTTAAGATGCCTGCCCTGTCTCCTGTTTCCCCCTGTTTGTGCCTGTGATTCACAGCCATGGCGTGGGGAAATGACCTCACGCACACCAGGTATGCACACACACAAACACACACCACAAACGCTCTCATTACCCCATACGCACCCTTTCAACTAGGGATGGTGGGAAATCGATACAGTTACAGACAATATTATATCGATTAGTCAAAAGAATTATAATATTTTTGAAAACTTTTTCTTGCTAGGTAGCATTAGCTAGCGCTAGTTGGCTGTACCTGTGTCACAATGCTGGTATTTTTCATCATGTAGCTCGTTCTTCATCTTCTTTTTAAAGTGGAACTGACAGAGTTTTAACTACTTTGCAGATATGAAAGAAACAAATCATCATAATATCAGTAAAACATATCAAATTCCCAGTTCATGCGACAAAACCAACTTTATAAGAGGTTTAAAAAAATATATGTTCTATTTGACTCAACATTCCATGGCGTACACAAAGGCATTGTTTCCAGAGTAGATGGATGCGGTTCAATGCATGATTAATATCATTTACCAATATATTTCTTGGTAGTCCAAAATGTATTGCTATCAGGTTGTAAATCACCGCTGGCCTGGTACATGGTTTGTTGCCTCCATTTGGGATGCACTGTTTCAGTTTCAATGGCTCAATATTTTGGACAAAATGGACAAATATCACTAAGACTGGGAATGTCAATACAAGGGCAAAGATCACAAGTCAGTCATAGCGTAGCTAATAGGCTAGCACATCTATTTTTGTAGCAAGCTAAAAACATGGACCCTAACGTTAGCTAGATAGCTAGCTAGCTGCTAGGAGGATGTCATGTCATGCCTTTGGAGGAGTGGGTGAGTGACTGACTTTTTCCCCTCATATTGTTTTTCCGCGGCTATACACAGCTAGTGATGCAGGTGTCATTTGGTTAGCTAGCAAGAACCTGAACGACTGTTATCCGGTTAGCATATGGCTAACTGGATAACACAAATTCACTCTCGCTATCTACTCCAATTTCAGAGTACTCTCATCTGAGTGTGCCAGAGCGCAGAATAACTGATGAATTTACTAACGTTACACCCACTGAATATGACTGACCGGTGTCAGTAAACGTAGGCAAAGAAAGTAAGTTAGTCACGAACGATCTAGATAACATGTAAACATCCTAACCAGCTCTGCTATGGAGAGTAAAATGGTCAGAGTGAGGTGTTCTCTCATTTGTGTCTGGAAGTAGCTAGCTGGCAAGCTTGCCAATTAGCTTTGGGTGCTTGGTTGGGACAAACATGCATTGTTGGCAGGCAAGCTGCAGAAGGACTAGGAGGCTACAATTTCCCCATTGTTTATCAGTGCAATTTTGACGGCCAACAAATTGAAAAAGCTTGAGAGGGTTTATCTAATGTTCCTTCGTTAGAGTTTAGCTCATCTTTCTCAGGCTAGCATTATATTTTGATATTTTTGTTGTTGATGTGAATAATTGAGGTTGTTTGATCAATAAGACTGTAAAGTTCCCAAATGGAAGAGGACTCCCATGCGGTATTGACATATTTGCAGAAATCCATTCAGGTCTATTTTGTGGCTTTTGACGAGTGTGTTCTAATGATCTAAAGTCACGCTGTTGCAATTGCCTGTAAACACACAGTCCAGTTCATAGTGAATGATGTCAGGCCCTACTGCCTGTAGACACACAGTCCATTTCAAAGTGAATGACGGCAGGTCCTACTGCCTGTAGACACACAGTCCAGTTCAAAGTGAATGACGGCAGGTCCAACTGCCTGTAAACACACAGTCCAGTTCAAAGTGAATGACGGCAGGTCCTACTGCCTGTAAACACACAGTCCAGTTCAAAGTGAATGATGACAGGCCCAACTGCCTGTAAACACACAGTCCAGTTCAAAGTGAATGACGGCAGGTCCAACTGCTGTAGACACACAGTCCAGTTCAAAGTGAATGACGGCAGGTCCAACTGCCTGTAGACACACAGTCCAGTTCAAAGTGAATGACGGCAGGTCCAACTGCCTGTAAACACACAGTCCAGTTCAAAGTGAATGATGGCAGGCCCAACTGCCTGTAAACACACAGTCCAGTTCAAAGTGAATGACGGCAGGTCCAACTGCCTGTAAACACACAGTCCAGTTAAAAGTGAATGACGGCAGGTCCAACTGCCTGTAAAACACACAGTCCAGTTCAAAGTGAATGACAGCAGTCCCTACTGCCTGTAAACACACAGTCCAGTTCAAAGTGAATGACGGCAGGCCCAACTGCCTGTAAACACACAGTCCAGTTCAAAGTGAATGACGGCAGGCCTGTGTGGCAAACAAAGGCCTACTGCAGCTCTGACTGGATTTGGCGCACCGGTCTGCGTCGACTCTGGTCCTGGACGAGACAGATGGTTCAGGTTTTATTTAATGCAGTTAATTGTCCAAACGCACAGCTGCTTCCCCACTCTGTACTGCTATAGAATTTTCACAAATGCCCTAGTACAGTATACGTAATTCCCAAGCATTCTAAGAATTGATGAAAATGTGAAAATGAGCATGTCTAAATACTTGCTTGACAGAAAATGTTTTTAAAAAGTCATATTCTTCCCGGGGGTGTATATGAACAGATTTGAATCATATTTAATTTAGATAAAATGCTGTCTGTTTCGCTTTAAATAGTGAGCATGTTTTCAGCACTTATTTCCATGACTGATCAAAACAAATTGTCTCTGCAGAAAATTTGTCTCTCTGCAGCAGGGCAATATGTTTGGAACGTCAAATCGCAATAGTATCGAATCGTAATACCTATAGAATCGTGAGAATCGCAATAAATATCGTATCGGCACCCAAGTATGGTGATAAAATCCCAGCCCAACTTTCAACCTCATCCGCCCCTTTCTCTGCCTAAAAAACACTCTCGGGACCCCTTGACACATCATGTGATGGCACATACCAGAGAAGAGCAGAAAGTGGTGTACTCTTTGCCCCTGAGTGCAGACAAGTCTATTGTGTGTGTGTGTGTGTGTGTGTGTGTCTGGCTATTTTGAAGATAAAGATAAAGTAAATCAGATTTAGCATGTGAGTCAACAGACAAAGAATAGCCTCTCTCTGTCTCACACACACACACACACCGTTCCTGTACCATACCGGTGTATACGGTGTTACCGTCAGTACACACAAAGGACGCTATTTCTTTACAAATGTAACAAATAAATCAAATACAAAAAACTCAATCTTGATCCAGGAGGGGATTGATTGTCTCTGCCGTAAGCAAGAAGCTAGCCACTTAGCTAGTAAGTTTGCCAACGAGATGCGTAGCTAGAGCCCTCTGCTGGAGATAAATGATATACCACCCAAGCCTGACGCATACACACACACACTCTTAACCACGCCGTCAATGGAGAAGGTCTAAGATCCGTGTGTGAGAGAACCATGTGTGCAATGGGAGAGTGGGGCTCGCACAGGCACGCCTGTTGCCGTCACAGTGGACTCATTCAGCGGGGGCCAGTACAGTCATGTCAAGTTATTGTTTCACCCAACTAACCTGTTTCCCCTCTCTCCACGGGCAGCCCAAAACGAGCTGACTGAAATGTTACTTATGTATCCCACCTATCCTCACGTCCTCCACAGATGACCTGCCAGAGAAACTCTGTTTATCATATGTCCACACTAACCTGTACCTAGAACTGGGCGATATGGACAAAAATCCATATCGCGATAAATTGCCTGAATTGATACGGTAGCAATAAATAGAACGAGAAGTTTATCAGGTTAAGGTGCACCACAGTTTACAAAAAAGTCTCCTTTAAACTACTACTACTAGTCTGATGGTTGTAACAATCAATTGTCCCATTAACAATCACCAACATTAGCAAACTTATTTAAAACTTCACATTTCTCTAGTATAGGCTACTTATCATAATGCCTGTGATAAGTGATCGGTATGGTAAGTGTTGATCATTTGGGGGTTATCGTCCCAGCTCCACCCGTACCCGCTCTCTCCACAGACACGTCCCCAGATGACAGTTATCATATCCCCAAACTAATCCAGCGCCCTTCTTTCAGAGAAACAATGTTCATCGTATCACCACACTAACCCCTCTTCTCTCCCTTCACAGATGCGGTCCCGGAGGAGCTGGCGGACCCCTTCTACAGGGACCAGTACAGCCAGGAGCACCTGAAGCCCCCTGTGGCATGCCTGCTGCTGTCCGCAGAGCTGTACTGCCGGGCGGGGAGCCTCATCCTCCGCAGCGATGCCGTCAAACCTCTGCTGGGACACAACGCCATCATCCAGGCCCTGGCACAGAAGGGACTGTACGTCACTGACCAGGACCGACTGGTCACAGAGAGGGACCTGACCGGCACACCCATACACATGGTGAGGATGAAGAGCTGTCTGGACACACACACACACACACACACACACACACACACACACACACACACACACACACACACACACACACACACACACACACACACACACACACACACACACACACACACACACACACACATACAGATTGTAAAGAGTGTAATATTAGGGTCTGGTTGGGTTTTGTTGGGTCTCAACCCATTTTTATGTCTCTACGTTCTCTTCCTTCTCCTTCTCACACACACACACACACACACACACACACACACACACACACACACACACACACACACACACACACACACACACACACACACACACACACACACACACACACTCGCTCACTCATCCTCTGTCTCTTTGTGTGTGCTCTAAGGTAGGGCTCTGTGAGTACAGTATTCTCAGCGGTGTCTCTTGGAAAGGACAAAAGCAAGTCTAATGACAGGTTTCCAAGATAAACCACTTACAGACAGACAGACAGACGGTACTCTTATGTCACATAGTACAAGGTAAAAATGTCTTTCTTCCGAAAAAGTTATTTTGATGTGCAAAGGAAAGGCTTAAAAGTCAGCCCTTTTAAATCTACAGTCCTTTTCAATTGATCATCATCCGTTGAAGAATGTATTATAGCTAGATATGAGGGGAATGCCGTGAGCTTCCCGTGAGGGAATGCGTCAACAGTAGCGAAATAGTTATTCTAAACCAATACTGTGTGGCTGAGGATCATGAGTTCAGAGACTGAACATAGCTGCTGACGAAATGGGAACCTACGTCGCAGTTCTCTCTGTCTCTGCCGCTCTCTTTCTGGGAGAATCGCAATTGCCCTATCTGCTGTGGCACACAGACTCTTTCATTCCCTAATCTCGCTCCCCTTCCCTCCATATCTCATCATCAGTTATTTCTGTCTTTCTCCATCTCTCTTCTTTTCTTTCTGTCTCTTCAACAGCACTTTCTCGCTCCCTCCCTTGGTCTTTCCTTCTTTCTCTCTCTTTTCCTCGGTCTCTCTCTCTCGCCGCCGTCTTTCTCTCCCCCCTCTCTATTATGTCTCCTTCTCTCTGGCCGTGTCGAGACTTGACAGTTAATGCAGTTTTTGTATTATGATCATGAAGTTCTGGTCATGGAATTTCGAATACATCATGTGTCTACACCCATTTTTTGTGACCCCACCCAAAATCTAATGACACAAATTTTAATAACAATTTTTACATCAACAAATAACCTTAAATTAATTTAATTTTCATCTCTTATCGAAATGAAAATAAACCAATAAATACATTTACTCAATCAAATAGTTTTTTTCAAGTTATCTTTCTCCAAACGTTTGTATATTGATCCCATACAATAATCGGTACTCTTTTTTAAATTATTAATAGTTTAACAACTTGATGGCAGTAGCTAACTACTGTAGATAACTAGGGTTGGGCGATGTCAATCGTTGTCCTATCATGATTAAGTACCCATAAAACATTGTGATATATGAATTTGAGAGAGAAAAAAATATATATTTTTGACTAGACATTTTGCGCTGCTTTGATGAAAATCTTAGCTCGGTCTACATTGTTCTCTTGCATTCTGTACATTGTTTATAACCACTTGCGACCAGTCATTCAGAGCATGTTTTGAGCCCCACCTTTCTAGCAACAAATAAAAAAATAATTTTTGCGGAGATGCCTGTTTTGCATGTTATTTTGTTATTAATACGTGTCACATATCAGTTTGCAAACAATGTAAAAAAAAAAAATTGCAAAATTTGAGTTAATTAAGTCGTATACAAACTTGGTCTCTTTTTTGCTTTCTTGAGTTAGGCAGCTCCAAAATGCAGGTGTTTCAGCCTAGCTCAATGCTTTATGTGGTGGTGGGGCAGCCAGTGGAAAATACAGACCTTAGGGGTTGGTAATGTTCTCTTGTTGTGCCGTGATTGGCACATTACGTCAACGCTAAATCTATGGGTAGAGCTAGAATATTCAAGCCCCTTGGGTGCTGCCATAGAGTTACATTAGAAGTGCTCATCCAAGAAGGCTCAAGGTCATTGGCCACAGATAAAATTACATTAAACCACGTTATATCTACAGCAGCTTTGATTGAACTGATCATGTCAACGTCATACTTTCAAAATCTTAGCTAGCATGCTAGCAGTCATCATCCTGAATCAAGTCGACAATCTACTGGCAAATCCTTTTTAATCCTTGTCATATGAAGAGAAATTATAGATAAAACGTATCGGTGCTCATCGGCCATTGGATATAGATATTAAACAAAAAGTTGGAAATCGCAAATTCAACAAGGAGTGGTTTTGAAGGAATCAGTGGCTAAATGCAAGCATTGCAAAGCAATCACTAGACTGCTATTCATTGGAGTGGGTGTGTGGTCCCAATTCTGGGTTAAAGCGTCTCTTTTCCAAGCTTAACAGATTAACATTCAACATTGGCCATGGTGTCAATCCATCATGACTTATGCCGCGCTCAAAACAACTGGAAACTCAGAACTGGGAAACTCTGATTTCAATGGGTTCAAGACAACTGGGAACTTGGGAAAAAACGAGCTCCGACTGGGAAAATACGTTTTGAACGGTCATCCAACTCGGAATTGGGAACTTGGGCCTCTTTCTAGAGCTCCGACCTGAAGAACCCTGACGTCATCATGATTCGACCTTGTATTTTTCCAAGTTGCCAGTTGTCTTGAAAGCACCATAAATCCAGAGAATGCCAGACTTTGATGACAAAGTTTGATGACAAAATTTGCCCAAGAAGGACTGCCGCGCCACCTTCCTGTTCAAGTGAGCACAGCACAACAAGGTGAGTTCAAAAATGTGTTGTATGCTGTTGCATAAATTATGTAATATGCCAGGGATATATGTAAGCTGTAGCTAAGAAAGTAATACTGTATGTTGTGTAGTAAGCTGTTCACCCCCTAATAAGCTCACCCTAATAATTTGGTCCCGTTTCCCCTCCTAATTTTACCTACTGTTCTGACTTGGTGGTGCACATGTAGTCTATAGCCTGTTTTAGAGAAATGTCATCATCAAATATTGTAAGAGCTTTCATTGTCTGCTTATATGCCCCCTTTATTTATCCTACAGTTCTGACTTGGTGTACAGGGAGAATACTGTAAGAATAGCCCATGTTCTGAATTATGTTGTTGTACATTTTAAAAGGGCTGAACAAATAGTTATATCGACTACGTCCGTCCTAGCTCGCTTAATCGAAATTATGGATTGCCTCTTATCTGCTCATCGTCCCCTTATGCCATAGTTTGTATATCGCAATTGTCAGGAGAAACCACATTTGTTTAAGCAAGTCAGACATATCAGCTATGTAAGGTGTTGGGACTGCTGTTGGGACTCTGCTGCTTTATGTAGGCCCTAACAGTGTGTGGGCACAATTTGTCACCGTTATAGTGCAATTCATGTATTGTTTAGTGTTGTGTTGTGTCGTGGGTTTTCTGGCATGCATCTAAAAAAAAAATGTTTTTGTTTGCCCCATCAAGATTTACATGCTAAAATGTCCACTGTTTATAACATGTTTATTGAAATAGGTTATTCAGGCTATAGCGAATAAATAGGCCACTTGTCATGGCCTTGCTGTGGGCTACCCGGTCAACTCTTTACTGTGTGGTGCCAGTCAACGATGGCTGTCAATCATCTTCGATATCCTATACTATCGTTATATTGCCCAACCCTATAGCTAACTAGCCAGCTAACCTACTGTATGTAGCTAGCCAGCAAGCTAGCAAGCAACGCTAAAGGGATTGCAAATGGATAATCATAACTCTATTTCTCTAACTATTAGCTAGATGGATGGCTAGCTTTTATGAGGCCAGCAAACACGTTCCCCACACTCTAGTTGGTATTTCCTCCAACGTTTTAATAAAAAGGTGCCTCTTGGTCCCAAAACACACGTTTTCCCGGAGACTTGTCGGCAGAGTACTGATGACTTCGCCCACTGTATGACCTTTTGGTAGCCTAATTGCATCAAGACTAGAGGTCGGCCGATTAATCGGAATGGCCGATTAATTATGGACGATTTCAAGTTTTGATAACAATCGGAAATCTGCATTTTGGACACCGATCATGGCCGATTACATTGCACTCCACGAGGAGACTGCGTGGCAGGCCGACTACCTGTTATGCGAGTGCAGCAAGGAGCCAAGGTAGGTGCTAGCTAGCATTAAACGTATCTTATAAAAAACAATCAATCTTAACATAATCACTAGTTAACTACACATGGTTGATGATATTACTAGGTTTATCTAGCTTGTCCTGTGTTGCATATAATCGATGCGGTGCCTGTTAATTTATCATTGAATCATAGCCTACTTCGCCAAACGGGTGATTTAACTAGCGCATTCGCGAAAAAAGCACTGTCGTTGCACCAATGTGTACCTAACCATAAACATCATCGCCTTTCTTAAAATCAATACACAAGTATATATTTTTAAACCTGCATATTTAGTTAACATCGCCTGCTAACATGAATTTATTTTAACTAGGGAAATTGTGTCACTTCTCTTGCGTTCATTGCACGCAGAGTCAGGGTGTATGCAGCAGTTTGGACCGCCTGGCTCGTTGCAAACTAATTTGCCTGAATTTTACGTAATTATGACATAACATTGAAGGTTGTGCAATGTAACAGGAATTTTAAGACTTATGGATGCCACCCGTTAGATAAAATACGGAACGGTTCCGTATTTCACTGAAAGAATAAACGTTTTGTTTTTGAATTGATAGTTTCCGGATTTGACCATATTAATGACCTAAGGCTCGTATTTCTGTGTGTTATTATGTTATAATTAAGTCTATGATTTGATATTTGATAGAGCAGTCTGACTGAGTGGTGGTAGGCAGCAGCAGGCTCGTAAGCATTCATTCAAACAGCACTTTCGTGCGTTTGCCAGCAGCTCATCGCTGTGCTTCAAGCATTGAAGTGTGTTTATGATTCAAGTGTTTATGATTTCAAGCCTATTAACTCCCGAGATTAGGCTGGTGTAACCTGTGTGAAATGGCTATCTAGTTAGCGGGGTGCGCGCTAATAGCGTTTCAATCGGTGACGTCACTCACTCTGAGACCTTGAAGTAGTTGTTCCCCTTGCTCTGCAAGGGCCACGGCTTTTGTGGAGCGATGGGTAACAATGCTTCGAGGGTGGCTGTTGTCGATGTGTTCCTAGTTCGAGCCCAGGTAGGGGCGAGGAGAGGGACGGAAGCTATACTGTTACACTGGCAATACTAAAGTGCCTATAAGAACATCCAATACTCAAAGGTATATGAAATACAAATGGTATAGAGAGAAATAGTCCTATAATTCCTATAATAACTACAACCTAAAACTTCTTACCTGGGAATATTGAAGACTCATGTTAAAAGGAACCACCAGCTTTCATATGTTCTCATGTTCTGAGCAAGGAACTTAAACTGTTAGCTTTCTTACATGGCACATATTTCACTTTTACTTTCTTCTCCAACACTTTGTTTTAGCATTATTTAAACCAAATTGAACATGTTTCCATATTTATTTGAGGCTAAATTGATTTTATTGATGTATTATATTAAGTTGAAATAAAAGTGTTCATTCAGTATTGTTGTAATTGTCATTATTACAAATTAATTAATTTGTTTTAAAAAATCGTCCGATTAATCGGTATCAGCTTTTTTTGGTCCTCCAATAATCAGTATCGGTATCGCCGTAGAAAAATCATAATCGGTGGACCTCTAATCAAGACTGAGGAGAAATCCGCACACAATGCTCACCACAGAAGGTGGTCAGCCGGATGTGAACACAATCAGACCACAAGCAACTTTTGTCCGTCTTTTCAATGCGATCTTCATATTCTGATAGCAGAAGTCGCATGTACGTGTCAAGTGTAGACAAGGCCTCTGTCTCTAACACACATGTAACACACAAAGTCACTAGTTCACTACAATGAAGATTTGATCAATTGAAGCAGTCGCTCAAGTGTGATGAGGGGGCGAGATGGAGGGGGGACTCTTAGTTTGACGTATTCCTCCCGTCCTCTATAGTATCCAAGGACAGCGTGTGTGTGTGTGTGAGAGTGTGTTTGCGGTTGTGTATAGGTGGTGATCTGATTAAGCAGGCAGCTTTAGTCGATATGTTTAAGCAGACAAATGGAGCCTATACTGTATGTGTAATGAGGGTGTAAACAGGAAATGACCTTCATCGGCAACAAAGCCCACAGCCAGTTAATTTACGAGCCTGTAGATCCTTCCTGACACATGCAGGGACTGACACACACACACAGACACAGTATACCGTTTACACCACCACACCCCCATTGTCCGTTACAAAATGCACAACCTCTTCAGTATAGGTGGGATCCCCATAGGAGTTGAGAGTGTGTATGTGTAGACTCAGCAGTCTGTGAAGTTTAGTGCAGATACATTCGCCCAGAGAATTGCTGTATTGGGTTTATGGCACATATGAGGAGAAATGATGACCTCGCCGTTATTTTTCACGCACCGCTACTTGGCACAGGTCCAGGTCGGAAGGCGGGATGACAGTATATTAAAGAGGAGGACAGCAGGAGGAGGAGTGGAGAGGGGGAGCGTGGCAGACTGTCGGGATGAATAAAGAGGGGGAGTGAAGGAATGGAGGGGTAGAGGGGCTGCCTCTTGGCTGGGGTCCAGGGAGGAAGGAGGGGAGGACTGTGCTTGAAGAGAGAGGGCGGGGAAGGGGGATTGTGGAGGTCTGTCAGATGAAAGGAAAAGAGGAGTGGTTTGAGGAGTAAGGGCTACTACTTGGTTAGGCTCCAGGTAGAGGAGGGAGGGAGGGTCGAGAGGGGAGGGAGGGAATAATATATCTGTGTATGGGGGATGAGATGACAGGTCGAGTATGACAGTATATAGGAAGTAGATCAGAGAGGGGATTACATCTGTGCTCCAGAGAAGGATGGGGAATGGGTATGTGACCATCTGTGATGGGAGGGGGGGGAGAATAGGGGGTTGTAGAGTAGAAGAGAGGATAAAGGGGGATGGAAGAGTGGAGAAGGGGAATACGTGCTGGTGCTCCACTGCAGTACGATAGAGGGTGGGGTCTCAGACCAAGTCTAGGCACATATATGGCAGCCTTTATAGAAAAACACATGCACACACACATCTCTCTCTCTCTCTCTCTCTCTCTCTCTCTCTCTCTCTCTCTGCTTTACCTCTCTCTCTCTCTCTCTCTGCTTTACCTCTCTCTCTCTCTCTCTCTCTGCTTTACCTCTCTCTCTCTGCTTTACCTCTTTCTCTTTGCTTTACCTCTCTCTCTCTGCTTTACCTCTCTCTCTCGTTCTGTGCTTTACCTCCTGCTGCCCGTCTCCCTCTCCTTTCTCTCTCCTTTCTCTCTCTCTCTCTCTCTCTCTCTCTCGCCCTCTGTCTGAGACACAGGGTGTTTCTCAATACGCATACTACCGTACTCCACACTCTCATGCTCCGAGAGCATTCTCCGAGGACATTCTCTTGAGTCTGTGGAGAATACATAAAACCTTTGAGAAGCACTCACACTTCCCCTACTGTATTACCTCATGCTACATCTCCCCCTACTGTATTACCTCACGCTGCATCTCCCCCTACTGTATTACCTCACGCACGCTGCACTTCCCCATTCACTAAACCTTTTTCCTGCCAGGATAATGGCAATAGAGACGAAACAAGATACAATACACAAAGCAAATGTTTTACTTAATAATTATCAGCTAGCTACATGTCTCTTCAAAGGGGGAGACACCCTGGACCCAAACTGTTACAGACCTATATCCATCCTGCCCTTCCTAGCTAAGGTCTTCGAAAGCCAAGTCAACAAACAGATCACTGACCATCTCGAATCCCACCGTACATTCTCCGCTGTGCAATCCGGTTTCCGAGCCGGTCACGGGTGCACCTCAGCCACGCTCAAGGTACTAAACGATATCATAACCGCCATCGATAAAAGACATTACTGTGCAGCCGTCTTCATCGACCTGGCCAAGGCTTTCGACTCTGTCAATCACCATATTCTTATCGGCAGACTCAATAGCCTCGGTTTTTCTAATGACTGCCTTGCCTGGTTCACCAACTACTTTGCAGACAGAGTTCAGTGTGTCAAATCGGAGGGCATGTTGTCCGGTCCTCTGGCAGTCTCTATGGGGGTACCACAGGGTTCAATTCTCGGGCCGACTCTTTTCTCTGTATACATCAATGATGTTGCTCTTGCTGCGGGCGATTCCCTGATCCACCTCTACGCAGACGACACCATTCTGTATACTTCCGGCCCTTCCCTGGACACTGTGCTATCTAACCTCCAAACGAGCTTCAATGCCATACAACACTCCTTCCGTGGCCTCCAACTGCTCTTAAATGCTAGTAAAACCAAATGCATGCTTTTCAACCGTTCGCTGCCTGCACCCGCACGCCCGACTAGCATCACCACCCTGGACGGTTCCGACCTAGAATATGTGGACATCTATAAGTACCTAGGTGTCTGGCTAGACTGCAAACTCTCCTTCCAGACTAATATCAAACATCTCCAATCCAAAATCAAATCTAGAGTCGGCTTTCTATTCCGGAACAAAGCCTCCTTCACTCACGCCGCCAAACTTACCCTAGTAAAACTGACTATCCTACCGATCCTCGACTTCGGCGATGTCATCTACAAAATAGCTTCCAATACTCTACTCAGCAAACTGGATGCAGTTTATCACAGTGCCATCCGTTTTGTTACTAAAGCACCTTATACGACCCACCACTGCGACCTGTATGCCCTAGTCGGCTGGCCCTCGCTACATGTTCGTCGTCAGACCCACTGGCTCCAGGTCATCTACAAGGCTATGGTAGGTAAAGTGCCGCCTTATCTCAGTTCACTGGTCACGATGGCTACACCCACCCGTAGCACGCGCTCCAGCAGGTGTATCTCACTGATCATCCCTAAAGCCAAAACCTCATTTGGATGCCTTTCCTTCCAGTTCTCTGCTGCCTGCGACTGGAACGAATTGCAAAAATCTCTGAAGTTGGAGACTTTTATCTCCCTCAACAACTTTAAAAATCTGCTATCCGAGCAGCTAACCGATCGCTGCAGCTGTACATAGTCCATCTGTAAACTACCCACCCAATTTACCTACCTCACCCCCATACTGCTTTTATTTATTTACTTTTCTGCTCTTTTGCACACCAGTATCTCTTCTTGCACATGATTATCTGATGATTTATCACTCCAGTGTTAATCTGCTAAATTGTAATTATTCGATTTATTGCCTACCTCATGCCTTTTGCACACATTGTATATAGATTCTCTTTTTCCTACCATGTTATTGACTTGTTTATTGTTTACTCCATGTGTAACTCTGTGTTGTTGTCTGTTCACACTGCTATGCTTTATCTTGGCCAGGTCGCAGTTGCAAATGAGAACTTGTTCTCAACTAGCCTACCTGGTTAAATAAAGGTGAAATAAAAAAAATAAAAAAAACGTGAATCGTAATAATCTAGCTCGTCAGCTAGTTAAGCAGAACTTTGTTATCCAATTCTTTATGGCTAGCTAGCTAGCTAACAGTAGTAGCTAGCCAGTTCGTCATATTAACTTACTATGGGCTTGCAATCTACGCACACTACAGTGGGTATTGTAAGCAGGTAAACATACCAAAATGAACACCGAATGTATTTATTAACGTTTTCAAGATAAAATATTGTAGTCCGGCATGAGATGTGAATGGGCAACATTTAATTCCCAAGTCTTGAGTTTTTCTCTCGCTTTCAGCTCAAATAATTGATTGATTTCAAGAAATTGGTTGCCTCATGTTTCTACTCCCTACTTTTCGTTCAAGCTTGCGTCGATGCATGATTCTAAATGTGTACGAGCGGAGTACGCATCCTAGAAGTCCCCTCCGTGCTCCGTTTTGCATACTTTGATTTGGACACATGCTCCGACCCTCCCGTGCTACAGTTTGCGTGCTCGGAGCACGGCAGTATGCATATTGAGAAATACCCACAGTGTTCCATCCACAACCCTCTGTAGGTGCTGAAAGCCGTCTATGAGACCAGGGAGCAGGACTGCATAGGGAGGGAAGGAGATGTAATTGAATTTGTCTGCCGAGGCAGCGTTTTCAGTGTGTGTGTGAAAAGCCATCTGTGTAATGACATTAGCATTGGAGGCATGCATAAGTGACAGTCCCACTACTTAAGAGCAGAGCAACAGAATGTATAAACTGTAGGCTAAGGAACAAAGGGCATCCGTCTCTCTGACCTTCATCCATCTCTGTCCTTGTGAAGTTCAGGGGCAGATCTCAATAGTCTAAAGGGCCCTCCTCTATTTGTCTCTTTTCCTTCACCTGCGCTGATCTGGAAACCAGTAATAGGTGAAGTCATTATGGTGAATGAAGGCCTACTTTTGAATAAGCTTTCACCGTTCCAGTAGTGGAAACAGAGACAAAGAGGGTACACCTTTTCAGACTTGAACTGCAGCCCCCCGTGTGTCTTAAAGCTCAGAGTGAGAGCTATAACCAGGAGAACAGATATGGCTGTAGTCATAGATGCAATACAGTGCATCATGTCGCCCTGACCTCTGTGGATGTCCGCAGTTGTGGCTGTTTTTATTGTCAGTAAATATCTTTGTCTCTGACGGTGTATCTTTGTCTCTGACGGTGTATCTTTGTTTCTGACGGTGTATCTTTGTCTCTGACGGTGTATCTTTGTCTCTGACGGTGTGTGTATCTTTGTCTCTGACGGTGTATCTTTGTCTCTGACGGTGTGTCTTTGTCTCTGACGGTGTATCTTTGTCTCTGACGGTGTATCTTTGTCTCTGACGGTGTATCTTTGTCTCTGACGGTGTATCTTTGTCTCTGACGGTGTATCTTTGTATCTGACGGTGTATCTTTGTATCTGACGGTGTATCTTTGTCTCTGACGGTGTATCTTTGTCTCTGACGGTGTATCTTTGTCTCTGACGGTGTGTGTATCTTTGTCTCTGACGGTGTATCTTTGTATCTGACGGTGTATCTTTGTCTCTGACAGTGTATCTTTGTCTCTGACGGTGTATCTTTGTCTCTGACGGTGTATCTTTTTCTCTGACGGTGTGTCTTTGTATCTGACGGTGTGTCTTTGTCTCTGACGGTGTGTCTTTGTCTCTGACGGTGTATCTTTGTCTCTGACGGTGTATCTTTGTCTCTGACGGTGTATCTTTGTATCTGACGGTGTATCTTTGTATCTGACGGTGTATCTTTGTATCTGACGGTGTATCTTTGTCTCTGACGGTGTATCTGTGTCTCTGACGGTGTATCTGTGTCTCTGACGGTGTATCTTTGTCTTTGACGGTGTATCTTTGCTGAGCAGACACTGGTGACTCAGGGAGCGGTAGGTGTCTGTCTGTCACTACTGGTATTATCAGTATGTTCAGCTGAAGTGGCCTTTCCTCTGAGTGTCTTTGATCAAGGACACACACACACACACACACACACACACACACACACACACACACACACACACACACACACACACACACACACACACACACACACACACACACACACACACACACACACACGGCAGATCTCTTTATGAAGGGATCTAAGACAGTCAGAGCATGGCTTTTAAATCCATGCTTTACTATCAACACCAGCACTGTTTTCATTCCAGAGGAGATCCCAGCTACCGTAAGCAGCCTAATACCCACAGTTTAAAACTCATCCCACCTGAGCGATCTAGCATGACAGTATCGTTCCTCAGCAACAATGTAAAACCTTGAAAACAACCCAGAGAAGGTCAAATATTATAACAGCTTTTACTGTAATATTGTCATCTTTTTCCCACATATTATAGCAAACAACATTTTCAACAAGGAATCACGGTCCGGAATGGCTGTCCCTACTATTTTCCTAAGTATGTGGCGAATGAAAAAAAGAAACTCTTAGTACAACACTCCAAACTGGTAAACACTTTTTAAAGCATTCATTTTGTTTGTTGACATCTTTCACTGCACAACCACTGATCCCCCCAAAAAAAGTTTACAGTGAAATATAATGAGTACATTCATTTTAACCACCAAAATACAAAATAATGACATCCTCTCAATGTAGGTATTTTAACAATCAGTTAATCCAATAGCAAAGTAAGGTGGACAAAGTATTCACACCCCTTGACTTATTCCACATTTTGTTGTGTTACAGACGGAATTTAAAATGGATTAAATCAAATCACATTTTATTGGTCACGTACACGTGATTAGCAGATGTTATTACAGGTGTAGCGAAATGCTTGTGCTTCTAGCTCCGACAGTGCAGTAACGTCTAACAAACTATACATATGGACGAGGGATGTCAGAGCGGAACGGACTAAGATACAGTAGAATAGTATAGAATACAGTATATACACATACTGTATATACACATATATACACATAAGTCGGAAGTTTACATACACCTTTGCTGAGTTTGTCAACATTTCTGACATTTTCAGAATGTGAAATGTCAGAATAATAGTAGAGATAATGATTTATTTCAGCTTTTATTTCTTTCACCACATTCCCAGTGGGTCAGAAGTTTACATGCTACCAAATACTAATTGAGTGTGTTGCCTTTAAATTGTTTGACTTGGGTCAAACGTTTTGGGTAGCCTTCCACAAGCTTCCCACAATAATTTGGGTGGATTTTGGCGCATTCCTCTTGACAGAGCTGGTGTAACTGAGTCAGGTTTGTAGGCCTCCTTGCTCGCACACGCTTTTTCAGTTCTGCCCACACATTTTCTATAGGATTGAGGTCAGGGCTTTGTGATGGCCACTCCAATAACTTGACTTTGTTGTCCTTAAGCCATTTTGCCACAACTTTGGAAGCATGCTTGGGGTCATTTTCCATTTGGAAGACCCATTTGCGACCAAGCTTTAACTTCCTGACTGATGTCTTGAGATGTTGCTTCAATATATCCACATAATTTCCCTCGTGCAGCAAAGCACCCCCACAACATGATGCTGCCACCTCCATGCTTCACGGTTGGGATGGTGTTCTTCGGGTTGCAAGCCTCCCCCTTTTTCCTCCAAACATAATGATGGTCATTATGGCCAAACAGTTCTATTTTTGTTTCATCAGACCAGAGGACATTTCTCCAAAAAGTACAATCTTTGTCCCCATGTGCAGTTGCAAACCGTAGTCTGGCTTTTTTATGGCGGTTTTGGAGCAGTGGCTTCTTCCTTGCTGAGCGGCCTTTCAGGTTATGTCGATATAGGACTCGTTTTACTGTGGATATAGATGATTTTGTACCTGTTTCCTCCAGCATCTTCACAAGGTCTTTTGCTGTTGTTCTGGGATCGATTTGCACTTTTCCCACCAAAGTACGTTCATCTCTAGGAGACAGAACGCGTCTCCTTCCTGAGCGGTATGACGGCTGCGTGGTCCCATTGTGTTTATACTTGCGTTCTATTGTTTGTACAGATGAACGTGGTACTTTCAGGTGTTTGGAAATTGCTCCCAAGGATGAACCAGACTTGTGGAGGTCTACAAATTTTTTTCTGAGGTCTTGGCTGATTTCTTTTGATTTTCCCATGATGTCAAGCAAAGAGTTGGAAGGTAGGCCTTGAAATACATCCACAGGTACACCTCCAATTGACTCAAATTATGTCAATTAGCCTATCAGAAGCTTCTAAAGCCATGACATAATTTTCTGGAATTTTCCAAGCTTTTTAAAGGCACAGTCAACTTAGTGTATGTAAACTTCTGACCCACTGGAATTGTGATACAGTGAATTATAAGTGAAATAATCTGTCTGTAAACAATTGTTGGAAATATTACTTATGTCATGCACAAAGTAGACGTCCTAACCGATTTGCCAGAACTATAGTTTGTTAACAAGAAATTTGTGGATTGGTTGAAAAACGAGTTTTAATGAATCCAAACTAAGTGTATGTAAACTTCCGACTTCAACTGTATGAGATGAGTAATGCAAGATATTTAAGCATTATTAGGTGAATAAGATACCGTAGAATAGTATAGAAAACAGTATATACACATGAGATGAGTAATGCCAGATATGTAAACATTAAGTGACTAAGATACTGTAGAATAGTATAGAATACAGTATATACATATGAGATGAGTAATGCAAGATATGTAAACATTATTAAAGTGACTAGTGTTCCATTCCTCAAAGATGCCAGTGATTCATAGTCTATGCCTATAGGCAGCAGTCTGATGTCCTTGAGATAGAAGCTGTTTTTCAGTCTCTTGGTCCCAGCTTTGCAGTGGGACCTTTGCAGTGACAAATTATACACAATACCCCATAATGACAAAGTGGAATTATGTTTTTTCGAAATTGTTACAAATTAATTAAAAATGAAAAGTTGAACTGTCTTGAGTCAATAAGTATTCAGGCCCTTTGTTATGGAAAGCCTAAATAAGTTCATGAGTATAAATGTGCTCAACAAGTCACATAATAAGTTGAATGGACTCACTCTGTAGTGCAAAAAATAGTGGTTAACATGATTTTTTAATGACTTCCTCATCTCTGTATCCCACACATACAATTATCTGTCAGTCGAGCAGTGAATTTCAAACGCAGATTCAACCGCTAAGACCAGGGAGGTTTTCCAGTGCATCGCGAAGAAGGGCACCTACTGGTAGATGGGCACTTTTTTTTTTAAGCAGACATTGAATATCCCTTTGAGCATGGTGAAGTTATTAATTACACTTTGGATGGTGTATCAATACACCCAGTCACCACAAAGATACAGGAGTCCTTCCTAACTCAGTTGCCGGAGAGGAAGGAAACTGCGCAGGGATTCACTGTGAGGCCAATGGTGACTTTAAAACATTTACAGAATTGAATGGCTGTGATAGGAGAAAACCGAGGATGGATCAACAACATTGTAGTTACTCCACAATAATAACTGTCACTTTCTGACCTTTATTTTCCCTTGTTTTGTCTTTATTTAGTATGGTCAGGGCGTGAGTTGGGGTGGGCAGTCTATGTTATTTGTTTCTATGTTTATTGGTCCTGTTTGTTGCCACACGGGACTGTTTCGGTTAGTTCTTTTGTTATTTTGTATTGTGTCTTGTTTTCGTGGATTATATTAAAACATGGAAACTTACCACTCTGCGTATTGGTCCTCCGATCCTTCTCGCCTCTCCTCGTCAGATGAGGAGGAAGAGATAGACAGCTGTTACAATAACCTAACTGATGTAGTGAAAAACCTGTACAGAATACAAATATTCCAAAACATGCATTCTAAAGTAAAGGCACTAAAGTAAAATTGCAAAAAATGTGGGAAAGCAATTAACTTTTTGTCCTGAATACAAAGCGTTATGCTTGGGGAAAATTCAGTACAACACATTACTGAGTACCACTCTCCATATTTTCAAGTGTATTGGTGGCTGCATCATGTTATGGGCATGCTTGTAATCGTTAATAAGGAATGGCAAGTTTTTCAGGATAAAAAATCTACAGAATGGAGCTAAGCACATACAAAATCCTAAAGGAAAACCTAGTTCAGTCTGCTTTCCACCAGACACTGGGAGATTCATTAAACTTTCAGCAGGACAATAACCTAAAACACAAGGCCAAATCTACACTGAAGTTGCATACCAAGAAGACAGTGACTGAGTTACAGTTTTGACTTAAATCAGCTTGAAAATCTATGGCAAGACTTGAAAATAGTTGTCTAACATGATCAACAACCAATTTGACAGAGCTTGAAGAATTTTGAAAAACATAATGGGCAAATACAGTATTGTACAATCCAGCAGCGGAAAGCACTAAGAGACGTACCCAGAAAGACTCACAGCTGTAATCGCTGCCAAAGGTGCTTCTAGCATGAATTAACTCAAGGGTGTGAATACTTATGTAAATTAGATATTTCTGTATCATGTTTTGACTTTGTCATTATGGGGTATTGTGTAGATGGGTAAACATTTTTTGGTTGAATCCATTTTGAATTCAGGCTGTAACACAACAAATTAATACTTTCCGAAGACACATGTTTCAAAATGTCCCTTGGAATGTAAAATGCTAGAGTACTGTAAGTTACAATACATTACACTGTTTTCACATTAGGCATCATTTCTGTCCCATGTATGATCATTGAAGACATCTTTCACAACGTAATCAAATGAAATAAATGAAACAAACAAAGTTTAGCAGGCACTAGTTTGTATCAAGCCTGTCAAAATCACAGTAAATATACTCATTGTTCATGTACCTGGGGGAAAAACGTTTGGCATGGCGAATCCAATCCTGACATACAGTACCAGTCAAAGGTTTGGACACACCTACTCATTGCAGGGTTTTTCTTAATTAAAAAAAAATGTCTACATTGTAGAATACTAGTAAAGACTGCAAAACTATGAATAACACATGTGTAATCATGTAGTAACCATAAAAGTGTTCAACAAATCAAATGATATTTTATATTTGAGATTCTTCAAAGTAGCCATCTTGATGACAGCTTTGCACACTCTTTGCATTTTATCAACCAACTTCATGGGGTAGTCACCTGGAATGCTTTTTAATGAACAGGTGTGCCTTGTTAAAAGTTAATTTGTGGAATTTCTTTCCTTCTTAATGCGTTTGAGGGGAAGGTAGGGGTGGTATACAGAAGATAGCCCTATTTGGTGAAAGACCAAGTCCATATTATGGCAAGAACAGCTCAAATAAGCAAAGAGAAATGACAATCCATCATTACTTTAAGACATGAAGGTCAGTCAATCCGGAAAATTACAAGGACTTTGAAAGTTTCTTCAAGTGCAGTCGCAAAAACCATCAAACGCTATGATGAAACTGGCTCTCATGCGGACCGCCACAGGAAAGGAAGACCCAGAGTTACCTCTGCTGCAGAGATCATCAGAGTTAACTGCACCTCAGATTGCAGCCCAAATAAATGCTTCACAGAGTTCAAGTAACAGACACATCTCAACGTCAACTGTTTAAAGGAGACTGCATGAATCAGGCCTTAATGCTCAAATTGTTGCATAGAAACCACTACTAAAGGACACCAATAAGAAGACGAGACTTACTTGGGCCAAGAAATACGAGCAATGGATATTAGACCAGTGGAAATCTGTCCTTTGGTCTGATGAGTCCAAATTTGAGATTTCTGGTTCGAACCGTAGTGAGATGCAGAGTAGGTGAACGGAGGATCTCCGCATGTGTGGTTTCCACTGTGAAGCATGGAGGAGGAGGTGTGATGGTGTGGGGGTGCTTTGCTGGTGACACTGTCAGTGATTTATTTAGAATTCAAGGCACACTTAACCAGCATGACTACCACAGCACGTGCCAAATTCTGTAGACCAGGTGTAGACCTTACTGTGAAATGCATACTTACAAGGCCCTACCCAACAATGCAGTTCAAGAAATAGAGTTAAGAAAATATATACAAAATAAACTAAAGTAAAATATGTAGTAAAAAGTAACACAATAAAATTACATAACAATAACGAGGCTATATACAGGTGGTACCGGTACCGAGCCGATGTGCTGGGGTACAGGTTAGTCGAGGTCATTTGTTCATCTAGGTATGGGGCAAAGTGCCTATTCTTAGATAATAAACAGCGAGGAGCAGCAGTGTAAAAACAAAATGGTCAATGTAAATAGTCAGAATGTTGACCAGTTTAAAGGTCTTGCTCACATCGGCTACAGGGTATGCATGCAATGTCAGGCATCTACTGGCACCCTGAAGATACACTGGTCACTAGTGAGGGGGGGAAATGAATACAGTTACATATCAGGATATGTCACACCCTGACCTCAGAGATCCTTGTTATTCTCTATGTTTGGTTAGGTCAGGGTGTGATTTGGGTGGGCATTCTATGTTCTCTATTTCTTTGTGTTTTGCCGAGTGTGGTTCCCAATCAGAGGCAGCTGTCTTTCATTGTCTCTGATTGGGGATCATACTTAGGCAGCCCTTTTTCCCTCCTTCAGTGTGGGATCTTGTCTTTGGTTGAGTGCATGTAGTTTGCACGACGAAGCTTTTCGTTCGTTGTATTGTTTAATGTTTTTTCTTGGTGGAACATTTTAAATAAAAGAATGTACGCCTACCCACGCTGCACCTTGGTCTCCTTCCGACAGCAAACGTTACAGGATATAATATATCGTAATGTATCGTCTTGACAATTTCACAATATTATTTTTGCACTAATTGGCTGTACCTGCACCAAAAGATCCAGTATTTTGCTTGGATAAAGGGAGCCAATTTTTTTTCAGTACTTTTATTTCCATGACTGAGCAATACTCGTTTTCTCGTGGCTCTCTGTTGTCCCTCTGCAACAGACATATGGTGAGCAATATGTTAGGAACATCGAAATGAAATCACAGTATCGAATCGCAGTACATGTAGAATCGTGAAAATCGTAATGTCACGTCTGCTCCCGCTCTTCCCCCCCAGGCGCTTGAGGGCGCCAGGCTGCCCTGCATCACGCATTCCTGCCATGTATTACGCACACCTGCCTTCCCTCGTCACACGCATCAGCGATATTGGACTCACCTGGACTCACTCATCACCTGTTTATTACCTCCCCTATATTTGTCAGTTCCCCTGCTCTGTTCCCCACTGCTGCATTCATAGTTTTTTCCCCCTGTGTTACTCGTTTGTTGATGCTGTTCCTGTCTCGTTCCATGTCAGTTATTTATTAAATGTTTGACTCCTCGTACCTGCTTTGTCTCTCCAGCGTCATCCCACGTGACACGTAATACATATCGTAACGGCACCTGAGGTCCCTGGCAAAGTATTCATAGCCCTTGACTTATTACACATTTTGTTGTGTCACAGCCTAAATTCAATTCATTTACATAAGTATTCACACCCTTGATTCAGTACTTTGTAGAAGCACCTTTGGTACGTCCCTAAGAGCTTGCCACATCTGGATTGTACAACATCTGCCCATTATTCTTAAACAAATTCTTCATGCTCTGTCAAATTGGTTGTTCATCATTGCAATACAACCATTTTCAGGTCCTGCCATAGATTTTCAAGATTCGAGCATACCCATAACATGATGCAGCCACCACTATGCTTGAAAATATGGAGAGTGGTACTCAGTAATGTATTATATTGGATTTGCCCCAAACACTTTGTATTCAGGACGAAAAGTTAATTGCTTTGCCACATTTTTTGCAGGAGGCATGTTTAGGAATATTTGTATTCCGTACAGGCTTCCCTCTTTTTACTCTGTCAATTAGGTTGGTCTTGTGGAGTAACTACAATGTTGGTCCATCCTCAGTTTTCTATCACAGCCATTCAACTCTAACTGTTTTAAAGTTACAGTGCCTTGCAAAAATATTCACCCCCTTGGCGTTTTTCCAATTTTTTTTCATTACAACCTGTAATTTAAATGGATTTTTATTTGGATTTCATGTAATGGACATACACAAAATAGTCCAAGTTGGTGAAGTGAAATGAAAAAAATTACTTGTTTCAAAGAATTCAAAAAACTTCAAAACAGAAAAGTGGTGTGTGCATATGTATTCACCCCCTTTGCTATGAAGCCCCTAAATAAAATCTGGTGCAACCAATTACCTTCAGAAGTCACATAATTAGTTAAATAAAGTCCACCTGTGTGCAATCTAAGTGTCACATCATCTGTCACATGATCTCAGTATATATACACCTGTTCTGAAAGGCCCCAGAGTCTGCACCACCAAGCAAGCGGCACCATGAAGACCAAGGAGCTCTCCAAACAGGTCAGGGACAAAGTTGTGGGGAAGTACAGATAAGGGTTGGTTTAAAAAAAATATCATAAACTTTGAACATCCCACGGAGCACCATTAAATCCATTATAAAAAAAATGGAAAGAATATGGCACCACAACAAACCTGCCAAGAGAGGACCGCCCACCAAAACTCACGGACCAGGCAAGGAGGGCATTAATCAGAGAGGCAACAAAGAGACCAAAGATAACCCTGAAGGAGCTGCAAAGCTCCACAGCGGAGATTGGAGTATCTGTCCATAGGACCACTTTAAGCCGTACACTCCACAGAGCTGGGCTTTACAGAAGAGTGGCCAGAAAAAAGCCATTGCTTAAAGAATAAAATAAGCAAACACGTTTGGTGTTCACCAAAAGGCATGCGGGAGACTCCCCAAACATATGAAAGAAGGTACTCTGGTCAGATGAGACTAAAATTGATCTTTTTGGCCATCAAGGAAAACGCTATGTCTGGCGCAAACCCAACACCTCTGATCACCCCGAGAACACCATGGTTCATGCTGTGGGGATGTTTTTCATCGGCAGGGACTAGGAAACTGGTCAGAATTGAAGGAATGATGGATTGCGCTAAATACAGGGATATTCTTGAGGAAAACCTGTTTCAGTCTTCCAGAGATTTGAGACTGGGATGGAGGTTCACCTTCCAGCGGGACAATGACCCTAAGCATACTGCTAAAGCAACACTCAAATGGTTTAAGGGGCAACATTTAAATGTCTAGGAATGGCCTAGTCAAAGCCCAGACCTCAATCCTATTGAGAATCTGTGGTATGACTTAAAGATTGCTGTACACCAGCGGAACCCATCCAACTTGAAGGAGCTGGAGCAGTTTTGCCTTGAAGAATGAGCAAAAATCCCAGTGGCTAGATGTGCCAAGCTCTGGCTCTACAAAGTATTGACTTTGGGGGGGGTGAATAGTTATACACGCTCAAGTTGTATGTTTTTTTGTCATATTTCTTGTTTGTTTCACAATAAATCCTATTTTGCATCTTCAAAGTGGTAGGCATGTTGTTTAAATCAAATGATACAAACCCCCCCAAAAATCTATTTTAATTCCAGGTTGTATGGCAACAAAATAGGAAAAATGCCAAGGGGGTGAATACTTTGGCAAGCCACATGGTGAAATCCCTGAGGGGTTTCCTTCCTCTCCGGCAACCGAGTTAGGAAGGACCCCTGTATCTTTGTAGTGACTGTGCAAGCGGCACCATGAATACTGGGTGTAGTAATACACCCAGTCAAATTGTAAATAATAACTTCAACATGCTCAGTCTTTTTGTTTTTTTGAGCCATCTACCAATAGGTGCCCTTCTTTGGGAGGGATTGGAAAAGCCTCCCGGTCTTTGTGGTTGAATCTGTGTTTTAAATTCACTGCTCGACTGAGTGGACCTTACAGCTAATATATGTGTGGGGTACAGAGATGAGGTAGTCATTAAGAAATAATGTTAAACACTACTATTGCCTGCAGAGTGAGTCCATACAACTTATTATGTGACTTGTTTTTTTGTTTTTTTAATAAATGTTATCCCATTTTCTCCCCAATTTTCATGGTATCCAATTGCTAGTAATTACTATCTTGTCTCATCGCTACAACTCCCGTACGGGCTCGGGAGAGACGAAGGTCAAAAGCCATGCGTCCTCCGAAGCACAACCCAACCAAGCCGCACTGCTCACAGCGCGCCTCCAACCCGGAAGCCAGCCGCACCAATGTGTCGGAGGAAACACCGTGCACCTGGCCCCCTTGGTTAGCGCGCACTGCGCCCGGCCCGCCACAGGAGTTGCTGGAGCGCGATGAGACAAGGATATCCCTACCAGCCAAACCCTCCCTAACCCGGACGACGCTATGCCAATTGTGCGTCGCCCCATGGACCTCCCGGTCACGGCCGGCTGCGACAGAGCCTGGGCGCGAACCCAGAGACTCTGGTGGCGCAGCTAGCACTGCGATACAGTGCCCTAGACCACTGCGCCACCCGGGAGGCCTTATTATGTGACTTGTTAAGCACATTTTTACTCTTGAACTTATTTAGACTTTCCATAACCAAGGGGTTGAATACTTATTGACTCAAGACATTTCAGCTTTTCATTTAAAAAATAAATAATTTTTTTATCAAAAAACATAATTCCACTTTGACATTAGAGGGTATTTTGTGTAGGCCAGTGAAGAAAAAAACGAATCCAATTTAAATTCTGTCTGTAACACGACAAATGTGGACTAAGTCAAGGGGTGTGAGTACTTTCTGAAGGCACTGTATTATGGTGTATCAGATGAAGCAGTTCTTCATTCTTGAAAGGGTGATGTTAGAAAATGCATGCGATCTTGGATAATTTTTTGAGATACTGAAACCTATAAAATAGTAATTAGAATATCTATTAAATGTATGGCTTTCACCAAATTCTAGCTGTATGTTAAATGTGTAATGTTCCATGAGGACTTGGTCTGTAGTGACACTGTACAAACCTACTATATTTGCTGGCAGTGGAGTAGAGGAACTGGGATGGGCTTTAAAGAACAGGGAGAGAAAGCACAGAAAAGTTGGTCAGTTGGTCTCTCTTTCTTTCTCTGTCTCTGTCAGTCTCTCTCTCTCCTTCTGTCTTGTCTGTCTGTCTCCCCCCTCTCTCTTCCTCTCTTTCGCTCTCTTTGGAAACACAGGGCCAAACTACGTGTAAACAGTCTCTTATATAAGCGTCTCTATGGGGTCATGAATAGAGGTCTGTGTGCCAAGTTCTGCCAATGCGTTGCTGTTTGTGTTTTTGTGTTCCTCTGTTTTGTTGCTTGGTGCTGTTAGTTGTGCGTCAGTATTTTAAAGCATAGTATTGTTGGAATAACAGAGTAAGTTCACTTCGAGGTTTCCTGTAGGTTGTCGCGAGAGTAGGCCACTAGCTCAGAGACTCCTTCTGCCTTAGTGTATTACTTCATATACATATTAGCTTGTTACAGAGTATTGACGTACGTTATTACACCAATAGTTATTCTGATCACTTCGTAATGTAGCACTGTGTAATGGCACATGCAGTGTTTCATCAACTGATTGGAGAGCAGCTCTTCTTACCACAGTAGTAGCCATCTGACTTCGTGCCGAACGGCAGAGCTGACCTGTGTCACAGGCAGGAAGTAAACACACACACTAGAAGATGTTAGAGTGAACCAGACCTCTGGAGAGGCAGGAAGAGGAAGGGGAGGGAGAGCTGCTAGCTGTTCTGACCGCCCTGGAATGGGATTGGAAAGGCCAGCAGAATGTCATGCTTCATAATGTTCTAGTCAGACAAACACACTAAGACACACATTTACACGGTTCCACATTTAGAACTCAAGTGACATCCGTTAATATTGTCATAAATACTGAAACGTATGTTTTGTACCAAACATGCCCGGGGTTTTTATGTGACCTGCATTTGACCTTAGATGGGCATCTATTACCTTTTTATTTCGGCGTGACTGGAAGAGGGAACGGGATGTCAAGTTTTCTGTGAAACATTGATGATGGTGTCCTCTCTGAGCATCCATTCTATCACCCATCTCTGAGAGGACACGGACCAACGTGGACCATTCTAACACCGTCTCCCTTCCCCAGAGTTCCCACCTGGCTCTGATAGACACTCTGATGATGGCGTACACGGTGGAGATGGTGAGTGTGGAGCGGGTGATGGCCTGCGTCCACCGCTACTCCTCCCCTCCCAATGACCTCTCCTCCCATCCCGACGGATACATCAGGGACCTGCCCTACGACACAGAAGACGCAGTCACCACCTGGATCAACAAGGTAGGGTACACACACACACACACACACACACACACACACACACACACACACACACACACACACGCACCATTAGTATTGATGCTAATTTTGCTAGCGTTCCACTCGTTGGCATCCCAGTAATGTCCCAGCATCAGTAACATCCTAAAGAGTACACACTCTGGCTCCGTGTTGTCGGCTACCAGCTGAGCTTGTTGACAACATTCCTCCCTGCTGCGAGCCCAAGGCCAGACGGATACACACATGCAGACACGCGTGTACACACACGCATGCTTCACACACAGATTCACATGCTTACAAATATAGTAATGGAAAAATGCACACTCATGCAGACATATGAGGATGGACAAACACAAATATTGACATGAATACACACGCCCACAGATGTGGGATCTTAATTTGACTAGTTTCGTCGCAGGAGTAAAAGTAGTCCTGCAGCAGTAAGATTTCATTATTCAAAAAATATATAGATATCTTTTTTACAGGAGATGTGTTTTGATAGGCTAGAGAGTGAGAGTGAGAACTATTTTATTTCCCTCATTAAAACTTCTTATGGCAGCAATCCCGTTAACGGGATGATATGACAACAGCCAGTGAAAGTGCAGGGCGCCAAATTCAAACAGAATTCTCATAATTAAAATTCCTCAAACATACATGTATCTTATACCATTTTAAAGGTCATCTTGTTGTTAATCCCACCAAAGTGTCCGATTTCAAATAGGCTTTACAGCGAAAGCCCCACAAACGATTATGTTAGGTCACCGCAAAATCACAGAAAAACACAGCTATTTTTCCAGCCAAAGACAGGAGTCAAAAAAGCAGAAATAGAGATAAAATGAATCACTAACCTTTGATGATCTTCATCAGATGACACTCATAGGACTTCATGTTACACAATACATATATGTTTTTTTCGATGAAGTTCATATTTATATCCAAAAACCTCAGTTTACATTGGCGCCATGTTCAGAAATGCCTCCAAAATATCCGGAGAAATTGCAGAGAGCCACGACAAATAACATAAATACTCATCATAAACTTTGATGAAAGATACATGTTTTACATAGAATTAAAGATACACTTGTTCTTAATGCAACCGCTGTGTCAGATTTCAAAAATCTTTACGGCAAAAGCACAATATTCAATAATCTGAGAACAGCGTTCAGCCACAAAAGGAAGCCATACAGTTACCCGCCAAATTGTTGAGTCAACAAAACTCATAAAAAGCATTATAAATCTTCACTTACATTTGCTGATCTTCGTTGGAATGCACTCCCAGGACTCCCACTTCCACAAGAAGTGTTAGTTTTGTTCGGTAATGTCCATCATTTATGTCCAAGTAGCTACTTTTGTTAGTACACAAATCCAAACGCTCGTGCAGGTCCAGCCGAACGTCGGACGAAAACTTCAAAAGGTTATATTGCAGGTTGAAGAAACTTGTCAAATTAAGTATAGAATCAATCTTTAGGATGTTGTTATCATAAATATTCAATAACGTTCCAACCGGAGAATTCCTTTGTGTCTATGGAAGTAATGGAACGCAAGTCGATATCGTGTGGAATGCGCATGACCAGGACTTGGCTCTCTGCCAGACCACTGACTCATTCCCCTCTCATTCAGCCCCACATCACAGTAGAAGCTTCATTCAAGGTTCTACAAACTGTTGACATCTAGTGGAAGCCGTAGGAAGTGCAAACAGATCCATATCCTACTGTGTTTTCAATAGGCGAGGAGTTGAAAATCGACCAACCTCAGATTTCTCACTTCCTGGTTGGATTTCTTCTCAGGTTTTTGCCTTCCATATGAGTTCTGTTATACTCACAGACATAATTCAAACAGTTTTAGAAACTTCAGAGTGTTTTCTATCCAATACTAATAATAATATGCATATATTAGCAACTATGACTGAGGAGCAGGCCGTTTACTCTGGGCACCTCTGTGCACCTTTCATCCAAGCTACTCAATACTGCCCCTGCAGCCATAAGAAGTTAAGTTTTGTTTATGTTTGTTGTACACATACAACTTCACAACAAGGCTTAGTGTCACGCCCTGGCCATAGAGAGGTTTTTATTCTCTATTTTGTTTTAGGCCAGGGTGTGACTAGGGTGGGCGTTCTAGTTTCTTTATTTCTATGTTTTCTATTTCTTTGTGTTTGGCCAGGTGTGGTTCTCAATCAGAGGCAGCTGTCTATCGTTGTCTCTGATTGAGAACCATACTTAGGTAGCCATTTTTCCCACCTGTTTTTGTGGGAAGTTGACTTTTGTTTAGGGCACTTAGCCTTGAGCTTCACGGTTTGTTTTTGTAGGGTTTGTTGTTTTGTTCTGCGTCATCTTTTATTCAATAAAAGAAAATGTACACTCACCACGCTGCACCTTGGTCCTCTCCTGTTAACGGCCGTGACACTTAGAGCTAGAGCGCATCATTTACGAGGTTATGAGAGGTTGCAATGTTTTTCATGGGCTGAATGATGGAAGTCATAGGACTGTATTTTTAAATGACATTATGGTAAATTTAATCTTGCCACCAAGAATGTTTAGTCTGTCACGAGAGACTGTAGTCGGTCCCTTTCTTTCTCACTTGCACACACAAAAACAAAACCTCTCCATTCATTCCCCCTTATTCCTTATTGGTAATGTGGCCTTCAATAATATCCATTCTCTTTCTCCAATCTCTCTATCTGTGTCTCTCTCTCTCTCTCTCTCTCACTCACTCACTCACTCACTCACTCACTCACTCACTCACTCACTCACTCACTCACTCACTCACTCACTCTCACACTCACTCTCACTCTCACTCTCACTCTCACCCTCACTCTCACTCTCACTCTCACTCTCACACTCACACACACTAGGTCAATGAGCACCTCAGGGAGATTCTGGTGGAGGAGCAGAGGTTGAGAGAGAGCTCCTGCCCTGAGAGCACAGCTACTGCATCACAGAGGGTGAGTACTGACAAGCACACACACACACTGACACACACGCTCTGACTTCTCTCCCTCATTGCCCTCTGTTGACATGGTCTGATATAACAGTCTAGACAGGGTCTCCCAGGCCCAACAGCAAGGGTCCCTCGCCAACCTCTCCAACTCCACTAGTACGAACTGACCATACAGATGCAGACATTTGTTTTCTTTCCGTCTCTCTTGCTCTCTCTCGCTCTTGCCACTTTCACTCCTCTCGCTCTTGTTTTCTCTTTGACACAAACAAACACACACACACACACATTTCCCAAGCTAACAGAATAACAGATGAGCTCAGTGTCATGTCAGCTGTATAGAGATATTGGCAAGAGGCTCTGCTGCACTACTGTTAGAGAGAGAGAGAGAGAGCAGCAGAGACCCACACAACACAGAGCAAGCGAGAGAGAGAAAGGGGAGAGAGAGAGAGCAAAATAGAGGGCAACAAATAGTGAGATAGGGGGAAAAAAGTGGAACAGAGCAAGACTGGGGGCAAGACAGAGAGAGCATCAGACAGACAGACAGACAGACAGAGAGAGGGCAACAGAGATCGAGTGGGACAGACTGCACTGAAGGGACAGTAGTTATGTAAGGCCTATGTGACACTCTGAGTCATCCCTCTGGTCTACTGCTGACAGTACAAAGAGACACGAGAGTCCTCATCTCACCCACAGTGACCTGTGTCAAGTCACGACCCTGTCTGAGAGGTCAAAGATCAAACCTAAAATGCTTTTTAGTTGCCTCTTTGTTCATTCTCCTGCCCCCCAAAAAACGTCATGTGAAAAAGTAGATTTTCAGTCCGGGCCTGATACTCTAAGAGTTGATTTGGGTTGGGTCGGCCCGGGCTTATGGTTTGAGCAACATTGTAACCTATGTTTGAGATCAACGCCTGGCCGTGGCTGTGTGAGAAGCGAGCCTGTATCTCTGAATGAGAATGAGATTCACTTTATATGACCTCTCTCCTTTTCTCTGCTCTGATAGACATGAGTCTGCAACTCTCATCTCTTCAGCGTTGGTCATTTTATTTCCTTATAGAATCATAGCTTCAGCACCCCTGATAAATTGAAATGAATTTGCTAAAGTTAAAGAATAACTACTGTCTGTTCAAAAAGAAATTAAGTCATTCAGAATAGCCTACTACACCATGAGAAGGCCTGTAATTTAGCCACAGAGGATCAATAACTTATTTTTAAAGCCTAGCTGTGGATTGTGTGCAGACCAATAACAAGGCATAGCCTACAGTTGGGAACGCACTGCAAATCTGTCAGTGAACAGCACGGGGACAAAACAGGCCTTTCCCAATATTTCAAGTACAATTGCGGGAAAACACAGGTTGGAAAGCAAATGGCTCCTACTGAAAAGAGAAGACTAATTTGTCTGCTGTAGGCTCCCAAAATATTTGATCAACTTCCAAATATTGTTTTACAATGTAAAACAAGAGAAAGATAGGCTTTTGGCACGAACGCATCGGCCGTCACCGGCGAGTGAGCCGCGCATCATTGGGTGAGTCAGTGACACTGTAAAGCGTTTGTAGGACTATAATTTCCTCCTCATATTGCAGCCTACATTACGTCTCTCCACAAGACACGGTTCTGTTGTTGAGCTCAGATGTTCGGTTTGTCGGTGTCAAAGTAGCCTGTCATTTCCGTCATTTGGGCGGTATGAAAGATTCTGCCAAAGTCTCCAGTCATGTAAAATGACGCTGAATTGCGTGAAATGCGTTTATAAAAAGGACACATTTTCCCCTGACCCTAGGCTATTAAAAATGGTCTATGCAAATGCAATGATATGCATGCAGTGCTTTACTATAAAGGGGATTTTTCTGTTATGCGTTCCGGTCCGCCAGAGCTCCCCAGGTCGCCCCCTCCGGCGTTCACTTTTTGTTCTGGCACCTCCCGGATTTACAAATGAACCACGGCTCACACCAAGCTCAAAGAAACATATGGTTCTCAGAACTTTGTGTTACCTGGGAACTTCCCTGTCAAAAAAAAAAATAATTTGACTTACCTGGCTAAATAAAGGGGAAACAAACAATACATTTCCTTTGACTGTTTCCTTTGGCAAATGTTGTGAGCATCTTGTGATCGGAGCTTAACGCCGTTAAGCTGGGGAACTTATTGAGAAGCCGCACGATTACATCAGGAGCCAAATCACATCAGACGACCTTTTATCAAAAAGTTACTACTCTGCCTATGATATGATAAGAGAGAGATCTTATCACACACACACACACACACCGATACCTTCCTTCCCACACATTCCACCCTTTTCAAAGTAAAAAATGAAGGGAGGCCTTGACGTGCTTGTTAGCCTCAGCCAGAGAAGAACTGTACGCTCCTAATAAACTGCTAGGGCACATGCTCTGTCAGAACCAACTCGCTATCACTGCCTTTAGCAGGGTCAACACTGGACAGGGCTGTCTGTTCACTGGACAGGCCACACTGTAAAGAGGGTCTTACGTCCCAAATGACACCCTTTTACCTACACAGAGCACTACTTTTGACCTGAGCCTTTATGAGCCCTGGTCAAAAGTAGTGCAATAGATAGGGAATAGGGTGCCATTTGGGAAGGGGACGAGGGCGTCGATTTAGTGTCACAGCTTGAATACAGACAACAATCCCTTTCTCAGACGAAAGCCTCAGACCGTCTCGGTTTAAGGGCCACGTGTGTGACTGTGAAGAGTCTTTGAACTTGATCTGATGACAGAGCGTGTGTTGTGAAGCGATTGGAGGGGGGTACTCTTTCAGTTGTGACAAAGGAGACACTCACAGTAGCTGCTGGGTAATTTGATATGGAGTAGGATGCATAGGGAGTCTATCAGCTGCAGCTCCATACCTCCCGTTGGTCTGGATGGAGAAGAGCCACTGTGTGAAATTAATTGACACATGAACCAATGATTTTTTTTTTTTAAGTCAAAAAGACAGAAAGGATGTCCCATAGGATGATGTGTGTGGATACAGTAGACCTGAGCCTTCCTAGGCCTAATGACTCTCCCCTCTCTTCCTCTTGTTGGCATCGTGTCCATTGTTATCTCAAGGCTCCAGACAAATGGTATTGGAGACTGGTACCTGTAAGTCCATCTATCAGCCTTTCCCTCTCCCCCAGACCTCCCCCTCCCGCAAACTCCCCAATCCCTTTCCCCTGGCCCCTTACCCCTACCCTATCCCACGTGCAGCCCTGTCTATCACCCCTACCCTCCACCGATGTTCCGCCCTGTTCCTTCCCTCTTACCTCCCATGTTGTTTGTTCGAACGACCGTATAACATCTGTATAGAGATGCTCATACTGCACCTCAACGCCAGTACAGCGCAACCGTACGCAAACAGCCCGCTATATCACACGAAATGCTAAGTCACACACCGGACGAAACGCAACTCCGACACCCAAAGCTCTCCTCTCTCTGCTTGAAAAATGGTGGCCACTCTTTCCCCGGGTAAAGTAATGGATGCCCGGGCCTGTTCCTTTTATTAAAGGGCAGACTGGGAGCAGAGAGGGGAACCAGTCGTTGTACTGGTGCAGCACCAGTGTGTTTTATAGGCTCTGAGAGAGACACATCTACAACTATAACGTATTCCCTCTTGTCAGAACAGCTTATTAAACTGTAAATCATCGCCCTGCCCTTATCCTCACCCGAATCATTAAGGGGGGAAGCACAAAGTGACCCCTGGATCAGATCGGCGAACCTGATCTCACCTCCATCCAGTCGACACTGCAGGACACCATAGTACAGGAGATTTTATTTTATTGGTTGGATACTGTGGCACAGTAGATTTATCTGGTCGTAACAGTTCAGGAGACGAGTGTAAATCGCTAGATGATATAGGGACATTCAGACGCAGTCACACCTAAGTGTAATTACAGTACACGACCTCCAAACCCAGTGGAAGTGTAGCCTTGGTGCCTGACTGTTTTTCGCATTCGACAACGATACAGGATCTTTGCCGTAGAGGACAATGTCAATGTAGCCTGTAAAGATGGCATTGGTCGATCCGTCAAAGTCTCCACAGTCTGTTTTCTTTGCATGCAGCGACACCCTACTACCTGTTTAGTTGAGTCTGAACCCTCCAATGCTTGAATAACCCCAGACTAAACTACTGTGTGTGTGTGTGCGCGCGTGTGTGCGCGCGCGTGTGTGTGTGCGTGCGTGCGTGTGTGTGTGTGTGTGCGTGCGCGTGCGTGACCCGTAATTTCTCTCTGTTGTTGCCATGGCTGCAGGCTCGCTATAGGAGGGAGCATGCTAAGCAGAGGTCAGCTCCCTCCCTCCCCCTGGTGGACAATCTGCTAAAGGACAACACAGATGGCTGTGCCCTGGCTGCACTCGTCCACTTCTACTGCCCAACGTCTGTCAGACTGGAAGGTACAAGAGGGTTATCATACCACGTCATACCTGGAGCCTTCTCTGGTTGGCCTACTTTATACTAATAGTTTACAGTAACAGCATCTGTTATAGCTCACACTCACTCAGAATGGTAAGTACATTAGTCTGCCGTGAGACAAGTGATTGACCAGAATCTGATGAGCATAGGGGCATTCATTCACAGCAAACTATATATTTTCTAGAAACATGATAGCTACAAGGTTACATTATGCATACAACAACTGTTGAAGTATTACACAGGGACTCTTTGGGCACAGAATCATCTTAGGGATCAACAAATGATGGAAATGGAAAGAATGACCAGTACTATCAACAGCTATATTGTTTTAACCATCACACATACAGTACTTATTGCAGGGTTTTTCTTATTTAAAAAAAAAAATACTTCTACATTGTAGAATAATAGTGAAGACATCAAAACGATGAAATTATACACATGGGATCATGAAGTAACCAAAAAAGTGTTGATGACAGATTTGCATACTCTTGGCATTTTCTCAACCAGCTTTGTGAGGTAGTCACCTGGAATGCATTTCAATTAACAGGTGTCCCTTGTTAAAAGTTAATTTGTGGAATTTCTTTCCTTCTTAATGTCACAAGCCAGTTGTGTTGTGAGAAGGTAGGGGTGGTATACAGAAGATAACCCTATTTGGTAAAAAACCAAGTCCATATTATGGCAAGACCAGCTCAAATAAGCAAAGAGAAACGACAGTCTATCATTACTTTAAGACATGAAGTTCAGTCATTGCGGAAAAATTCAAGAACTGAATGTTTCTTCAAGTGCAGTCGCTAAAAGCCATCAAGCGCTATGATGAAACTGGCTCTCATGAGGACCACCACAGGAAAGGAAGACGCAGAGTTACCTCTGCTGCAGAGGATAAGTTATTTAGAGTTAAGTGCACCTCAGATTGCAGCCCAAATAAATGCTTCACAGAGTTCAAGTAACAGGCTGTATCACATCCGGCCATGTTTGGGAATCCCATAGGGCGGCGCACAATTGGCCCAGCATCGTCCGGGTTTGGCCGGGGTAGGCCGTCATTGTAAATAAGAATTTGTTCTTAACTGACTTGCCTAGTTAAATAAAGGTAACCCCCCCCCCCCCCCAAAAAAAACAACAGATATCTCAACATCAACTGTTCAGAGGAGACTGCGTGAATCAGGCCTTACACCAGGAATGCACAATCCCTCCATCAGTGCTCAGACTGCCCACAATAGGCTGAGAGAGGCTGGACTGAGGGCTTGTAGGCCTGTTGTAAGGCAGGTCCTCACCAGACGTCAATGGCAACAATGTCGCCTATGGGCACAAACCCACCGTCGCTGGACCAGACAGGACTGGCAAAAAGTGCTCTTCACTGACGAGTCGCGGTTTTGTCTCACCAGCGGTGATGGTCGGATTTGCGTTTATCGTCGAAGGAATGAGCGTTACACCGAAGCCTGTACTCTGGAGCGGGATCGATTTGGAGGTGGAGGGTCCGTCATGGTCTGGGGCGGTGCGTCACAGCATCATCGGACTGAGCTTGTAGTCATTGCAGGCAATCTCAACGCTGTGCGTTACAGGGAAAACCTCCTCCTCCCTCATGTGGTACCCTTCCTGCAGGCTCATCCTGACATGAACCTCCAGCATGACAATGCCACCAGCCATACTGCTCGTTCTGTGCGTGATTTCCTGCAAGACAGGAATGTCAGTGTTCTGCCATGGCCAGCGAAGAGCCCGGATCTCAATCCCATTGAGCACTTCTGGGACCTGTTGGATCGGAGAGTGAGGGCTAGGGCCATTCCCCCCAGAAATGTCCGGGAACTTGCAGGTGCCTTGGTGGAAGAGTGGGGTAACATCTCACAGCAAGAACTGGCAAATCTGGTGCAGTCCATGAGGAGGAGATGCACTGCAGTACTTAATGCAGCTGGTGGCCACACCAGATACTGACTGTTACTTTTGATTTTGACCCCCCCTTTGTTCAAGGACACACTATTATATTTCTGTTAGTCACATGTCTGTGGACCTTGTTCAGTTTATGTCTCAGTTGTTGAATCTTGTTATGTTCATACAAATATTTACACATGTTAAGTTTACTGAAAATAAACGCAGTTGACAGTGAGAGGACGTTTATTTGTTTGCTGATTTTATAAATATATGGATGAGCAATGTCAGAGTGGCATAGACTAAGATACAGTAGAATAGTATAGAATACAATATATACATAGGAGATGAGTAATGCAAGATATGTAAACATTATTAAAGTGACTAGTGTTCCATTTATTAAAGTGGCCAATGATTTCACGTCTGTGTGTTGGCAGCAGCTTCTCTGTGTTAGTGATGGCTATTTAACAGTCTGATGGCCTTGAGATAGAAGCTGTTGTTCAGTCTCTCGGTCCCAGCTTTGATGCACCTGTACTGACCTTGCCTTTTGGATGGTGGCGGGGTGAACAGGCAGTGGCTCGGGTGGTTGTTTTCCTTGATGATCTATTTTGCCTTCCTGTGACATCGGGTGCTGTAGGTGTCCTGGAGAGCAGATCGTTTGCGTTGTGCAGACTGCACCACCCTCTGGTGAGCCCTGCGGTTGTGGGCGGTGCAGTTGCCGTACCAGGCTGTGATACAGCCCGACAGGATGCTCTCAATTGTGCATTTGTAAAAGTTTGTGTGGGTTTTAGGTGACAAGCCAAATTTCTTCAGCCTCCATTTCAGTTTGTCACTTTCCACCTTCTCCACCGCTGTCCCGTCGATGTGAATAGGGGGGTGCTCCCTCTGCTGTTTCCTGAAGTCCACAATCATCTCCTTTGTTTTGTTGACATTGAGTGAGAGGTTATTTTCCTGGGACCACACTCCTAGAGCCCTCACCTCCTACCTGTATGCTGTCTCATCGTTGTTGATAATCAAGCCTACTACTGTGTCGTCTGCAAAGGGTGGCTACTTTGAAGAATCTAAATCTAAATGAATCTAAATGTGTTCATTTGTTTAACACTTTTTGGGTTACTACATGATTCAATATGTGTTATTTCATAGTTTTGATGTCTTCACTGTTCAAACTTTTGACTGGTACTGTACATACAACTGAACAGTGATTTTTCCGACAGTTTGACCTCCCGATCCGTTCTGAGACAATGACCCCTGACCCTGATATGACTCCAACTGACAGGAATACCCCTTATCACCATGACTGCAGTCTAACAGACTAGCTTAGACTAGCTACAACACAGAATAGTTAACACACACCCACACACATACAGAGAGAGAATAGCTTATCCACTATCGTGCCCAGTAGATATGATATGAAAAAATGCTGTTGGAAAGAAGATTAGCCCCTAATGATGAAGTCAATGTTTACAATTTCACCAATACTGTCAAAAGGGTCCATAAGGTTCAGGTTTATTCAATGACACATGTTATTCAGTGGTAATGGTGTCAATAGAAGACGCCAAGGGTTGTGGGTTTTGAATCCTGCTGGGGCTACCCATACGTCAAAAAATATATGCACACATGACTGTAAGTCTCTTTGGATAAAAGTGTCTGCTAAACGGCATATATTATTATTAAAGTTTTAAACCTGAGGGGTTACATAACATGAGAGAGAGAAGGAGTCTGTTGAGACAGTACCCAGTGATCCAGCCTCCACCCACTGTTCTAAAAATGCCGCAGGGCCAGGCTAAGATGTGATTGGTCAGTAATGTGACAGCAGCACAGTCCTTTAGACAGAGGACAACCGTTGACTGTTATTTTTTTTAAAGATAAACATTGCCACTCCCCTTCTGTGAGTGCCCAGTCATATATAGATGTCTCTGTGTGCTAGAATGGGACACTGTAAAGAAGGATTGGATAGTGAGGGAATATTCTAGAACACGGCAATTTTTAACAGTACATGTGACCCAGCTGTGACAATCGTTTCATTCAGTTCCATTTGGCTCCCGTTGTGGAAATGCTGTACTTCCTGCAGAATCTGGTAGACTGATGACATCACTGTCCAATCCTTCTTCAGCTCGTTCTACTCTGCGTGGGCTCTCCCCATCATGACATCACCATCTCTGTTCCTCTGTGTACTCTCCCCTGCCTTCAAACCTTGCCTCCTCTGACCATTATTCTGGCCAAACACTACAAATAATACAAAGTATTTTATAAAAGGAACATTTATAATAAAATAACAATCATACAAATAAATAAAAAAAATCGGAGCAGTGCACTTCTCAATTGCATAAAAAAAACAGAAAAGCCATTGATGCACAGCTGAAGCTTTTCAAATCCATGCGAATCCAACCCCTGAAGATAGAAACACTAACCCCGCCCCTACGCTCTCCTCTCCCCGCCCCTCCAGATATCTGTCTGAAGGAGACCATGTCGCTGGCTGACAGTCTGTACAACCTGCAGCTGGTGCAGGAGTTCTGCAGGGACAGCCTCAACCACTGCTGCCACTTCTCCCTGGAGGACATGCTCTATGCCCACTCTTCCATCAAGGTAGGACCATGGGGAACAGAAGGGGGGCTGGGGGGACAAGGTAGGGGGATAGGGAAATAGGGAGGGAGGGAGGGAGGCTGTGGGCGACAGGGGAAGAGGTCTGGGAGGACAGGGATGGAGGCTGTGGGGGACAGGGGAATGGGTCTGGGGGGGACATGGCGGCTGTGTGGTACAGGGGTCTGGGGGACAGGACAGAGGGTTGGGGAGGACCCAGACTTGGTTAGTTGGAAAGGGAGGGAAATGGGGTGTTGACATTGGAGGTAGAGTATACAGTATATATACACTGAGTGTACAAAACATGAAGAACACCTTTCTAATATTGAGTTACGCCCCCTATCATTTTGCCCTCAGAACAGCCTCAATTCGTCGGGGCATAGACTCTACAAGATGTTGAAAGCGTTCCACCGGGATGTTGGCCCATGTTGACTCCAATGCTTCTCACAGTTGTATCAAGTTGACTAGCTGTCCTTTGGGTGGTGGACCATCTTGATACACACAGGAAGCTGTTGAGCGTGAAAAACCCAGCAGCGTTAACTAAAGCTCTTGACACAAACCGGTGCGCCTGGCACCTACTACCATACCCCGTTCAAAGGCACTTAAATATTTTGTCTTGCCCATTCATGGCACATAAACAATCCATGTCTCAATTGTCTCAAGGCTTAAAAATCCTTCTTTAACCTGTCTCCTCCCCTTCATCTACACTGACTGAAGTGGATTTAACAAGTGACATCAATAAGGGATCATAGCTTATTTTCAAATGGGGTAATGATGCATTGGGGGGCATAAGAGGACAGGGAGGGTAGATGTTTTAAATTACTTTTTGGCAAGAATGACTCATGAAGAGTATATTAGTCATTGGTGTTCAACCGGTGTGCCTTGAGGAACTCTCAGGTGTGTGAAAATCATTAGCAAAGGAAAGTCTGATTAGGATTTATTTCTAAATATATGGTTCTGGTCTTAGCTATACCACAGACTCTGGTACTCTATGGCTCTGGGCTTAGCTATACCACAGCCTCTGGTACTGTATGGCTCTGGGCTTAGATATACCACAGACTCTGGTACTCTATGGCTCTGGGCTTAGCTATACCACAGCCTCTGGTACTGTATGGCTCTGGGCTTAGATATACCACAGACTCTGGTACTGTATGGCTCTGGGCTTAGATATACCACAGCCTCTGGTACAGTATGTCTCTGGGCTTAGCTATACCACAGCCTCTGGTACTGTATGGCTCTGGGCTTAGCTATACCACAGCCTCTGGTACTGTATGGCTCTGGGCTTAGCTATACCACAGCCTCTGGTACTGTAGGGCTCTGGGCTTAGCTGTACCACAGCCTCTGGTACTGAATGGCTCTGGGCTTAGCTATACCACAGCCTCTGGCATAGAAACAAATGGAGCATGGCTTTGTGTCCGTGGTTGCACCTTTACATGGCAGAAAACCTTGTCTGTAAGCGTTCAAAACTAAAGACCAATTTTACGGGAGCTACATTTTCTTCTTTCTGGTGCAGATTTGCCGGACGCTTTTAAAGGGGTACACACAAATTAGTAAAACTGAAAATATTTCAAATAAACCCTATTTAATCTAATAGAAAATAGATGGTTTTCAGTATGGATCAGATGAGATGGAGGCCATTGCCACTAAATAAATGAATAGGGAAATTGTCGATGTGCTTCATTTTATATCCCATCAAGGTGTGCCACGGTTCAAAAAAGGCTGTGAACCACTGTATCAGTGTACTGTACTCTATGTGGGTAGAGGAGATTTGGGTGTGCGTGTTTGTGTAGGAGAGGTCCATTCTGCCACACTGACTGTTCTGCCAAGTCAAATGAGAGTATGAGTCACTGTGTGTGAGGAGTGTGTGTGCGTGTGTGCGTGCGTGTGTATGGGGTTATTCCAGAACAGAAGGGTCAAAGTGGGCCAAAGTCTCCCCCTCAGACAAACAGAGGCTGCTTAGAGAGAAGTGGCATGCTACTTTCTCTGTGCCTGCCTCTCCCTGCCTCTCTTGTTCTGTTGTTGTGCCATTTTCTATCAAAGGAAGACAGAACTGTCAGTAAAGAACTGTTGGTTATTTATGTGCTACATAGAATACTGAATGGTTCTGATGTACTAATCACACATACAGAATTGATCACTTAACTGAGATGTTTTCAAAGTGAGGCTGGACAAAACCGATAGAAAACCATGTCATCTGGCTATAGACCCCCAGAATGCATAGCATGTAGTATAGGACAGTGGAAGGCTGCTGAGGGGAGGACGGCTCATAATAAAGTCTGGAATGGAGTCAATCGAATGGTATCAAACGTGTGGTTTCCATGTGGTTGATAACATTCCACTGACTTCATTCCAGCCATTATTATGAGCCGTCCTCCCCTCAGCAGCCCCCACTGGTATAGGAACATTAGTCAGAACCAATTAGGATTCTGGTCCTCCCCCTGACCGTTGGCACACTGTGTCTTTTCCATAGACTGCTTGTTGCTTGTGTGTGTGTGTGTGTGTGTGTGTGTGTGTACCAACCTCTTATTGAGTGATACAAACACAACCAAGGGGGTGCACAGGGTCCCTTTTGGTCTAACAGACACACACACACACCATGCACTGCTGGGTGTGTATAGAGTGGAAACAGTGCTACAAGGGAGTGTCTCAGGCAGGGAGAGAGAGTGAGAGAACGGCTCCTGAAGAGCAGCCAAAAGCTGGCATAGAGCCAACTCCCAACTGGCCAAATCTCCAGAACCCCTAACCAACCAGCCACAGTGTGTGTGTGTGGGCGTGTGTGAAAAGGGACACTGTTCACACCCGTTATTTGTGGAGGAGTGTGTTCTAGGCTCAAAACTCGACTTGATGTCCAAGAACTATAACAATACAAAGAGCATATCCAAGCAACCATGTTCTGGAATCTAAAGTCTTAGTTTTGTGGTCAATGGAGATGCTCTTTTCCGTAGAGAGAGAGAAGCCCAGTCAAAATATGTGGTTTAAAAGGCTCTCAACAAATGAATGACTCTTCTATGGAGGTCTCCAGAGTCTGTTTTTACCATTAAAGCATAAAATGATATTTGAGTTACACTCTATGGGGTGTGTATTGCACACTAAACTATACCAGATGGTATTTAGTCAGTTCTTCCACTACACACTAGAAGTTGAGGTAACATAGCTATATGAGGCTGCCAATAACCCACACACACACACACACACACACACACACACACACACACACACACACACACACACACACACACACACACACACACACACACACACACACACACACACACACACACACACACACACACACACACACACAATCAGTTACCTAGCAACAAAGGCAGCTCAGAGGCAGCTTTACCTGCTATCTCTGGCCTCAGTCACAGTACCTTCAGAAAGTACTCATACCCCTTGACTTATTTCACATTTTGTTGTGTTACAGCCTGAATTCGAAATGGATTAAATAAATAAAAATAATCTCTCACCCATCTACACATAATACGCCATAATGACAAAGTGAAAACATGTTTTTATTTTTATTTTAGCAAATTGATTGAAAATGAAATACAGAATATCTCATTTACTTAAGTAAGTAAGCGAGTCTTTCTGGGTAAGTGTCTAAGAGTCATTACAGCTGTGAGTCTTTCTGGGTAAATGTCTAAGAGTCATTACAGCTGTGAGTCTTTCTGGGTAAATGTCTAAGAGTCATTACAGCTGCGAGTCTTTCTGGGTAAGTGTCTAAGAGTCATTACAGCTGCGAGTCTTTTGGGGTAAATGTCTAAGAGACATTACAGCTGCGAGTCTTTCTGGGTAAGTGTCTAAGAGTCATTACAGCTGTGAGTCTTTCTGGGTAAATGTCTAAGAGTCATTACAGCTGTGAGTCTTTCTGGGTAAATGTCTAAGAGTCATTACAGCTGCGAGTCTTTCTGGGTAAGTGTCTAAGAGTCATTACAGCTGCGAGTCTTTCTGGGTAAATGTCTAAGAGTCATTACAGCTGTGAGTCTTTCTGGGTAAGTGTCTAAGAGTCATTACAGCTGTGAGTCTTTCTGGGTAAGTGTCTAAGAGTCATTACAGCTGTGAGTCTTTCTGGGTAAGTGTCTAAGAGTCATTACAGCTGTGAGTCTTTCTGGGTAAGTGTCTAAGAGTCATTACAGCTGTGAGTCTTTCTGGGTAAATGTCTAAGAGTCATTACAGCTGTGAGTCTTTCTGGGTAAATGTCTAAGAGTCATTACAGCTGTGAGTCTTTCTGGGTAAACCGCTAATATTTGCACATTATTCTTTTTTATATTCCTCAAGCTTTGTCAAGTTGGTTGTTGATCATTGCTAGGCAGCCACTTTGAAGACTTGCCATAGATTTTCAAGACGATTTAAGTCAAAACTGTGACTAGACCACTCAGGGACATTCAATGTCATCTTGGTGAGCAACTCCAGTGTGAATTTGGCCTTGTGTTTTAGGTTATTGTCTTGCTGAAAGGCAAATTAGTTTTGCTGAAAGGTGAATTCATCTCCCAGTGTCTGGTGGAAAGCAGACTGAACAAGGTTTTCCTCTAGGATTTTGTCTGTGCTTAGCCCTCTTCTGTTTAATTTTTATCCTGAAAAATAGGAAGAGTGGTACTCAGTAATGTGTTGTATTGGATTTGCCCAAAACATAACACTTTGTATTCAGGACAAAAAGTTAATTGTTTTTCCACATTTTTTTGCAGTATTACTTTAGTGCCTTGTTGTAAACAGGATGCATGTTTTGGAATGTTTTATTCTGTACAGAGTTCCTTCTTTTCACTGTGTCAATTAGGTTAGTATTGTGGAGTAACTACAATGTTGTTGGTCCACCCTCAGATTTCTCTTATCACAGCCGTTAAACTCTGTAACTGTTTTAAAGTCACCATTGGCCTCATAATGAAATCACTGAGCGGTTTCCTTCCTCTGAGTTAGGAAGGACGCATGTAAGAATTTGTTCTTGACTTGCTACGTCTTTGTAGTGACTGGGTGTATTGATACATCATTCAAAGTGTAGTTAATAACTTCACCAGTCTCAAAGGAATATTCTATGTCTGCAAAGGAATATTCTATGTTTTTTTAATCTACCAATAGGTGCCCTTCTTTGCGAGACATTGGAAAACCTCCCTGGTCTTTGTGAATGAATTTGTATTTGAAATTCCCTGCTCGACTGAGGGACCTTACAGTATGTGTGGGGCACAGAGATCAGGTAGTCATTCAAAATTCATGTTAAACACTATTATTGCACACATAGTGAGTCCAAGCAACTTATTATATGACTTGTTAAGCAAATTTGTACTCATTAACTTATTTAGGCCCACCATAACAAAGGGGTTGAATACTTATTGACTCAAGACATTTCCGATTTTCATTTCTTATTAATTTGCAAACATTTCTAAAATCATAATTCCACTTTGACATGAGGGGGTATTGTGTGTAGGCCAGTAACACAAAATCTAAATGTAATCCATTTTAAATTCAGGCGGTAGTACAGCAACATTTGGAAAAAGTCGAATGGTGTGAATACTTTATGAAGGCACTGTATTTTGCCTCCTGTGTGTCTTAACAGAGGCACCTTGTGGACAAATGTAGGTATTTGGTTGAATTACATTTTCTTTGTCCTTCTCTAACTCATACTGTGTGTGTTTTTGCCCTGTTGCAGAATAACTACCTGGTGTTTATGGCAGAGCTGTTCTGGTGGTTTGAGGTGGTCAAGCCTTCGTTTGTGCAGCCCAGAGTCTTTGACCCACAAGGTAAGCCGAAGAGGGTGACGCTGAAGATGACGATGGGGATAATGAAGATAATCAACTGCATTGACATAGTATATTTCAGTTTTCACCAGAATTCAGAACACGTCAACTACCTTTTATTGACTTGAGTATCCTGACTGATTGGTGTTTGTTTTGTCAGCCTGGGATCTAGCTCCGTCAGCAAGGGCTATGGCTCCTATCTGTAGCCCAGCCAAACAGGACTTTGGGGACAGCCCAGAACACAAAAGGTATGATTTAATATTGAGTGGACAAATGTAATAATCTGGAGTTATTTAATGTTCCCTTATTGAAGAAGCTTGGGAAAGGTCGAGCGTAGTTCAACTTGGCAGTTACATGAGGTGTGATTTTGAGTTTTATCGTAATTCTCTCTCTCTCTCTCTCAGACTTCAACCAGACTCTGCTTCAGGTAAGAACACAGGAACTACCCTTTTCCTCAGAATCACAAACACTTATCTGTCAGAAGACTCTGAACTACTATTGGTTCTCTTTGATTTAGTCTCTGTGCGTGTGGAACTAACCTTTTTTTCCCCCTGTTTCGGGCAGGTGTGATAAAGAGGACGGCATCCATGTCCTATGTGGACGGCTGTGTGGGGACGTGGCCTAAGGAAAGACGGTCTAGGGGCATCTCCTTTGAGATTCCTTTGGACGGGGATCCTAACGTCCCTCCCTGTTGGGGTCCCTCACTCCGGGACATGACCCGCTCTGCCAGCACTGAGGGCCTGGGGCGGTTCAAAGTTCACCACGCACCCCAGGGGGACATGAAGAGCCACCTCTCCTTTCAGCCAGTCAGTGTCAACGGCCCTAGCAGCACCGCAGGACACATTACTGAGGGGGACTACAACAGGGACTCACCAAACTCCCACAAAGCACTGGGGCGCGGGCAGACTCAGCCACACAAGAACCGGAACAGGTACTTATGATGGCTCTGGCGGTAGGACACCCGAGTTGTGTGTACAAGGGATACATATGCTGAATATAAATATGTTACTAACTGTTAGTTTCTTCTGATAAAAGTGTTTAATAAATTATCATACCGGTCTGTCAATCTAGATATTCCAATGGTGTTCTCAAAGAGAACGGCAATGGCGGCAGCGGCCCCGTCAGCCCGTCGAGCCCCCCTAGCATCGAGGAGGCTCTGAAGATCATCCACGACACAGAGAAGCACCACGGCAGTCTGGGGCCCGGGGCCAACGGCTTCTTCCTCCACGATGGAGCTGAACCTTCAGACCCAGGGGACGACCCTGATGACTATCCAGGATCGGCTAAGGCCCGGGCAGACGAGGCCGACCCCTACTCAGCCTCTACGGAGGAAGTGGACACAGGGATCCACGTGAAGTCGGAGGACATCCAGGAGAGTTTGGATGAGGACAATTCTTCCCTCAGGGACTACTCTGATATGGACCCTGACTATGAGGCTATGACCCGATCCTGTCCCTTACCAGAGGGGAATGGAGAGAGGGGGGTGAGGAGCAGCCCATACCCCACCTCGGTGTCCCCAGCCCCTTTGTCTCATGCTCCCAGCCCTGCCTCGTCCTCGGGTGGTTCTGGCGGCGGACTGGTTCGCATGACCAGCTTCGCCGAGCAGAAGTTACGGAAGCTGGAGGGGCGGAGCAGTGGAGGGACCACCCCCGAGAGCGCTGAACTCTACGTTCCCAACACGCCCCCCACACGAACTGCCACGCTCGAGGTCAGTAGAGAAACTCTACCTCTCTCTCTCTGTCACTATGTTAATGTCTCTTGGAATCTCTCTCTCTCTCTCTCTCTGTCTCTCTCTCTCTCTCACTCTCTGTCTCTGTCTCTGTCTCTCTCTGTCTCTCTGTGTCTCTGTCTTTCTGTCTCTCTCTGTCTCTCTGTCTCTCTCTGTCTCTCTGTCTCTCTCTCTCCATTGATCTATTTCTCTGTCGCTCTTTCAACTCTTTTTGGTCCTACTCCACATTTCTCTTTTGCTTTTTCTCTCTCCCCTCTCGTACCTCTCGCCCTCCTCTTCCCACCCTCTCTCTCTCTGTCTCTCTCTCTCTCTCTCGCTCTCCTTCTCAGATCTCCAGCCCCACCCGCCCAGCCCAGACCCCGGCCACGCCCTCTCCCAGAGACCACACCCACCTGTTGCCGTCAGATATGGTGCACCTGAAGATGAAGCTGGAGGAGAAACGCAGAGCCATCGAGGCCCAGAAGAAGAAGGTACAGAGAGCTTCTCGTCTTTGGCAGCGTCTCAAGCGGCATCCTATTCCCTGTTTCCATAGGGCTCTAGTCAGAAGTAGGGCACTATGTAGGGAATTGGGTGCCATATCAGAAATCAAACAGAAATCATTTGCACCATCATCTTGTTGGATCATTTGGTATGCTCATTGGTTCCCCCCCAAAAAATTGCTGAAATAATAAGACATTTCCTTCTGTTTCAGGTTGAGGCAGCGTTCACCCGGCATCGTCAGAAGATGGGCCGGACAGCCTTCCTCAACGTGGTGCGAAGGAAAGGGGTGACCCCCTCGCCCACCAGCCCCATCCCTGGGGGCCACGACCTGGACAAGCCCTCCCCAGATCGCTTCTTCGCCCCTTCGGAAAGCCTGGGCCAGGCGGAGAGGTGCAAGCCCGACGGAGCCGCTCCCAAGTCCCCCTGCGAGGAGGGTGCAGGTAGTCACCACTATAGCTTCTGATGAAACCAACCTTTGTTTCCTACTTTTTGTTTCCTACTTTTGGTTTCCTACTTTTTGGAGCAAATAGCCTGGTCCCCAGCTCTGTTTGTGCTGCGTTGCCAACGTTGGCTTGACAAGACAGCACAAAATGATAGAGGGCCAGGCTAGGGAGCACGTGTACTGTTTTATGTGTCGTGTTTGCTGCATGTGTAACAGCCACCTTATGGACGAGAGGTGTCTGCTGTGTCGTGCTCCAGGTGTCGGGGTTGGAGAGGTGGACCTGGGCGAGTACACTCGCTCCATCGAGAGGCTGAACACGTCCCTGGGGTTCCTGCAGACGGAGATGCAGCGGCTGGCCCAGCAGCAGGACAGGATCATGACCATGAGGGAACAGCAACAGTCCTGGGTCATACCTCCTCCAGCGCCCTCACCACACAGGTACGGTCATCAATATCACATAAGTGGTACCCAAGACTGGCATGAGAATTGATAATGCGGACTAAAAATAGGGGCGTTTAATATCGGATGAAGTTAAGATATTTCACCTAAAACCATTTATCATCATACTATTATCCCTAATTTATCGTGATAAAAGCAGTTGTCGCAATACTATTATTGCTTAGTTAGTTCTCATTGCAAATGTAAACTCTCTCTACAGGCAGCTCCGGGAGCTCCGCAGCAACAGTGTAACCGGCCGGGGGTCCGTGGGGTCCTTGTCCCCAATCTTGTCCTCGGCGGGTGGTTCCCCCCGCGCCGCCCACCGTTCCCCCGGCGGCCTCAAGCGCCGACCGGCCTCCTTCCATGCCAGCACCCCTCACACCCCACGCACCCCACGCCCCACCGAGCTCAAGGTAACCCCCTTCCGACGGATGCTCGACACCCCCACGTCCGTGGACAGTCTGCCCAGGCTGAGACGCTTCTCACCCAGCCAGACCCAGGTCACCTCCTTTGCCTACCTGGGACACGACGAAGGACCTGGGGCCACGGAGGGCAAGGAGAGAGGCGCCACAGGGGGAACAGAGGAGCCCCAAAACCAAACCAAACTACCTGAGACAGAGGTAGCGGGGGCGGGGATAAGGAGTGCCGGCGCTCGTCCCTCCTCGCCCACCGCAGCGCCAGCCGAAGGGAGAGAGAAGGAGAGGAAGGAGGAGAGGAGAGACAGAGAGGTGCTGTCTCAGCCAGTGAGAGACCTGACGGAGGAGCCGGCGTCGTCGCTGAAGCCTTTGGGTGGACAGGGTCTCGAGACAAGTGGAGAGGGGGAGAACAGAGGAGAGCCGTACGGAGAGGACCAGAAAATGTGCTGTGGTTTCTTCTTCAAGGTAACTGTACTTCACTGTACGTTTCAGAATTGTGAGAGGACGGGACACGTGCTGTATGTGGCGTGTTACGACGACGGGTTCATTGATCCATAGGTTCTGTAACAGCAACACATGAACTATGCAAAGACTCATGAACCATGACTTCAAATGGGTCCGGGACAGTAATTGTGTTTGCAGTATCTAGGATAAAGGGTGAGACAGCTCACATACTAATGCTAGAACAGCAGACTAATGAGCCGTGCTAGGAGAATGGAGCCAACAGAGCTACTGTATGCCACGGCAGAAGGGATAGCTAACAGTGTATCTGCTGGAACATACTATCAACTTCAACAGACACAAATGTTATTATCCCAGTCTAGAAATATCTGGAAATGAAGCCAACACTGTACAACATTAAAATGGGTCACATACACCGAGTATACCTAACATTAGGAACACCTTCCTGATATTGTGTTGCACGGGGTGTCGGAAGCGTTCCACGGGGATGCCGGCCCATGTTGACGCCAATGCACAGTGCTGTCAAGTTGGCTAGATGTCCTTTGGGTGGTGGACCATTCTTCATACGCACGGGAAACTGTTGAGTGTGGAAAAGTCTGCCGCGTAGAAGTTCTTGACGCAAACCGGTGCACCTGACACCTACTACTATACCCCGTTCAAAGGCACTTCAATCTTTTGTCTTGCCCATTCACCCTCTGAATGACACACATACACAATCCCATGTCTCAATTGTCTCAAGGCTTAAAAATCCTTCTTTAACCTGCCTCCTCCCCTTCATCTACACTGATTGAAGTGGATTTAACAAGTGACATCAATAAGGGATAATAGCTTTCACCGGGATTCACCTGGTCTGTCTGTGAAATGGTAAGAGCAGGTATTCTTAATGTTTTGTATACTCATCTGCCATGAATTCCCTCTGACATACATTTGACCAATCAGAGCCGAGGATGAGTGTTGATCTTTGAAGTGAGAGGATGTGACAATGCTGCCTGATCTCATGTTGTCTCTGGCGTTACAAATAACCGCAAACTAGCCTTCATGTTGGCACCAAACGTTCTATGACAACAAGATTACAATTTCCAATCTAAGCAGAATTTGGATGTCAACTTGGCAGCCATTCAAATTCTAAACACAGTTTGCCAACCTATTTATATATATATCTGACTCCGTCTCCACCCCACACCCCTCCAGGACGATGGGAAGGGAGAGGAGGACATGGCGGTGAAGAGGGCTGCTCTGCTGGAGAAGAGGGTGAGGAGAGAGAAGGAGACGCAGGAGAAGAAACAGCAGCAGGAGCTGGAGCAGGAGCAGAAGAAGGAGGAAGCACGGTCAGTCTGGACCTCAAGGGCCCTGTACCTTTTCCACTGTTATGCCGGGTCTGAAAACTACCATTAGGGGTGAAACCTTACTCCCACTTCAAATGTAGTCATGCATCGTTGTCAATGGGTGACTAAGTGAAAATATGCCTCTTAGTAACTTCTCTTTAATTGGGTAGTAAGTATTGAAGCTTCTCTTCTCTTCTGTCCCTCTTCCCTAGGCTGAAAGCGGAGGAGGAGCAGCAGAAGCGAGAGGACGACAAGCAGAGGAAAGACTACATAAAGAACGAGTACATGAGGAGGAAGCATTTGAAGCAGGTGGAGGATATGGATGTCAGGCCCCGCCATGGAAGTCTCAAAAAGAAGCCCCGCCCAAAATCCATGCACAGGGACGTCATGGAGTCACCCAAGCCACCTGCCAGAGCCACAGGTAACACACACACTCTTAGACACACACACATACACACAAACGCATACACACACACACACACACACACACACACACACACACACACACACACACACACACTACACATGCTCATGTTACACATATATCAGTGGAGGCTGCTGAGGGGAGGACGGCTCATAATAATGGTTGGTACGGGGCGAATGGAATGGTATCACACGTGTGGTTTCCATGGAGACCATGTGTTTGATGTTGTTGATACCATTCTACTATTCCACTCAAGACATTATCACGAGCCCGTCCTCCCCAATTAAGGTGCCACAAACCTCCTGTGACATAAACTCAGCAAAAAATGAAACGTCCTCTCACAGTCAACTGCGTTTATTTTCAGCAAACTTAACGTGTGTAAATATTTGTATGAACGTAACAAGATTCAACAACTGAGACATAAAATGAACAAGTTCCACAGACATGTGACTAACAGAAATAGAAAAATGTGTCCCTGAACAAAGTGGGGGGGTCAAAATCAAAATTAACAGTCAGTATCTGGTGTGGCCACCAGCTGCATTAAGTACTGCAGTGCATCTCCTCCTCATGGACAGCACCAGACTTGCCAGTTCTTGCTGTGAGATGTTACCCCACTCTTCCACCAAGGCACCTGCAAGTTCCCGGACATTTCTGGGGGGAATGGCCTTCACCCTCCGATCCAACAGGTCCCAGAAGTGCTCAATGGGATTGAGATCCGGGTTCTTCGCTGGCCATGACAGAACTCTGACATTCCTGTCTTGCAGGAAATCATGCACAGAACGAGCAGTACGGCTGGTTGCATTGTCATGCTGGAGGGTCATGTCAGGATGAGCCTGCAGGAAGGGTACCACATGAGGGAGGAGGACGTCTTCCCTGTAACGCACAGCGTAGAGATTGCCTGCAATGCCTACAAGCTCAGTCCGATGATGCTGTGAGACACACTGCCCCAGACCATGACGGACCCTCCACCTCCAAATCGATCCCGCTCCAGAGTACAGGCCTCGGTGTAACGCTCATTCCTTCAACGATACACACGAATCCGACCATCACAGCTGGTGAGACAATACCACGACTCGTCAGTGAAGAGCACTTTTTGCCAGTCCTGTCTGGTCCAGCGACGGTGGGTTTGTGCCTATAGCCAACGTTTTTGCCAGTCATGTTTGGTGAGGACCTGCCGTACAATAGGCCTACAAGCCCTCAGTCCAGCCTCTCTCAGCCTATTGCGGACAGTCTGAGCACTGATGGAGGGATTGTGCGTTCCTGCTGTAACTCAGGCAGTTGTTGTTGCCATCCTGTACCTGTCTCGCAGGTGTGATGTTCGGATGTACTGATCCTGTGCAGGTGTTGTTACACGTGGTCTGCCACTGCAAGGACGATCAGCTGTCCGTCCTGTCTCCCTGTAGCGCTGTCTTAGGCGTCTCACGGTACGGACATTGCAATTTATTGCCCTGGCCACATCTGCAGTCCTCATGCCTCCTTGCAGCATGCCTAAGGCACGTTCTCGCAGATGAGCAGGGACCCTGGGCATCTTTCTTTTGGTGTTTTTCAGAGTCAGTAGAAAGGCCTCTTTAGTGTCCTAAGTTTTCATAACTGTGACCTTAATTGCCTACCGTCTGTAAGCTGTCAGTGTCTTAACGACCCTTCCACAGGTGCATGTTCATTAATTGTTTATGGTTCATTGAACGAGCATGGGGAACAAGCATTGGATTTTTACGAATTGTCTTTGAAAGACAGGGTCCTGAAAAAAGGGACATTTCTTTTTTTGCTGAGTTTAGGCTGTTTGTGTACATATATTCACACACACACACACACACTCAAACATGTCTTCTGTTTTTACCTCCAGGTACTCGACCGCGTGGGTTCTCAGTCTCCAGCGTGTCCCTGGCCTCCCTCAACCTGGTTGACAACGACAGCAACGCCGGAGATAAGAGGATCCCCAGGTGAGGCCAGAAATTGCCTGATTACAGACTTCCTCAATCGCGTACAAGCAATTTTTGGATCTGTGCTGAGACGCATCTATCGTAGAACAGCAATGATCAAACGCTTAAATACATTTACAGAACTTCTGATCCAAAATGTGCCTTTGCACCTGACTTGCATATCTTTGACCACCTTTTGCAAAACTTTAAAAGCAAATGTCATCAGTGAATACAAAATTCACTGTTAAGTGTTTTGTTCACAGAATATTAACACATTGTTTAACACAACATTTTAAATGACCCTGTCAGTGTCGTACATGTGCAATATAGGGAAAGATCTAGGCAGAGGGACTGTCAAATGTTTCGGACATGCAGAGAATTAAGTTGGGTTACTGCTAAGTCATCGTCTCCAACATTGTGACCTACATTTAAGAGCTCTGCTTTGGTGTGGATGGAGGCATACGGTGCGTTCAGAAAGAATACAGACCCTTGACTTGTTCCACATTTTGTTATGTTACAGCCTATATGACGCTACAAGCTTGGCACACCTGTATTTGGGGAGTTTCTCCCATTCTTCTCTGCAGATCCTCTCAAGCTCTGTCGGGTTGGATGGGGAGCGTCGCTGCACAGCTATTTTCAGGTCTCTCCAGAGATGTTCGATCGGGTTCAAGTCCGGGCTCTGGCTGGGTCCCTTAAAGGACATTCAGAGACTTGTCCCGAAGCCACTTGTGCATTGTCTTGGCTGTGTGCTTAGGGTGATTGTCCGGTTGGAAGGTGAACCTTTGCCCAAGTCTGAGGTCCCGAGCGCTCTGGAGCAGGTTTTCTTTAAGGATCTCTCTGTACTTTGCTTCGTTCATCTTTCCCTCGATCCTGACTAGTCTCCCAGTCTCTGCCGCTGAAAAACATCCCCACAGCTTGATGCTGCCACCACCATGCTTCACCGTAGGGATGGTGCCAGGTTTCCTCCAGGCGTGACCCTTGACATTCAGGCCAAACGGTTTAATCTTGGTTTCATCAGACCAGAGAATCTTGTTGCTCATGGTCTGAGAGTCCTTTAGGTGCCTTCTGGCAAACTCCAAGTGGACTGTCATGTGCCTTTTACTGAGGCGTGGCTTCCGTCTGGCCACTGTACCATAAAGGCCTGATTGGTGGAGTGCTGCAGAGATGGTTGTCCTTCTGGAAGTTTCAACCTAGAGGAACTCTAGAGCTCTTTCAGAGTGACCATCGGGTTCTTGGTCACCTACCTGACCAAGGCCTTTCTCCCCCGATTGCTCAGTTTGGCCGGGCGGCCAGCTCTAGGATGAGTCTTGGTGGTTCCAAACTTCCAAACAGATTTTTTGGTACCCTTCCCCAGATCTGTGCCTCGACACAATCCTGTCTCTGAGCTTTACGGACAATCCCTTCGACCTCATGGCTTGGTTTTCGCTCTGACATGCACTGTCAACTGTGGGACCTTATATAGACAGGTGTGTTCCTTTCCAAATCATGCCCAATCAATTCAATTTACCATATATGGACTCCAATCAAGTTGTAGAAACATCTCATTAATTATCAATGGAAACAGGATGCACCTGAGCTCAATTTCGAGTCTCATAGCCACGGGTCTGAATTCTTATATAAATAAAGGTATTTCTGTTTATTTTTTATACATTTTCTAAAATGTCTAAAAACCTGTTTTCACGTCGTCGTTATGGGGTTTTGTGTGTAGATTATTGAGGGAACAAAATGATTTAATCAATTTTAGAATAAGGCTGAAATGTAACAAAAGGGGCCTGAATACTTTCCAAATGCACTGTATACATTCATATTTACAGTTTAGTTATTTAGCAGACACTCTTATCGAGAGCAACATAAGTGAGTGCATATATTTTAGTACTGGTCCCCCATGGGAATCAAACCCACAACCCTAGCGCTACAAGCGCCATGCTCTACCAGCTGAGTCACACGGGACCAGTGTTGTTACCCTAACGCTACAAACACCATGCTGTACCAACTGAGTCACACGGGACCAGTGTTGTTACCCTAGCGCTACAAGCACCATGCTCTACTAACTGAGTCACACGGGACCAGTGTTGTTACCCTAACGCTACAAACACCATGCTGTACCAACTGAGCCACACGGGACCCGTGTTGTTACCCTAGCGCTACAGGCACCATGCTCTACCAACTGAGTCACACGGGACCAGTGTTGTTACCCTAGCGCTACAAGCACCATGCTGTACCAACTGAGCCACACGGGACCAGTGTTGTTACCCTAGCGCTACAAGCACCATGCTGTACCAACTGAGCCACACGGGACCAGTGTTGTTACCCTAGCGCTACAAGCACTATGCTCTACCAACTGAGTCGCACGGGACCCGTGTTGTTACCCTAGCTCTACAAACACCATGCTCTACCAACTGAGCTGCACGGGACCCGTGTTGTTACCCTAGCTCTACAAACACCATGCTCTACCAACTGAGCCACACGGGACCAGTGTTGTTACCCTAGCGCTACAAACACCATGCTCTACCAACTGAGCCACACGGGACCCGTGTTGTTACCCTAGCGCTACAAGCACCATGCTGTACCAACTGAGCCACACGGGACCCGTGTTGTTACCCTAGCGCTACAAGCACCATGCTGTACCAACTGAGCCACACGGGACCAGTGTTGTTACCCTAGCACTACAAGCACCATGCTCTACCAACTGAGCCACACGGGACCCGTGTTGTTACCCTAGCGCTACAAGAACCATGCTCTACCAACTGAGTCACACGGGACCCGTGTTGTTACCCTAGCGCTACAAGCACCATGCTGTACCAACTGAGTCACACGGGACCCGTGTTGTTACCCTAGCGCTACAAGCACCATGCTCTACCAACTGAGCCACACGGGACCCGTGTTGTTACCCTAGCGCTACAAGCACCATGCTCTACCAACTGAGTCACACGGGACCCGTGTTGTTACCCTAGCGCTACAAGCACCATGCTCTACCAACTGAGTCACACGGGACCCGTGTTGTTAGCCTAGCGCTACAAGCACCATGCTGTACCAACTGAGCCACACGGGACCCGTGTTGTTACCCTAGCGCTACAGGCACCATGCTCTACCAACTGAGTCACACGGGACCAGTGTTGTTACCCTAGCGCTACAGACACCATGCTCTACCAACTGAGTCACACGGGACCAGTGTTGTTACCCTAGCGCTACAGACACCATGCTCTACCAACTGAGTCACACGGGACCAGTGTTGTTACCCTAGCGCTACAGACACCATGCTCTACCAACTGAGTCACACGGGACCAGTGTTGTTACCCTAGCGCTACAGACACCATGCTCTACCAACTGAGTCACACGAGACCCGTGTTGTCACCCTAGCGCTACAAGCACCATGCTCTACCAACTGAGCCGCACGGGACCCGTGTTGTTACCCTAGCTCTACAAACACCATGCTCTACCAACTGAGCCGCACGGGACCCGTGTTGTTACCCTAGCGCTACAAACACCATGCTCTACCAACTGAGCCACACGGGACCCGTGTTGTCACCCTAGCGCTACAAGCACCATGCTGTACCAACTGAGCCACACGGGACCCGTGTTGTTACCCTAGCGCTACAAGCACCATGCTGTACCAACTGAGCCACACGGGACCCGTGTTGTTACCCTAGCGCTACAAGCACCATGCTCTACCAACTGAGCCACACGGGACCCGTGTTGTTACCCTAGCGCTACAAGCACCATGCTCTACCAACTGAGTCACACGGGACCCGTGTTGTTACCCTAGCGCTACAAGCACCATGCTCTACCAACTGAGTCACACGGGACCCGTGTTGTTAGCCTAGCGCTACAAGCACCATGCTGTACCAACTGAGCCACACGGGACCCGTGTTGTTACCCTAGCGCTACAGGCACCATGCTCTACCAACTGAGTCACACGGGACCAGTGTTGTTACCCTAGCGCTACAGACACCATGCTCTACCAACTGAGTCACACGGGACCAGTGTTGTTACCCTAGCGCTACAGACACCATGCTCTTCCAACTGAGTCACACGGGACCAGTGTTGTTACCCTAGCGCTACAGACACCATGCTCTACCAACTGAGTCACACGGGACCAGTGTTGTTACCCTAGCGCTACAGACACCATGCTCTACCAACTGAGTCACACGGGACCCGTGTTGTCACCCTAGCGCTACAGACACCATGCTCTACCAACTGAGTCACACGGGACCAGTGTTGTTACCCTAGCGCTACAAGCACCATGCTCTACCAACTGAGCCACACGGGACCCGTGTTGTTACCCTAGCGCTACAAGCACCATGCTGTACCAACTGAGCCACACGGGACCCGTGTTGTTACCCTAGCGCTACAAGCACCATGCTGTACCAACTGAGCCACACGGGACCCGTGTTGTTACCCTAGCGCTACAAACACCATGCTCTACCAACTGAGCCACACGGGACCCGTGTTGTTACCCTAGCGCTACAAGCACCATGCTGTACCAACTGAGCCACACGGGACCCGTGTTGTTACCCTAGCGCTACAAGCACCATGCTGTACCAACTGAGCCACACGGGACCAGTGTTGTTACCCTAGCGCTACAAGCACCATGCTCTACCAACTGAGTCACACGGGACCCGTGTTGTTACCCTAGCTCTACAAACACCATGCTCTACCAACTGAGCTGCACGGGACCCGTGTTGTTACCCTAGCTCTACAAACACCATGCTCTACCAACTGAGCCACACGGGACCAGTGTTGTTACCCTAGCGCTGCAAACACCATGCTCTACCAACTGAGCCACACGGGACCCGTGTTGTTACCCTAGCGCTACAAGCACCATGCTGTACCAACTGAGCCACACGGGACCCGTGTTGTTACCCTAGCGCTACAAGCACCATGCTGTACCAACTGAGCCACACGGGACCAGTGTTGTTACCCTAGCGCTACAAGCACCATGCTCTACCAACTGAGCCACACGGGACCCGTGTTGTTACCCTAGCGCTACAAGAACCATGCTCTACCAACTGAGTCACACGGGACCCGTGTTGTTACCCTAGCGCTACAAGCACCATGCTGTACCAACTGAGTCGCACGGGACCCGTGTTGTTACCCTAGCGCTACAAGCACCATGCCCTACCAACTGAGCCACACGGGACCCGTGTTGTCACCCTAGCGCTACAAGCACCATGCTGTACCAACTGAGCCACACGGGACCCGTGTTGTCACCCTAGCGCTACAAGCACCATGCTCTACCAACTGAGTCACACGGGACCCGTGTTGTTACCCTAGCGCTACAAGCACCATGCTCTACCAACTGAGTCACACGGGACCCGTGTTGTTAGCCTAGCGCTACAAGCACCATGCTGTACCAACTGAGCCACACGGGACCCGTGTTGTTACCCTAGCGCTACAGGCACCATGCTCTACCAACTGAGTCACACGGGACCAGTGTTGTTACCCTAGCGCTACAGACACCATGCTCTACCAACTGAGTCACACGGGACCAGTGTTGTTACCCTAGCGCTACAGACACCATGCTCTACCAACTGAGTCACACGGGACCAGTGTTGTTACCCTAGCGCTACAGACACCATGCTCTACCAACTGAGTCACACGAGACCCGTGTTGTCACCCTAGCGCTACAGACACCATGCTCTACCAACTGAGTCACACGGGACCAGTGTTGTTACCCTAGCGCTACAAGCACCATGCTCTACCAACTGAGCCACACGGGACCCGTGTTGTTACCCTAGCGCTACAAGCACCATGCTGTACCAACTGAGCCGCACGGGACCCGTGTTGTTACCCTAGCGCTACAAGCACCATGCTCTACCAACTGAGCCGCACGGGACCCGTGTTGTTACCCTAGCGCTACAAGCACCATGCTCTACCAACTGAGCCGCACGGGACCCGTGTTGTTACCCTAGCTCTACAAACACCATGCTCTACCAACTGAGCCACACGGGACCCGTGTTGTTACCCTAGCGCTACAAACACCATGCTCTACCAACTGAGCCACACGGGACCCGTGTTGTCACCCTAGCGCTACAAGCACCATGCTGTACCAACTGAGCCACACGGGACCCGTGTTGTTACCCTAGCGCTACAAGCACCATGCTGTACCAACTGAGCCACACGGGACCCGTGTTGTTACCCTAGCGCTACAAGCACCATGCTCTACCAACTGAGCCACACGGGACCCGTGTTGTTACCCTAGCGCTACAAGCACCATGCTCTACCAACTGAGTCACACGGGACCCGTGTTGTTACCCTAGCGCTACAAGCACCATGCTCTACCAACTGAGTCACACGGGACCCGTGTTGTTAGCCTAGCGCTACAAGCACCATGCTGTACCAACTGAGCCACACGGGACCCGTGTTGTTACCCTAGCGCTACAGGCACCATGCTCTACCAACTGAGTCACACGGGACCAGTGTTGTTACCCTAGCGCTACAGACACCATGCTCTACCAACTGAGTCACACGGGACCAGTGTTGTTACCCTAGCGCTACAGACACCATGCTCTTCCAACTGAGTCACACGGGACCAGTGTTGTTACCCTAGCGCTACAGACACCATGCTCTACCAACTGAGTCACACGGGACCAGTGTTGTTACCCTAGCGCTACAGACACCATGCTCTACCAACTGAGTCACACGGGACCCATGTTGTCACCCTAGCGCTACAGACACCATGCTCTACCAACTGAGTCACACGGGACCAGTGTTGTTACCCTAGCGCTACAAGCACCATGCTGTACCAACTGAGCCACACGGGACCCGTGTTGTTACCCTAGCGCTACAAGCACCATGCTGTACCAACTGAGCCACACGGGACCAGTGTTGTTACCCTAGCGCTACAAGCACCATGCTCTACCAACTGAGCCACACGGGACCCGTGTTGTTACCCTAGCGCTACAAGAACCATGCTCTACCAACTGAGTCACACGGGACCCGTGTTGTTACCCTAGCGCTACAAGCACCATGCTCTACCAACTGAGCCACACGGGACCCGTGTTGTCACCCTAGCGCTACAAGCACCATGCTGTACCAACTGAGCCACAAGGGACCAGTGTTGTTACCCTAGCGCTACAAGCACCATGCTCTACCAACTGAGTCACACGGGACCCGTGTTGTTACCCTAGCGCTACAAGCACCATGCTCTACCAACTGAGTCACACGGGACCCGTGTTGTTAGCCTAGCGCTACAAGCACCATGCTCTACCAACTGAGTCACACGGGACCAGTGTTGTTACCCTAGCGCTACAGACACCATGCTCTACCAACTGAGTCACACGGGACCAGTGTTGTTACCCTAGCGCTACAGACACCATGCTCTACCAACTGAGTCACACGGGACCAGTGTTGTTACCCTAGCGCTACAGACACCATGCTCTACCAACTGAGTCACACGGGACCAGTGTTGTTACCCTAGCGCTACAGACACCATGCTCTACCAACTGAGTCACACGAGACCCGTGTTGTCACCCTAGCGCTACAGACACCATGCTCTACCAACTGAGTCACACGGGACCAGTGTTGTTACCCTAGCGCTACAAGCACCATGCTCTACCAACTGAGCCACACGGGACCCGTGTTGTTACCCTAGCGCTACAAGCACCATGCTCTACCAACTGAGCCGCACGGGACCCGTGTTGTTACCCTAGCTCTACAAACACCATGCTCTACCAACTGAGCCACACGGGACCCGTGTTGTTACCCTAGCGCTACAAACACCATGCTCTACCAACTGAGCCACACGGGACCCGTGTTGTCACCCTAGCGCTACAAGCACCATGCTGTACCAACTGAGCCACACGGGACCCGTGTTGTTACCCTAGCGCTACAAGCACCATGCTGTACCAACTGAGCCACACGGGACCCGTGTTGTTACCCTAGCGCTACAAGCACCATGCTCTACCAACTGAGCCACACGGGACCCGTGTTGTTACCCTAGCGCTACAAGCACCATGCTCTACCAACTGAGTCACACGGGACCCGTGTTGTTACCCTAGCGCTACAAGCACCATGCTCTACCAACTGAGTCACACGGGACCCGTGTTGTTAGCCTAGCGCTACAAGCACCATGCTGTACCAACTGAGCCACACGGGACCCGTGTTGTTACCCTAGCGCTACAGGCACCAGTCTCTACCAACTGAGTCACACGGGACCAGTGTTGTTACCCTAGCGCTACAGACACCATGCTCTACCAACTGAGTCACACGGGACCAGTGTTGTTACCCTAGCGCTACAGACACCATGCTCTTCCAACTGAGTCACACGGGACCAGTGTTGTTACCCTATCGCTACAGACACCATGCTCTACCAACTGAGTCACACGGGACCAGTGTTGTTACCCTAGCGCTACAGACACCATGCTCTACCAACTGAGTCACACGGGACCCGTGTTGTCACCCTAGCGCTACAAGCACCATGCTCTACCAACTGAGTCACACAGGACCAGTGTTGTTACCCTAGCGCTACAAGCACCATGCTGTACCAACTGAGCCACACGGGACCAGTGTTGTTACCCTAGCGCTACAAGCACTATGCTCTACCAACTGAGTCACACGGGACCCGTGTTGTTACCCTAGCTCTACAAACACCATGCTCTACCAACTGAGCTGCACGGGACCCGTGTTGTTACCCTAGCTCTACAAACACCATGCTCTACCAACTGAGCCGCACGGGACCAGTGTTGTTACCCTAGCGCTACAAACACCATGCTCTACCAACTGAGCCACACGGGACCCGTGTTGTTACCCTAGCGCTACAAGCACCATGCTGTACCAACTGAGCCACACGGGACCCGTGTTGTTACCCTAGCGCTACAAGCACCATGCTGTACCAACTGAGCCACACGGGACCAGTGTTGTTACCCTAGCGCTACAAGCACCATGCTCTACCAACTGAGCCACACGGGACCCGTGTTGTTACCCTAGCGCTACAAGAACCATGCTCTACCAACTGAGTCACACGGGACCCGTGTTGTTACCCTAGTGCTACAAGCACCATGCTGTACCAACTGAGTCACACGGGACCCGTGTTGTTACCCTAGCGCTACAAGCACCATGCTCTACCAACTGAGCCACACGGGACCCGTGTTGTTACCCTAGCGCTACAAGCACCATGCTCTACCAACTGAGTCACACGGGACCCGTGTTGTTACCCTAGCGCTACAAGCACCATGCTCTACCAACTGAGTCACACGGGACCCGTGTTGTTAGCCTAGCGCTACAAGCACCATGCTGTACCAACTGAGCCACACGGGACCCGTGTTGTTAACCTAGCGCTACAGGCACCATGCTCTACCAACTGAGTCACACGGGACCAGTGTTGTTACCCTAGCGCTACAGACACCATGCTCTACCAACTGAGTCACACGGGACCAGTGTTGTTACCCTAGCGCTACAGACACCATGCTCTACCAACTGAGTCACACGGGACCAGTGTTGTTACCCTAGCGCTACAGACACCATGCTCTACCAACTGAGTCACACGGGACCAGTGTTGTTACCCTAGCGCTACAGACATCATGCTCTACCAACTGAGTCACACGAGACCCGTGTTGTCACCCTAGCGCTACAGACACCATGCTCTACCAACTGAGTCACACGGGACCAGTGTTGTTACCCTAGCGCTACAAGCACCATGCTCTACCAACTGAGCCACACGGGACCCGTGTTGTTACCCTAGCGCTACAAGCACCATGCTCTACCAACTGAGCCGCACGGGACCCGTGTTGTTACCCTAGCTCTACAAACACCATGCTCTACCAACTGAGCCACACGGGACCCGTGTTGTTACCCTAGCGCTACAAACACCATGCTCTACCAACTGAGCCACACGGGACCCGTGTTGTCACCCTAGCGCTACAAGCACCATGCTGTACCAACTGAGCCACACGGGACCCGTGTTGTTACCCTAGCGCTACAAGCACCATGCTGTACCAACTGAGCCACACGGGACCCGTGTTGTTACCCTAGCGCTACAAGCACCATGCTCTACCAACTGAGCCACACGGGACCCGTGTTGTTACCCTAGCGCTACAAGCACCATGCTCTACCAACTGAGTCACACGGGACCCGTGTTGTTACCCTAGCGCTACAAGCACCATGCTCTACCAACTGAGTCACACGGGACCCGTGTTGTTAGCCTAGCGCTACAAGCACCATGCTGTACCAACTGAGCCACACGGGACCCGTGTTGTTACCCTAGCGCTACAGGCACCATGCTCTACCAACTGAGTCACACGGGACCAGTGTTGTTACCCTAGCGCTACAGACACCATGCTCTACCAACTGAGTCACACGGGACCAGTGTTGTTACCCTAGCGCTACAGACACCATGCTCTTCCAACTGAGTCACACGGGACCAGTGTTGTTACCCTAGCGCTACAGACACCATGCTCTACCAACTGAGTCACACGGGACCAGTGTTGTTACCCTAGCGCTACAGACACCATGCTCTACCAACTGAGTCACACGGGACCCGTGTTGTCACCCTAGCGCTACAGACACCATGCTCTACCAACTGAGTCACACGGGACCAGTGTTGTTACCCTAGCGCTACAAGCACCATGCTCTACCAACTGAGCCACACGGGACCCGTGTTGTTACCCTAGCGCTACAAGCACCATGCTGTACCAACTGAGCCACACGGGACCCGTGTTGTTACCCTAGCGCTACAAGCACCATGCTGTACCAACTGAGCCACACGGGACCCGTGTTGTTACCCTAGCGCTACAAACACCATGCTCTACCAACTGAGCCACACGGGACCCGTGTTGTTACCCTAGCGCTACAAGCACCATGCTGTACCAACTGAGCCACACGGGACCCGTGTTGTTACCCTAGCGCTACAAGCACCATGCTGTACCAACTGAGCCACACGGGACCAGTGTTGTTACCCTAGCGCTACAAGCACCATGCTCTACCAACTGAGTCACACGGGACCCGTGTTGTTACCCTAGCTCTACAAACACCATGCTCTACCAACTGAGCTGCACGGGACCCGTGTTGTTACCCTAGCTCTACAAACACCATGCTCTTCCAACTGAGCCACACGGGACCAGTGTTGTTACCCTAGCGCTACAAACACCATGCTCTACCAACTGAGCCACACGGGACCCGTGTTGTTACCCTAGCGCTACAAGCACCATGCTGTACCAACTGAGCCACACGGGACCCGTGTTGTTACCCTAGCGCTACAAGCACCATGCTGTACCAACTGAGCCACACGGGACCAGTGTTGTTACCCTAGCGCTACAAGCACCATGCTCTACCAACTGAGCCACACGGGACCCGTGTTGTTACCCTAGCGCTACAAGAACCATGCTCTACCAACTGAGTCACACGGGACCCGTGTTGTTACCCTAGCGCTACAAGCACCATGCTGTACCAACTGAGTCGCACGGGACCCGTGTTGTTACCCTAGCGCTACAAGCACCATGCTCTACCAACTGAGCCACACGGGACCCGTGTTGTCACCCTAGCGCTACAAGCACCATGCTGTACCAACTGAGCCACACGGGACCAGTGTTGTTACCCTAGCGCTACAAGCACCATGCTCTACCAACTGAGTCACACGGGACCCGTGTTGTTACCCTAGCGCTACAAGCACCATGCTCTACCAACTGAGTCACACGGGACCAGTGTTGTTACCCTAGCGCTACAGACACCATGCTCTACCAACTGAGTCACACGGGACCAGTGTTGTTACCCTAGCGCTACAGACACCATGCTCTACCAACTGAGTCACACGAGACCCGTGTTGTCACCCTAGCGCTACAGACACCATGCTCTACCAACTGAGTCACACGGGACCAGTGTTGTTACCCTAGCGCTACAAGCACCATGCTCTACCAACTGAGCCACACGGGACCCGTGTTGTTACCCTAGCGCTACAAGCACCATGCTGTACCAACTGAGCCGCACGGGACCCGTGTTGTTACCCTAGCGCTACAAGCACCATGCTCTACCAACTGAGCCGCACGGGACCCGTGTTGTTACCCTAGCGCTACAAGCACCATGCTCTACCAACTGAGCCGCACGGGACCCGTGTTGTTACCCTAGCTCTACAAACACCATGCTCTACCAACTGAGCCACACGGGACCCGTGTTGTTACCCTAGCGCTACAAACACCATGCTCTACCAACTGAGCCACACGGGACCCGTGTTGTCACCCTAGCGCTACAAGCACCATGCTGTACCAACTGAGCCACACGGGACCCGTGTTGTTACCCTAGCGCTACAAGCACCATGCTGTACCAACTGAGCCACACGGGACCCGTGTTGTTACCCTAGCGCTACAAGCACCATGCTCTACCAACTGAGCCACACGGGACCCGTGTTGTTACCCTAGCGCTACAAGCACCATGCTCTACCAACTGAGTCACACGGGACCCGTGTTGTTACCCTAGCGCTACAAGCACCATGCTCTACCAACTGAGTCACACGGGACCCGTGTTGTTAGCCTAGCGCTACAAGCACCATGCTGTACCAACTGAGCCACACGGGACCCGTGTTGTTACCCTAGCGCTACAGGCACCATGCTCTACCAACTGAGTCACACGGGACCAGTGTTGTTACCCTAGCGCTACAGACACCATGCTCTACCAACTGAGTCACACGGGACCAGTGTTGTTACCCTAGCGCTACAGACACCATGCTCTTCCAACTGAGTCACACGGGACCAGTGTTGTTACCCTAGCGCTACAGACACCATGCTCTACCAACTGAGTCACACGGGACCAGTGTTGTTACCCTAGCGCTACAGACACCATGCTCTTCCAACTGAGTCACACGGGACCAGTGTTGTTACCCTATCGCTACAGACACCATGCTCTACCAACTGAGTCACACGGGACCAGTGTTGTTACCCTAGCGCTACAGACACCATGCTCTACCAACTGAGTCACACGGGACCCGTGTTGTCACCCTAGCGCTACAAGCACCATGCTCTACCAACTGAGTCACACGGGACCAGTGTTGTTACCCTAGCGCTACAAGCACCATGCTGTACCAACTGAGCCACACGGGACCAGTGTTGTTACCCTAGCGCTACAAGCACTATGCTCTACCAACTGAGTCACACGGGACCCGTGTTGTTACCCTAGCTCTACAAACACCATGCTCTACCAACTGAGCTGCACGGGACCCGTGTTGTTACCCTAGCTCTACAAACACCATGCTCTACCAACTGAGCCGCACGGGACCAGTGTTGTTACCCTAGCGCTACAAACACCATGCTCTACCAACTGAGCCACACGGGACCCGTGTTGTTACCCTAGCGCTACAAGCACCATGCTGTACCAACTGAGCCACACGGGACCCGTGTTGTTACCCTAGCGCTACAAGCACCATGCTGTACCAACTGAGCCACACGGGACCAGTGTTGTTACCCTAGCGCTACAAGCACCATGCTCTACCAACTGAGCCACACGGGACCCGTGTTGTTACCCTAGCGCTACAAGAACCATGCTCTACCAACTGAGTCACACGGGACCCGTGTTGTTACCCTAGCGCTACAAGCACCATGCTGTACCAACTGAGTCACACGGGACCCGTGTTGTTACCCTAGCGCTACAAGCACCATGCTCTACCAACTGAGCCACACGGGACCCGTGTTGTTACCCTAGCGCTACAAGCACCATGCTCTACCAACTGAGTCACACGGGACCCGTGTTGTTACCCTAGCGCTACAAGCACCATGCTCTACCAACTGAGTCACACGGGACCCGTGTTGTTAGCCTAGCGCTACAAGCACCATGCTGTACCAACTGAGCCACACGGGACCCGTGTTGTTAACCTAGCGCTACAGGCACCATGCTCTACCAACTGAGTCACACGGGACCAGTGTTGTTACCCTAGCGCTACAGACACCATGCTCTACCAACTGAGTCACACGGGACCAGTGTTGTTACCCTAGCGCTACAGACACCATGCTCTACCAACTGAGTCACACGGGACCAGTGTTGTTACCCTAGCGCTACAGACACCATGCTCTACCAACTGAGTCACACGGGACCAGTGTTGTTACCCTAGCGCTACAGACACCATGCTCTACCAACTGAGTCACACGAGACCCGTGTTGTCACCCTAGCGCTACAGACACCATGCTCTATCAACTGAGTCACACGGGACCAGTGTTGTTACCCTAGCGCTACAAGCACCATGCTGTACCAACTGAGCCACACGGGACCAGTGTTGTTACCCTAACGCTACAAGCACCATGCTCTACCAACTGAGCCACACGGGACCCGTGTTGTTACCCTAGCGCTACAAGCACCATGCTCTACCAACTGAGTCACACGGGACCCGTGTTGTTACCCTAGCGCTACAAACACCATGCTCTACCAACTGAGCCACACGGGACCCGTGTTGTCACCCTAGCGCTACAAGCACCATGCTGTACCAACTGAGCCACACGGGACCCGTGTTGTTACCCTAGCGCTACAAGCACCATGCTGTACCAACTGAGCCACACGGGACCCGTGTTGTTACCCTAGCGCTACAAGCACCATGCTCTACCAACTGAGCCACACGGGACCCGTGTTGTTACCCTAGCGCTACAAGCACCATGCTCTACCAACTGAGTCACACGGGACCCGTGTTGTTACCCTAGCGCTACAAGCACCATGCTCTACCAACTGAGTCACACGGGACCCGTGTTGTTAGCCTAGCGCTACAAGCACCATGCTGTACCAACTGAGCCACACGGGACCCGTGTTGTTACCCTAGCGCTACAGGCACCATGCTCTACCAACTGAGTCACACGGGACCAGTGTTGTTACCCTAGCGCTACAGACACCATGCTCTACCAACTGAGTCACACGGGACCAGTGTTGTTACCCTAGCGCTACAGACACCATGCTCTTCCAACTGAGTCACACGGGACCAGTGTTGTTACCCTAGCGCTACAGACACCATGCTCTACCAACTGAGTCACACGGGACCAGTGTTGTTACCCTAGCGCTACAGACACCATGCTCTACCAACTGAGTCACACGGGACCCGTGTTGTCACCCTAGCGCTACAGACACCATGCTCTACCAACTGAGTCACACGGGACCAGTGTTGTTACCCTAGCGCTACAAGCACCATGCTCTACCAACTGAGCCACACGGGACCCGTGTTGTTACCCTAGCGCTACAAGCACCATGCTGTACCAACTGAGCCACACGGGACCCGTGTTGTTACCCTAGCGCTACAAGCACCATGCTGTACCAACTGAGCCACACGGGACCCGTGTTGTTACCCTAGCGCTACAAACACCATGCTCTACCAACTGAGCCACACGGGACCCGTGTTGTTACCCTAGCGCTACAAGCACCATGCTGTACCAACTGAGCCACACGGGACCCGTGTTGTTACCCTAGCGCTACAAGCACCATGCTGTACCAACTGAGCCACACGGGACCAGTGTTGTTACCCTAGCGCTACAAGCACCATGCTCTACCAACTGAGTCACACGGGACCCGTGTTGTTACCCTAGCTCTACAAACACCATGCTCTACCAACTGAGCTGCACGGGACCCGTGTTGTTACCCTAGCTCTACAAACACCATGCTCTTCCAACTGAGCCACACGGGACCAGTGTTGTTACCCTAGCGCTACAAACACCATGCTCTACCAACTGAGCCACACGGGACCCGTGTTGTTACCCTAGCGCTACAAGCACCATGCTGTACCAACTGAGCCACACGGGACCCGTGTTGTTACCCTAGCGCTACAAGCACCATGCTGTACCAACTGAGCCACACGGGACCAGTGTTGTTACCCTAGCGCTACAAGCACCATGCTCTACCAACTGAGCCACACGGGACCCGTGTTGTTACCCTAGCGCTACAAGAACCATGCTCTACCAACTGAGTCACACGGGACCCGTGTTGTTACCCTAGCGCTACAAGCACCATGCTGTACCAACTGAGTCGCACGGGACCCGTGTTTTTACCCTAGCGCTACAAGCACCATGCTCTACCAACTGAGCCACACGGGACCCGTGTTGTCACCCTAGCGCTACAAGCACCATGCTGTACCAACTGAGCCACACGGGACCAGTGTTGTTACCCTAGCGCTACAAGCACCATGCTCTACCAACTGAGTCACACGGGACCCGTGTTGTTACCCTAGCGCTACAAGCACCATGCTCTACCAACTGAGTCACACGGGACCCGTGTTGTTAGCCTAGCGCTACAAGCACCATGCTGTACCAACTGAGCCACACGGGACCCGTGTTGTTACCCTAGCGCTACAGGCACCATGCTCTACCAACTGAGTCACACGGGACCAGTGTTGTTACCCTAGCGCTACAGACACCATGCTCTACCAACTGAGTCACACGGGACCAGTGTTGTTACCCTAGCGCTACAGACACCATGCTCTACCAACTGAGTCACACGGGACCAGTGTTGTTACCCTAGCGCTACAGACACCATGCTCTACCAACTGAGTCACACGAGACCCGTGTTGTCACCCTAGCGCTACAGACACCATGCTCTACCAACTGAGTCACACGGGACCAGTGTTGTTACCCTAGCGCTACAAGCACCATGCTCTACCAACTGAGCCACACGGGACCCGTGTTGTTACCCTAGCGCTACAAGCACCATGCTGTACCAACTGAGCCGCACGGGACCCGTGTTGTTACCCTAGCGCTACAAGCACCATGCTCTACCAACTGAGCCGCACGGGACCCGTGTTGTTACCCTAGCGCTACAAGCACCATGCTCTACCAACTGAGCCGCACGGGACCCGTGTTGTTACCCTAGCTCTACAAACACCATGCTCTACCAACTGAGCCACACGGGACCCGTGTTGTTACCCTAGCGCTACAAACACCATGCTCTACCAACTGAGCCACACGGGACCCGTGTTGTCACCCTAGCGCTACAAGCACCATGCTGTACCAACTGAGCCACACGGGACCCGTGTTGTTACCCTAGCGCTACAAGCACCATGCTGTACCAACTGAGCCACACGGGACCCGTGTTGTTACCCTAGCGCTACAAGCACCATGCTCTACCAACTGAGCCACACGGGACCCGTGTTGTTACCCTAGCGCTACAAGCACCATGCTCTACCAACTGAGTCACACGGGACCCGTGTTGTTACCCTAGCGCTACAAGCACCATGCTCTACCAACTGAGTCACACGGGACCCGTGTTGTTAGCCTAGCGCTACAAGCACCATGCTGTACCAACTGAGCCACACGGGACCCGTGTTGTTACCCTAGCGCTACAGGCACCATGCTCTACCAACTGAGTCACACGGGACCAGTGTTGTTACCCTAGCGCTACAGACACCATGCTCTACCAACTGAGTCACACGGGACCAGTGTTGTTACCCTAGCGCTACAGACACCATGCTCTTCCAACTGAGTCACACGGGACCAGTGTTGTTACCCTAGCGCTACAGACACCATGCTCTACCAACTGAGTCACACGGGACCAGTGTTGTTACCCTAGCGCTACAGACACCATGCTCTACCAACTGAGTCACACGGGACCCGTGTTGTCACCCTAGCGCTACAGACACCATGCTCTACCAACTGAGTCACACGGGACCAGTGTTGTTACCCTAGCGCTACAAGCACCATGCTGTACCAACTGAGCCACACGGGACCCGTGTTGTTACCCTAGCGCTACAAGCACCATGCTGTACCAACTGAGCCACACGGGACCAGTGTTGTTACCCTAGCGCTACAAGCACCATGCTCTACCAACTGAGCCACACGGGACCCGTGTTGTTACCCTAGCGCTACAAGAACCATGCTCTACCAACTGAGTCACACGGGACCCGTGTTGTTACCCTAGCGCTACAAGCACCATGCTGTACCAACTGAGTCACACGGGACCCGTGTTGTTACCCTAGCGCTACAAGCACCATGCTCTACCAACTGAGCCACACGGGACCCGTGTTGTCACCCTAGCGCTACAAGCACCATGCTGTACCAACTGAGCCACAAGGGACCAGTGTTGTTACCCTAGCGCTACAAGCACCATGCTCTACCAACTGAGTCACACGGGACCCGTGTTGTTACCCTAGCGCTACAAGCACCATGCTCTACCAACTGAGTCACACGGGACCCGTGTTGTTAGCCTAGCGCTACAAGCACCATGCTGTACCAACTGAGCCACACGGGACCCGTGTTGTTACCCTAGCGCTACAGGCACCATGCTCTACCAACTGAGTCACACGGGACCAGTGTTGTTACCCTAGCGCTACAGACACCATGCTCTACCAACTGAGTCACACGGGACCAGTGTTGTTACCCTAGCGCTACAGACACCATGCTCTACCAACTGAGTCACACGGGACCAGTGTTGTTACCCTAGCGCTACAGACACCATGCTCTACCAACTGAGTCACACGGGACCAGTGTTGTTACCCTAGCGCTACAGACACCATGCTCTACCAACTGAGTCACACGAGACCCGTGTTGTCACCCTAGCGCTACAGACACCATGCTCTACCAACTGAGTCACACGGGACCAGTGTTGTTACCCTAGCGCTACAAGCACCATGCTCTACCAACTGAGCCACACGGGACCCGTGTTGTTACCCTAGCGCTACAAGCACCATGCTCTACCAACTGAGCCGCACGGGACCCGTGTTGTTACCCTAGCTCTACAAACACCATGCTCTACCAACTGAGCCACACGGGACCCGTGTTGTTACCCTAGCGCTACAAACACCATGCTCTACCAACTGAGCCACACGGGACCCGTGTTGTCACCCTAGCGCTACAAGCACCATGCTGTACCAACTGAGCCACACGGGACCCGTGTTGTTACCCTAGCGCTACAAGCACCATGCTGTACCAACTGAGCCACACGGGACCCGTGTTGTTACCCTAGCGCTACAAGCACCATGCTCTACCAACTGAGCCACACGGGACCCGTGTTGTTACCCTAGCGCTACAAGCACCATGCTCTACCAACTGAGTCACACGGGACCCGTGTTGTTACCCTAGCGCTACAAGCACCATGCTCTACCAACTGAGTCACACGGGACCCGTGTTGTTAGCCTAGCGCTACAAGCACCATGCTGTACCAACTGAGCCACACGGGACCCGTGTTGTTACCCTAGCGCTACAGGCACCAGTCTCTACCAACTGAGTCACACGGGACCAGTGTTGTTACCCTAGCGCTACAGACACCATGCTCTACCAACTGAGTCACACGGGACCAGTGTTGTTACCCTAGCGCTACAGACACCATGCTCTTCCAACTGAGTCACACGGGACCAGTGTTGTTACCCTATCGCTACAGACACCATGCTCTACCAACTGAGTCACACGGGACCAGTGTTGTTACCCTAGCGCTACAGACACCATGCTCTACCAACTGAGTCACACGGGACCCGTGTTGTCACCCTAGCGCTACAAGCACCATGCTCTACCAACTGAGTCACACGGGACCAGTGTTGTTACCCTAGCGCTACAAGCACCATGCTGTACCAACTGAGCCACACGGGACCAGTGTTGTTACCCTAGCGCTACAAGCACTATGCTCTACCAACTGAGTCACACGGGACCCGTGTTGTTACCCTAGCTCTACAAACACCATGCTCTACCAACTGAGCTGCACGGGACCCGTGTTGTTACCCTAGCTCTACAAACACCATGCTCTACCAACTGAGCCGCACGGGACCAGTGTTGTTACCCTAGCGCTACAAACACCATGCTCTACCAACTGAGCCACACGGGACCCGTGTTGTTACCCTAGCGCTACAAGCACCATGCTGTACCAACTGAGCCACACGGGACCCGTGTTGTTACCCTAGCGCTACAAGCACCATGCTGTACCAACTGAGCCACACGGGACCAGTGTTGTTACCCTAGCGCTACAAGCACCATGCTCTACCAACTGAGCCACACGGGACCCGTGTTGTTACCCTAGCGCTACAAGAACCATGCTCTACCAACTGAGTCACACGGGACCCGTGTTGTTACCCTAGCGCTACAAGCACGATGCTGTACCAACTGAGTCACACGGGACCCGTGTTGTTACCCTAGCGCTACAAGCACCATGCTCTACCAACTGAGCCACACGGGACCCGTGTTGTTACCCTAGCGCTACAAGCACCATGCTCTACCAACTGAGTCACACGGGACCCGTGTTGTTACCCTAGCGCTACAAGCACCATGCTCTACCAACTGAGTCACACGGGACCCGTGTTGTTAGCCTAGCGCTACAAGCACCATGCTGTACCAACTGAGCCACACGGGACCCGTGTTGTTAACCTAGCGCTACAGGCACCATGCTCTACCAACTGAGTCACACGAGACCAGTGTTGTTACCCTAGCGCTACAGACACCATGCTCTACCAACTGAGTCACACGGGACCAGTGTTGTTACCCTAGCGCTACAGACACCATGCTCTACCAACTGAGTCACACGGGACCAGTGTTGTTACCCTAGCGCTACAGACACCATGCTCTACCAACTGAGTCACACGGGACCAGTGTTGTTACCCTAGCGCTACAGACACCATGCTCTACCAACTGAGTCACACGAGACCCGTGTTGTCACCCTAGCGCTACAGACACCATGCTCTACCAACTGAGTCACACGGGACCAGTGTTGTTACCCTAGCGCTACAAGCACCATGCTCTACCAACTGAGCCACACGGGACCCGTGTTGTTACCCTAGCGCTACAAGCACCATGCTCTACCAACTGAGCCGCACGGGACCCGTGTTGTTACCCTAGCTCTACAAACACCATGCTCTACCAACTGAGCCACACGGGACCCGTGTTGTTACCCTAGCGCTACAAACACCATGCTCTACCAACTGAGCCACACGGGACCTGTGTTGTCACCCTAGCGCTACAAGCACCATGCTGTACCAACTGAGCCACACGGGACCCGTGTTGTTACCCTAGCGCTACAAGCACCATGCTGTACCAACTGAGCCACACGGGACCCGTGTTGTTACCCTAGCGCTACAAGCACCATGCTCTACCAACTGAGCCACACGGGACCCGTGTTGTTACCCTAGCGCTACAAGCACCATGCTCTACCAACTGAGTCACACGGGACCCGTGTTGTTACCCTAGCGCTACAAGCACCATGCTCTACCAACTGAGTCACACGGGACCCGTGTTGTTAGCCTAGCGCTACAAGCACCATGCTGTACCAACTGAGCCACACGGGACCCGTGTTGTTACCCTAGCGCTACAGGCACCATGCTCTACCAACTGAGTCACACGGGACCAGTGTTGTTACCCTAGCGCTACAGACACCATGCTCTACCAACTGAGTCACACGGGACCAGTGTTGTTACCCTAGCGCTACAGACACCATGCTCTTCCAACTGAGTCACACGGGACCAGTGTTGTTACCCTAGCGCTACAGACACCATGCTCTACCAACTGAGTCACACGGGACCAGTGTTGTTACCCTAGCGCTACAGACACCATGCTCTACCAACTGAGTCACACGGGACCCGTGTTGTCACCCTAGCGCTACAGACACCATGCTCTACCAACTGAGTCACACGGGACCAGTGTTGTTACCCTAGCGCTACAAGCACCATGCTCTACCAACTGAGCCACACGGGACCCGTGTTGTTACCCTAGCGCTACAAGCACCATGCTGTACCAACTGAGCCACACGGGACCCGTGTTGTTACCCTAGCGCTACAAGCACCATGCTGTACCAACTGAGCCACACGGGACCCGTGTTGTTACCCTAGCGCTACAAACACCATGCTCTACCAACTGAGCCACACGGGACCCGTGTTGTTACCCTAGCGCTACAAGCACCATGCTGTACCAACTGAGCCACACGGGACCCGTGTTGTTACCCTAGCGCTACAAGCACCATGCTGTACCAACTGAGCCACACGGGACCAGTGTTGTTACCCTAGCGCTACAAGCACCATGCTCTACCAACTGAGTCACACGGGACCCGTGTTGTTACCCTAGCTCTACAAACACCATGCTCTACCAACTGAGCTGCACGGGACCCGTGTTGTTACCCTAGCTCTACAAACACCATGCTCTTCCAACTGAGCCACACGGGACCAGTGTTGTTACCCTAGCGCTACAAACACCATGCTCTACCAACTGAGCCACACGGGACCCGTGTTGTTACCCTAGCGCTACAAGCACCATGCTGTACCAACTGAGCCACACGGGACCCGTGTTGTTACCCTAGCGCTACAAGCACCATGCTGTACCAACTGAGCCACACGGGACCAGTGTTGTTACCCTAGCGCTACAAGCACCATGCTCTACCAACTGAGCCACACGGGACCCGTGTTGTTACCCTAGCGCTACAAGAACCATGCTCTACCAACTGAGTCACACGGGACCCGTGTTGTTACCCTAGCGCTACAAGCACCATGCTGTACCAACTGAGTCGCACGGGACCCGTGTTGTTACCCTAGCGCTACAAGCACCATGCTCTACCAACTGAGCCACACGGGACCCGTGTTGTCACCCTAGCGCTACAAGCACCATGCTGTACCAACTGAGCCACACGGGACCAGTGTTGTTACCCTAGCGCTACAAGCACCATGCTCTACCAACTGAGTCACACGGGACCCGTGTTGTTACCCTAGCGCTACAAGCACCATGCTCTACCAACTGAGTCACACGGGACCCGTGTTGTTAGCCTAGCGCTACAAGCACCATGCTGTACCAACTGAGCCACACGGGACCCGTGTTGTTACCCTAGCGCTACAGGCACCATGCTCTACCAACTGAGTCACACGGGACCAGTGTTGTTACCCTAGCGCTACAGACACCATGCTCTACCAACTGAGTCACACGGGACCAGTGTTGTTACCCTAGCGCTACAGACACCATGCTCTACCAACTGAGTCACACGGGACCAGTGTTGTTACCCTAGCGCTACAGACACCATGCTCTACCAACTGAGTCACACGAGACCCGTGTTGTCACCCTAGCGCTACAGACACCATGCTCTACCAACTGAGTCACACGGGACCAGTGTTGTTACCCTAGCGCTACAAGCACCATGCTCTACCAACTGAGCCACACGGGACCCGTGTTGTTACCCTAGCGCTACAAGCACCATGCTGTACCAACTGAGCCGCACGGGACCCGTGTTGTTACCCTAGCGCTACAAGCACCATGCTCTACCAACTGAGCCGCACGGGACCCGTGTTGTTACCCTAGCGCTACAAGCACCATGCTCTACCAACTGAGCCGCACGGGACCCGTGTTGTTACCCTAGCTCTACAAACACCATGCTCTACCAACTGAGCCACACGGGACCCGTGTTGTTACCCTAGCGCTACAAACACCATGCTCTACCAACTGAGCCACACGGGACCCGTGTTGTCACCCTAGCGCTACAAGCACCATGCTGTACCAACTGAGCCACACGGGACCCGTGTTGTTACCCTAGCGCTACAAGCACCATGCTGTACCAACTGAGCCACACGGGACCCGTGTTGTTACCCTAGCGCTACAAGCACCATGCTCTACCAACTGAGCCACACGGGACCCGTGTTGTTACCCTAGCGCTACAAGCACCATGCTCTACCAACTGAGTCACACGGGACCCGTGTTGTTACCCTAGCGCTACAAGCACCATGCTCTACCAACTGAGTCACACGGGACCCGTGTTGTTAGCCTAGCGCTACAAGCACCATGCTGTACCAACTGAGCCACACGGGACCCGTGTTGTTACCCTAGCGCTACAGGCACCATGCTCTACCAACTGAGTCACACGGGACCAGTGTTGTTACCCTAGCGCTACAGACACCATGCTCTACCAACTGAGTCACACGGGACCAGTGTTGTTACCCTAGCGCTACAGACACCATGCTCTTCCAACTGAGTCACACGGGACCAGTGTTGTTACCCTAGCGCTACAGACACCATGCTCTACCAACTGAGTCACACGGGACCAGTGTTGTTACCCTAGCGCTACAGACACCATGCTCTACCAACTGAGTCACACGGGACCCGTGTTGTCACCCTAGCGCTACAGACACCATGCTCTACCAACTGAGTCACACGGGACCAGTGTTGTTACCCTAGCGCTACAAGCACCATGCTGTACCAACTGAGCCACACGGGACCCGTGTTGTTACCCTAGCGCTACAAGCACCATGCTGTACCAACTGAGCCACACGGGACCAGTGTTGTTACCCTAGCGCTACAAGCACCATGCTCTACCAACTGAGCCACACGGGACCCGTGTTGTCACCCTAGCGCTACAAGCACCATGCTGTACCAACTGAGCCACACGGGACCCGTGTTGTTACCCTAGCGCTACAAGCACCATGCTGTACCAACTGAGCCACACGGGACCCGTGTTGTTACCCTAGCGCTACAAGCACCATGCTCTACCAACTGAGCCACACGGGACCAGTGTTGTTACCCTAGCGCTACAAACACCATGCTCTACCAACTGAGCCACACGGGACCAGTGTTGTTACCCTAGCGCTACAAACACCATGCTCTACTAACTGAGCCACACGGGACCCGTGTTGTTACCCTAGCGCTACAAGCACCATGCTGTACCAACTGAGCCACACGGGACCCGTGTTGTTACCCTAGCGCTACAAGCACCATGCTGTACCAACTGAGCCACACGGGACCAGTGTTGTTACCCTAACGCTACAAGCACCATGCTCTACCAACTGAGCCACACGGGACCCGTGTTGTTACCCTAGCGCTACAAGCACCATGCTCTACCAACTGAGTCACACGGGACCCGTGTTGTTACCCTAGCGCTACAAGCACCATGCTGTACCAACTGAGTCACACGGGACCCGTGTTGTTACCCTGGCGCTACAAGCACCATGCTGTACCAACTGAGCCACACGGGACCAGTGTTGTTACCCTAGCGCTACAAGCACCATGCTCTACCAACTGAGTCACACGGGACCCGTGTTGTTACCCTAGCGCTACAAGCACCATGCTCTACCAACTGAGTCACACGGGACCCGTGTTGTTAGCCTAGCGCTACAAGCACCATGCTGTACCAACTGAGCCACACGGGACCCGTGTTGTTACCCTAGCGCTACAGGCACCATGCTCTACCAACTGAGTCACACGGGACCAGTGTTGTTACCCTAGCGCTACAGACACCATGCTCTACCAACTGAGTCACACGGGACCAGTGTTGTTACCCTAGCGCTACAGACACCATGCTCTACCAACTGAGTCACACGGGACCAGTGTTGTTACCCTAGCGCTACAGACACCATGCTCTACCAACTGAGTCACACGGGACCAGTGTTGTTACCCTAGCGCTACAGACACCATGCTCTACCAACTGAGTCACACGGGACCCGTGTTGTCACCCTAGCGCTACAGACACCATGCTCTACCAACTGAGTCACACGGGACCAGTGTTGTTACCCTAGCGCTACAAGCACCATGCTCTACCAACTGAGCCACACGGGACCCGTGTTGTTACCCTAGCGCTACAAGCACCATGCTCTACCAACTGAGCCGCACGGGACCCGTGTTGTTACCCTAGCTCTACAAACACCATGCTCTACCAACTGAGCCACACGGGACCAGTGTTGTTACCCTAGCGCTACAAACACCATGCTCTACCAACTGAGCCACACGGGACCCGTGTTGTCACCCTAGCGCTACAAGCACCATGCTGTACCAACTGAGCCACACGGGACCCGTGTTGTTACCCTAGCGCTACAAGCACCATGCTGTACCAACTGAGCCACACGGGACCAGTGTTGTTACCCTAGCGCTACAAGCACCATGCTCTACCAACTGAGCCACACGGGACCCGTGTTGTTACCCTAGCGCTACAAGCACCATGCTCTACCAACTGAGTCACACGGGACCCGTGTTGTTACCCTAGCGCTACAAGCACCATGCTCTACCAACTGAGTCACACGGGACCAGTGTTGTTACCCTAGCGCTACAAACACCATGCTGTACCGTCTGAGTCACACGGGACCAGTGTTGTTACCCTAGCGCTACAAACACCATGCTCTACCAACTGAGTCACACGGGACCAGTGTTGTTACCCTAGCGCTACAGACACCATGCTCTACCAACTGAGCCACACGGGACCAGTGTTGTTACCCTAGCGCTCGAAGCACCATGCTCTACCAACTGAGCCACACGGGACCAGTGTTGTTACCCTAGCGCTACAGACACCATGCTCTACCAACTGAGCCACACGGGACCAGTGTTGTTACCCTAGCGCTCGAGCACCATGCTCTACCAACTGATCCACACGGGACCTGTGTTGTTCTTCCATTGCATTCACCTTCACTTATTTCTGTTGTGGATTGTTTTTGTGCGCCAATGGAAAGTCTATAAAACTATGAGCGAACCAGCCAATGTATTGAAAACATGAATTTGGATTGGGATGATACCAGTGAATGAATCTTACACACTTATTAATGGGGCTTTTTTAATATAATTTTTTTTACAAATTAGGAATAGTATTTAATTTGATGTGTATGAAATTGTTTCGTGAAATATGCATAAAAAGGACAGTAATTGCTCGTAATTCTGCAACTTTGGATAGTTGTACTTCCACTTTTGATCATCATGATATTGTGACTGCAAAGAAATCCCAGTGGGCACAGACGTCAATTCAACGTCTAGTTTTGATTGACATTTGGTCGCGTTGTCAACTGACGTGAATTCAACAACAAAATGTCACCGTGCCGTTGGACTTAGGTTAAAAGTTGGGTGAATAACAATTCCCTTACGTTGATGACTTTTTGCAAATCCAATCAATTTTCCACGTTGATGCAACATCATCACATTGAATTTTTGGGGTTGAAATCACGTGGAACCAATGTTGATTCAGCCAATTTTTGCCCAGTGGTGTATAATTGATCTAGTTGGACTTTTTAAAAAACATACACGTCTTCTGTTTTTTCTGCTTGGACTCGAGAGATCAGTATGGTAGTGTTCATCTGTTTGCAGGCAGTCGTGTTCTATTGTATGTATTTGCAATTTTTGACGGTATAATATAGTTTTGATGAATGTATTTATGTATTGAGAAGGTAATTGTGTTTCGAAAACACATTTACTGTTTTTCCAAAAGGACACAGAGCTCCGTGTCTTGTGGACTCTGTTTTTGAACTCGACAATATTGTTGAGAAAATCTGTAAAAAGGACATACAGTTTAGCCAACTCCTTTAGCATGACGACGTCAAAAGAGTTGACTAAAGCACAAACAGACCAGGCTGGCTACGATACAAAAAAAAGGCCTTTACAGAGCATCGAAAGCATAAATACTTCTTCAAGAGGACATTCACGTGTCTTATGACTTGTCTAGGTATTGCAACCAAAACGGTTTTCGCTCTCTTCACCTCTCTTCTCTATTCCTCTCTCCCTCCTCGCTCTTTGTTTTTCCCCCCTCTGTTTTGCACGGACCTCCCGGAAGCAGTAAACTCGGCACTGTGAGAGGCCATATCTCTTTCTTTTTAAGCTCTCCCAAAGAGAGAAAGGGAAGGTTTGTACGGTCCCTCCCTAGACCAGCCTAGGGCCTAGACTTTCATCTAGACTTTCATCTCAGTGCATCACACTCCAGATTGATCAATCAATCTGCTTTTACTTGAGGTAATATCTTTGAGAACAATTCCCTGTAGCCATACCTAACAGAATCTACCTCTCTATATTTATGAATCATGTTTGAGCAAGCCACATACAGTACAGCAACATTCTTTCTGAGTATGACCTGAGACGTAGAGGACACATCCATATGTTTTTAATAGATGTGTTATTTCACGGTCATGCTGTATCGGTTAAGTGTTGGCCAATTACCTCCATTAAAACAGAAGAAAAAAATTCCGCTCAGTACCACAGTTGCTTCTGCCTCATTTCATACATGCCCAGCCTCCTGCCTCCACTCCTGCCTCACCGACTCTGCCCTTTCTCTGCTCCGAGGCTGGTCCTTGCTAGCTGCTCCATGCTAGCTGCTCCATGCTAGCTGCTCCATGCTAGCTGCTCCATGCTAGCTGCTCCTAGCTGCTCCTAGCTGCTCCATGCTAGCTGCTCCATGCTAACTGCTCCTAGCTGCTCCTAGCTGCTCCATGCTAGCTGCTCTACGTTAAGCTGCTGTCTCTAGTTGTTACCTCTAGACTAGACCCGGCGTCAGAGCCATCCAAGCTGCAGGAGACGGGCGCTCTCCCGTCCCAGGCACGGTAACTTCCACAGCCATGCTGGCTCACATGGAGCCATAGGCCCTTTGTTTTGTATGCAGAGACTTCAAACTAGGGCACACACTAACCCTAACCCCAATTAGGACATGAATGAGCCTGGGCCTGGGACATGAGTGTGGCTGCTGCAGTTGTATTCTGTCTTGTCACTGTACAGTTGCCTAAAGCTGCTGTTGCATACTGCAGTGTTTCTTCTCCATATCCTAGCAGCCATAATGATTGGACTGTACAATAGCTTTGCTCTACTGCACATGCCTCTGATCTGATCCAGGGAGACAGAGATCACTGGGGATGATGTAATATGAGGGAACAGGGAAGAGGGAAGGCTGCCTGGGAGAACTGTGTCTATGTCTGACCCTTTGACCCTCTGACCGTTTCTCTGTATGTCTCTGTGTCTGTGTATACGTGGTGTATATGTCTATGTCTGTTTTTTTTTGTGTGTGAATGTGTATCTGTTATTGTGTGTGTGTCCACGCATGTGTCACTCGTACTGTATATGTGTGTGCGTGTGTACATCCCTAGGTCAGACTCTGCTAGGCCAGACTCTGCTAGGCCAGACTCTGCGGAGGGCAATCTGTCGTCCTGCCCGTCTCGTAACGGAGAGAAGGACTGGGAGAACGAGTCCACAACCTCCTCCACTCCCTCCAACCAAGAGTACACAGGTACGGACCGCTCTGCTACGATCATGGTATTCTGCTTTCAAAAGGAGACCAAACTCTTGCAGTATACCAGAGCTATGTAGTCCATGTGTAGAACAGGCTGTGTTGTGAGTTTCTGTTTGCTTGTTACTGCATTCCTTATGCTGGTATTCGCTTCTTCCCTCAGGGCCAAAGCTGTACAAGGAGCCCAGTGCTAAGTCCAACAAGCATATCATCCAGAACGCCCTGGCCCACTGCTGCCTGGCGGGCAAGGTCAACGAAGGACAGAAGAATAAGATAATAGATGTAGGCAATTTGTTGTACACAACATGTTTCTTTCTCTCTAATTTGACTTCACTCTTTTACCTCACGTTTGTTCCTTTCTTCTCCTCCACTATCTCTTTCAGGAAATGGAGAGGTCGGGGGCCAACAACTTCCTGGTTTTGTTCCGAGACACGGGTTGCCAGTTCCGCTCGGTGTACACCTACTGCCCTGAGACGGAGGAAATCACCAAGCTGGCGGGCATCGGGCCCAAGAGCATCACAGCCAAGATGATCGAGGGCCTGTATAAGTACAACTCAGACAGGAAGCAGTTCAGCCACATCCCTGCCAAGACAATGTCAGCTAGTGTAGACGCCATCACCATCGCCGCTCACCTGTGGCAGACCAAGAAGCAGGGCACGCCCAAGAAACTGGGTAGTCTCAAGTAGTCACCGCAACAACCCTGTTCATACCAAACCCAGGATATTGTTGCTAGGTGTCCTGAGTTATAGTTGAGGACTGAGGGGAGGCGTTGCGGGTTATCCGACCCAGGAACGGCCAAATGACCTGGGATATTACAGGGTCTGGTTTGGTATGAACAGTGCTAAAGAGTCCATCTTTCTAATCTTCTTTCCCATTCAGATATGTTAATGAACACTTACACTTGGCATTCCTTCTGGATCTGATATCGGATGTGCCGTTTAATTTGATGAATATGTGGTAGGTGGTTTTCTTCGAAACGGGACACTATTGACTTTATGCACAACTGGAATGTAGGGGGAGAGAACATCAACACAAGCCTCAAGGGACATTGTTGTTGTTATGCAAGACTGTGTGTGTGTGTGTGTGTGTGTGTGTGTGTGTGTGTGTGTGTGTGTGTGTGTGTGTGTGTGTGTGTGTGTGTGTGTGTGTGTGTGTGTGTGTGTGTGTGTGTGTGTGTGTGTGTGTGTGTGTGTGACCCAGAGTCATTCTAATGGTGCACGTGTGTACGTTCGTCAGCATGCATGGGTGCCCATGTTCTTGTGTGCCAAAAAATAAGGGGCTGATGAAAGGCTTACTGAATCGGACCACTGAAGCACTGAATGTCATTCCTTTCGAAATAGACAGAGTTTGAGTTCCCTATGTTCATCATGTGTGGCCTTATGCTTGTTTTGTGGAAGCGCAGTGATTAGGTCATATTTCAGCGCCAAATGTGATGTTTTTGTGAGTACAGGATGATACGTATACGAGAGCTTGTTGAGAGTGGCTGTGTGTGAGGCTTGCTTTTCTCTGTGGCTGAAAGATGACACTGAGAAGTTGGGTTTACATAATGTGTCAATAGTTAAGTAGGTTGTCATAACTTCCGATAAGAACTAGATTGTAAAATCAGTGATTAAGTATAATCTAGTTCACAGGAATGTCATCAACTGACTCTTAATTTATTGTATGTTTTTGATAAGGCTTTGGAAGTCTTTAAAGATCCAATGCAGCTGTTTTTATCTCAATATCAAATCATTTCTGGGTAACAATTAAGTACCATATTGTGATTGTTTTAAATGGTCAAAAAGAAACAAAAATAGCTTATTAGCAAAGAGCAATTTCTCAAGCAGTAATTTTGCTAGGACAGTCTGGGAGTGAGCTGTTATTGACAGAGAGGTTTGGAACTCTTTTTTATTGGTCTAGTAACTAATTTACTGCATGGTGATGTCACTATAGAAGGCCAAAACCCCTCCAACCAAAACAGGCTGAAATTTCAGGATGGTCTTTTCAAACAGCTCTTACACTAGAAGGGCATTACCATCCTTTTCACGATATCCCAGTATTATTCCAACCTCATAGTGTGGACATATATATAAAACACAGGTAAATTATGCTTTTGACTGCACTGGGGCTTTAAAGGCTTTTAAAGTTTCATCAACAGAGGTGCGTAACATACTTTAAGACCATATATAGTGTATAAGTTCATTTAATTTGTATATAATGGCTATTCCATTCAAAATGATTGAGTGAAACTAGCGTTTATTATTTAATATGGACGTATATAAACGTACTATACTGTATATGGGGCCTTCTATTGTTTAAAAAATGCAATGTATGATCCCTTTTCAATGTCACTGGCAGGACAATTTCAAGCTTCAGAATAGAAGCAAGTTCCACAAATTGTGTCATGAGCCTGTGCAATTCCGAGAAAATATCTTATAAAAATCCTTGTTGGCATACAATACCAGTCAAAAGTTTGGACACACCTACTCTTTCATGGGTTTTTCTTTCTTTTTACTATTTTCTACATTGTAGAATAATAGTAAAGACATCAAAACTATGAAATAACACATATGGAATCATGTTTTTTTTACGTTTAAAGTTTATTTAACTAGGCAAGTCAGTTATGAACAAATTCCTATTTACAATGACAGCCTACTGGAGAACAGTGGGTTAACTGCCTTGTTCAGGGGTAGAATGACAGATTTGTACCTTGTCAGCTCGGGGATTTGATCCGGCAATTCGGTCTTTCGGTTACTGGCCCAACACTCTAACCACTAGCCTACCTGCCACCCCCCAAAAACATTCAAAAGAATAATGTAGTAACCAAAAAGTGTTAAACAAATCAAAATATTATTTTTTTATTTGATATTCTTCACAGTAGCCACCTTTTGCCTTGATGACAGCTTTGCACACGCTTGGCATTCTCTCAACCAGCTTCATGAGGTAGTCACCTGGAATGCATTTCAATTAATAGGTGTGCCTTGTTAAAAGTTAATTTGTGGAATTTCTTTACTTCTTAATGCGTTTGAGCCATCGTTTGTGTTGTGACAAGGTAGGGGTGGCCCTATTTGGTAAAAGACCAAGTCCATATTATGGCAAGAACAGCTCAAATAAGCAAAGAGAAATGACAGCCCATCATTACTTTAAGACATGAAGGTTAATCAATCGGGAAAATTCCAATAACTTTGAAAGTTTCTTCAATTGCAGTTGCAAAAACCATCAAGCTCTATTATAAAACTGGCTCTGATGAGGACCGCCACAGGAAAGGAAGACCCAGAGTTACCTCTGCTGCAGAGGATAAGTTTGTTAGATTGCAGCCCAAATAAATGCTTCAGAGTTCAAGTAACAGACACATCTCAACATCAACTGTTCAGAGGAGACTGCGTGAATCAGGCCTTCATGGTCGAATTGCTGCAAAGAAACCACTACTAAAGGACACCAATAACAAGAAGAGACTTGCTTGGGCCAAGAAACATGAGCAATGGACATAAGACCAGTGGAAATCTGTCCTTTGGTCTGATGAGTCCAAATTTGAGATTTTTGGTTCCAATCGCTGTCTTTTTGTGAGACGCAGAGTAGGTGAATGGATGATCTCCACATGTTTGTTCCCACCGTGAAGCATGGAGGAGGAGGTGTGGTGGTGTCGGGGGTACTTTGCTGATGACACTGTCAGTGTCCAGCATGGCTACCACAGCATTCTGCAGCGATACGCCATCCCATTTGGTTTGCTCTTTGTGGGACTATCATTTGTTTTTCAACAGGACAATGACCCAAAACACACCTGCAGGCTGTATAAGGGCTATTTGACCAAGGAGAGTGATGGAGTGCTGCACCAGATGACATGGCTTCCACAATCACCCGACCTCAACTCAATTGAAATGGCTTGGGATGAGTTGGACCGCAGAGTGAAGGAAAAGCAGCCAACAAGTGCTCAGTATATGTAGGAACTCGTTCAAGACTGTTGGAAAAGCATTCCTCATGAAGCTGGTTGAGAGAATGCCAAGATTGTGCAAAGCTGTCATCAAGGCTAAGGGTGGCTACCTTGAAGAATCTTTGTTTAACACTTTTTTGATTACTACATGATTCAATATATGGTATTTCATAGTTTTGATGTCTTCACTATTATTCTAATGTAATGTAGAAAATAGTAAAAATGAAGAAAAACCCTTGAATGAGGTGTGTCCAAACTTTTGACTGGTAATGTATATGTTTGGACCTCACAGATATTCAAAAGCCTTTTACTTTATTGTGGATAGTATCTTTACTGTTGAATTCCTATTACACTTAAAGTAGTCCACAATACGTATGTGTACATATTCAATAGAGAGTAAGGAATAGAATTTCATGACTCTGTCCCACTGTAGATTGCAGTATTTGTAGTTGATTTAAATGCGTACTTACATAAATTAAGTAAAATACAGATCACAAAAACATAAAACATATTTTTTCAGGACTTTCAAAACATCTGTTACGTTCTGCTTCAACATGTTACATTGTTCTAACCTATGAAAGGAAACTGACATTTATTAGTATTTTATTTTGGAGCAAAGCAGTGTTTACGCTGTACATATATTTTGTCGTATAAAGTATTTTTTGTAAACCATTTACCATTTTGAGGTTTCATATGAGCAGCATATCTGTTGCAAAAGGAAATGTAAAACCATGAGAGGGTACAATATGTTTTGTATGAGTGACGGGCAGGAAACGGAGAGAGAGAACTGACTGCAAACTGTTTCCACTGCATACTCTATTGTAGTGGATAATCAGATATGTGTGAGATGCCATTCTGTGTTTTCCCCATCTAAATGTGTTTTATTTTAACCTTGTCAATATGATCATGTATTTGTTATTTTTTATAAATTCCTTTGAACAATATTAAAATGCAAATGTTCATCAACACTTGTGACTGGTGTTTTTGAAGCCTGGTTATCCACCAGAATCTCATTTTAGGCTAGCTCAGATTTGGATTCCTTGTTGTGCTAAATGTTCACATTTCCTACAGCACAATATCCAGTTAATTACAGAACAAGAGGGTCTTGAACCTGCAACCCGAGGCCACGGGGGACACAAACGCAGGTTCTGTGCCATGAAGGTCAAAACCTCATGGAAGAGGAATAGGCTTACATGCAGGGATGAACATACCAGTGGTAAAATATCAAGATAAACCGTTTGTCATTTTGTTACAGAATTTCTCATAAAAATGTTGGTCCTTTGAATGCACCTTTACTAATACCACTAGGTATCACCTAATGATTGAGAAGTAATGCACTAGTCGTCCTCTCTTGTATTCAAGAAGAGTAACCGGAAGGCTGCTGGTTAAGAATAATAGCCTACCAGCCAGATTTACTTCTTATCACTGTCTGTCTTAATCCTCTTAAAGCCTTTTCAGGGAGCCATGTTCTTCAAGCATTTAATCAGTTTTGAACTTTCCACTGTGATTCTGCGATTAGCCTACACGCAAATGGAACACACCATCTAGTCTGAGCAGTCGAAGGCATGCGGATTAGGCCTAGCCATCCACCATCAAGTATTCTCTTGGAAGTGTCACACACCCTGACAAGTTATTATTTAATTGAAAGTGGCCTAATTGGACTTTGATGACAACTTGATGTGCATACTCAATGGATGGTAGTAGCCAGGAATGTTGATCCATAGCCAAAAGCTGTGTGGTTTTGACTTGCAAGACAAGAGATGCTTGGAGCGCCCTTGTGAAAATGCTGGGATCTGATTGGTAGACGAAGCGGTGCGCTTGACAACCGACTGGGTTGGGTAGCAGCAGCAGACTCAAGGCAAGAAAGGAAGGAGAAACAAATCGAATCAGGATCGCCGTGACAGCTACGCTTTTTCAACAACATAGAAACAAATCCAGGAGCGTGTTTTCAGCCCATGTATTTTTAGACCAAGGTGCGCTTTAAATCGCATTTGGGAGCGTGTTTGTTAATTATGCGTGAGAAGTATCGCTCCCCACCTATCCCGCCTGTGCTGCTAGCGGATGATTCCCTTCTGGAGTTTGACCTGGGGGTGTATTCATTACGCCGTGTGTTGCAAAACGTTTTGCTACAGAAACAGTTTACTCCAAACGCTGTTGAGTTTTGTCTTGTTCTTAAACGAAAGTTGTAGTTCAGTGGTCTCGCTTCAAAAAATAAATACGCGGCTGAAAGAAATTGTAACCCCGCGGAATTCACGCCACTTGAGAGCATGGAAGAATCGACTATTTGGCTCGTTCCAAACACTTCGCAGACTATTCAGATTGGAATGGCAACTCGTGGAAACAATAACATTAAAAGGAACTAGCTAGCTACAACTTCAGTTTATGAATACAACAGATTTTACGTGACGTTGAAGAGCGTTTGGAGTAAACCGTTCCTGTTGCTAAACGTTTTGCAATAGAATCGACGTAATGAACACACCCCTGACTAGCCGTTCTCTTGTCGGCTGGCTGCTTGTCATGATCTGAATCTGTTAGTGGGTTTGGGTGTGCGTTCCTGACAACATTACTCTTCGTGGTATGTAGCTACTAGCTAACATTGGCTGTTAGCTAGCTAGTTAGATAGCTTGCTAATATATCTGAGACAGCTTGTGTTGTCGTGTATTTCATAACAGGACAAGAACAGCTTGGGGTGAAGTAGCTAGCTAGTTATCTAGCAGTTAGCTAGCTAATTTGCTGTGTTGGAACCCCACCCCTAGCTGCAGTGCATAGCTTCATAGCTAGCTAGGTAGTTATAGATTGTAAATATATGTTTATTGGAACCCTCCCGTACAAGTAATACTTAGCTCATCCTTTGTTTAGGTGATACGCATAGTTTATTTGCTGTTAAATTGTTGCCGCTGCTGCCGTCATTGTCCCCAGCAGTGCACCTGGCATGATCTGCATGCGACTTGGTTGTTATTTTTCTCTTCTGAATGGCCTGTTATGCTGATTGCCAGATATCTAACAATGTTCTTTGTTGACTGCACCAAGGTCTATTTAAAAGCAGAGTGATGTAACGTTAGCATCAGTACGTTTTGAGCAACCACTTGCTTGGCCACCTTGTCAACAATGCAGGTTGCAGTGCAACACCAAGATCGCATGACTATTGACATAGCTAGTTAGCCTAACACCCCATAATAATAATAAAAAATGTTTAACCTTTATTTAACTAGGCAAGTCAGTTAATAACAAATTCTTATGTACAATGACGGTCTACCGGGGAACAGTACCGTGTTCAGGGGCAGAACGACAGATTCGACCCAGCAACCTTTCGGTTACTGGCCCAACGCTCTAGCCACTAGGCTACCTGCCGCCCCAAATTAAATGAACATCAAAACAATTCTAGTCCATAATGTTTGACTGTTTGTTACTACTTAATTAATAGCACAGCTGTGTGTGTGATTGGATTAACTCTCTACTGCAGACTTTGTACTGACACTGTCCTGCTGCTAATCACAGTAGCCAGAGAGTTGGGGCTTGATTCCATTAGGCACAATTGAGGCTTTTGTCATTTTGTCCACATTAAGTAGGTGCGCAGAGAAGTACCTATATTTCCTGTGCTTGTTTGCAGGAAGGAATTGAAATGAATTATGCTAGACTTCTTGAAAGCCTATTCAAAAGCAAGGTCAGTTGTAACAATGGTTGGCCAAGCAAAAATATTGGGAACAAAAAAAATAATTGGTTGAACACAGTGTGGCAATAACGTGACATTGTTACATTAGAAATTGATTGTTTACCAGACAGCTGGGTCAGATGAAAATATTGGGTTTTCACGGATACAGTATCTTCAACCTAGCTTCCTTTTCCTTTGAAACCCGGATGTGGGGACCTGTTCAGTCGTTTCTTTATGCCCGCTACGCTAGGTTAACCAGACAGATACTAGGCTGCCTTTCTAGGATCACCAAGAGAGCCTCCGTTTGTGGTTTGTATACTCACTCTGAGTTGTGTTGCTGGTCTATGTGTGTGGGTGTGTCAGCCCGTCGTCACCATGGCAGCAGAGGAGATCATCAATGTGAAGGAGGTGGAGATCATCAAGGTGATCCTGGACTTCCTCAACTCCAGGAAACTTCACATCAGCATGCTGGCCCTGGAGAAAGAGAGCGGAGTCATCAACGGACTCTACTCTGACGACATGCTGTTCCTCAGGTACACCTGGGTCGTATTCATTAGGCACCAACAAAAACAAAACGCAAGATTAAAACAGGGAGGGACTACCTGGATTTATCCAACAAGGATCTTTTCATTTTCAGTTGCAAAATGATTTGCTACGGTGCGCCCTAGTGAATATGACCCTGACATTAATGTTTGGGTCTTACTACATGGCTAGGTTTGGAATGACAAAGGTCTGGCTAGCCCATAGCATATCAGGACACCTCCATAAGTGTTTGCTGCAATACAACAGTTGACAGACTAATTAGACAAGATTGTTGCTGTTCAGCGTTCCAAAGCATTTTCATCAACTTCATGCAGGTTTCGTTTTTCAGTCGCATATGAATAGGTCACTGGTTGCTAAACTAATGCTGAAACACTAACAATGTTCAGAAAGTGCAGCATAATTTAATTTGTTCGTGCAATAATGATCTAGACCTCTTCTATGCTGGATTGGAGTGGACATTTGAATGTCAGCCAGCAGTGTAGACCTCTTTGGCATTCCACTCAGCTGAGTGTGTGAAATGCCTGATGGGATTGGAGTTGGACCCCTTTCACACAGAGGGCCCCCCTGTTACCTGGTGACCATTCACTGCCTGTCTTTCATCTGCCAATAAAAAAACAATCTGTTCTGTTACCGTAAGACATGGCATAGCAGGGAAATCAAATAGAGAACCCTTTGTTTATTTTTGTTCTGTTTTGTTTTTCCTGAAATGATCTGGCTAGTGTGAATAGGCTCAGAGCACGTAATAGGTGTCACAAAGACCTACATTTTACATCAGATGTATTAACTGCTAGGGGACCGGGGACAATTACCATTATCGTGATACTCGTTAGGATCGTGGAAACAAAACACAAAGCAGGTTTAACTTCTTTAGGAAAACAGCCCTAATGTTGGAAACAAACATCATTGTTGTCATCCAGAGTCACATGTATTTATTTTCCAGGCTATAGCACACACTATACAGCAGGTTTTTAAAGGACCAAAGAGTTTGGTCTGCTTTGCGTTTTTAATTTTTGCCATGGGAAAAAATATTGCCATACTGGTATCAACCCGGCCCTATAACTGACTCGCTTGTGCATTGTTTCTCTCTGTCCAGACAGCTGGTGTTGGATGGGCAGTGGGACGAGGTGCTCCAGTTCATTCAGCCGTTGGAGTGCATGGACACGTTTGACAGGAAAAGGTGAGGCATCGATACAACACTAAATTCTGTGGTCAGAAATGAACGTACGTAGTCTTGACTATGCCTGGCCATTTCTGCACTTAGCAACGCTATTATTGCCTTGTCAAACAACAACACGTTAGCCAACTGACCCCCAGGCTAGAATGTTCAGGCAGATACTGGGTTTGAATTACTTTACTGACACGTACATATACTGTAGGATGAGGCAACCCAGCACTGGGGCTATATTATATTGTTGTGCTGTCATAGGTTCCGTTACATCGTCCTGAAGCAGAAGTTTCTGGAGGCCCTGTGTGTGAACAACGCCATGTCTGCTGAGGGCGAGCCACAGCATGTGAGTCAACAGACAAAGAATAGCCCCACACACACACACACACACACACACACACACACACACACACACACACACACACACACACACACACACACACACACACACACACACTTTGTTCTAGTGTCTGTCTCTGCCCTTACATTTTCCATCTCCCTGTCTTTGTTTGTCTGTCTCCTTCTGAATGAGCAAACAAATGAGCAATGAATCCTGAGACAGTCCCGCTTTTATTTTTCCATCGAATTATTTTCTATTTCTCGCTGCTTCTTTTTCTCCTAGCCCACACACTTTCATTGAGCTTTCTCTACCCATCGTCCTATATTAGCTTAGTCACAGACAGTGTAGATGTGAATCCAGCTTGTGTAGCCTGGCTGGATTAGTCTGGGCTCCTCAAGCCAGCTGTGTCTGTGTGTATAAGTGTGTTAGGTTGTCAGCCCAGCTCTTCATGAGTTAGTGTGTAACTGTGTGTGACATGTGAGTCAGATTTAGGTCTAGGTTAAATCTCGGGAACATCTCTTTTGCACATTTATTCAAAGCAGTTCAAAGTAACACAGACCTGTTCTTATTTCTGAGGTTTCTCCTTGGACATGATAGAGATCTAAGCCCTTCTACCCTGACGTTTAGAATCTAAGGGTGGGTTGCACCAACATGGTTTAAATTAATCTAGGTTTTAAAGTGAAAATTCTATTTAGATTAGAGGAAGGATTTAATTTAACTAGGATTCATTTAAAATTAGGTTTAAAATTTGGTGCAGCAAGATTAATAGATGAGCCTTGATTTAACTCAGTTTAAGAGATAATCCATGTTGGTGCAACCCAACCTAAGCCTCAGAGAGCGATAACAGGTAGCTGCTTTTCTACAGGATCTACAGACATTCTGGGTTTATATGTTCAAAACATACTTTTTCATCCCCCCTCTGTCTCTGGGGGAATGTTGAGTTTGGAGGGAATGGGGATGGTATTGCTACATTGCCTCTAGAAATGAATAAATATGATCAAAGCGTTTTCTTTATTTATTGCAAACCTTCTAGAGTGTATCAAAGTCCTGCTACGTGTGAGAGCGTAGCATGAGTGAATCTGATGTGGCCCATAATACACTCTTTCTTTCTCTCCCCTCTACCGCTCTCTCTCTCTCTCCTCCCTTCATCCTTCTCTCCCTCAGTTGGAGTTCACCATGCAGGAGGCGGTGAAGTGTCTTCATGCTCTGGAGGAGGTCTGTCCCTCTAAAGATGACTACAGCAAGCTATGTCTGCTCCTCACCCTGCCTCGTCTCACCAACCACGCTGAGTTCAAGGCATGACACATTTTTATATTTATGGCACACTATATCATATTATAATAATATATATTATTATGATTATTATTTTATGGCATCTGACCTTCTGAATCGTACTGTTATTCTAGCACAGTGGATTGATTCGAGTACTTACTTTGAAGAAGGTTAGGTAACAGTTTACTGAAAGCAGGTATCAAAAGGAATGGAACTCTAGTCACTTTAATAATGTTTACATATCTTGCATTACTCATCTCATATGCATATACTGTTTTCTATACTATTCTAAGGTATATTAGTCCGTTCCGCTCTGACATCGCTCGTCCATATGTATAGTCTTAATTAATTCCTACTTTGATTTGTGTGTATTGGGTATATGTTGTGTAACTTCTTAGATATTACTGCACTGTCGGAGCTAGAAGCACAAGCATTTTGCTACACCTGCAATAACATCTGCTAATCACGTGTACGTGACCAATAAACTTTGATTTGAAAAGGCATTACTACATTGTTCATTGTTCTAAGCATGTATGAGCGCTTACGGTTTATTATTCTCTCATAATGCTCTATCTGATGTATTTCAATGCGGCAGTTTTCAAACCATCCCAAAATGGATCGCTCTGAGAGAACACTGAGCCATTTCTAAGGTGTCATCGTGTTTTGGGTTTTAGCTAAATGACTAAACAGCATAACGTTTCCCCTCCAGGACTGGAATCCCAGCACGGCGCGGGTGCACTGTTTCGAGGAGGCGTGCACCATGGTGTCAGAGTTCATCCCTGCAGACAGGAAGCTGAGCGAAGCGGGGTTCAGGGCCTCAGGGAACCGCCTCTTCCAGCTCCTCATTAAAGGCGTTCTGTATGAGTGCTGCGTCGAGTTCTGCCAGGTACTTACAAAGTACCTATACGATTCTATCGATGGCTTGAAAGTACTGTTTTGGTTGAATATGATGTTATGATTTCATTGCTCGCTTGATTTATATGAATTAGTCATTGATTCATTCAGTGCTTGATTGGCTGATGGATTGATGGATTGACTACCTCTGTGTCCAGAGCAAGGCGACAGGCGAGGAGATCACGGAGGGCGAGGTGCTCCTGGGGGTGGACATGCTGTGTGGGAACGGCTGTGACGACCTGGACCTGTCCTTACTGTCCTGGATGCAGAACCTGTCCCACAGCGTCTTCTCCTGCGCCTTCGAGCAGAAGCTGCTCCAGATCCACGTGGACCGCCTGGTCAAGCCCGCCAAGGCCGGCTACGCAGACCTCCTCACCCCGCTAATCAGCAAGCTGTCTCCCTACCCCTCCTCGCCCCTCCGCCGCCCCCAGTCCGCCGATGCCTACATGTCCCGCTCCCTGAACCCGGCCCTGGACGGGCTGTCCTATGGTCTGTCTGGCCAGGAGAAGAGGGGCCCTGGGGGGGACACGGCGGGGGGGAAGGGGGTGTCCCCCATGTCTCATTCCTTCGCTAACTACCACACGGGGGGCCAGAGTCTGAGCAGGAGTCTGATGCTGGAGAGCTCCGACTGCCACAGCATCTTTGAGGAGTCGCCTGAGAGGTGAGGATTCATGTAGCGCTTTTCAATATGGAGGTCGAAAAGGGTTTTCCATTGTAAGTGGGGAATTTAACTCATCTACCGTTAATGTGTAGTACCCACCTGGGTGATGCGCTCTACCTAGTCATTTTCCCCTCTAGAATAATCCCCAAACATTGGCTAAGGAGGCCAAGTAATTACATGAATTAACCTGTTTGATTTAGCCCAGACACTGGAGTAGCCTGTTGATTAGCCTGCGTGGTAGAAAACACTTGAGACTCTACTGTTGAAGGAGAAGCTCAGTGATTATCTTGAAGTTTTCTACTGCTCAATAACACTCACTTATGTGGACACTGTGACAGTAGGGAGTAGCTGAGTGACAGTAGGGAGTAGCTGAGTGACAGTAGGGCGTAGCTGGGTGACAGTAGGGCGTAGCTGGGTGACAGTAGGGCGTAGCTGGGTGACAGTAGGGCGTAGCTGGGTGACAGTAGGGCGTAGCTGGGTGACAGTAGGGCGTAGCTGGGTGACAGTAGGGCGTAGCTGAGTGACAGTAGGGCGTAGCTGAGTGACAGTAGGGCGTAGCTGAGTGACAGTAGGGCGTAGCTGAGTGACAGTAGGGCGTAGCTGAGTGACAGTAGGGCGTAGCTGAGTGACAGTAGGGCGTAGCTGAGTGACAGTAGGGCGTAGCTGAGTGACAGTAGGGCGTAGCTGAGTGACAGTAGGGCGTAGCTGAGTGACAGTAGGGCGTAGCTGAGTGACAGTAGGGCGTAGCTGAGTGACAGTAGGGCGTAGCTGAGTGACAGTAGGGATGATCTGAGTTGTGTCTGGTACATCTGTTTGTACTCTGCAACCCTCTCTCTGCACTTGCATTTCACTGTACCGTTTACACCTGCTGTATCCTGTGCACGTGATGAATACACTTGGATTCAATTTTATGTTTTGCTAACTTCATTGCTGTGATTGGTGTTGGCAAGAAAGCACAAACAGATGTGGGACTCAAATCAAATGTTATTTGTCACATGCGGGGGGCAGTGCAAATAGTCTGGGTAGCCATTTGATTAGATGTTCAGGAGTCTTATGCCTCGGGGATAGAAGCTGTTTAGAAGCCTCTTGGTCCTAGACTTGGCGCTCCGGTACTGCTTGCCATGCGGTAGCAGAGAGAACAATCTATGACTAGGGTGGCTGGGGTCTTTGACAATTTTTAGAGCCTTCCTCTGACACCGCCTGTATAGAGGTCCTGGATTGCAAAAAGCTTGGCCCCGGTAATGTACTGGGACGTACGCACCTCACTCTGTAGTGCTTTGCGGTCGGAGGCCGAGCAGTTGCCACACCAGGCAGTGATGCATCCCGTCAGGATGCTCTCGATGCTGCAGCTGTAGAACCTTTTAAGGATCTGAGGCATGACAAATCTTTTCAGTCTCCTGAGGGGGAATAGGTTTTGTTGTGCCCTCTTCAGGACTGTCTTGGTGTGCTTGGACAATGTTAGTTTGTTGGTGATGTGGACGCCAAGGAACTTGAAGCTCTCAACCTGCTCCACTACAGCCCTGTCGATGAGAATGGGGGTGTGCTCGGTCCTCCATTTCCTGTAGTCCACAATCATCTCCTTTTGTCTTGATCACGTTGAGGAAGAGGTTGTTGCCTGGCACCACCCGGTCAGATCTCTGACCTCCTCCCAATAGGCTGTCTTGTTGGTGATCACTGTTGTGTCATCGGCAAACTTAGTGGTGGTGTTGGAGTCGTGCCTGGCCGTGCAGTCATGGGTGAACATGGAGTACAGGAGGGGACTGAGCACACACCCCTGAGGTGCCCCTGTGTTGAGGATCAGCGTGACAGATGTGTTGTTACCTACCCTTACCACCTGGGGGAGGCCCGTCAGGAAGTCCAGGATCCAGTTGCAGAGGAAGATGTTTAGTCCCAGGGTCCTTAGCTTAGTGATGAGCTTTGTGGGCACTATGGTGTTGTACGCTGAGCTGTAGACAATGAATAGCATTCTCACATAGGTGTTCCTTTTGTCCAGGTGGAAAAGGGCAGTGTGGAGTGCAATAGAGATGGCATCCTCTGTGGATTTGTTGGGGCGGTATGCAAATTTGAGTGTGTCTTGCACCACTAGGAGCTCCGCCTCTGGATGAGCGTTTTCCTGTTTGTTAATGGCGGTATACAGCTCATTGAGTGCGGTTTTAGTGCCAGCATCGATCTGTGGTGGTATGTAGACAGTTACGAAAAATACAGATAAACTCTCTAGGTAGATAGTGTGGTCTACAGCTTATCATGAGATACTCTACCTCAGGTAAGCAAAACCTCGAGACTTCCTTAGATATCGTGCACCAGCTGTCGTTTACAAATATACATAGACCGCCACCCCTTGTCTTACCAGAGGCTAGTCAGGTAGTCCATAGAGCAGTAGTTCATGTAGTCTCTCTGGTTCTTCTTCCTAGCTCCAGGACGGACACGCCCGTGGATAAGATGATGAGTTCGGGCACCCTGCGACCTGACTCCGCCCCTGGAGAGGATGCCCCGTCACCAGGCTCTGCACAGAGGAACGAGGTAAAACACCTGATGGAGGAGAGGAAGATGAGATGTAGTAACCAGGTCTGTCTTGCAAAATATACAGATTTCTAGAAAATACATTTGAAGTCGGAAGTTTACATACACTTAGATTGGAGTCATTAAAACTTGTTTTTCAACCCCTCCACAAATTTCTTGTAAACAAACTATAGTTTTGGCAAGTTGGTTAAGACATCTACTTTGTGCATGACACAAGTCATTTTTCCAACAATTGTTTACAGACAGATTATTTCACTTATAATTCACGGTATCACAATTCCAGTGGGTCAGAAGTTTACATACACTAAGTTGACTGTGCCTTTAAACAGCTTGGAAAATTCCAGAAAATGATGTCATGGCTTTAGAAGCTTCTGATTGGCTAATTGACATCCTGTGGATGTATTTCAAGGCCTACCTTCAAACTCAGTGCCTCTTTGCTTGACATCATGGGAAAATCAAAAGAAATCAGCCATGACCTCAGAAAAATAATTGTAGACCTCCACAAGTCTGGTTCATCCTTGGGAGCAATTTCCAAACGCATGAAGGTACCACGTTAATCTATACAAACAATAGTACGCAAGTATAAACACCATGGGACCACGCAGCTGTCATACCGCTCAGGAAGGAGACACGTTCCTTCTCCTAGAGATGAACGTACTTTGGTGCGAAAAGTGCAAATCGATCCCAGAACAACAGCAAAGGACCTTGTGAAGATGCTGGAGGAAACAGGTACAAAAGTATCTATATCCACAGTAAAATGAGTCCTATATCGACATAACCTGAAAGGCCGCTCAGCAAGGAAGAAGCCACTGCTCCAAAACCGCCATAAAAAAGCCAGACTACGGTTTGGAACTGCACATAAGGACAAAGATTGTACTTTTTAGAGAAATATCCTCTGGTCTGATGAAAGAAAAATAGAACTGTTTGGCCATAATGACCATCGTTATGTTTGGAGGAAAAAGGGGGAGGCTTGCAAGCCGAAGGACACCATCCCAACCGTGAAGCACGGGTGTGGCAGCATCATGTTGTGGGGGTGCTTTGCTGCAGGAAGGACTGGTGCACTTCACAAAATAGATGGCATCATGAGGGAGGAAAATTATGTAGATATATTGAAGCAACATCTCAAGACATCAATCAGGAAGTTAAAGCTTGGTTGCAAATGGGTCTTCCAAATGGACAATGACCCCAAGCATACTTCCAAAGTTGTGGCAAAATGGCTTAAGGACAGCAAAGTCAAGGTATTGGAGTGGCCATCACAAAGCCCTGACCTCAATCCTATAGAAAATGTGTGGGCAGAACTAAAAAAGTGTGTGCGAGCAAGGAGGCCTACAAACCTGACTCAGTTACCCCAGCTCTGTCAGGAGGAATGGGCCAAAATTCACCCAAATTATTGTGGGAAGCTTGTGGAAGGCTACCCAAAACATTTGACCCAAGTTAAACAATTTAAAGGCAATGCTACCAAATACTAATTGAGTGTATGTAAATCTGACCCACTGGGAATTGATGAAAGAAATAAAAGCTGAAATAAATAATTATGTTATTATGACATTTCACGCTCTTAAAATAAAGTGGTGATCCTAACTGACCTGAGACAGGGAATTTTTTCTAGGATTAAATGTCAGGAATTGTGAAAAACTGAGTTTAAATGTATTTGGCTAAAGTGTATGATAACTTCCGACTTCACCTGTAAGTGCATGAGATGGAAACAATTTTTACCTAGTTCCAACAAACTCTGGAGTTGTCTTCTCTGCTGATGTGTATGGATTATGGTTGTGGATTGTGGAGAGGATTACTTTCAAAAATGGTGGCCTTCTCCCTCAGTCTAAATATAGGCCGGACTTAGAGGTGTGTGTGTGTGTGTGAGACTCACTGAGTCATCGACCGTCTGGGGCTTACAGGGCCTGAATTACAGCCAAGAGACATGTCACCTGCCCTGCTCTTTCTCTCTCTCTCTATCTCTGTCTTGTCCTCTCACATGAGTTACAGTACAGCCCAAAGGACACTAGTCCCCTGACTCCACTCCAACTCTAGCCTTCGAAGAGATCAGACTGTGTGAATTAACAGCCCTGCTCTGCCATGTCACCTGGGAGACTGATCAACAGACCAGGAGCAGAATGGGAAATTAGACTGTGTGATTTCACCTTCAGATGAGAGACTGGTTTGTGGGTCCCTCTGCCACACTGTGTGTGTGTGTGTGTGTGTGTGTGTGTGTGTGTGTGTGTGTGTGTGTGTGTGTGTGTGTGTGTGTGTGTGTGTGTGTGTGTGTGTGTGTGTGGTTATTGGATTTCACACTGGCCGTGGTCCCTGTGTCAACGAGGGTGAGGGATGGCAATGCATCTCATGAACGGCTTATTTCTTCCAACCCTCTCTCTCTTTCCCTCGGCATCTCCCTCATCTTTGGCACGCTGGCCCCTGGTCAGTGTGTAAGTTAATGCCTGTCAGATGGGCACTGCAGAGGGGCACCGTGAGGGAAGTTGTCTGTCCTCAGGCCTATGACACACCGTCTTTTCCTCTCTCTCTCTGAAGTTACAGAGGGAAGGGGTGTGGGGTCAATGCTGGCTTTGAATGTGAATGGCAGTATGCAAGAAGTTGGCTGTACTTCAAACAATTATGAATTTGGTTTATTTTAGTATGGTGTGTGTGTGACTACTGAGAAGTTGGGAGGGTTTTACCAGGAGTGTGTGTCGGTGTATGTACAGTGCATTCCGCAAGTATTCAGACCCCTTGACTTTTTCCCCACATGTTATTACGTTACAGCCTTATTGTAAAATGGATTAAATAAAAATCAATCTCATCAATTTACACACAATACCACATAATGACAAAGTGAAAACCGGTTGTATGTGTGACGATATGTTCACTGTGTGTGTCTTACCACCTCAGCTGCATGACTCGACAGAGAAGTTTGAGGAGTTTTACCGCCAGCGTCTGAGAGTGCAGCAGCACCTGGAGCAGAAGCAGCAGCAGAGACAACTCTACCAGCAGATGCTTCTGGAGGGAGGGGTACAACACAGTGACCAGCCAGCCCCCGGGACAGACGCCACACAGCACAGCCTCACTGAGACGTTCCTCAACAGGTTAGCGATTGGAATGTGGACACACACACACCCTCACACACACAGCACAGGACTTCAGGTCGTCAACAGGTCAGATCGCCCATGACTGCACAGCACAAAGTCTGAAACCAACATAACAAACATGAGGTTGCCTTGATTGTCTGTGGTTTGATGAGTTGCCATTTCGTCCTAAACCTTGTAATGACTCTCCTGTTGGACTGCTCTATCTGTGGCAGACCACATTCTGTCAGATGTTAAATTATGTCATGTAGTTCCTTCATGTGACGAATGGAATAAGGGTTGTTGCTAAACATATTGTTTAATTTAAGCACGATTGCCTCAGACATTTGCAAAAAAAAATTTAAAAAAATTGGCCGATTTTAGAACACACAGACCCCTCCCTGTACAGCCCATGGCTTCGGCCTAACACGAGGCAACGGAAAGACACGTGTTAAATCCCCAGAATTCAGGACAGTCTGGGTTCAGCGTGACACAAAAATATGGGAACATTTTGAATCTAGTTAAAATAGGAAAGGACAAAGAAAGATCCCAAGAGAGCTGTGGAGACACTAAGGATGTCATTATGCCCTGACCTTATAAATAATGCGGGTGGGGGGGTGGGGGGGGAGAAGGGTTAGATAGGGAGAGATCAAAAGGGCTTTGTCCTACTGATGCACACCGCAGTCTAGAAGGGAGGGCATTAGTGATGGGTCGTTCGCGAACAATCCGATCCTTTTGGTGATCGCCTGGAACCGAATCACATCTGTGAATGCGCCGTTCATTAGGCTCCCCGATTTGCATACTGCTTCTTGAGCCCCAAACAGCGGTGATCTGTCGGTAAGTTCTAGAAACATGAAGGTGGTTATTCCTCACTGGGAAGAGGTGAGAGCCTCATTCTGTTCCACGCAAAATGGTGTTAAAAAAAAAAAAACTTCCCTTTTATTGCAAGAGATGTAATTTTGTCAGGTAAAATGTATTCGAACTCAGGTATACAATCTGACATAATGGTAGGCAACCTTTTTCTGCTTACATTAGAAATGTGCTATTTTTCAGGGTTTTGATTTAAAAAATAATAATTTACTACTGAACGAAGAGTCGTTTCGGAGCCAAATGAACAGCTAATTTAGATGAGCGGAGCCAAAAGATTTGGACTGCCAATCACTGGAGAGCATGGCCTGACCCTATGATGTCATCTCGACTATAGTGAAACCACAGGTCAATGAGAGAATCTAAAAAAACCTGGATGTGACTGTTGTATTGTTTTGTTGGACAAAACTGCTGACTAATGCTTAGAGATACAGATGACTTGACATACTGGTGTTTTTCTCAGTAACAGGTTCTGAAACGGGACGTTGGTTTGTGTGTGTTGGGGGGAGGTGCTGATGGTGGTGGTGTTGCAGGTTGGTGATGATTAATGATTGGGTGTATAGTGGAGCTGAGTCTGGTACCCCAGATGGAGCAGGGTGTGCCTAGGGGTTGAGGGGGGGGGGGGGGGGGGTGGAGGAAGCCACAAGGGACCCCTTATTGTCACCCCCCCCCCCCCCCGCCTGCTGCTCCTCTCTGTTCTTTATGAACGGTCTTTACTGTCCTGAGCACCAGCTGCTCCTGTGGTACCTGCTCCGTGTGTCTCTGGAGCAGAGCCAGACTCCGACTGTCATCATCCAACATATTTAAATGACTGACATTATTAAAAAGACAGAGGTGTCTCTGGCTCTGTCCTGTCTGTGTATTAACCTGTGTGTTCTGTCTACCCAGGTCTATTCAGAAGCTGGAGGAGTTGAATGTTGGGATGGAGAGTCTCGAGGAGGATGTCCAGTCTCTGGCCCAGCAGTGCAATGGTACGGGCCCCTCTCCCGAGAACAGCAATATCGGTGACCCCGTAGGCTTGACCCCTGACCCCGCCGTGACCCTGACCCCCAAGCAGGGCCAGCCCCATGGAGGAGGGGTGGTCAGCAGCACCCCACAACGCACCGCAGCGGGTCGGGGGGTACCCCCACCGAACGAATCCCCCGTGGTCTCCCAGAGGTGAGCAACGTGTGTGTGTGTGTGTGTGTGTGTGTGTGTGTGTGTGTGTGTGTGTGATACACACACGTCTGTATGGCAGGTTTGTATACATTTTGTTGATGTGTTTGTCTTTGTGTACATACACGGGGTAATGTACTAATGTGTTGTATCTGTGTGTGGTCTAGTCCTCAAGTAGCCGGACAGCCTTCCGCATTAGACGACTCACCAGGAGCCCTAACTCGGAGTAAGGAGGTAGGTTCCTATCCCCTTCTCTTTCGTACGTACACCCACAGTCTGTCTAACCTCCCACTGTAGGCTTAGTACAACTCTTTAGGAGTGAGAGGCATTGGGGCGGCAGGTATCCTAGTGGTTAGAGCTTTGGGCCAGTAACCGAAAGGTTGCTGGATCGAATCCCCGAGCTGACAATCTGTCGTTCTGCCCCTGAACAAGGCAGTTAATCCACTGTTCCCGGTAGGCCGTTATTGTAAAATAAGAATTTGTTCTTAACAGACTTCCCTTGTTAAGTAAATCAAAAAAAATCAAAAAAAATAGTATCAATTCAGTGTATCCACTGAGGTCATGCACAGTAATCCTAGATTATGCACTGTGATGAGTGGAGATTAAATCCATCAGATTATAGTTAGACCGGCAGCGATAAAGGGTATTCCATGTTGGCATGAGCTGTTGGCTCTATTTCAGAATAATAGCATAGAAGATCAACCCAGATTACACTGGTAATTATGTTAAACCCATTGCCCTTGTATATGTGCGGGCAGTTCTGTGTGTGTGTAAAAAACATTGTAAAAAAAATAGTTTTTATTATTTTATTTAACCTTTATTTAAGTCAGTTAAGAAGAAATTCTTATTTACAATGACGGCCTACACCGGTCAAACCCGGATGACTCTGGACCAATTGTGCCCCGCCATGTGGGACTCCCAATCACGGCCGGATGTGATACAGCCTGGACCTTCTTAATCTGGATACCCCAGATGCACCGCTCTGCTGACGGGCTAAAAAGCACTTGCCTGGGTCAAGTGGGATATCTTCATTCTCATCCCGAATGTTTGTTTGTGTGTGTTGCAGGGGGACAACGGGGACAAGCCCAAGGCCCTGTTTGTAGCTGTGAACACCCTGGAGGACACTCAGGCAGTGCGCGCTGTAGCCTTCCACCCCACGGGGGCGCTGTACGCTGTCGGTTCCAACTCTAAGACGCTACGCGTGTGTGCCTACCCAGATGCACCGCTGGACACCAGGTAACACGCACACACAGCCTAATAACTAATCATTCCTGAAATGGTGGATATCTACTGTTCAATTCCTTTGCGAGGTATTCCGCTGTAATGGAACTTAAGCTTTTATCTCTCTCCGCTCGCTCTCTCTCACTCACCCCCTTTCCTTCCCTCAGTGGGGTGTCGGGTATGACCAAGCAGCCGGAGGTTCGTTTTAAGAGGAATAAGCACCATAAAGGTTCTATCTACTGTGTGGCCTGGAGTCACTGTGGAAAGCTACTAGCCACCGGCTCCAATGACAAATATGTCAAAGTCCTGCCCTTCAGTGCCGAGACCTGCAACGCCACAGGTAAACTCAATACAGAGTTTCATATCCGTTAGAAATCCATTCGATTCAAAGGTTGGGAATCTATAACATTTAAATCTACTCTATACTCGCGTTGGGATCAATTCAGTTTATATCCTGAAATGTAATTCATCTCCTGAAATGACTGAATTAAATTGGAATTTACTCAATATACACCTGACAATGAAAGTTCCAGTTCTCTTGATTTCAGTTCGGTACACTCTCTCGCTCTCGCTCTCTCGCTCTCTCGCTCTCTCGCTCTCTCTCAGGTCCAGACCTTGAGTTCAGTATGCATGATGGGACCGTCAGAGACCTGGCATTCATGGAGGGACCAGAGAGTGGAGGGGCCATCCTGATCAGTGCCGGAGCCGGAGACTGTAACATCTACACTACTGACTGTCAGAGAGGACAGGGCCTACACGCTCTCAGTGGACACACAGGTACACACACAGACACACAAACACTCATTTTTGCGTTGCACTCATGTCCTACTTAGTTAATCATCGTTATTCCTAAATGGGAAAATAAAGGCTTCGGTGAGAGTGCAATGTGAGACTGATGGGTCCGTATGTTTATCCTCAGGTCACGTTCTGTCTCTGTATACGTGGGGAGGGTGGATGATAGCGTCAGGCTCTCAGGATAAGACTGTGAGGTTCTGGGACCTGAGAATACCCACTTGTGTTAGAGTGGTGGGCACTGCCTTCCATGGATCAGGTTGGTACTGCTACCCTACACACGAAAAAACAGACCCACACACATTTATGACACATACTTAGTAGTCTCTCTCCCTCTTCCCCCTCCGTCTAATATTATTTTTTTTATTTTCTCTCCCCCTCTCAGGCAGTCCCGTTGCCTCGGTAGCGGTTGACCCTAGCGGTCGTCTCCTAGCGACGGGACAGGAGGACAGCGGCTGTATGCTCTATGACATCAGAGGGGGGCGCGTTGTGCAGACGTACCGGCCCCACTCCAGCGACGTGCGCTCCGTTAGGTTCTCCCCCGGGGCACACTACCTGCTCACTGGTTCCTACGACACCAAGGTCATGATCAGCAACCTGCAAGGTAAGGAAGACATCTAGGGAAGATCTCAATTGCCTACTCTTCGCATCCTCACTCCTCGTTTCCTTCTGAGTGGCCGTTAGAGGAGAAGGTCACAGGGAAGGGACCGCCGGCTTTCTCACCCAATGGGTTTTGAGAAGGAGACAAAAAGAGGGCACGAGGAGTATGCAATTGAGTTCTTCCCCTTGTCACTGAATAGTCTGGGTGTGTTGTTCAACTGTGTAATTGTTAGTTGTGTAACTGCGCGTTAGTAGTTTTACCGAAGCACAAAGAAGCTAGTGAAGTATTTTATTTGTTTAAGCTGCTATCAATGACTTGGACTCAGAAGTCATTTGTGCCCTTTGTACTCACAATATATTGAAATGTGTGTTTGTCTCTGTAGGTGACTTGACGAAGCCGTTGCCCCTGACTCTGGTAGGGGAGCACGGTGACAAGGTGATCCAGTGCAGGTGGCACACACACGACCTGTCCTTCCTCTCCTCCTCCGCTGACCGCACCGTCACACTCTGGACACACAACACCTAACACACACACACGACCTGTCCTTCCTCTCCTCCTCCGCTGACCGCACCGTCACACTCTGGACACACAACACCTAACAGACACACACTCACGCAACACAACCCGTAAAACACACAAACCCTAACATGCACATAGCTCGCGAACACACACAAATATAGACACACAAACACAACCCCTAAGTCACATATAGTGGACATGCGTAACCCGTAATACACAACCTGGACACACATATGCACCCTTTTCCTTACACTCTTTTCCCTCTTGCAACAAACAGGACAGTTTGTCCCGCTGTACATTTGGTTGTGTGGCTGTCTGTGGGTATCTTTTGGCTGTATTTAGGTTTGATTTCGTATCCTGCTCAGCTCCCCTCAACATCACTGCTTCTGTGAACAACTCTCACTTTAGCAAATGCATCCCCTAGTTGTGTGTGTGAGTGAAATGGGGAGAGTGGAAAAAGTGCACCAACTGACCCTCCCCTTCGCTCGCTCTATCACTCCATTCCTCCACTCATCCCATGACTCTTCACATTTTCATCTACAAATGATACATCTACTCCATCATGTTTTGAATAAGGAGAGGGATGTTTTGCTATAGTGCATTGTCTCATATGGTGCCTTGAGTTATCCAGTCTCCCAATACAGAAACCCATGTGGGTCCCTCTCCATTTCAGGGTCAAAAAGATTTAAGTTTTCTGTGAGCTCTTTTCAAGAACAAATTGACATTCCTAATTAGTTTGCACAGTCAGTGTTTTTGTCGCAGCGTGTGTTACTACGCTGCTATTAGTTGAGAAGAAACCATGGCAACGATGTTGCGATCTAAACTGCTGACAATATATCAGGTGCTCCTTGCCGGAGTTGTAATCTGTTGCATTGGTCGATCAATTAGCTATCGCTTAGCTAATTGACAATTAGCTTAGCTGTTGTCAATACTACTACTGTGGGAGTTTCTGATGTCTAACGTTGCCGTGCAAGTCTGCCCGCCGCATTTCTGCTTCAGGCTTTGTAAATATCGGAGACAAAAATGTGTACATTTGCTTGTACGTTTTTAATGTTGAATCAGTGTTTGGTGCAAAATGCTGTCTTCAGACAGTTGTTATGGTGTTTTTTTGCTACGGCTTGCCTGCAAATAGGAAATGATAAAATAGTTGTTTTATATCGACATGGAAAGGGAATAACAGATCTACTTTTTGGCTTGGCCAGCTTCAGTGTACGGTTAAGCAACCCTCCCTGTGTAGTGTAGCTTTGCTTTCATCTGCAATGTTACTGGTTGCCACCTAGATGGCAGGCTCTGTCTATTTCGAAAGGGAGTAGTTTATAGCACAATATCTTATCAAATTATAAACCCGTATTGACGGTGTTTTGCGTTTCTTACTTTCAGTTTCCGTATTTTGCACTTTGTCACTAGACCCACCATTTAATACAGTTTTGTTTGATTTGTCAAAAAATCAGGCTTGAGTTTTAGGCTTTGTTCTTTGTGTACAGATTCTCATTTTAAATTAAAAGGCCAAACTAATAAATAGATGTATTTATTTATCTTTTATTTTAAAATTGTATTGTAATATAGGCATCCTTTTCTGTTGATATGAAATTAGATAGTGTTTCTGGTATGTAGCTTTTCTAAACCTTGTTTTAAGTGACTAAGAGAAATGAATAGAGCTTATTGAAGTGTGATCGCTGCTGTGGTATCTAAATAAAATCCTCTTTGACATTTCATACTGAACTTGTGTGATCTGTGATGTCCTTCGTAATAAAGTGAAATCATGATATCATAAACTCAGCAAAAAAAGAAACGTCCCTTTTTCAGGACCCTGTCTTTTAAAGATCATTTGTAAAAATCCAAATAACTTCACAGATCTTCATTGTAAAGGGTTTAAACACTGTTTCCCATGCTTGTTCAATGAACCATAAACAATTAATGAACATGCACCTGTGGAACGGTCGTTAAGACACTTAACAGCTTACAGACGGTAGGCAATTAAGGTCACAGTTATGAAAACGTAGGACACTAAAGGAGCCTTTCTACTGACTGAAAAACACCAAAAGAAAGATGCCCAGCGTCCCTGCTCATCTGCGAGAACGTGCCTTAGGCATTCTGCAAGGACGCATGAGGACTTCTGAGGACTGCAGATGTGGCCAGGGCAATAAATTGCAATGTCCGTACTGCGATACGCCTAAGACAGCGCTACAGGGAGACAGGATGGACAGTTGATCGTCCTCGCAGTGGCAGACCACGTGTAACAACACCTGCACAGGATTGGTACATCCGAACATCACACCTGTGGGACAGGTACAGGATGGTAACAACTGCCCGAGTTACACCAGGAACGCACAATCCCTCCATCAGTGCTCAGACTGTCCGCAATAGGCTGAGAGAGGCTAGACTGAGGGCTTGTAGGTCTGTTGTGAGGCAGGTCCTCACCAGACATCACCGGCAACAACGTCGCCTATGGGCACAAACCCATCGGTACTGGACCAGACAGGACTGGCAAAAAGTGCTTTTCACTGACGAGTCGCGGTTTTGTCTCAGCAGGGGTGATGGTCGGATTTGCGTTTATCGTCGAAGGAATGAGCGTTACACCGAGGCCTGTACTCTGGAGCTGGATCGAGGTGGAGGGTCCGTCATGGTCTGGGGCGGTGTCACAGCATCATCGGACTGAGCTTGTTGTCATGTCAGGCAATCTCAACACTGTGTGTTCCAGGGAAGACCTCCTCATCCCATTGTGCAAGTCTGGGACGTGTTGTATCGGAGGGGAGGGCTAGGGCCATTCCCCCCAGAAATGTCCGGAACTTGCAGGTGCCTTGGAAGTGTGGGGTAACATCTCACAGCAAGAACTGGCAAATCTGGTGCAGTCCACGAGGAGGAGATGCACTGCAGTACTTAGTATCTGGTGTGGCCACCAGCTGCATTGACTGTTACTTTTGATTTTGACCCCCCCCCTGTTTGTTCAGGGACACATTATTCAATTTCTGTTAGTCACATGTCTGTGGAACTTGTTCAGTTTGTCTCATTTGTTGAATCGTGTTATGTTCATACAAATATGTACACGTTAAGTTTGCTGAAAATAAACGCAGTTGACAGTGAGAGGACGTTTCTTTTTTTTGCTGAGTTTATAAATATGCAATGGCATATTGATGCAAATAAAGCCTTTAAGTCCGGGAAATCTCCAGGGCTGGATGGTATACCAGTCGAGGTATACCAAACCTTTTGTGATGTACTCAGAGGACCGTTATTAGCATGTTTTAACCACTCCTATGAAAATGGTAGATTATAAAATACTCAACAAGAAGGTCTGATTTCATTATTACTGAAACAGGACCCAAGGGGTAAATAAAGATCGACCTTTAAAAAAAAATGAGGCCCCTTTACACTTCAATGGTGTGATGCACAAATACTAGAAAATGCATAGCGCAAAGAATTGAAGAGGTATTGTCGGATATTATTCATCCTAATCGTTTTTTTTTTTACATGGAAGATACATTGGAGATAATATAAGACAAGTACTGGAACCAATAGAACACTATTGGAAATCAGGCCTGGTAGTCATAGCTGACTTTGAAAAGGCTTTTGATAAAGTATGATTAGAATTTATATATAAATCAAATCAAATGTATTTATATAGCCCTTCTTACATCAGCTGATATCTCAAAGTGCTGTACAGAAACCAAGCCTAAAACCCCAAACAGCAAGCAATGCAGGTGTAGAAGCACGGTGTCCAGAAAAAACTCCCTAGAAAGGCCAAAACCTAGGAAGAAACCTAGAGAGGAACCAGGCTATGAGGGGTGGCCAGTCCTCTTCTGGCTGTGCCGGGTGGAGATTATAACAGAACATGGCCAAGATGTTCAAATGTTCCTAAAAAGACCAGCATGGTCAAATAATAATAATCACAGTAGTTGTCGAGGGTGCAGCAAGTCAGCACCTCAGGAGTAAATGTCAGTTGGCTTTTCATAACCGATCATTAAGAGTATCTCTACCGCTCCTGCGGTCTCTAGAGAGTTGAAAACAGCAGATCTGGGACAGGTAGCACGTCCGGTGAACATAAATGCCTGGAATGTTTAAATTTTGGAGAATAGCTTATATAATGTGTTATGTGTAGTAACCCTTGGTGTAAAATAGTAAATAATGGCTACTTCTCAGAAAGTATTAAACTGTCAAGAGGAGTAAAACAAAGTTGTCCACTATCGGCATATCTATTTATGGCCTTCGAAATGTTAGCTATTAAAATCAGATCCAACAATAATATCAAGGGGCTAGAAATCTAGGACTTAAAAACAAAGGTGTCATTGTACACTGATGATTCATGTTTTCTTTTAAATCCACAATTTGGATCCATAGAGGATCTAGATACTTTTTCTATCCTCTCTTGATTAAAACCAAATTAAGTGTACTATATTACGTATTGGGTCACAAAAAAAATATAACTTTTACATTACCATGTAGTTTACCAATAAAATGGTCTGACAGTGATGTGGACATACTCGATATATACAGTTTAAGTAGGAAGTGTACATACACTTAGGTTGGAGTCATTAAGACTGCCTTTAAACAGGTTGGAAAATTCCAGAAAATGTCATGGCTTTAGAATAATGGACCACACAGCTGTCATACCGCTCAGGAAGGAGATGCGTTCTGTCTCCTAGAGATGAACGTACTTTGGTGCGAAAAGTGCAAATCAATCCCAGAACAACAGCAAAGGACCATGTGAAGATGCTGGAGGAAGCAGGTACAAAGTATCTATATCCACAGTAAAACGTGTACTATATTGACATAACCTGAAAGGCCGCTCAGCAAGGAAGAAGCCACTGCTCCAAAACCGCCATAAAAAAGCCAGACTATGGTTTGCAACTGCAAATGGGGACAAAGATCGTACTTTTTGGTGAAATGTCCTCTGGTCTAATGAAACAAAAATAGAACTGTTTGGCCATAATGACCATCATTATGTTTGGAGGAAAAAAGGGAACGCTTGCAAGCCGGAGTACACCATCCCAACCGTGAAGCACGGTGGCAGCATCATGTTGTGGGGGTGCTTTGCTGCAGGAGGGACTGATGCACTTCACAAAATAGGCCAGCATCCCATAGTCGCCTCTTCACTGTTGATGTTGAGACTGGTGTTAAGTAATAAAAAAAATCTGAAACATGGGTCAAATTTATTGCCACCATTTTCAATACTCCAGCACTCTCCCCTTGCGAGGATAACAACAGGGGACTTTTTATAAAATGCTTTGAGTTGGAGAACACAGTGGGAGGTTGCTTGGGCCATTCCTCCATACAGATTCTTACCAGATCCTTGATATCCTTCGTTTTGTCTTATGAACTGCTCTCTACATTTCAAACAGTTATTCAATGGGGTTCATGTCAAGACTGCGATGGCAATTTGCAAAATGTTGATTTTGTGTTAAATTAACAATTTCTTTGTGGATTTTGATTAGCGCTTGGAGTTATTGTCTTGCTGGAAGATCCACTTGCGGTCCTGGGGCCTCATTTATAAAAATGTTCTTAGATTTATACTTGAACTTAGTCGTAAGATCATTTCCGACAGTGTTCTTACATTCGATTCATAAAAGATACCGAGCATAAATAAAATCTTGCTTACGCAGGTTCTAAGAAGCCCATTTGTAATTTACGCACTTGTGATCTATAAATCTCAAATGAACTTCAACTTGACGGCACCTGAACGTGCCTTACAATCAGCGATTTCCCCTTATAGAATGCCAGCACAGATGAGGGTTTAGTCAGGAATAGGCATGAATAATCATGTGCAAAAGTCATTCCGGTCTCAAACTCTCTCCCTTCTAAAAGCACGGTTTTCAATGTCTTCCAATAACAGCCATGGTTACTTTTTTATAATTTGACACTATTTATAGAACATAGCATCCTGTTTTTAATTCAAAACACCTTGCATCTGGCAATTCATTCCTCACACCTTTAATTGATAACAAATGCAACGTTTACCACAGACTTGGATGCATATGCATCCCAAACTGAAACAGCCCTACATAACAAACAGGAAAATCACTCCGCGTAAAGATAAGATCATTTCCACGTCAAAGTAAGGTTTTATAAATAACTCCTAATGTGGTTTTCTGCGTAAGTCATACATCAGATCAAAATTGATCGCAAGTCCGTTTTATAAACAAGGCCCCTAGTACTTAGTAAAGTTCATGATGCCGTTCACGCCTTTTGCTTCCAGCGTGGCCAGGAAGCTGTATGTTCATGTCATCTGACCATAGCGAAGCCTGGAGTTTGTTAAACAGCATCTCATATGGACTAATACGTTTTATTGTATCTCACTTAGACCCATCACTCCATGAGGAGCATAGCCCATCACCAACACCTCACTAGCGAACTCAACTTTGGGCAGTCATTAATTCCAGGAGTAGCCGATCCTTCTGTGCTTTGGAGTGCCATCTCCATGTATGTGTCAAGCTGCACTGAATATAAAGAAAGCACTCTGGCTTCTTGCTGTTTTGCAGATGACAAGTGAGGAAAAAAACCACACACAATACTCTTTGATAACACATTTTAAAATAAAACAAGACATGATTTCTATACTAAATAAACAAGTGTTCATTCTTCTAATCTCATATATATATATATTTTTAAGTACAAAAGAGCATCAGGGACAAAACACACCCATGGGTGAGTTCATTATTTTATCAAAGATGGTTAAGGCTGAAAGAATTAAAAAAACATTTTTTTAAATTCCTTACCTAAAGTACAGGTATCCCCACCCTCCATAACCACAACTCCTAACATACATATAGACAATTCAAAAACATGGAAAGATAGAGCTGTACCTGTCTTTTGAGTCTAGTCTACATCAGAAAAATATGGTGCAAAAATCAAACCAACCACTTCAAGCCACAATGGGAAGTAAAACGGCAGTACGTAAGCGCTTAATAAAACAAAATCATTACACACACAAAAAAAAGGTACAATAAATACATGTCATGACTGCAGTTTTGTATCTGAAGATACATTTTCAGGTTGTAGTGAGTACATAATCATACAAAATAATTCCCTGGACCTACTCGTTTGATATGTTAGCTCATGTTCGTCTGTAGTTTTACAGGTCCAGTACATTTCCAGATAGAGTACAAGGTCAAATTGAGAACAGTTGATTTCATAGTCTATAACCCTCAGTGGGTTACTTTAGTTTTTGAATGTTGCATTGTTCCCTATAGGCTACTACATTAATGCTGGCAGTGCTTTCAACTGGGAAATGAGGCTGATTCCTAACAACAACCATAATTGGTCTATGTTATAGAGAGAAAGACCAGAACTTTTCAATGGTGTTATGTAAAATAGCCCCATCCACTGTTGAGTACAGTATCAACGTCCTCATCTCCACAAGTGGACGAAACTTCCACACCCTTCTTCCACAATGTTTTCCTCCAGAAGCCCCGTCTCCGGGATTTTCACCCGTCGGGGTACTCGCCCTGGGCGAGGCTCAGTTGGAGCAGGGCCGTGCTGCGGAGCCTGCTGCGGAGGGCAGGGTGACCCGCTGCTCGTCCATGCGTTTGGCCTGGGACCTCGTGATGAGGCTGAAGAAGTCCTCGTCTGGGACGGTGGGGCCACGGGCCGGGGGAGGGGCGCAACGCTGGTCATCCAGGCGAGAACCCTGAGGGGAAGGATAGAATAGGAGGTAAAAAGTGGCTGAAAAGGAAGAGTTTTACCCCCTTTCAACATAAAGCACTGAGCACTAGCACAACATTTTTGCTACATTGTGCTCTACTGAACACCACCCTAGTGAAAAGTTGAGTCTATTTAAACCTCACACCTGGCATTTGACAAGCATGTCGAAGAAGTCGTCGTCAGGCTCCGTGTTGCCTGCGTTAGCCATCAGGTGGCTGAGGACAGCCTGGCTGCTGTGCCTGTTGAGCCGAAGGCCGGGCAAACTACCCCCAGCACCAACACCTTCCTCTAACCGGCGACCCTGGGCACCAGACCCAGAGCCCAGGCCTGCTACTGCTGCCTTCTCGTACACTGCTGGAGGAGAGGGAGAGAGGTCAGAGCGAGAGATCAAGGCGATCACAGAGAAATGATGTGTGTGTACTCACATTTCCTCATGGCTCTGGGTGGAGAGTCAGAGGAGCTGGTGCTGACTGACAGACGGCTCTTCTCTTGTATGGAACAGCGCTGGTCGTCCATCCGGTTACTCTGGAAACGACTCAGCAGGTCAAAGAAGCCCTCGTCCCCGAGCATGTCTGGACTGACCCTCTGAGTGAGTGAGAGACATATTTGAAATCAGTGGAGGCTCCTCAGAGGAGGAAGGGGAGAACCATCCTACTCTATTTACATTTTTATGAAATTCACAGAGAAACCTTTAAAATATATTCACGCCACCAAAAAATAATAAATAACTAATAAATAAAATCGATTAAACACTGAATATATTGAAGGTCTACAGTAGCCTCAACAGCACCCTCTTGGGTAATACCATTGTGTAGCCGGAGAACAGCTATTTTGCGTCCTCTAGCTACATAGACTTCAATACAAAACCTAGGAGGCTCATGGTTCTCACCCCCTTCCATAGACTTACAGTCATTATGACGACTTACGGAGGACGTCCTCCAACCTATCAGAGCTCTTGCAGCATGAAGTGACATGTTATCCATTCAATCAAAGGGTCAGAGAATGAATCTAGTACTGAAAGGATAAGCTACAGCTAAAATTGAGAAGCAGCAGAGAAGCAATCTACAGTTGAAGTCGGAAGTTTACATACATCTTCCCCAAATACATTTAAACTCAGTTTCACAATTCCTGACATTTAATCCTAGTAAAAATTGCCTGTCTTAGGCCAGTTAGGATCACCACTTTATTTTAAGAATGTGAAATGTCAGAATAATAGTAGGGAGAATATTTCAGCTTTTATTTCTTTCATCAAATTCCCAGTGGGTCAGCAGTTTACATACACTCAATTCGTATTTGGTAGCATAGCCTTTAAATTGTTTAACTTGGGTCAAGCGTTTTGGGTAGCCTTCTACAAGCCTTCCACAATAAGTTGGGTAAATTTTGGCCCATTCTTCCTGACAGAGCTGGTGTAACGGAGTCCTGTTTGTAGGCCTCCTTGCTCGCACACGCCTTTTCAGTTCTGCCCACACATTTTCTATAGGATTAAGGTCAGGGCTTTGTGATGGCCACTCCAATACCTTGACTTTGTTCTCCTTAAGCCATTTTCCCACAACTTTGGAAGTATGCTTGGGGTCATTGTCCATTTGGAAGACCCATTTGCGACCGAGACAGAACGCATCTCCTTCCTGAGCGGTATGACGGCTGCGTGGTCCCATGGTGTTTATACTTGCGTACTTTTGTTTATACAGATGAACGTGGTACTTTCAGGCATTTGGAAATTGCGCCCAAGGATGAACCAGACTTGTGGAGGTCTACAATTTTTTTTCTGAGGTCTTGGCTGATTTCTTTTGATTCTCCCATGATGTCAAGCAAGAATTTGAAGGTAGGCCTTGAAATACATCCACAGGTACACCTCCAATTGACTCAAATTATGTCAATTATCAGAAGCTTCTAAAACCATGGCATCACTTTATGGAATTTTCCAAGCCGTTTAAAGCACTGTCAAACGCTCCCTGAAACACTTCAGCGAGCAGGCCTTTCTAATTGACCTGGCCGGCGTATCCTGGAAGGATATTGATCTCATCCTGTCAATAGAGGATGCCTCGTTATTCTTTTTTAAATGCCTTCCTCACCATCTTAAATAAGCATGCCCCATTCAAGAAATTTAGAACCAGGAACAGATATGGCCCTTGGTTCTCTCCAGACCTCACTGCCCTTAACCAACACAAAAGCATCCTATGGCATTCTGCATTAGCATCGAACAGCCCCCGTGATATGCAACTTTTCAGGGAAGCTAGAAACCAATATACACAGGCAGTTAGAAAAGCCAAGGCTAGCTTTTTCAAGCAGAAATTTGCTTCCGGCAACACAAACTCAAAAGTTCTGGGACACTGTAAAGTCCATGGAGAATAAGAACACCTCCTCCCAGCTGCCCACTGCACTGAAGATAGGAAACACTGTCACCACCGACAAATCTACTATAATTGAGAATTTCAATAAGCATTTTTCTACAGCGGGCCATGCTTTCCACCTGGCTCTCCCTACCCCGGTCAACAGCACTGCAACCCCAACTCGCCCAAGCCTTCCCCATTTCTCCTTCTCACAAATCCAGTCAGCTGATGTTCTGAAAGAGCTGCAAAATCTGGACCCCTACAAAACAGCAGGGCTAGATAATTTTAGAAAGAAAGAGTCCAGATTATCTGCTGAAATTGTTGCCACCCCTATTACTAGCCTGTTCAACCTCTTTCGTGTCATCTGAGATTCCCAAAGATTGGAAAGCAGCTGCGGTCATCCCCCTCTTCAAAGGGGGGGGGGGGCACTCTTGACCCAAACTGCTACAGACCTATATCTATCCTACCCTGCCTTTCTAAGGTCTTCGAAAGCCAAGTCAACAAACAGATTACCGACCATTTCGAATCCCACCATACCTTCTCCGCTATGCAATCTGGTTTCAGAGTTGGTCATGGGTGCACCTCTGCCACGCTCAAGGTCATAAATGATATCTTAACGGACATCGATAGGAAACAATACTGTGCAGCCGTATTCATTGACCTGTCCAAGGCTTTCGACTCTGTCAATCACCACATCGGCAGACTCGACAGCCTTGGTTTCTCAAATGATTGCCTCGCCTGGTTCACCAACTACTTCTCTGACAGAGTTTAGTGTGTCAAATCGGAGGGTCTGTTGTCCGGACCTCTGGCAGTCTCTATGGGGGTGCCACAGGGTTCAATTCTTGGACCGACTCTTCTCTGGATACATCAATGATGTCGCTCTTGCTGCTGGTGAGTCTCTAATCCACCTCTACGCAGACAACACCATTCTGTATACTTCTGGCCCTTCTTTGGACACTTAACAACCCTCCAGGCGAGCTTCAATGCCATTCAACTCTCCTTCCGTGGCCTCCAATTGCTCTTAAAATACAAGTAAAACTGAATGCATGCTCTTCAACCGATCGCTGCCTGCACCTGCCCGCATCACTACTCTGGACGGTTCTGACTTAAAATATGTGGACAACTACAAATACCTAGGTGTCTGATTAGACAGTAAACTCTCCTTCCAGACTCACATAAAACATCTCCAATCCAAAGTTAAATCTAGAATTGGCTTCCTATTCCGCAACAAAGCATCCTTCACTCATGCTGCCAAAAATACCCTTGTAAAACTGACCATCCTACCAATCCTCGACTTTGGCGATGTCATTTACAAAATAGCCTCCAATACCCTACTCAATAAATTGGATGCAGTCTATCACAGTGCCATCCATTTTGTCACCAAAGCCCCATACACTACCCACCACTGCGACATGTGCGCTCTTGTTGGCTGGCCCTCGCTTCATACTCGTCGCCAAACACACTGGCTCCAGGTCATCTACAAGACCCTGCTAGGTAAAGTCCCCCCTTATCTCAGCTCGCTGGTCACCATAGCAGCACCCAACTGTAGCACGCGCTCCAGCAGGTATATCTCTGGTCACCCCCAAAACCAATTCTTCCTTTGGCCGCCTCTCCTTCCAGTTCTCTGCTGCCAATGACTGGAACGAACTACAAAAATCTCTGAAACTGGAAACACTTATCTCCCTCACTAGCTTTAAGCACCAGCTGACAGAGCAGCTCACAGATTACTGCACATAGCCCATCTATAATTTAGCCCAAACTACTACCCCTTTCCCTACTGTATTTATTTATTTATTTAGCTCCTTTGCACCCCATTATTTCTATTTCTACTTTGCATATTCTTCCACTGCAAATCAACCATTCCAGTGTTTTACTTGCTATATTGTATTTACTTCACCACCATGGCCTTTTTTTGCCTTCACCTCCCTTGCTCACATTGTATATAGACTTATTTTTCTACTGTATTATTGACAGTATGTTTGTTTTACTCCATGTGTAACTCTGTGTTGTTGTATGTGTCGAACTGCTTTGCTTTATCTTGGCCAGGTTGCAATTGTAAATGAGAACTTGTTCTCAACTTGCCTACCTTGTTAAAGGTGAAATAAAAAAATAAAGTCAATTTAGTGTATGTAAACTTCTGACCCACTGGAATTGTGATACAGTGAATTATAAGTGAAATAATCTGGCGAAACAATTTTTGGAAAAATTACTTGTCATGCACATAGTAAATGTCCTAAACGACTTGCTAAAACTATTGTTTGTTAAGAAATTTGTGGAGTGGTTGAAAAACGAGTTAATGACTCCAACCTAAGTGTATGGAAACTTCCGACTTCAACTGTATATTTCATTGTATTATTTTTTTCTTAGTTTGCCTTTCACTTACTTAGCTAATGAGGCTAAGTTAGCCTACTCAATAACCTGACTTAAACAGAGAGAAATTATATTTATGTTGGATAGCCTTAGCCAGCTAGCTAACACAGCAACTCTTCCAAGTCAATGTAAGCTTTCGATTTATACATTTATTGCCACCAGGGTCCCCCAGTGTAACTACTAAACTGTACACATGGATTGGATTGTGGGTTCACGAATGTGTTAGTTCTAGTTTGTTGAACCATAACAGTAATAATGGTGACAACGATGTAGGCTGTGTAGCTGTTAGCGGTTATGGTATGAAGATTTGGCTGGGAGAGGTTATTGCGCCTGGTCACAGACCAGTGGAGGCTGCTGAGGGGAGGACAGCTCGTGATAAAGTCTGGAGCGGAGTAAACTGGAATGGTCTCAAACACATGGAAACCATGTGTCTGATGTATTTGATACCATTTCACTTATTCCGCTCCAGCCTTAATCACGAGCCCATCCTCCCCAATTAAGGTAATGCCAACCTCCTGTGTCACAGACATATTTTGTGTTTTACACTGAAGTCCACAAGCGAAGGGAAAAGGTGAGAGGAGGAGAGCGTGTAGATGCGAGAAGGAATTATACAATGAGCAAAGTGTTGATGCTGTATGAGGCTGCTATGGAAATTAACTGTGTGCGCGCGGGTGATCAGGGGTGTATTCATTCCGCCGAGTCTGTCGCAAAATGTTTCCTCAACAGAAGAATACGGAACTAAATGAGAGACCTACCTCAATTTGTCCAATAGAAACTCTTGTTTTGACTGTTACGGATACAGGTATCCTGTGTGTGTGTGTATCCTGTGTGTGTATTTCTTTTCTCTCCTTTTTCCCCTCACAGATGACAATCCTCATTCCCCAATCAGTCGCTAATTAGAAGACACCTGCTCCTTTTCCCTTACCCAATCACATTCCCTTAGTTTAAAAACCCTGTCAGTTGTTTTCTCTAGAGCTCAATCTCTCTGTCAACGCCATCTGTTTGTAGATCTGGTTTGGTTTTTGCAACTACATGTCACTTTGTCCCCACCTGTGAGTATTGGTTTTGTTATGGTGTTTGTTTGACGGTGGGAAAAGGGGGTACCTAGATAGGTCGCCCATGGGCATACATTACCCGTAGGAATACTTTGTATAAACACACTAATTAGAACTAGGCGGACCACCCACTGTATTTTTGGTTAGTTAGCTGTTGTTAAAGTAGGCTAGTCTAGCTTAGGGGTGTTTTTGGAGGAGATTTGTTTCTTTCCTTGGGTCCAGCTCAGCCCCTTTTCCTGCCCCCCCATTACCGTGTGTTTTCAAATAAACCCGGAGTGTTTGACGGTAATTTTTGTGTCTGTGGTTATTTCGTTCTCACTCTTACTTTTTCACTATTATAATTTGCATGAGTTGTTACACGGGTCTCGTTACCATCCCCCCTAGACTGTCGGGCCAAAGGAATTCGTAACAGGACTAATGATTACACCCCAGATCAGCTAGATGCAGGCAAGAGTGTGCAAGGCGGTACTGAATGTGCCAAAGTCTGTCACCTTGATTACTCCAATTTGTCTCTCGACCTACGTTCTAAACTTTCAATTGTAGGCTAGGTTGTAGCAACCTCATGATGGGTATAGGGAAAATTCGAGCATCATGTAGTAGACTAAACCCATTGATGTTACATTGAGCTGGGTGAAAGGAATATGAATGACAGTCGTCCAATATGCTGTAATAGAAATATGGCTCATAAAAATAAAAAACATTTGTCCTCCCTGATCTTAAAACTGCAACCACCACCTATGTCGATACTTTATTCCAATCCACAACGAGATAAGTACAAGAGTTCACGTCAATCGCATGCTCTCCCTCATGGGCAGGCATGCATACAGACACACAAACCCATAGAAAAGCACACGCTAGGTGGATACCTGAAACGCAGGTTTCCCCTCTTACCTTCTGTGGTCCCTGTGCGGGGATCTGGGGGGTGTTACTGGTGTCCTGCAGGACTTTACTGGAGCCCCCAGCCCTGGTCTTCTTCCCCCGCAGACGGCTGATGAAGAACAGCTTGGAGGAGCTCTTCGCCAGGGTGGGTTTAGACTGCTTGGTCAGGATGTCACTGGTCCACTTCTGAGCCGGGGAGACAAGAGGGAGAGGACACGCACGTCAAAAACCAGACTTTATACAAATCGCATCTAACTCCGGTGTCAAAATACACATCACAAACAGTTAAAAGAGAGTTATGAAGACAAAATACATTTTAAAAATGTGTAATTAAAATGTGTAATTAATTTCACTCACTTCAGGTTAATAGTGCACTTCGAATTGCCACTAGGCCTAGGGAAGAGAAAGTCTCAGATTGCACATTTGAACCCAGTAACTTACATTGATCTTGTCGGGGGTGAGTTTCATTAGCTCCAGGTTTTCCATGCTGTTTCTCCGTCCCATCCGGGGCCCGGCCCCATGTAGGTTGTGGTCCATGTCCTTGATGGGGTTCTCAGACAGGGTGGAGTTGTTGGTGCTGTAGCTCAGCCCCAGCACCATCTGCAGGTCTGACACGTTCATACGGGCCGTCAGCTCCCCGCTCCGGTCGCCAGTCTGTAACACACACACACACACACACGTGGGATTGACCATGCTGCATTTTCAGATCAACTCCCCTTTCTTTGATCAGGCTCTTGAAGGCTGTGTCTGTATATCTATAGGCGATAAGGGAGGTGGGTACCTCTTTGGAGATCTCCAGGTGTTTCTCAGCAAAGTGCATGGCCTGGTCATGGTTCCCCAGGGCGGTGTGAGCGTTCCCTAAACTCCAGCACGCCCGGCCCTCACCAATCCGATCGTTGAGGTCCTGTGCTATGATCAGGTGTTTGAGGTGGTAGTCTATGGCCCTCTCGTAGTCCTGGAGGAGTGTGTAGGTGTTGCCCAGACTATAACAGGCCTGAGCCTCTACAGCCCGGTCCTTCAGCTGTCTGGCCAGCTGCAGAGTCCTCCTGACAACCACAACACAACCACATTAGATCACTGGCTCTCATTCATAGTGACACACAAAGGCTACTCTGGTCCTGAAATTAAGTTTAGTATATCAATTCACACACACACTTAGCGGTTTGCTAGCCCTCTTGACATAGTCCTTTGAGGCATAGCAGCTGACATTTCTCTCCTAAAAAACCCTACGGCCTCTTAACTGTGTTAAACCCTCCAGGGTCCAGACAGAAAAAAGAGTTGTTTTAACAGCTGGACTCCAGACGGAGGGAGTGAACTTCATTAAGAGAAGATGAATGGCTGAGCTGGGGGGGTGGTTTGGCTCACTTGTAATGCTCGGCTGCCACTTCAAATTCACCCAGAAATATATACGCATTCCCCAGGTTGCAGTAGGCCCTTCTCTCTGCTGAGCGGTCGCCAAACTCCTTGGCAATCTGGAGGCGCTGAGAAAGGAAAACAAATGGATGAACACACACGGACACCGGACCAGAAATGCACCCACCCACTTCAACATCTTGGTATCGGAACAGCCAGCCAGTGACTCTAGTCTGCCATTATGTGGTGTTTACCTATAGTCTTTCTGTGGACTGTACTGAGCCGTACAGGACATTATAATTAACTACAGAGAACCATTGAAAAAGGAAAACTGAAAAAAGACTTAACTGGATTTAAATCAAACTTGGCTTTTGAAATGTTTATGCAGTTGCTTTGTGTACAAGCTATTATTAATCATCCAGTGAAGTGAGTTTAACTGGTATTTCTACTATAGTACGCAAAACCACTATTCCATTTGGTCATAGGATAAAAATTGTGTGTTTCACATGCTACAGCAGTGCAGTTTTTTATTGAACCGAGCACTAAATGTCACACTATAAACTTTGATAAGATTTTCATTACCTGTTCATGTGATGCCACAGCATTCTGGAAGTTTCCTAACAGGTAGTGTGTGTTGCCAAGGTTACCATATGTTCGGCCCTGGGCGGCCGGGTCTGCAAGCTCCTTCACTATGGATAAGTTTGCTCTGAATATAGACAAACCATAGAATGAATGATGGACCACAAAGTCAAGATTTTAGCGTGGCCATCACAAAGCCCTGACATCAATCTTATAGAAAATTTGTGGGCAGAACTGAAAAAGCATGTGCGAGCAAGGAGGCCTACAAACCTGACTCAGTTACACCAGCTCTGTCAGGCAGAATGGGCTGAAATTCACCCAACTTAGTGGGAAGCAATAACCGAAACGTTTGACCCAAGTCAAACAATTTAAAGGCAATGCTACCAAATACTGATTGAGTGTATGTAAACTTCTGACCCACTGAGAATGTGATGAAAGAAATAAACTATATAAATAAAACCAGTCAAAAGTTTGGACACAGCTACTCATTCAACGGTTTCTTAATTTTTACTATTTTCTACATTGTAGAGTAATAGTGAAGACATCAAATCTATGAAATAACATATGAAATCATGTAGTGACCCAAAAAGTAAATATTTGAGATTCTTCAAAGCAGCCACCCTTTGCACACTCTTGGAATTCTCTCAACGAGCTTCATGAGGTAGTCACCTGGAATGCATTTCAATTAACAGGTGTGCCTTGTTAATTTTTTGAATTTCTTTCCTTCTTCATGCGTTTGAGTTAATCAGTTGTGTTGTGACAAGTTAGGGGTGATATACAGAAGATAGCCCTATCTGGTAAAAGACCAAGTCCATATTATGGCAAAATAATAGCTCAAATAAGCAAAGAGAAACGACAATCCATCATTACTTTAAGACATGAAGGTCAGTCAATCCGGAGCATTTCAAGAACTTTGAACGTTTCTTCAAGTGCAGTCGCAAAAACCATCAAGCGCTATGATGAAACTGGCTCTCATGAGGACCACCACAGGAAAGGAAGACCCAGTTACCTCTGCTGCAGAGGACACGTTCATTAGAGTTACCAACCTCAGAAAACGGCAATTAAAAGCACCTCAGAAAGCAGCCCAAATACATGCTTCAGAGTGTTCAAGTAAAAGACACATCTCAACATCAACTGTTCAGAGGAGACTGCGTGAATCAGGCATTCATGGTCGAATTGCTGCAAAGAAACCAGAGGACACCAATAAGAAGAGACTTGCTTGGGTCAAGAAACAAAAGCAATTGACATTATACCGGTGGAAATCTGTAATTTGGTCTGATGAGTCCAAACACAGCATTCTGCAGCAATACGCCATCCCATCTGGTTTGCGCTTAGTGGGACTATCCTTTATTTTTCAAAAGAACAATGACCCAAAACACCCCTCCAGGCTGTGTAAAGGATATTTGACCAAGGAGAGTGATGAGTGCTGCATCCGATGACCTGGCCTACATAATCACCTGACCTCAACCCAATTGAGATGGTTTGGGATGAGTTGGACCACAAAGTGAAGGAAAAGCGACAAGTGTTCAGCATATGTGGAAACTGTTGGAAAAGCATTCCTCATGAAGCTGTCATCAAGGCAAAGGCAGGCTACTTTAAAGAATATAAAATCTACTTATTTGTTTAACACTTTTTGGTTACCACATGATTCCATATGTGTATTTCATAATTTTGACATCTTCACTATTTTTCTACAATATAGAAAATAATAAATATGAAGAAAAACCTTTGAATGAGTAGGTGTCCAAACTTTTGACTGATACTGTATATGGTATTACAGTATGTACATTAACTCTATGGTATCTGATTTACAAGGTGCAAAACGTACCGAACACACATGAATGCAATGCTTGCACACAAACACACTAACTTACTCGTAATATTCCGCTGCTTTCCTAAGTGCAGCAGTGACCTCCTCGGGGAACTCTCCTGGCTCCGCCCCGCTCCAGCAGATGCTCTTTCCTTTTGCATGATACACGTTCCCAAAGTTATACAGCGCCCTCGCCTGTCCCACCTAACAGAGACAAAAAAGCAGGGCCAATGTCAACTCCACAACAGGGGGAAAAAGCATTTAAACACCAGAATAAACTGCAAATTAGTTTCAGGAGGCCTAATAACCATCATTCATGAATCAATCTCACCTTGTCGTTCATGTCCATGGCGATATCTAAGTGCCTCTGACAGCAGACCACAGCCTCATCAAATCTACCCAACACCTTCAATGTGTTGCCTAGGTTACCACTGGATTTAGCCTCTCCCATCTGGTCCCCGACAGTCCTGAGAATGGGACCATAAAACATAATAAAATGGGATTGAATGCTCACCTAATTTAAACGACAAAATGCTTAAGACCAGACAAAATGTTTTCTCCAGGTACACGAGTAGCCAGCCAGGCCTCCCCGGGTCGAGAGGGTAATTTGCATAACAAGCTCCATTTTGGTGCCCTCTGAAATATTCTAGTGCCTTGATTCCATCCGAAACACTGAGCACAATTGTTATTGTTGAATACTTTAGAGTTTAACTCCCAGATTGGTAAATTAGTTTTGTGGTATTGCGTAGAAAGACATGACTTTAAAATATACATTACTGAAAATGTAGTGAATTCAGTGTATTGTTAGCGCTTTTGAACATGATCTAGGCCTATCTGATCAGGACTATTTTCTAAGAGTAGAACATTAAATCTGCCTTCAAGAATAAAGTCTAATTTACAGTTTGACTGCAAAATATGAATTGGCACAATGTTTGTTCTTCAAATTATGTATTTTATTAAAACAGAAAAATGCACACATGATCTTGAACAATAAATTAAAATGGGTTATATCAGTCTTAACAATGATATAGTTCTGATTTAACAGAAATGTATTTAAATGAAGCATTATCATATCTGGACCAGAATGAGTCTCTCTCACCAACACATATTGTTTCTTGCACCCCTTCTGAAAAAACCTACACTCGATCCCTCCGATGTCAACAACTACAGACCAGTATCCCTTCTTTCTTTTCTCTCCAAAACTCTTGAACGTGCCATCCTTGGCCAGCTCTCCTGCTATCTCTCTCAGAATGACCTTCTTGATCCAAATCAGTCAGGTTTCAAGACTAGTCATTCAACTGAGACTGCTCTTCTCTGTGTCACGGAGGCGCTCCGCACTGCTAAAGCTAACTCTCTCTCCTCTGCTCTCATCCTTCTAGACCTATCGGCTGCCTTTGATACTGTGAACCATCAGATCCTCCTCTCCACCCTCTCCGAGCTGGGCATCTCCGGCGCGGCCCACGCTTGGATTGCGTCCTACCTGACAGGTCGCTCCTACCAGGTGGCGTGGCGAGAATCTGTCTCCGCACCACATGCTCTCACCACTGGTGTCCCCCAGGGCTCTGTTCTAGGCCCTCTCCTATTCTCGCTATACACCAAGTCACTTGGCTCTGTCATATCCTCACATGGTCTCTCCTATCATTGCTATGCAGACGACACACAATTAATCTTCTCCTTTCCCCCCTCTGATAACCAGGTGGTGAATCGCATCTCTGCATGTCTGGCAGACATATCAGTGTGGATGACGGATCACCACCTCAAGCTGAACCTCGGCAAGACGGAGCTGCTCTTCCTCCCGGGGAAGGACTGCCCGTTCCATGATCTCGCCATCACGGTTGACAACTCCATTGTGTCCTCCTCCCAGAGTGCTAAGAACCTTGGCGTGATCCTGGACAACACCTGTCGTTCTCAACTAACATCAAGGCGGTGACCCGTTCCTGTAGGTTCATGCTCTACAACATTCGCAGAGTACGACCCTGCCTCACGCAGGAAGCGGCGCAGGTCCTAATCCAGGCACTTGTCATCTCCCGTCTGGATTACTGCAACTCGCTGTTGGCTGGGCTCCCTGCCTGTGCCATTAAACCCCTACAACTCATCCAGAACGCCGCAGCCCGTCTGGTGTTCAACTTTCCCAAGTTCTCTCACGTCACCCCGCTCCTCCGCTCTCTCCACTGGCTTCCAGTTGAAGCTCGCATCCGCTACAAGACCATGGTGCTTGCCTACGGAGCTGTGAGGGGAACGGCACCTCCGTACCTTCAGGCTCTGATCAGGCCCTACACCCAAACAAGGGCACTGCGTTCATCCACCTCTGGCCTGCTCGCCTCCCTACCTCTGAGGAAGTACAGTTCCCGCTCAGCCCAGTCAAAACTGTTCGCTGCTCTGGCACCCCAATGGTGGAACAATCTCCCTCACGACGCCAGGTCAGCGGAGTCAATCACCACCTTCCGGAGACACCTGAAACCCCACCTCTTTAAGGAATACCTAGGATAGGATAAAGTAATCCTTCTAACCCCCCCCCCCCTTAAAAGAGTTAGATGCACTATTGTAAAGTGGTTGTTCCACTGGATATCATAAGGTGAATGCACCAATTTGTAAGTCGCTCTGGATAAGAGCGTCTGCTAAATGACTTAAATGTAAATGTAATGTAATGTTTCTGCAGTGAGGATTCACCATCTTCATCGTATATTTCAGAATTCATCTACAGATCAGCAGCAAAAAGCCTACCAATATACAAACTAGGGAGCCAAATGAACAGCTCTCACCAATGCGATTCGGTACGCTACACTGACGAGTCACTCACTGAAGCGTCACTGTCTGGCAAGTCACGACGTGGGCTTCGATATCCTAAGGAAATACAAGCGAGATCTATGGTTTACTTGTCCCGGTGCGATACCATGGACCTATAACGACGGTGTATGATTTATGAATGGCAAAGGGAAATAGGAGATTAACTTTATTCAGTTAATTTGACACCTTTCAATAACTAATCAACACATGCTGTTTGGTTGTCAATCAAAGCACCGTAAATAGCCTTGGCTCTGTGGCTGGCTATAGGCAATAATTAGGCTAAGTGGGTTTCGACTCATTGTTACCACTTACATTACATGGGATGTGCAGTGTGACGACCCTCCCACTCTGTCTGCCGTATTCTCTTTGTTCTTGTTTCCTTATTAGGATGCCGGTGGGCGGAGTTGGGAGGGTCGTCAGCTACATGGGAAACACCTGGGCCCACTGTCATAGGATAAATGCACCACTTCCCCATTCATGGAGGAGACTCTCCATGCAGACACCTTGATAGATTTTGTTGTGTTTCGTGGTGCTTTTTGGTTATTTGCTTTGGCACCTTAACACCCTGCATTATCACATTCATGCATGCTAAACACTCACACTACTGATTACACACACCATTGTATATTGTATTTAGTTACTTTATTTAATAAATATATATTTTGTTATTCCTTATCTCCACATGGTCTCCCTTTTGTTACGGGCTTTGAGCCGGGTTCGTGACATGCAGATTCACAGAGACGATTGAAGGAGCATCATGTGCCCTCCCTCCGCCGTGTAATTTTTTTTGATTGCAACCAACCACAGCGCACATCACACGGGAGAGACAGCATACTGTCAAACCAGCAGTGTTTTGTCGTCATCGCTCGCCATGTGACTGACACGCGCCTGTCCTATCAATAGATTGCTAATAGATTCATATTGATCATTCTAGCAGAGGAGGGCTAGACTGACTATTGGGACTACTAAATTGAAACTTTTAAAACAAAGTAGCCGTTAGATTTTTCAAGTGGTCAAAATATATTTTGGTGGGACAAATAAGAGGAAGTAGCAATCAAACATTGATACATAAATAGCTGCTAGTTGACTACAGTTACCGTCAGCAGTAAAGTAGTCTATATCTAAGATGTTTATCTAAGCGTTTCGCAAAAATGGTGGTCGTATTTATAAATATGACAGCCAGCGCATAGGGAAAACACCACAGACATAGGAGTTGTGTGGTGAGGTCATGCTGATAAGCGGGGACAACAGTCCTACTGTGAGAAACATTATGATTACGAGCCCTGGGTCATAGGTGCGTGTTCCTTCCTACCTGGTCATAGGGGTGTGTTCCTTCCTACCTGGTCATAGGTGTGTGTTCCTTCCTACCTGGTCATAGGTGTGTGTTCCTTCCTACCTGGTCAAGGTGAGGTCGTGGTGATGGAACTCCAACGCCTTGGCGTAGTCGTGCAGATGGAAGTATGCATTGCCCAGCTGGCTGTAAATGGCACTCAGCACCTGCAGGTCCTCTGTGCCAACCTGGATGGCTGTCTCGAAGAAGGACACCCCAGTGTGGTAGTCGCCCACTTTACAGAGCCGCTCACCCTCCAGGGCCAGCTCCAGGCAGGATGCATCCATCCTACAAGAGGCAGCAGAAGCGGTTTAGGTAGAAGATAGGAACAGAGGTCTCCTCTTTGTTGATCCAAGATGCTCAGTAGGCACACAGGAGAAAATGTTCTGGTCCAAAACAACCTCTTGCCCCTTCCACTAACACTCAATACAAGTGTATTTAGTCTAAACATTCCAAAGTGGCCACTAGAAACCAAAAGTTAGATGGGTTTTCCCCGTCTGAAAACCCAGGACTAGCATCCTTCTCACTCCATCAGACTGAATGTGGAGTTTGTTTGGCTACTTCCTTCCACCTCCTGAGAAAAACAGCCTTGGTTTTTAGGGTGTGTTTGTTATGGTAGGACTGATTTCCTATCTACGTGGTCTCTACAGCACAATACACAGATCTCTCCGACTGCTCTTCTGAAGACTAGGCTATTCAGTGGGCTTCAATGTTTCCAGAACATTCAGACAAATGTATCGTCTTCAGACATGATTGTCTGCTGTGTAGAATGGGGATTGTGCAAGCTGTAGACGATGACGTTTCTATCTGAAACGTTCTGGATGTTTGACCCCGAACATAGCCTACTCCTGGTCACTTTAACCCCAGATAGGGTCAGAGAGGAGTATCCACAAGGGATTATTCACAGGGACGGGTGGATTAACAGATGAGTCACATGCATGCAACCTGGCATCGATTGTTACGCCCTCTTTGACAGCTTTTTGTGTCCTACAGCAAAAACGCCCACCACTTTGTTGAAGAGGAGATTACCTGTGTTCATGCATGCACGTTTTCGACTTCAGGTACTCTATTAAATCAAGTGCCCACCCAGTGTTTTTTTTTGGAAAGCCCTCAAAAGAATATTGGCATTAGCCTACTAAAGACATTTTATGCAATATATACAGTGAATAAAAATATAAAATGCGACATGTAAAGTGTTGGTCCCATTTTTCATGAGCTAAAATAAAAGATTGGAGTATTTCTGTCCGTAATTAATCCCTTTTGTGGAGAAAAACTCATTCTGACCGGCTGGGCCTGGCTCCCGAGTGGGTGAACCTATTAGGGGGGGGGGGGGGATTCACATAATATATGAATTTCACATACTGCAGTATTTAAAACAACCGATTTACATCTATGAACTGTAACTCAGTAAAATCTTTGACATTTTCGCATGTTACATTGACATTCAGCAAAATAAATCAACAGCTTTGTTAACTGTATAGATTCGTTTTTTTACTTTAATAATCTCCAATTACAGACTATAAACAATGTCACATCTTGCAGACGAAATGACTGTACCCTACATACTGGATTGAGCCTACTTTAACACAGTAAGACCCTACCTGGGTTTCTTTCTCCTTTACAACAGCATCACATGACACATCTGAGAGGCATCTAAAGAGGCTTCCACTGGGTTGGTTTGAAAGAGGATTCCTGTACAGCAACACTCTGAACAGTCCAGAGCTGGCCTAAACTCATTGCCGATCCGGACACAGGCCTAGGTAGCCTATTCTTTTCAATGTCTCACTGAGATACTTTGAAAGATTGTTTTATTCATTCCCCACAAACTAGAATAACCCCTAACGTCATCAACGAACCAAATCAAATATTATTGGTCACATACACATGCTTGTGCTTGTCGCTTCTCGTTCCGACAGTACAGTAATATCTAACAATTCCAACAACTACCTAATACACACAAATCAAAAAGGGGTGAATGAGAATATGTACACAAGAATATGGATGAGCGATGGATGAGCGGCAAGGTGCAATAGATGGTATATAAACTCAGCCCCCCCCCCCCCCCCCCAAAAAAATAAATCACTGTCAACTGCATTTATTTTCAGCAAACTTAACATGTGTAAATATTTGTATGAACATAAGATTCAACAACTTAGACATAAACTGAACAAGTTCCACAGACATGTGGGGGGGGGGGGGGGGGGGGGGGGGGGGTCAAAATCAAGTAATAGTCAATGCAGCTGTGTGGCCACACCAGATACTAAGTACTGCAGTGTACCTCATGCTAGGGGGGAGAGAAATAGCACTCACCCTCAGATCCAACAGGTCCCAGACATGTGCAATGGGATTGAGATCCGGGCTCTTCGCTGGCCATGGCAGAACTCTGACATTCCTGTCTTGAAGGAAATCACGCACAGAACGAGCAGTACGGCATTGTCATGCTGGAGGGTCATGTCAGGATGAGCCTACAGAAAGGGTACCACATGAGGAAGAAGGATGTCTTCCCTGTAACGCACAGCGTTGAGATTGCCTGCAATGACTACAAGCTCAGTCTGATGATGCTGTGACAAACCGCCCCAGGCCATGACAGACCCTCCACCTCCAAATCGATCCCGCTCCAGAGTAAAAGGCCTCGGTGTAACGCTCATTCCTTCAACGATAAACGCAAATCCGACCATCACCCCTGGTGAGACAAAACCACGACTCGTCAGTGAAGAGCACTTTTTTTTGTCCTGTCTGGTCCAGCGACGGTGGGTTTGTGCCCAAAGGCGAAGTTGTTGCCGGTGATGTCTGGTGAGGACCTGCCTTACAACAGGCCTACAAGCCCTCAGTCCAGCCTCTCTCAGCACTGATGGAGGGACTGTGTTCCTGGTGTAACTCGGGCAGTTGTTGTTGCCATCCTGTACCTGTCCCGCAGGTGTTCAGATATCCCAATCCTGTGCAGGTGATATTACACAGTCTCCCACGTGTCCATCCTGTCTCCCTGTAGCGCTGTCTTAGGCATCTCACAGTACAGACATTGCAATTTATTGCCCTGGCCACATCTGCAGTCCTCATGCCTCCTTGCAGCATGCCTAAGGCAGGTTCTTGCAGATGAGCAGGGACCCTGGGCATCTTTCTTTTGCTGTTTTTCCAGAGTCAGGAGAAAGGCCTCTTTAGTGTCCGAAGTTTTCATAACTGTGACCTTAATTGCCTACCGTCTGTAAGCGTCTTAACGACCGTTCCACAGGTGCATGTTCATTAATTGTTTATGGTTCATTGAACAAGCATGAGAAACAGTGTTTAACCTCTCTTGGGTAGGGGGCAGTATTTTCACGTCCGGATGAAAAGCGTGCCCAGAGTAAACTGCCTGCTACTCAGGCCCAGATCCTAGGATATGCATATTATTAGTAGATTTGGATAGAAAACTGAAGTTTAAAACTGTTTGAATGATGTCTGTGAGTAACAGAACTCCGGTCCCTGTACCGGCATTTCGCTTGTTTGATTGCCTTGGAGGGAACAACTACACCGTTTATATTCAGCCATATTCCCAGACCTCTTTCTATGGTTAAATGTGGTGGTTTGCGCTTTCAGTTTTGCGTGAATGCCACCCTCCATCCAGTTTCTGGTTAGGGTAGGTTTAAATAGTCACAATGGGTACATCATCTCCACTGCACTTCTTTATAAACTCACTCACTGAGTCAGCGTATAGGTTTATGTTGATCTCTGTGGCTGACCAGAACATATTCCAGTCCGCGTGATCAAAACAATCTTGAAGTGTGGCTTCCGATTGGTCAGACCAGCGTTGAGTAGTTCTCGTCACTGGTACATCCTGTTTGAGTTTCTGCCTATAAGACGGCAGGAGCGTCTTGGTCGGATTTGCTGAAGGGAGGGCGGGGGAGGTCTGTGTGCATTGCGGAAGGTAGAGTAGCAGTGGTCGAGTGTATTTCCCCTGTGCGTAGTGCAATCAATATGCTGATAGAATTTAGGTAGCCTTGTTCTCAAATTTGCTTTGTTAAAATCCCCAGCTACAATAAATGCAGCCTCGGGATATATGGTTTCCAGTTTACATAGAGTCCAGTGAAGTTCCTTGAGGGCCGTCTTGGTGTCTGTTTGAGGGGGAATATACACAGCTGTGACTACAACTGGCGAGAATTATCTTCGTATGTAAAATGGCCTGCATTTGATTGTAAGGAATTCTAGGTTGGGTGAGCAGAAGGTCTTGAGGTCCTGTATGTTGTTATGATTACACCATGATTCGTTAATCATGAAGCATACACCCCCGTCCTTCCTCTTCCCAGAGGTGTTTATCTCTGTCAGCGCGATGCATGGAGAAGCCCAGTGGCTGATCTGATTCCGACAACATATCCCGAGAGAGCCATGAAACATGAGCCATTTCCGTGAAACAGAGAATGTTACAACCTCTGAGGTCTCTCGGGAAGGCAACTCTTGCTCGAATTGTCTACCTTGTTGTCAAGAGACTATGCCACTCGCCAATGTCCACTCGGGAGCGATGTGCTCTTCTACGGAGCCTGACCAAGAGGCCACTCCGTCTGCGGCGCCGTTGTTTTAGGTTGCCTACTGGGATTAGATCCATTATCCTGGTTGGTGGTCCGAACAGAGGACTCGTTTCGGGAAAGTCGTATTCCTGGTAGTAGTGTTGGTTAGTTGACGTTGCTCTTATATACAATAGTTCTTCCTGGCTGTATGTAATAAGACTTAAGATTTCCTGGGGTAACAATGTAAGAAATACAACAAAAAATGTATAAATACTGCATCGTTTCCAAAGCACTCGAAACGAGGCGACCATCTCGGTCGGCGCCATCTTGCAGTAACCATTGTTTTTTGCATGCCACACAATACGGTCAACCAGTAATGTCCATGATATTGCTACAGTATTAGCCTAACCCTAAACCTAGGACAGAGGTGTTACATCTCAGCGTTATCAGACAAGATCTCTCTCGCCTTGTCACCTGGGATTACTATAGTGGCCCCGAGTGATTAGAAAGGCCCTGCTTATAGAGCTCCTGGGCAGCATTAGAGAGCTTTGTTAAAGACGTCTAGTCTGAGATTCAGGTGGCCAAGAGGTTTATTCAATTTAAAACATACAAGGTTTGATTAGGAGTGAGATACCTTCTTGCTTAATTCAACACTAAAATGTAAGCCTGCCATAATTGTCAATGCTCAATTGCAGTTTAATGGTTGACCAGGAAAATGCTTATAAATTCTATACGCAGGGATGAACATGGTTGAAAATACAACGATGGTGCCTTCTACCAAACAGACATCTTCCACTCCTTTCAAAGTTGAATAAACCAATTTTAAAACTACAAAGGCAAAGCAAATCATGAATGTTTGAGGGGATTGTTAAATATTGATATATCACAGTACCAGTCAAAAGTTAGGACACACCTACTCATTCAAGTGTTTTTATTATTTCCTACATTGTAGAATAGTGAAGACATAAAAACTATGAAATAACACATATGGAATCATGTAGTAACCAAAAAAGGGTTGAACAAATCAAAAAATAGAGTACACTTTTGGCATTCTCTCAAATCAAAATAGATTATATATTTTAGATTCTTCAAAGTAGGCACCCTTTGCCTTGATGACAGCTTTGCACACGCTGGGCATTCTCTCAACCAGCTTCGCCTGGAATGCTTTTCCAACAGCCTTGAATGAGTTCCCACATATGCTGAGCACTTGTTGGCTGCTTTTCCTTCACTCTGTAGTCCAACTCATCCCAAACCTCAATTGGGTTGAGGTCAGGTGATTGTGGAGGCCAGGTCATCTGATGCAACACTCCATCACTCCCCATCTTGGTCAAATAGCCCTTAAACCGCCTAGAGGTGTATTAAGTCATTGTTCTGTTGAAAAATGAATTATAGTGCAAACCCGATTGGATGCTGTGGTAGCCATGCTGGTTAAGTATTCCTTGAATTCTAAATAAACCACTGACAGTGTCACCTGCAAAGCACCCCCACACCTCCTCCATGCTTCACGGTGGGAACCACACACGTGGAGATCATCCGTTCACCTACTTTGCATCTCACAAATACACGGCGGTTGGAACCAAAAACCTCAAATTTGGACTCATTAGACCAAAAGGACAGATTTCTACCGGTCTAATGTCCATTGCTCATGTTTCTTGGCCCAAGCAAATCTCTTGTTCCTATTGGTGTTCTTTAGTAGTGGATTCTTAGCAGCAATTCGACAGTGGTGCAAAAAGTACTCAATTGTCATACTGGAGTAAAAGTAAAGATACCTTAATAGAAAATGACTCACGTAAAAGTCACCTAGTAAAGTACTACTTGAGTAAAAGTATTTGTTTTTTTAAGTGCATACAGCGATCAAGTGTAGCTGGGCCTGTCTTAAGCTGGATGCCACAATAGAGGTGAAAGGAACACCACACAGTTTCTCACTTTTTCAATACAGTGGATTAAAAGGGGTATGCCGTGTGTACTCTCTGCCTGTAAGAGATCAATTATGCCAACAAAGGGTATAATGCTCTGCTGGCACATTGTAGAAGATGTACACAGGCAGAAAGTGTACAACTGTAGTATGTGCAGTCCAAAGATTTTGCTTGTGTTGAACTTGACAGTAACACGTGTGTGTGTGTGTGTGTGTGTGTGTGTGTATGAGGGGGGATTATTACAATTTTTACTCAGTGAACATTATTTCTGAACACATGTAGCCTTGTGCACTTGATCGATGTCTACTATAGTGGCCATTATAATGGAATGCCTGTTTGTTTCATTCTATTTCTACTTTAAGATGTTTTTTTTTCTCCAAGTGCAATATTTAGAAGGCTGTCATGGCTAACTGCAATGCAGTGTATTGCTTTTTTCTCAAGACTTGAGTGTCATTTACAGTAAAGTCTAGGCAACAAATATTGCCTAGACTTTACATTGGATTGCTTACTTATTTTTTTTTTTTAGGTGTGGGTTAGGTTCACATGAGCCATTTTTTATTTTATACACAGAGCCTGATAATGTAGATCATATTCTTTGTTTAATTAGTTAAAACCCACATTTCTCACTAGCTGGGTTTTTTTTGTTGCATGTTTCAGTGCAAGAAAAAGTCACCTTTTTTGGGCCCTCAACCAGTTTGCATCCCCTGCTATCCATCAATAAAAAAAAAAGAGAAAATGATGCTGTCTGGTTTACTTAATAGTATAATAATAATACTTTTGATACTTAAGTACATTTTAGCGATTCCATTTACTTTTGATACTTAAGTATTTAAATTAAAGGGGATAGGGGTAGTGGCTGTGGTCAATGGCGCGGTTTTAGAGGCCCTCTTGGACGCAGAGACAAAAATGCTATTTCCTGCAATTCTAAACATTTTCCCATGGAAATTTCTCAATTTTAAAGCTAATGCTTTATAGCTGGCTTTAGTCGTTTAAGTTTACACTGAAAACTTTTAACCCACCCCCAAAAATACCTAAATATACAGAGCCAGTCAAAAGTTGACACCTACTCATTCAAGGGTTTTTCTTTATTTTTCTAATAGTGAAGACATCAAAACTATGAAATAACACATGGAATCATGAGGTAATCCAAAAAAATTGTTAAACAAATCAAAATATATTTGGGATTCTTCAAAGTAGCCACCCTTTGCCTTGATGACAGCTTTGCACACTCTTGGCATTCTCAACCAGCTTCATGAGTTAGTCACCTGGAATGCATTTCAATTAACAGATGTGCCTTGTTAATTTGTGGAATTTCTTTCCTTCTTAATGGGTTTGAGCCAATCAGTTGTGTTGTGACAAGGTAGGGGTGGTCTACACCCCTACCTTGTTTCTACCCCTAAGCCAGGGGTGTCAAACTCATTCCACGGAGGGCCTAGTGTCTGCAGGTTTCTGGTTTTTCCTTTCAATAAAGCCCTAGACAACCAGGTGTGGGGAGTTCCTAACTAATTAGTGATGTTAATTCATCAATCAAGTACAAGGGAGGAGCGAAAACCCTCAGGCACTCGGCCCTCCGTGGAATGAGTTTGACACCTGTGCCCTAAGCCATAAGACTCCTGAACATCTAGTCAAATGGCTACCCAGACTATTTACCAAGTCCACATTATGGCTAGAACAGCTCAAATAAGCAAAGAGAAACGACAGTCCATCATTACTTTAAGACATGAAGGTCAGTCAATCAAGAACTTTGAAAGTTTCTTCAAGTGCAGTCGCAAAAACCCTCAAGCGCTATGATGGAACTGGCTCTCATGCGGACCGCCACAGGAAAGGAAGACCCAGCGTTACCTCTGCTGCAGAGGATAAGTTCATTAGCGTTAACTGCACCTCAGATTGCAGCACAAATAAATGCTTCAGAGGGCAAGTAACAGACACATCTCAACATCAACTGTTCAGAGGAGACTGCATGAATCAGACCTTCATGGTCAAATTGCAGTGGTGTAAAGTACTTAAGTAAAAATACTTTAAAGTACTAAAATCGTTTTATGGAGTATCTGTACTTTTATATTTATGCCAATTTTTACTTCACTACATTCCTAAAGAAAATAATGTACTTTTTACTCCATACATTTTCCCTGACACCCAAAAGTACTTGTTACATTTTGACAGGAAAATGGTCTAATTCACACACTTATCAAGAGAACATCCCTGGTCATCCCAATTGCCTCTGATCTGATCCTCTGATTCACCAAACAAATGCTTTGTTTATAAATTATGTTGGACAGGGATGCAAACTAGTCACCTTTCGGCAAAATTCACTGTTTTGAATCCAAAATAGGCAACCTACGTGATTCGTGTAGATCCGATGAGAAAAGTATGGGGGGGGGGCAGGTTGGATCACTACTGGCTGTAAGCGAACGAGTGATGCGCGTTTGGAACAATACTGGCTGTATCCGAGGCTCAGCCAGTCGCTCACATAACAATAGAATGCAGCACATGATTGAAGAGACAACCAATTTGCTAGTTACAGCATTAGCGTGCGCACGCCCTGGAAAGAGAGCAGAGTAGAAAGGCAGTTTGTCAGTTACAGCAGCACGTCCCCTGGACGATAAAGAAGAGGGTGGTCAGGCTTCTCACCTACGAGACGGGGGTGGTAAGGTGATGAAGCGTACTTCACGAGCTGTAACTGAAACTGGCATTTGGAAAGTTTGAGGTGAGGGAGAAAGTGTGATGGAACAAGTATTGTTAGCATTGTTAAGTATCTTGCTGGCGGATCGAATTCTCCATTAGTTAGCCAGAAAAATGTTGAGCAACATTGGCCAACTTAATTGATCAAATAATTGAGTTCATGGTGTGAAAATTAGCTGGTTAGTAAAGTCAGACAGCTAACGTTAGCTAGCTAATGTTACAACATCAGATGAGTTAACGTTAGTAACCTAACCAATTCGCTATAGTATTAACTGGTATACGACTCCTTGCCGTTCAAGTTATTATGCGTTAGTTGCTTACTGGACCCTGGCAATCTGTGTGAAATGTTAACTAGCCAACGAACTAACTACTATCTGTGAACTAATGCTTTCCCTCTACGGTATGTGGTTAATTTTCAGAATGAGAGAATTGGGTGAAAATGAGGCGTTGCTTGTTAATAAGCTTGTTAGGGCTAGGGTCCTTTTTTCAGAATTTCCGCCTGACTGACGTGCCCAAAGTAAACTGCCTGTTACTCAGGCCCAGAAGCCAGGATATGCATATAATTGGTACCATTGGATAGAAAACACTGAAGTTTGTAGAAATGTTAAAATAATATATGAGACCAACACAATTGATATGGTAGGAGAAAACCCAATGAAAAACCAACCTGAATCTTATCTTCTTTTTTTTTCAGATCCCATGCCCTTCCAATGGAAAGCTACAGGTCCTATGCAATTCCATCTCGCAGACTGCAATTCCTATGGCTTCAACTAGATGTCAACCCTCTTTGTTTAAGGTTTCAGGCTTGTTTCTTCCAAAACGAGTAAGAATTTTTAGTTTTGGTACAGGGAGTCGGAGTTGGAAATCAGAGGATGTGCACTTGCTAATTTTACTTTTCTATTGAACATACTTCTTTCCGTATGAAATATTATAGTTTAATTACATTTTAGGGTACCTGAGGATTATATAGAAATGTAGTATGACTTGTTTTAACAAAGTTTAACGGTAGCTTTTTGGATTCCTTTGTCTGCATGTTGAACCCAAAATCGATGGTGCCAACTAAAGACTTTGTGATATAAAGAAGGATTTTATCTAACAAAAGGACCATGTATGTTGTAGCTGGGACGCGTTGGATTGCAAATCAGAGGAAGATTTTCAAAAAGTGATTATTTAAAATCGCTATTTGTGATTTTATGAAGCCTGCTGGTTGAAAAATATGTTGATGTGGGGTGCCGTCCTCAAACAATCGCATGGCATGCTTTCTCTGTAAAGCCGATTGTAAATCGGACAATCCAGTTAGATTAACAAGAATTTAAGCTTTTAGCCAATATGACACTTGTATGTACCTAGATGTTTAATATTTTTTATTTTATTTTTTATTTGAATATTGCACACCCTCCAATTTCACCGGAAATTGTCGACAGGTGTCCCGCTGACGGCCCACCTGGCCAACATCCAGTGAAATTGCAGAGCGCCTTATTAAAAAATGTAAATACTCATTATAAAAATTAAAACATACAAGTGTTATCGGTTTAAAGATTAAATTCTTGTTAATCCAACCACGGTGTCAGATTTCAAAAAGGCTTTACGGTGAAAGCATACCATGCGATTAACAGACAAATCGTTACAAATAGTTACCAGCCAAGAAGAGGAGTTACACAAGTCAGAAATAGTGATAAAATGTATCACTTACCTTTGATCTTCGTATGGTTACACTCACAAGACTCCCATTTACTCAAATGTTCATTTTGTTCGATAAAGTCCCTCTTTATATCCAAAAACCTCTGTTCGCGTGTTTTGTTCAGTAATCCACAGGCTCAAAGGCAGTCACAACAGACAGACGAAAAAAACGAAAAGTATCCGTAAAGTTCATAGAAACATGTCAAACGATGTTTATAATCAATCCTTAGGTTGTTTTTAGTCCTAATAATCAATAATATTTCAACTGGACAAAAGCGTCGGCAATATAAAAGGAAAACAACAAAGGCGCACTCTCGGTCGCACGCATGAAAAACCTCTGGGACACTGAATGGTCCACTCATTCAAAGTGGTCTTACTCCCTCATTTTTCAGAATACAAGCCTGAAACAATTTCTAAAGACTGTTGACATCTAGTGGAAGCCATAGGAAGTGCAATTTGAGTCCTAAGTCAACGGATACTGTAATGGCATTCAATAGAAAACTAAAAAATTAAGAAAATCACACTTCCTGGGTGGATTTCTCAGGTTTTTGCCTGTCATATTAGTTCTGTTATACTCAGACACTATTTTAACAGTTTTGGGAACTTTTTAGAGTTTTCTATCCAAATCTACCAATTATATGCATATCCTAGCTTCTGAGCCTGAGTAGCAGGCAGTTCACTTTGGGCATGCTTTTCATCCAAAATTCCGAATGCTGCCCCCTACCCTAGTGAGGTTAACAACTTCAGTTAAATGGAAGTGGGAAACCTAGCCTAGCAATTCACACCCGGAACCTACATGGGAAAGCTGATCTCATCCCATGCGACAGACCTATGAGACACCAGTATGAGATCTAGGCCACTTTGTCTACATGTATAAAATCCTACACATCAGTTCTGTTCAATTCTTGTTCCAACACTTTTTTTTCTCTCACTAGTATGAAGGAAAGTTTAAAGCACCCGTTCTAGGCCGTACATGAAACAAAATGTTGACCAAAGATTGAGACAGTATAATGTAAGGGGATATGAGTAGGTTCATGCCTACCTGTAGCGGACATGATAGGACTGGTCCTCATCAACAATGCTAACCAAAGAGCCAACGGAATCCATTGAAGATTTATAAGTGGGACGATCCCAGTTTAAATCCCCAAAATGTTGGTAAAAACAAAAGTGGAAAACATCTGATGGTCCAGGAGAACTAGTCCTAAAATTCCCCTTGTGCTCGCCTTTGACCTCTTAAGCTGACACGTAGCCCCAGGAATGACAGAGAGATCCTCAGAAAGTGTTGTCCGTCAGGCTACAGTTTGAGCTTGGCTTGGCAGTGCCAGCACGGCTCTCCTCAGCAGCCCTCTGTGAAGAGAACACAAGATGCTGTGTGTAAAGCCTCCTGACCACACGACACCATGGCAACACCCACTAAACAGCGTGCACAAGAAAGGCAGGTAGGGGGTGTGAGAGAGGAGTGGATAGGCGATGGATGGATGGGTTCAGTGTCAGCCAAACCACACACAAGCTGTCAATCACTGACTCAACCATGAATGCTCTGAGGTGTGCTAGGCTCTACCGGAGGGTGAGGATACAGCTAGCCTAGGCAAGCAGAAAAGCAGGGAAGGATTTTCACCAATCACAACAGATACATTTAATGCTTTATGCAAATCGTTGGTAGGGAAAATAGAACATGTATCCACCACAGCAAAGATAATTGTAGATTGATTTAAATATTATTTAGTGAGAAATAGGGAAAGTAGCCTGGCCGCAGACTCAAAACAAGGCCTGTACAGTGAAGGCTTGTGGAAATTCCATTGTAAGTACAGTGATAAGCAAGTCTAGTATGTAAGGTACAGCACCAGAGCAAGACCAACTGCCACCTCATTCCCACATGCGGTCAAGTAGGCCCCCTCTTTACCTACGCACACATTTTAGTAGTAAACAGGTTTTCCCAAACCCAATTTAGGCTACTACTACAAATCAAGAGCAAGATCATTACAAATGTAAAGGACAGTATTCAAATGTATGCTGCAGGTGCATATGAATTGAGGAATTTTAAAATTGTGTATTTATTGGTGGATAGAGGAATATTCTGATAGTAGATTAGCAAAAAAATGGTATCACAACAGCTTGTAACCAAATGACATTCACAAAGATTATTGAAAGACTTTCTTAATCCAGGAGTAATCAACTTTCAACCTGGTTGGGGATAGTCCACCATAAACCTCCCTTTTGTTGATCTGCTCGTTGGATACAGCTTAATAAAACCAATGCATCATCACACTTTGAAGCAAAATTGAAAGACTCAGTGGTCACATGAAGATCAGAGGTCAGAGAGCAGCAGAGCATTGAATTCACTCCAGAACACCACCGTCCTCAGTTTAACCCCTCACCACTAAAACCCCGGCAGGCAGCAGAGCAGACATGAGAAAGACTTGCACCCCTCAGCCAAGAAGGATAGGAGGTCATAGCAACAACTGTGATCAGCAAAAAACCCTTACATTAGGCTACTTCTTCTGGAAACAACTGTATGTTAATAAGGCCGGTGCACACAAATCTCATGTAATTATATAGTGCCAATCCTTCCCTTTCATTAGGGATTGAGGCTTGCACAGATGCCTCCTGGTGTATGCAGAATTTACACAAGTGATGTCGGCATGGAAATGGGTTTGGCAGCTTGACTTTAGATCCCTTTTGATTACAGTAACATAACTTTGGGGTACTTCTGAGCTCTCTCTTTAACTGTGTTAGGGCCTAGCCTACATGATGACCTGCAGAAAGTGTTTGTGAATTCTTTTCGTAGACAACCTAGATTCAGGGACTGGCCGGCGGCCATCCACGCCACAAAGCAGAACTGTAACCAAAAAGCGCTGGTTGTCACATCAGGGGGAGGCCAGAATCTGACAGCCACGCCAAGGTGGAGGTTATTTCAGCAGTTTTATATTTCACTCCACAATCCCATATCGTAGCCACAATGAGTATAAAGAAAACCTCATTTTGGGAACGTTGTAAACAGCTTATCTTTGGAGCAACTATTTGTAGCAAGCTTATCATTACATCCATTTGGGATCAATGATCCCCAAATCTTGGAGAACAAAGCTATGAGAACTAGGTCAGCTCTGCTCTTTAGTGGCCAGGTTAATGTGAACTACTTTAATCCAAAGTGGAGCCTGCTTGTGTTTCGGGAATCTGTTCCCGAACTACATACAGTACATGCTCGTACATATGCTTACGCATGAGGCCTTTTCCAGTAGTGTGCGCCAAATGGGAAAGGGAGATACCTAGTCAGTCGTCCAACTGAATGTATTCAACGGAAATGTGTCTTCCGCATTTAACCCAACCCCTCTGAATCAGAGAGGTGCGGGGGGCTGCCATAATCGACATCCACGTCTTCGGGGCCCGGAGAACAGTGGATTAACTGCCTTGCTCGGGGGAAGAACGACAGATTTTTACCTTGTCAGCTCGGGGATTCGATCCAGCAACCTTCCTCTTACTGGCCCAACGTTCTAACCTGCCGCCCCTGGTGACAAAGCTGCACTCTGTATGAAGTAGTGGTTAAAAGGACAAGTGATCTACTAATACAGCGCAGCTGCGGTAACAAAAGCAGTCATTTGAAAAGGCCAGCTTCACAGGAAGCTCCCACATCACACACTGGACTGTCACCATGACCTCATCTTTAATGTACTCACAGGGTGATCTATTGTGTCTTTGTGTCCACATCCTCTTATTAGCCAAGCAAACATGGAAACACCAAAGCAGCATAATGCCTGATAGCAGGGATACAGCCAGCAAATCACCATCAAAACAAAAGGGACAGATCTAGAAAGAGAAACAGTCCTCACCTGAAATTATTCAGTGCTGGGATTGGGACTATGAGAAACCTGGTAAAAAAAAAAAGATTGTGACATAGCTAGATTAATTTTCAATAGTTCAATATTCTTCTAGTCCTACTGGTTTCTTTTAGGCATATATCTAGCTAGCCTAGTGTCCTAATTAATTTCCAAAATGAGATTAAGTTATGCCATGATTTCCCAGTAAAAATAATTTCCATTGCACTTTTACAGTAACTAATTTAGTAAACTGTAGGTGTTTTGTACACGAGACAGACAGGCAATTCCACGATAACAGAATGATGCTGAGAACTAGCCTCCAGCCTCCAGTATTTATGCTGCAGTAGTTTATGTGTCGGGGGGCTAGGGTCAGTTGGTTATACCTGGAATACTTCTCCTGTCTTATCCAGTGTCCTGTGTGAATTTAAGTATGCTCTCTCTAATTCTCTCGTTCTCTCTTTCTCTCTGAGAACCTGAGCCCTAGGACCATACGTCGGGACTACCGGCCGTGGTGACTCCTTGCTGCCCCCAGTCCGCCTGGCCTTGCTGCTATTCCAGTTTCAACTCTTCTGCCTGCGGTTATGGAACCCCTACCTGTCCCAGACCTGCTGTTTTCAACTCTTAATGATCGGCTATGAAAAGCCAACTGAGATTTATTCCTGATTATTATTTGACCATGCTTGTCATTTATGAACATTTTGAAAATCTTGGCTCTCTCTAATTTTCTCCTTCTCTCTTTCTTTCTCTCGGAGGACCTGGGCCCTAGGACCATGCGTCGGGACTGCCGCCCGTGGTGACTCCTTGCTGTCCCCAGTCCGCCTGGCCTTGCTGCTATTCCAGTTTCAGCTGTTCTGCCTGCGGTTATGGAACCGCCACCTGTCCCAGACCTGTTGTTTTTCAACTCTTAATGATCAGCTATGAAAAGCCAACTGAAAGTTATTCATGATTATTATTTGACCATGCTTGTCACTTATGAACATTTTTGAACATCTTGGCATAGTTCTGTTATAATCTCCACCCGGCACAGCCAGAAGAGGACTGGCCACCCCTCATAGCCTGGTTCCTCTCTAGGTTTCTTCCTAGGTTTTGGCCTTTCTAGGGAGTTTTTCCTAGCCACCGTGCTTCTACACCTGCATTCTAGCTGTTTGGGGTTTTAGGCTGGGTTTCTGTACAGCACTTCGAGATATTATCTGATGTACGAAGGGCTATATAAAATAAAATTGATTGATTGAACTATTTAAAAAGTAATTTCAAACAAAAACCAATAGTTGCAAACCATACAACTATGCACAAGGACTACTTTTAGCAATTTCCACTGAGAATTTTACAAAAACACATTTACTCGAAGAACAGTGCAAATGCAAAGTTTGGTAACATTATTACAGAACAAACCGCACAACCCGTCATTCTGTTACCAAACTTTGCATACGTAAAAAAATATATATAATAATCAGATTAACTGAAATCGGAACCTTATCACTTTCACTGTTACCGTGGATTTGCAAATAATGACATAGAAAATATTTATTTTGACTAACATAAGGCGTTCCCCAAATGGTGAACTCGGTTCTTTTGAAAACTTCAGTCACAATCTGACAGATTTGATCAGCAAATCAAGTGAGAAAGCCACCTAACTGTTAACGTTAACAAGCCAGTTCTAACCATCTTGCAAGCTACAACCAAAACCATATCTATATTTTGTATTTATCTTATAACTAAAAGGGCTACGCTATGGGTACATAACCAGAGAACCTCTACAACCTGTTAGCAAGCTAGCGTTACTGTAATTAGCTAACTGGGTAGCCTAGCAGTCCACTTACTTTAGGCGGTCCAGTTCGAACAATGGTTTTACTCCCCTTTTCGATACTTCGACGGTAAATAAAAGTCCAGTTTTATTCTACAACAACAAACCTAAGTTCTTAGCTATAAATTCGGCACTTTGATAACCTAGCTAGCAATAAAGTTTGGGCTAGCTAACTTCGATGAGTGGTTGGGGAATTTAGCTACTGTTACTCTGTGTTGTTAGTTCAGTAGCCAATCATCGAAGCAGATTCAAAGATAGCCACGCCCCAAATAACCGTCTCTTTGACCGTACAGCCATTGCTCTGGACCAATGACATTTGAATAATGAATGTGTCAACTGTACGATGAGTCATTCATGTCATCTTCATGCAGCTGCAAAGTGTCAAATGGGTCAGCAAAAATGATGCTATCATCAGCAAACTAAAACAAAGATAGTCGTTTTTTACTGTAACGGCATTTACTAATGCAAACATCTCCGTTTTGGGGCTGGAAATTAGTAAGTAAACTAACCAGCATCGACTGCCTGACAAAACTGCCTCTCTAGCTAACGTTAGTTGCACTGTTGAAGAAAGTTAGCTAAGTTAGCTGATAATGTTGAGGCTAGCCGTTAGCAAACTAACAAGAGACGTTACTATTGTTTAAATAAATTGAGAGGTGGTCAAAACACACAAGTGTTTTCAAAAGCTCTGCGTTTGTCAGCAGCAGGGGGAGAAGAGTGAAGTGAGCTTGCTGCTCCCCCATGCTTTTTTGAGAAGTTTTCAGGAGTCCTGAAGCAACCAAACTCCTCCCCTCGCGTCAAGTCCAGACGTTCAGCGATACAATGTACATTATTGATGAATCCACAGGTATTAACCTGCCCTAGAGCTTGAAACAATGTGACATACGAAGTAGGAACTGGTGTGTTGTGTCAGAACTTAAAGATCACATACGAATTAATTATGTGTAGGATAGAACACATTCTAAACACATGAGATTGTCAAAGCTGAAGTTGGACTGCTAAGGGCCAGGTCAGGTGAGTTTCAGTAGGTACAGGACAGACAAATGCTGATAACTTTAACTTAGCAGCACGGGTAGAGGTAACGTTAGCCTTATAAATAGAAGCGTTACTCCATGTTCATGATATTAGCCTAATAAACATTTACATTTGGATATTGTCTTTTTTATTCATTACATAAATAAAAAATGCCAATATCCATATACCATTTATAGGGTTAGTGTAGAGATTGTTTTGAGAGGTTGCACCGACTGTATGAGACCTTTGAGAGAGAGGTTAGTTATCCTAATATAATTGTACTTATACTGGCTTAGTAAGTGCTTGTGAACTTATGACATACTTGTTATGTTGAAGAGCAAGTTTATATAGTCTCACATTACTCATACATGCACCCACAGACACATATTGTAGGTCAGGCTGCTCTCTCACTCATATGCACAGATACTCTCATACTCACACACACATATCACTCACGCCTACACAATGCATACAGATTCTTGAATAATTGAGATGAACACATCTTGATCTATTGTTGTCGGTTCACCTGTCTGCGTTGCTAAGGAATGAACAGCCGTTGTCCTCCTCTTCCCTTTTCCCTCTATCTGCAGACCGAGGCAGACGGGACACAGGAGACCAGAGTCAAGGCATCGGTGGAAAACTGGGCCAGAGAAAGTGCTCCTTTTAAGGAGGGGACCGTTTTGAGGGAGGAGGTAAGCATTGGGGAAGTTGTTGAAGCCGTGGGCTAGCACAACATCAGGATAGTTCTGAGTGAGGAGCACATGGAAGGGGATCCCCAAGATCAAGAGGAGGATTCTGAAGCCCAGAGGAGAGCCTCTTCCCCTCAGTCCTCTGTGCTGTGGGAGAAGTGTATCCGGCAGAGTATCTTTGTGGACCTGAGTGAGGATGAGAGTCTCCACTTCAGTGACCTGGAGGGCTCCTTCACGGTGCATCTCTCCCAGGCAGAGTCGGCTGTCTCAGGGAACAGCATCCATCTCAGTGGTAAGACTTACGCTGTCAACTTGCTCTTATACCTGTCTAGTAACCCTGTAATTACTCTAGAAACACCATTGTTATACTTTAGCAATTGCATTGTAAAAAAATATATAACAGCCGTAAGCTATGTAACAATATCATGCCAAACTATAAAATGACTGTAGCATACTGTTCCTATGAATACTTCACAACTTCTTACTCTCTGTCATTCATAGAGAACTTAGAGCTGTCAGTGTCTGACTCTGGGGAGTCCTCCACAGAGAGCAGTAGCTGTGTCAGTGGCCAGAGTGAGAGAGTGGTGGAGGGTAAAACCAAGAGCAGTGGGAAGTGGGTGTCTGCCCAGAGACCCAACACCGAGCAGGAGCAGACCATCTGGGAGTATGAGAACCCAGGAGACACCTCCGATGAAGAACAGGAGGACCTTCCACATGACGGGGACCTGGGAAGCCAGTACATTAACCCCACAACCAATGACAGTGACAAGTCTGAGGAGAATTGCAAAATAGCTGATGTTCTGTCAAAAGACCAAGCTGGAGCATTGCATTCAGGACACAATGTTAGAGATCATTTTGACTTGTCAGCAATGGTTGGAGAGGTCAATATCATACAAGGTCACATGCAAATTGAAGTCAACACTATGAACCATGTATCTATAACTCCACCCGAGGGAGAGGGTAAAGGAGCTTTTTTTGACTCTACAAAACCAGAGGCTGTTCCCACATGCAGTAGTCCTGTTCGTAAAGTCCCACACCCAGACATCACCCAGCTGCTGCTCCGTCACTTTTCCCAGGATGAGCTGTTCTGCTCAGGCAGTCTGATCGAGGCAGAGACCCTGCCGGAAGTGTCCCTTCTGGAGAGCATGGACGAGACAGTGCTGAGCAGGGGCCCTTTGCACAGTAGCACAGGGAGCCCCAATAATAATAATAGTGGAGGAGCCCCACAGCGCAGCAGCGCAGGGGGACCCAGCATCGAGAGTGAGAGGAGTCAGAGCCTACAGGAAGAAGATGAAGGGAAGAGTGTTCAAATGAGTCCAAGAAAAAACCTGGAGGAGAAAAATGGAAAAGGGACTGCCTCAGAGGGAAAGAACACACGGAGTGCTGAGTCTTACAACAGTGACGTCAACTCTCCTCAAAATAGTGGCATATCAAACAGTAAAAGTGAAGTCCCTGAACAGGACAGTAATGATAGCAGTAATGGTTCAGACCTAACCAAAGAGGAAGATGAGAATGATGAAGATGAGGAGGAAGACCATGTCTATAGAGGTCCCCTGGTCAGAACCAGGTCTTTCAGCGAATTAAAGTATGGACAGGGCCAAGTACACTACCCACTCCCTGACTTCTCCAAGGTGGCCCCCAAAGTGAAAATCCCGAAGAGTACCAGTGTTCCGGTAAGACCTGTCAGCCATTCTCCCAGCTTCCTCAGAGCTCAGTCCTCGCCAGGCATGCTGGGTAAGTCCTCTGCTTTGGAGGTGATCCACAGAGTGATGGAGGACTCTATTCAGTCCTCAGAGAGACCCTATGTGTTCAGAGACCAGGACAAACAGACAGAAACCTCCCCAGGACTGGTGCGTCATCTACAGGTGGGTCATCATGTTCAGTAGTATAGCTCGCACACCTCTATACAAATGCGTCATTCATCCTTCATCCAGAAGACATCTTTCTCTTTTAGGCTGAATACGATAAACTTATGACTAAGTATGCAGAGGCTGAGAACCTCATTGATCAGATGAGACTGGGGACAAAAGTAAGTCTTCAGAATGTTTTCTATTTTTAAACACTTCTTTCTCTTTGGTCTTTTTGTTCTTTCATCTCATTAAATATAGCCTTAAGACAGCCTTCTTATTCTTGTCAATTTGGACTGAATTTATCTCAAAATGTGTCAACAAATTAGAATCAAGCGCCCTCTGACCTTACCCTGGATTTTGACTGTGGTGACCAACAAGACCTTCCGGGTCCTGGTGGAAGCCATTTTGGATCTATGCTCTTCCCCAACGCCCCATCTCCTACAGGCAAGATGCTGTCTCTGACATCTGATATTATGACGGGTCCTCGCTCTGTTACAAATTACCTGGCCAAGAGCCACCGGTTTCCTTAGTGGCAAATGGGGTCGGATGACATCAGATTCCGGTTACACTCAAAGTCACAACTAGCCTGTCATAAGAGTGAGGATTCCAGAAAAAAAAGATGACACAAATATATTATACAACCAGTTTACATGAGATGATGCAACCTTATCAATGACATTAGTAATTCCTCATTAAATTAAAACAATTTCACACAAAATCATCATCAATTAGAAATAACATACTTTCCATTTTCAATGCTGTAGAATTTAGGCCATAACATACGTTGGATCTGCATCGTTTCAGCTTTTGTTGTGTTTGCAGGACAATTTACCGATGGTCCAAACCAACAAAACCACTCTAAACAGCCTAGCACTTCTCCGACCCAGACGGACCAACAGAGTGAAGGGGAAAGGATGACCAGGGAGTTGAGGGATATTATCAGTCAGTTTTTGCTGAAGGTAACCTGGAAAACACACCAAAGCTGTATAGTGGTGCATTATAACCCATCATTTAAATGATACTGAATTATAAAAACTTATTTTTATTACAGGTGGATGAATTCAAAACGTGTCTGACCACAATGTCAATTGCTATTGAAGAGCAAGAAATGGTAAATGGATCTTCGTTACTTTAAAAGTATTTTTCTGTTCAGGACTGTATTCTGGGTGATGTGATTCTAAAGAAGTTGTAACAATTGTAACTTATAATAAGAGTTGATTCTCATTTCCTTTATTCTATAAGCAGAGTGTGTTGTTATGGAATTCATAACGTTGTGTGGTTTTCCAGGTGTTTAAAAGTATGATGGATTCCCAGGACCAGCTGGAGAGGCAGTACATCAGTAAGAAGGAGGAGCACAGAACTCTGGAGATGCAGAACTACTTTGGCCTGGCCAGGAACACAGGCCAGTTCGACCCCGAAAGGTTAGAGGTCAACTGATATATGTTATTGTGTGTGAGGAGTTTGAGTTAAACAGTATGTCTGCGTGACTCACACTATAGGGCCACCCAGAACTGTACTGTGCTGGCTCGGCTATTTTCTTTTCACATAGACCATTCCCGCGCGGTTTCAGCAACAATGGTAGATGCGTAACTAGGTCAGCTCAGTAGCTTACAGCTTGGCTTGGCACAGTTTAGCCCTAAAGTGTGTGTGAATTAGGCAGTTCTGTCTAAAACCGGAAACAAACTGACACCCAGGCTAGGTTTGTGTAGAATTCAGCATGATGTGAGGGGTATTTTATGCACTTTATCGGTTCTTTTTGTTTGTGTGAAGGCAGGTGGAGGGGGAGATATTCAGGATAGGGATGCGTCTAGAGGACATTAAAGAGCTGATTGACAGGAACGTGTGTGAGCAGCAGCTCTCCCCACCCCACTCATCCTCCACACTCCTGTCACTGTGTGGGGGTCCCAGTCTTCCTGGTCTGCTCACCCCCTCACTTCCACCACCCATGCATGAGGTAACACACTCATTTACTCATAGCATAGCTGTTCATTTGCTGCTTTGCCCTTTATTTGCTTGCTCACTCTTTCACTCACTCACTCACTCAAATACCTTAATGATTACTGCATAAATGCATGTATGTACAAGCCTTTTACCGAGTAGTTATATCGATTATTGCACTGTTAGTTACACTGGTATAAGCCTCTGTAATGTTAGGCGTGCTCAACTAAGGGAGTAATTAATTGCACCATCTACATTTCCTTCATCTTAAATGCATACATGTGAGACGTGTTTGTGTGAGCAACATGAGCTGTATATGCACGTGTTCTGTGCAGCAGTAGTCCTGATGAACAGGGCTACATTTCATTCCCAAAAGTTGCGTCCCGGCCCCCCGTTCACTCCCCCTCACAGATCTGATAGGACTGAGTAGTTGAAAGCGATATGGTGTAAACTAGGAGGAACAATACCTTATCCCCATCTGTGGAGGGGACAACTTTTTAGAATGAAATGCAGCCCAAGTCCTTGTTTTGTAAGTGGAGGCGTGTCCAGCGCTCTAATTGAGCGACAATAATTTCCAATGTCGCTCATGTTTCAGAGTGAGGACACATTAGCTACTCAAAATGTGTTCTCCTGTTATCAACCTCTCTGTGGTCAGGGTCTCACATTACAGATTCCAGGCCCCTGTTTTTCCACTGGGGGTTATGAGACAGTGGAGAGGGAGGAAGAGGAGGACGAGGAAGAGGCCAGAGAGGTCCATGGACATGATGGTTTAGACCAGAGCTGTGATCTCACACCTGCTGACCCCCAACTAAACAGCACAGGACACAGCAGTGTCAGTCTACGGTACTCATCACACATCTCTGAGTTGCTCCATAGGCCTGTGAATTCATGGGTTTCTTCAATGTGTACCATCTACATTCCTGCAATACTACACTGTGTACCGTCTACATTCCTGCAATACTACACTGTGTACCATCTACATTCCTGCAATACTACACTGTGTACCGTCTACATTCCTGCAATACTACACTGTGTACCATCTACATTCCTGCAATACTACACTGTGTACCGTCTACATTCCTGCAATACTACACTGTGCACCATCTACATTCCTGCAATACTACACTGTGTACCATCTACATTCCTGCAATACTACGCTGTGTACCGTCTACATTCCTGCAATACTACACTGTGTACCATCTACATTCCTGCAAAACTACACTGTGTACCATCTATATTCCTGCAATACTACACTGTGTACCGTCTACATTCCTGCAATACTACACTGTGTACCATTTACATACAGTACGTATGTTTTTATGCCTTATGACCCCAAGTAGAAATCCTGTCTTGGGGAGTGATATTATCTGTCATTTCCATGACATTGACATCAATGGCAAGTTATGGTACCTGTGGTACATGAATGGCTTTAGATTCAGATAGTCAGATAGTCATGTAGACTGTTGATGGATGCTGTGAGTGGAGAGTATGTTCATGTGTGCTGATATCAGGCACGCTTCTGGCCCTCCCATGGGGGATAATGTTCCATCCAAGCACAGAGGGGGTGTTGGGTTCCGTTAGAAGTAGGAACAGTTTGTTTTAGTCGCTGTGTTTCTGTCTGTTCCCCCAGGAGGCTCTCACAGGGCTCCCTGGAGACACTGGACATCACCAACACAGAGGAAGAGGAGGAGGAAGAAGAGAGGAGGAGCTGGACCTGCTCGGGCCTATCTGAGGGGATAGCTCATGATAAGGTTCTGCAGTATTTGGCTCTCCAGAACCCGGGATTTCGAGACAGATTGTGGACACCTGAAAGGTTAGTGTTTTGGGATTTGAGTGTACTGTACTAGATAAGTAAACAAGCTAACCAATTCAATATTCACCTCAACACAACTATTTTCTTTATAATGTATCACATGTGTGTAATGTATGGACCACACAACTAATCCCCACTAAGTAGTGTAATTGATACAGTTGTGGTAATTTGATGTGAGGATTTCAGAAATACCATAGTAAGAGATGGTGTACTGTCTCATATTCCAAAACTGACACGCCAAACATTCCTGAAAGGTCTGTGGGACAAGTATTTACCAATGAAACCTATCTTCATCTTTTCATTTTGACCGTGTATTGTTGTCGTTGTTACTGTAGCCTGCAGCAGAGTCCCCTGAGCCCAGACTGTGACCTGGGAGGGAGTGTGAGTCTGGCTGTAGAGGTTTCCTGTTCCTCTTATCTGAAGAGCCAGTCCCAGAGCATCACAGACCACACTCTCACCACTTCCCAGGTAACGTCATCTTCTATGACTTATACTAGCTGTCCCATGTTTATTTCTGTATTTACTCGAACTCCCTAGCCAATACCACAGACTATTGTAATATTGTACAGTAGCTACATGGATGTTACATTGTTGTTGCAGAGAATAGTGAGTCCAGAGACAGACAGTGGGTTAGGGAGCTCTGACTTGAGTCTACAAGCCACAGGACTATCTCAACCAAAACTCCATACAGAAAGGTACAGGCACACACATCCATACAACTGCTTACAGGCTAACTGAAAAAGTCAATGTTTCATGTATGTTTATTATGTTGTTACGATCCAACCTCAGGCTCCAGTTCCAGCCTGATGGGAATTCCAGTCCGATCAGTATGAGTGACAGTGAAGGCTCCTGCGCCAACCTGCAGACCACTATGCATCAGCCTGTACAGGTGGGAGAGAGGAGACCCAACCCGCAGATAAATGTCCATTCGGCTGAGCTGACAGGAAAAGGGACACCTAGCCTGCAGTCTACTGTCCATCTGACTAGGGATATTGGAGAGAGGAGACCCAGCCTACAGACACCTGCTCAGCTGCAGCTTTGCGCCACTGCGGTGGACCACTGGGTGACCAGCACTACTCAGAGTGTACCTGCCGGACTGCATGGTGAGTGATGAGGAATCACAGAGTGCCTGCTGTGGTCGTAGTGAAAGTATAGACGTTATTCCGTAGACAGTACAGCAGGGAAAACACTGAACTAAATGCTCTAATGTACACACAGAGGGTGAATCCCACACTACCAGTCAGCTCAATCATCACGGCCCTGACTGCCAATTAAAAACCTCCCATAGCATCACCATGGATATGCCACAGAGAGACTGCCACTCCCACACCTGTTCCTGTCACGGGTTAGTCTAAAAGTACTGAGTATTCAACTCAAGAGTAAACTTTATTAAATGAAATTGGTAACCAGGTCAGGCTGCCTGTCTGACCTCATAGAGGCAAAAACCTATTGTTTTTGAGTTGGCCAACCCCTCTCTCTCTCCAGTTTGGCCATCCAGGCCCTGCAGTCGGAGGTGTCCCAGCTGAAGAGAGACCTGGAGGAGGGTCTGGTCCAGCTGCCACACCTCTCCCAGAGGATGGATTACCTGACCTCCAGATGCAGGCAGAACAGAGACAGAAGGCCCAAGACCCGGCCCAGAACACACCACAAACCAGCAGGGAGCAGACAGAGTCTGACCAACACCAACTCCAAGATAGAAGACTGGATCTCCTCAGATATGGACCCTAGCAAGAGCAAAGGTACCTTACTAACCGGGTTAATGTACTGGGAGCGTGTTAACAACAACGTTATTTTGCATCAGGGTTGATGCCTGCCTATGTCTAATGCAGTAGTACAGGGTTCCCAAATTGGCAGCAGACTTGATTTGCCCCCCCCCCCCCCCCCCCCAAGTTTTATGAACAAAAATTTAAAATACTCAAATAAAATCACCGGGAAATCAGTTCCAAGTGATTTTAACTTAGGAAATCTGTTCCCAAGTATTCCCACACATACATTTAGAGGCATATGTGATTGTATCCCAATGTAATAAAGGTTTAAATAGAAAAAGGTGTATACAGCAGTAGTTACAGTATATACAATGCATTCGGAAAGTATTCAGACCCCTTGACTTTTTGCACATTTTGTTACGTTGCAGCCTTATTCTAAAATGGATTAAATTCAAATTCTCAGGAATCTGCACACAAAACCGCATAGTGACAAAGCCAGAACAGTTTTCTTGACATTTTTGCAAATATATTAAATATTTAAAAAACAAAATACCTTATTTACATAAGTATTCAGACCCTTTGCTATCAGACTCGAAATTGAGCTCAGGTGCATCCTGTTTCCATTGATCATTCTTGAGATGTTTCTACAACTTGATTGGAGTCCACCTGTGGTCAATTCAATTGATTGGACATGATTTGGAAAGGCACACACCTGTCTATATAAGGTCCCACAGTTGACAGTGCATGTCAGAGCAAAAACCAAGCCATGAAGTCGAAGGAATTGTCCGTAGAGCTCCGAGACAGGATTGTGTCGAGGCAGAGATCTGGGGAAGGGTACCAAAACATTTCTGCAGCATTGAAGGCCCCCAGAACACAGTGGCCTCCATCATTATTAAATGGAAGAAGTTTGGAACCACCAAGACTTCCTAGAGCTGGCCGCCCAGCCAAACTGAGCAATCGGGGGTGAAAGGCCTTGGTTAAGGAGGTGACCAAGAACCCGATCGTCAGTCTGACAGAGCTCTAGAGTTCCTCTGCGGAAATGGGAGAACCTTCCAGAAGGACAACCATCTCTGCAGCACTCCACCAATCAAGCCTTTATGGTAGAGTGGCCAGACGGAAGCCACTCCTCAGTAAAAGGCACATGACAGCCCGCTTGGAGTTTGCCAAAAGGCACCTGAAGACTCTCTCAGACCATGAGAAACAAGATTCTTAGGTCTGATGAAACCAAGATTGAACTCTTTGGTCTGAATGCCAAGAATCACTTCTGGAGGAAACCTGGCACCATCCCTACGGTGAAGCATGGTGGTGGCAGAATCATGCTGTGGGGATGTTTTTCAACGGCAGGGACTGGGAGACTATTCAGAAATGAGGCAAAGATGAACGGAGCAAAGTACAGAGAGATCCTTGATGAAAACCTGCTCAAGAGCACTCAGGACGTCAGACTGGGGCAAAGGTTCACCTTCCAACAGGACAATGACCCTAAGCACACAGCCAAGACAATGCAGGAGTGGCTTCGGGACAAGTCTCTGAATGAACTTGAGTGGGCCAGCCAGAGCCCGGACTTGAACCCGATCGAACATCTCTGGAGAGACCTGAAAATAGCTGTGCAGCGACGCTCCCCATCCAACCTGACAGAGCTTGAGAGGATCTGCAGAGAAGAATGGGAGAGTCTCCCCAAATACAGGTGTGCCAAGCTTGTAGCGTTATACCCAAGAAGACTCGAGGCTGTAATCGCTGCCAAAGGTGCTTCAACAAAGTACTGAGTAAAGGGTCTAAATACTTATGTAAATGTGATATTTCCATTTTTTATTTGTAATATATTTGCAAACATTTCTGAAATCCAGTTTTTGCTTTGTCATTATGGGGTATTGTATAGAGATTGATGAGGTTTAAAAAATGATTTAATCAATTTTAGAATATCAAAATGTGGGAAAAGTCAAGGGGTCTGAATACTTTCTGAAGGCGCTGTATATATAGGTCATTGTATGTGGTCGTCTTCTCTAGGTACAGACAGTGTGGAGTCGGACCGGTCTGGGATCATGTTACCATTCCACAGTACACCACTAGGTGGCAGGAGAGGGAGCAGCAAGCCCTACTCCTGCTCAGATGGACCAGTGAAACCCCAGAGCAAAAAATACTTGAATACAGGTTGGTGGTGCTGGTATTGACTTTCTGCTTATGGGTGTAAAATAAAAGGAACAATTGCAAAAACAAGAGGGATTCTTACATTATATTTAACAAAATATTAAATCAATTGCTGAGTTAGATTTTGGTCCTTCAGCTTGCAGAATTTGCCTTAAAGTTGTATTTGGTGGTCATAAAGGCAGTTGTGTGTGTGTTTCTACATGTAATTGTCTGTTGGTGTTATGTATTATGTCATGTTTTATGTGGACCCCAGGAAAAGTAGCTGCAGCTTTGGCTGTAGCTAATGGGGATCCTAATAAAATACTAAATACTAAAATCCCTTTTAGCATCAGAGGAGAACCGTTCTCTGGAGACCTCCAATCTCACCCATCCCAGTCCTCCAGCACTCTGGCACTCATACAAGAACTTCAGCTACAGATCTCCACGTAAGGACCAGCCCACTCCTACCCCTGTGACACTGCCATGACTGTGTATCATTCTGACTACTCTACCCAGTTCATTTTAACATGTAAACATTGAACAGATTCGTCAGGGTTGCGATGTTGATTCTGTCTTTTTTCATTGTAGCACCACCAGGTGACATGGAGAATGTCTACTCTAAGGGCAGGTATCCTCTCTCCTCTCAGCCTCTCCAGAAGCCTCTGTTGCAAGTCAACTATGGCTCATCCTGCAGTTTACCTGCAGGGTAAGATATGGTTTCATCATTTATTACCATAATCTATTTGCCTTATTTGAATCCATATTTATCCCCCATATTGCTTGAACCTACATCAGTGAAGGTGAAAGAGAGAAGAACTGAGATGCTTCCTAGGGTTGCCTACTCCTACACTACTGTACTCATGCTCTCGCTCTTCACCGTGGTCTCAACAGTTTCAAAGTGCGAGAGCAGCAGTCTGTCTCCCACCATCGGAGGCGCTCTACCCAGTCAGACTCAGCACTGCTGCCCAGCAATGTGTACTTTCAGCGGACGTTTCCCCCAGCTCTCAGCCCCCCCAGGACTGGGGGCAGAGGCAGCAGGCACAAAGCCAGCAAGGTGAGGCTGGCCACATGGAAAGCATTATTTCATATCAATGGGTGCCAGTAGTGTTTTACTTGTATTTACTGATAAATTATTAGTGGTACTGTTAACTTGTAACAATTTAGCACATCTGGTACTTGTACTGGACACTTTGTTTTGTGCTCAATTTCATTTTACAAAGAATTGTAATCCTAAAAGAACCAAGGAGCTTTGTGTAGGTTATTATCATTTCATGTCATAACCGTTTTCTATGCCTTTTGTAAGTAAATAAAAGGTGACTGAGATACAAGCGTAACCTTAAACTGTTGTTGTTTGTCTTAGGATGAGGATATCAACAGGACATTGGACAGGGCTATCGAGGCAGCCCGCATTATGAAGAGGACCACTGATAGGATGGCCAAGAGCCTGTCAGCTGACCTTGCCAAGGTTGAGCTGTATAGGAAGTTACACGGCTTTCACCCATTGACAGGGAGGAACAATACTGGCTCATAACACCCTAATTGACACACTGGAGATACTGCTGCTACTATAGAGCTGGTCCAGGATTAGCTAACCAGTGAATTTAGCAGGGATTGTTTTGTATACAGGTGAAGTCAGGAAGTTTACATACACCTTAGCCAAATACATTTAGACTCTGTTTTTCACAATTCCTGACATTTACTCCTAGTAAAAATTCCCTGTTTTAGGTCAGTTAGGATCACCACTTTATTTTAAGAATGGGAAATGTCAGAAAAATAGTAGAGAATGATTTATTTCAGCTTTTATTTCTTTCATCACATTCCCAGTGCGTCAGAAGTTTACATACACTCAATTAGTATTGGTAGCATTGCCTTTATATTATTTAACTTGGGTCAAACGTTTCAGGTAGTCTTCCACAAGCTTCCCACAATAAGTTGGGTGAATTTTGGCCCATTCCTCCTGACAGAGCTGGTGTAACTGAGTCAGGTTTGTAGGCCTCCTTACTCACACACACTTTTTCAGTTCTGCCCACAAATTTTCTATGGGATTGAGGTCAGGGCTTTGTGATGGCCACTCCAAAACCTTGACTTTGTTGTCCTTAAGCCGTTTTGCCAAAACTTTGGAAGTATGCTTGGGGTTATTGTCCATTTGGTAGACCCATTTGCGACCAAGCTTTAACTTTCTGACTGATGTCTTGAGATGTTGCTTCAATATATCCACATAATTTTACTTCCTCATGATGCCATCTATTTTGTGAAGTGCACCAGTCCCTCCTGCAGCAAAGCACCCCCACAGCATGATGCTGCCACCCCCGTGCTTCACAGTTGGGATGGTGTTCTTCGGCTTGCAAGCCTCCCCCTTTTTCCTCCAAACATAACGATGGTCATTATGGCCAAACAGTTCTATTTTTGTTTCATCAGACCAGAGGACATTTCTCCAAAAAGTATGATCTTTGTCCCCATGTGCAGTTTCAAAACGTAGTCTGTCTTTTTTTATGGTGGTTTTGGAGCAATGGTCTCTTCCTTGCTGAGCAACCTTTCAGGTTATGTCGATATACTTTCAGGTTATGTCGACTCATTTTATTGTGGATATAGATACTTTTGTACCTGTTTCCTCCAGCATCTTCACAAGGTCCTTTGCGGTTGTTCTGGGATTGGTTTGCACTTTTTGCACCAAAGTACGTTCATCTCTAGGAGACAGAACGCGTCTCCTTCCTGAGCGGTATGACGGCTGCGTGGTCCCATGGTGTTTATACTTAAGTACTATTGTTTGTACAGATGAACGTGGTACCTGCAGGCATTTGGAAATTGCTCCCAAGGATGAACCAGACTTAGCTGAGGTCTGATGTTTTTCCCATGATGTCAATCAAAGAGGCACTGAGTTTGAAGGCAGGCCTTGAAATACATCCACAGGTACACCTCCAATTGACTCAAATGATGTCCATTAGCCTATCAGAAGCTTCTAAAGCCATGCTATTATTTTCGGGACTTTTCGAAGCTGTTTAAAAGCACAGTCAACTTAGTGTATGTAAACGGCTGACACACTGGAATTGTGATACAGTGAATAAGTGAAATAATCTTTCTGTAAACAATTGTTGGAAAAAATTACTTGTGTCATGCACAAAGTAGATGTCCCATCCGACTTGCCAAAACTATAGTTTAACAAGAAATTTGTGGAGTGGTTGAAAAACAAGTTTTAATGACTCCAACCTAAGTGTATGTAAACTTCTGACTTCAACTGTATGTCATCCCCTTCCCTACCAGTTGCCCCTGGCTGCTGCAAGTGCTCCACTGCCCTGCTGTTCTCATCTGTCCTCCTTGTGTAACGGATGTGAAATGGCTAGCTAGTTAGCGGGTGCGCGCTTGTAGCATTTCAATCAGTTACGTCACTTGCTCTGAGACATTAAGTAGGGTTGCCCCTTGCTCTGCAAGGGCCGTGGCCTTTGTGGAGCGATGGGTAACGCTGCTTCGTGGGCGACCGTTGTTGATGTGTGCAGAGGGTCCCTGGTTCGCGCCCGTGTCGGGGCGAGGGGACGACGTAAAGTTATACTGTTACACTTGGCTCATCTGAAAGGTAGCAAGATAGAGGTGCAACTTGTCACTGGTTAGTTTAAGGGAAACTGCAGTTCCTGATTTGGACTCGTTTTAGGTTTGGGTCATTAAGAAATGCTAGTGGCCATGACTGAACTCAAACGTGAGTTGGTTTTCGGGTGTGGTTTGATGTGATGTCTCGTGTGTTCGCAGGTGGTAAGTGTTAGTCAAATTATTTCACCATTTCGCCAGTTGTACAACTGAATGTGTCTTACACATTTAAACAGCCCGTCTGAATCAGAGTGGCTGCCATAATTGACATCCATGTCTTCTTCGCCCAGGGAACAGTGGTTAACTACCTTGCTCAGTGGCAGAATGACAGATTTTTACCTTGTTAGCTCGGGATTCAATCCACAACCTTTCGGGTTACTGGCCCAACGCTCTAACCACTAGGCTACCTGCCGCCCCAATTAGCTTCAGCTGGCTGGTGTGTGACCTTACTTTGACTAGCCTATCTCCGTGGCTAGTTAGCAACCCTCAATAAATTACACAATGTAAATTAGACTATTTTCATGTTCCACACTGTTACGTACACCTCTTGGAGGGACACCCTGCTACAACTCAACTCCCTGTGGAGTGAAAAAAGGTATGTGATTGTAGGTGTTGCTGGTTTTGCTGGTAAGGATGACAGAGGCAGAGAATATTACCATTTACAGGGAATGTATTCTTCCTTCACACTGAAAGGTGGGGAAAAGGGGCTGGACAGAACCAAAGCAAAGAAACTAAAAGTTAGTTTCCCCTCTCCTACCTTACCTGCCTACCCACTGGTTACCTACGGTATTCATAACGCCACCTGGCGCGCTAACCAAAATACAGAGGGTGGTCCTCCCAGGTCTTACCTAGTGTGCATAGTCATAGTAAATACTACAGGTATATGTATGCCTGCAGGACTCTTGCCTAAACACTCCCTAGGTCCCTTCCCCCCCTGGGAACAAATGAAACAGAATAATTCACCAAACTTGGTGAACAACTTGAATAAACCAAAAACACTAGGTATTATGGTATACACATACCTCTACAGGAGCGGCTACAAACCACTTCACAACACTTTCTAACCAACACAGCACATACATACTCTCTCCTAACAAAGGAACACTGCATTTTCAAGCTGCAGAGGGAGTCAGTAATTGCAGACAGCTGTATCCCCTGACGAGAGGGCGGGGTCAAAACTCCAATTAGTGATGGGCCAACCAATCAGCTGTTTTGGAATCCAGGAAGCCATTTCCTGAAATACACACACACACATATACACAAACCCACAACAACACCGAAACTGGGGAACGTAACACACACATTTTTGTTTTCTCATTAAATGCTTTCAATATTTGTACATGTACGTCTACAATTTATAGTTTGTTTGAGGGTTTTAAGTCATTTGGAGTTTTTGGAATTTTAACATATTGTACCATGTACATTGTGTAATTTGCAGAACTGAACTGATGATTACTTGTGTGCTGCCAGCTGTGGGCTTGATTGAAACGAATCCAACCTTAATTTACATTGTGATGCAGTTATGACCACAAGTCTCACAAAACTCTGTTTTGGACGAGACTGGCTCTATGATCAAAATTATCCTATTTAAACTTGTAGTTAATTTTGACAGTGGAATAAATGTTTCTGACTCACACCGATCCCACATAGGCTGTTTTCTAAATGAGAAGGTGATTTTTAGGGGCAGTTGCTCTGTAAAGTTAATGCATACTGACACCACCAGGGAATCACATTTTTCTTAACAGTTGAAAGTGTCTGCATAACAGTGCAACACAACTCCAAACATAACAGATGAGAAGCTACATAGCCCCTAGGCTATATGAATATATGAACAACAAAAAATACCTGTTGAATTGAGTAAGTTATAAGACATCTATGATTCATTTCATCCATTCTACCAGCTAATGTTAGATTTTTTGATTACATAACATTATATAACTTAAGGGCCTATGTATTTTCAATGTTTTGTTCTCCCACAATCTAACCACAAAGCTTGTCATCTTTTCCCCTGTCTTTCTGGCTGACCCGTTCCCTTCATATATACATGGAGTAAGTACACAGTGAAATGAAATGCTTACTTGCATGTTAACCTCTAGAAAATTCCCCCCAAAAATTACAATTAAATAGCTAAGTGAATAAAAGAGTAATACAAATAAAAACTCTAATATTTTACCAATTTAATAATGGGCATTTTTTTTAAACAAATAGTTACATAGCCTATATGGAAATAACAAACATGAGCCAAGCATTGTTACCTGTAGAATGGAATAGGTTATAAGACCTCTATGAATAATATAATTTAGCCAATTCTACCACATCAACATTTCTAACGTTTAACAGGGTTAACTATAATGTTGTAGTGAAGTTCAGCTTCAGTCCACAGGGGGGCACTCTGGGACTGTCAGACGATATGTGCTTCAGTCAGAAAAACGTTTTCTCATCTCTTTGGTCTCAGCTAGCTAGCCAATAGCTACCCAAGTGGATAGCCAGCCAAGATAGCTACAGATGTTGTATTTTTTATTTAACCTTTATTTAACTAGGCATGTCAGAAACAAAACCTATCAAATTCACTCTCTAGAAATAAACACTAATATATACACTAAATATCATGACTTATATCAGCATCCTTAGCTTGCCCATTCACTAAATATACTGTTAAATAAATCTGACTGACGCCCAATAGCGTAAGGATGTTGAGCTCTAGTTTATTAGCATTAGCAAACAATTATGCTGAGGGAGACTAGCTAGTTATCTACCAGCAACCGTGCACACACCTGTGGCTAACTGCTGCTGCTTCACTGTGACTTTCTGGCTGTTCTACCCTCTCCACCTCATTCACTGCTGCCTCAACCTGCTAGTTTTTTTGCAACTCTTTTGGAAGTTCAGAATATCCAGACTCTGACTGAGTGAAAGGCATTTTGCTGAGTGATGACAGACATCTAACCGATGCTGTATGACTATGTCACACAAGACAAATTTGTATCAATTAAAAAAACACTAATAAATAACAATAGACAATTCTCTCATTTGAAATTTTCCCCCACAGATGCATGTTTTAAAATATTTGTATTCTGTAGAGGGCTCCTTTTCACTCTGTCATAGATGAGATTGGGTGAGTTCTGAGGACCAAGACCTTACCAAGCACTGGGATCCGGCCAACGGAGCAGCGTGTAATTACAATATTATACAACGGGTGGGTCTAATCGTGATTGGTTAAAACCGTATTCCAGCCGGCGTCTATTCCACAAGTTACCACCGGCTAAATCAATGACGTAAAATGTTAATATTTGTTGGTGTGTATGTAAACTTCACACTACAACTGTATGTGCTCCAGAGAAGAGAGTAGAGTGTTCCAGAGTAGAGATATCAACTCTAATTGAGTACTGGCAGGGTCTGCTGTGGCAGTTGGGAAAGGGCAAGTTACCTGAAAAAGATCTGAACGTTCATCTGAAGGTGCACTAAATTCATGCGTTTAGCTGTTGAAATTAATTTATCTTTGCTGGGGGAGAATGCCCCCAGACACCCTACTGGTGTTGGGCTAAGCCCCCATTGTCTTCAAATCCTAGAAACGCCCGATTCACACAATTACACTATTTATAAGCATTATAAAAAGCACTATTTTAGGACAAACAAGCAACAAAAACATATTTGGAGTTTCTGATCTAGCTAATGAATAGCCCATTGGGGTAAATAATGCAGAGACGCAACCCTATGCTTTAGCCATGATGCTGCATCAGACTGGTGTTGATGCGTATTGCTAAAATAGCACACCAATATGTTATTGGGCCCATTTCTGGATGGGAATATTACATCGAGGGGGGGATGGTTACATTGTTTTCCGATCAGATTTTAGGGTTGGCTATAGAAGGTATTTTCCCAGACTGCAAATGAAAATCACCCATGATTGAAATACTGCGTGCATAACTTGCTTTCCTGTGATCTTGACCCGCGCCACTAATTCTCTCATTCAGGCCAGCAGTTTTCACTTGGGACTGGTCCGGTGTGCCACTGGCAAATTTACTTGAATGTCAAGCCTGGGGACTGGTACGCAGTCCCAGTATATTATTCTGTTATATATTATTCTGTTTGTCCTGTGGGTACCTTTGCCACTGTTCCACCCCTTGTGTATTGCGCTGTCATGGTGTACTTCCACTTTAAAACATTTTCATTATTGACCAGATATGGCAGCTCTAACATAATGGATAATCTGTGGTCACACACCTGAAACTTGTTAGTCACGTGATCGCAATTGGCACAAAGGGGAGCGCCGTATCCTTCGCGGGGGACGACATGTTCCCTGTTGCCTTGTTTCAAACATTCTGTTCAAATAAAGAAATACTCGGATAATCTCTTTTCATTGAAGTTTATTTCTGACTGGGATGATGCACAATGGGTCATGATGCTCTTCATAACGTGTAGTCAGGGTAATTACTATATTTGGATGTACTGAGTAATTGCTTAACTGAGATCATGCCAGAAACTCACCCACTGATTAAAATGGTGCCGATTGAAATCAGAACTTTATCAATAGCTCAACGGGTTTGTATGTTGTAACGTTTGAGCAGTGGTACAAAACAGGGAGAGCAGAGAAAGTGATGTTTGCTGCACAGTGAAGCCTGTTAGATTTGTAGTGGTCTGCGTTAAGGATTACAGTATCAACAAAACCACAATCAGAATTCTCCTTCCATAAAAGTTGTTTTATTAGAAAACAAAATGCAACAGAGCAATTGACCAAATACAGCACGGCTCAGTGCGTAGTACAAATTCCCCTTTGGAGGTTTCTCTAAGATTTAAAACATTCTCAGATCCATATGTACAAAGCAATTTGGAACTTTACAGACACAAAAACAAAGTACCATAAAGATTGAAATGACTACAGTAGAGAGAAGAGTAACGCTGGTCTAGAAAGGGATGAAAAGGCAGAGAAAGATCTACACAAAGTTACGTTGGCCAAAGACAAGTTCAGGTGATTTTGTGATAACGTTTTTTTTTAATTTTAAACAAGCGACATGATCAAGTAAAAAAATGTAAGGAAGAAAAAGGATGGAGGGAGAGTTGTGAATTGCGCTAGGGGGGGCTCAGCACTAGTTCGCAATCATCGCTCTGTGCTCTGGCTCGTTTTGCGCTCTCCGTGTTTCCCGTGGTCTTTCCCGTTGCTGGGCTCATGTGGCCGATGGCGCCGCTCTTTACTGCGGCTGTGTTTGTGCGAGCGTTGCTCCCCCTCCCGGCTGCACTGCTTCTTCCTACTCTTCTCCTTGTCCTCCCCTACCTCAGCCTTGCCTCTGCTCTCTTTGACTTGCTGCTTTATGGACTTCTCCTTGTCCTCCCCTACCTCAGCCTTGCCTCTGCGCTCTTCTTTGACTTGCCGCTTTATGGACTTCTTGTGTCTCCTTTCCCTGCTTGCACTCCGACTGGAGCGCTTGGCCTTCCTCTCCTCCCTGTGACCCCTCTCATCTCGCGCTTCTTTTTGTCTCCTGTCCTCCGCCTCTCCCTTGCTCCTCTTGTCCTTGGACCTCTCCCTCTCGCTGCCCCCATCTTTATGGTACTCCCTGTCCTTCCTCCTGTCATTCTCCACACCCCCATGCGCATCTTTCTCCCTGTCTTTTAGCTCTCCCTTGCGTTCCCGGCTCCCGCGACGTTCCCGGCGCTCCTGGGTACGGTCTGCGCTCCGGGACCGACGCCTCTCCCGCTCTTCTCCTTTCCCATCCCCAGAGTCCCGCTCTTTCCTCTGGCGGTCGCGTTCCCTCTCCAGCTCGCGGTCGAAGCTGGGGCCGTGGCGCTCTCGTTCGCGGTGGTGGCTCCGGCTCCTCGACCGCTTGGGAGTCCTCCTGGGGCTCGGGGTACGCCTGGGGCTCCTGACCAGAAACAAACCAACATTTCAGCTGCATTAACGTCACAATCCCGCCGACAGATGTGATCAACAAAATAAATATTATCTGTAAGGGCTGCGCTCCATTTCCTACCTGGAGCGTCTACGGCCCTCCGTTGCTCGCCCCTCTGTTGGTGGTTCCTCCGGCTCCTCTACCTTCTCGGGAACCTTCCGGGGCCTTGCCTTCATCTGCGTGTCGATCATCTTCTGCACTGGAACCGGAATGCGTGGAAAGAGAGTGGAGAACCACTCTAGCTTGGTGAGGAACGACCGGACCATCTCTCCGATTGTCATAACGCAGCCACCTCCGGCCTTCACATCCAGCTCCTGAGAACATTAGGAGGGGGGTATTCAAAACCTTATTAACACAGATGCAAACAGAAGTACAAAAGGCATTGATTGTATTTAGAATCTTATTCATTCATTTAAATGTTTGGCATTTAGCAGACACTTATCCAGCGCGATTTACAGGATTATCTTCCTAGTCCCTGGTTTTTAACACTTGCCTCCATCACTCAATTAGAAATCAAATATAATTTGTGATGACCATGTACTGAAACTTCACCTCTGTTTTCATCTAGTTTAATATGCACACATATGAATCATTATCATGTGTTTGCATAAAAATGTAGCTTAGTGCCTGATATAGGAAATAATAATAGGGAAATGGAAAAATAGTTGCTGGCATCTAATCTGTCTGGCTGTCCTCAAGAGTCTGTACTTAGACTGAGCTCTCTTACAAAGATACAGTACATCACCAAAAGTATGTAGACACCTGCTCATCAAACATCTCATTCCAAAGTCATTAAATATGGAGTTGGTCCCTCCTTTGCTGCTATAACAGCCTCCACTCTTCTGGGAAGGCTTCCACTAGATGTTAGAACATTGCTTCCATTCAGTCACAAAAGCATTAGTGATGTTGGGCGATTAGACCTGGCACGCAGTCGGTGTTCCAATTAATCACAAAGGTGTTCGATGGGGTTGAGGTCAGGGCTCTGTGCAGGCCAGTCAAGTTCTTCCACACCGATTTCGACAAACCATCTCTGTATGGACCTCACTTTGCGCACATGGACATTGTCATGCTGAAACAGGAAAGGGACTTCCCCAAACTGTTGCCACAAAGTTGGAAGCACAAAATTGTCTAGAATTAATTAATTAGTTAATATTCCCTTCACTAAGGTGCCTAGCCCGAACCATGAAAAACAGCACCACAAAAACTTGACAGTTGGCACTACGCAGTTGGGTAGGTAGCGTTCTGCTGGCATCGGCAAAAAACAGATTCTTCCGTCGTACTGCCAGATGGTGAAGCGTGATTCATCACCCCAGAGAACCCGTTTCCACTGCTCCAGAGTCCAACGGCGGTGAGCTTTACACCACTCCAGCTGACGATTGGCATTGAGCATAGTGATCTAAGGCATGCGGCTGCTCGGCCATGGAAACCCATTTCATGAAAACCCATAAATCTCCCGACGAACAGTTATTGTGCTGACGTTGCTTCGAGAGGCAGTTTGGATCTCAGTAGTGAGTGTTGCAACTGAGGACAGACGATTTTTACACGCAGCAGCACTCAGCGGTCCTGTTCTGTGAGCTTGTGTGGCCTACCACTTTGCCGTTGAACCGTTGTTGCTCCTAGATGTTTCCACTTCAAAATAACAGCCCTTACAGTTGACCGGGGCAGCTCTAGCAGGGCAGAAATGTGAGGAACTGACTTGTTGGAAAGGTGGTATCCTATGACGGCACCATGTTGAAAGTCACTCAGCTCTTTAGTACGGGCCATTCTACTGCAAATGTTTGTCTATGGAGATTGCATGGCTGTGTGCTCAATTTTATACCATCGGCTAAGGGTGTGGCTAAAATAGCCGATTCGACTAATTTGAAGTGGTGTCCACATACTTTTGTATATATTGTGTATGTTGTCAAAATAACAGAAAACCTGGGGTGCATCTCAATAGTCTAAAGTGGCTTCCTCTTCTCCACCATCTGCACTAGCATCAAAATGAGTAGTAAAGGTGGAGGTGAAACAAGGAGAGAAAACGACTTTAAACAATGGAGATGGATCCGTGGACAGTGAAGAAAGGTTTCAAGAGAAGAGTTGTGCTTCCTCCTTCCTCGACAGTCCAGGGAGACATTGGCCACAGTGCAAGTACAGAGTGGAGGAGGTAAATAAGTAGGTAGGTGCACACCAGCTACAGAGAGACCAGGTTTGAATGGGTAGAGAACTGAACAGCCGTTTTGCACTCACACACGCAAACCAACAGTGCTGAGAGATACATTATCCAATTCACCTGCTGCACAAGGGGCATCTAAAGAAGAGAACATGGGAATTAGCCAGTTAGGTAGGTTGTCAGAGGATGTAAGGTTAAAATATTGCATCAGAACAAGAAAGTTGGCCTGGTTGCACAGTCTGCCAAACACTATCCAGCCAATTGAAGGTGCACAGAGAAGATAAATCTATAACAAGATTCTCCCCAGGAAATTATTAAATTGTGCTAAGTAGACGCGCGCGTGTGTGTGTGTCAGAGAGAAGCAAACAAAGCAAAGGATTGATGTGTTAAAGGTATATTTTCTAATAAAATTGTAATTTCAATTTTTTACAAAATAAAAACTGATCTGTGAGGTGGTGGGCCAGGGAGGAACCATGTTATACATTTCGGAGTAGTGGTCAAGTTTTGTAAATTTGTTTTGTGCAATAAGTCCGGATTACATCTGGGCATGCCTTTAGTTAACAGAGTTTGACTATGGTCAAATATACTTACCCTGACAAAAACAGGTAGCACAGCAGAATGAATTACCTAGTTACCCAACTGGGGGGGCAATTAAGCCAAATGAAGGCAAAGGTGAATAATCAGCTCTGAGCATCACAACGAGGAGAGAACTGAGTCAACAGTTTGGATCATGCCAGACTAGTTAGTGAAAGGTAGAGAAACATGAAAGTATTACCCGTGTGGACATACCTCCTCATCATCCAGGAAAACATCATACCAGTCCACCAGGTCTGCAGGGGGCTGGGTGTATCTGGATGAACAAACACACTATGAGCATCTAATTATGAACATCCCATTGAATAACACATGTAGAAGTCTTGGACTACCGCCTGCTAACCATCTAAAACGAGATAGAAAAAAAGGGAGGAAGGGAATTACTGCTAAGGTACACAATAGGTTTTGGTAGACAGAAGGTGCTCTTTGGTCATCAAAAAGATGTACATGCCATACAAATAAAGGCATTTTAATAACATGAATAGTGCCTTGGTCCTCCTTTTTGATAACTATATAGTGTTGTATGTGAATCAGATTTTCTTCTGGGAAGGCGTGTAATAACATCAAACTCAAAAGCAACTCACCATTGCAGGAAAGGACAGGTAAGACAAGGGGGACGTCAGTTGTACAACAATGTATTCAACTGAAATGTGTCTTCCGCATTTAACCCAACCCCTCTGAATCAGAGGTGAGGGGGCTGCCTTAATCAATATCCATGTCATCTGCGCCCGGGGAACAGTGGGTTAACGGCCTTGCTCAGGGTCAGATTTTATCCATCTTCTGTATACCACAACTGATTGGCTCAAACGCATTAAGGAAATAAATTCCAATACTTAACTTTTAACAAGGCACACCTGTTACTTGAAATGCATTCCAGATGACTACCTCAAAGCTGGTTGAGAGAATGCCAAGAGTGTGCAAAGCTGTCAAGGCAAAGGATGGCTATATGAAGAATCTCAAATATAAAAACTATTTTGATTTGTTTAACACTTTTTGGGTAACTACATGATTCCATGTGTTATTTCATAGTTTTGATGTCTTCACTATCATTCTACAATGTAGAAAATAGTAAAAAGAAAAACCCATGAATGAGTAGGTGTCCAAACCTGACTTCGTGTATACATTTATTTTATTTTTTCAACATTTATCATTTGATATTTTTTCCATCGTTTTTAGTATCCATTTTCTTCAAGATGAGTGATAAGAGAACTGTCCAGCCCATTGGCTATCTCACTACACCTCCATATGCCATGTCTTGAACTATGCAGATTAAAAGTATGTTTTCATTGTAATATTCTAAACAGCCAACTTTCAAGCTCTGACTTTTGATGTGTACATGTAGCCAGGTCAAATTATTGGCCCCCTTGATAAAGATGAGCAAAAAATATATACACTTGTCAAAAAAATAAAGGGAACACTAAAATAACACATCCTAGATCTGAATGAATTAAATATTCTTATTGAATACGTTTTTCTTTACATAGTTGAATGTGCTGACAACAAAATCACACAAAAATTATCAATGGAAATCAAATTTATCAACCCATGGAGGTCTGGATTTGGAGTGACACTCAAAATTAAAGTGGAAAACCACCCTACAGGCTGATCCAATTTTGATGTAATGTCCTTAAAACAAGTCAAAATGAGGCTCAGTAGTGTGTGTGGCCTCCACGTGCCTGTATGACCTCCCTACAACGCCTGGGCATGCTCCTGATGAGGTGGCGGATGGTCTCCTGAGGCATCTCCTCCCAGACCGGGACTAAAGCATCCGCCAACTCCTGGACAGTCTGTGGTGCAACGTGGCGTTGGTGGATGGAGCGAGACATGATGTCCCAGATGTGCTCAATTGGATTCAGGTCTGGGGAACGGGCGGGCCAGTCCATAGCATCAATGCCTTCCTCTTGCAGGAACTGCTGACACACTCCAGCCACATGAGGTCTAGCATTGTCTTGCATTAGGAGGAACCCAGGGCCAACCGCACCAGCATATGGTCTCACAAGGGGTCTGAGGATCTCATCTCGGTACCTAATGGCAGTCAGGCTACCTCTGGCGAGCACATGGAGGGCTGTGCGGCCCCCCAAAGAAATACCACCCCACACCATGACTGACCCACCGCCAAACCAGTCATGCTGGAGGATGTTGCAGGCAGCAGAACGTTCTCCGCGGCGTTTCCAGACTCTGTCACGTCTGTCACACGTGCTCAGTGTGAACCTGCTTCCATCTGTGAAGCGCACAGGGCGCCAGTGGCGAATTTGCCAATCTTGGTGTTCTCTGGCAAACGCCAAACGTCCTGCACGGTGTTGGGCTGTAAGCACAACCCCCACCTGTGGACGTCGGGCCCTCATACCACCCTCATGGAGTCTGTTTCTGACCGTTTGAGCAGACACATGCACATTTGTGGCCTGCTGGAGGTTATTTTGCAGGGCTCTGGCAGTGCTCCTCCTGCTCAAAGGCGGAAGTAGCGGTCCTCCTATGGCCTCCTCCACGTCTCCTGATGTACTGGCCTGTCTCCTGGTAGCGCCTCCATGCTCTGGACACTACACTGACAGACACAGCAAACCTTCTTGCCACAGCTCGCATTGATGTGCCATCCTGGATGAGCTGCACTACCTGAGCCACTTGTGTGGGTTATAGACTCCGTCTCATGCTACCACTAGAGTGAAAGCACCGCCAGCATTCAAAAGTGACCAAAACATCAGCCAGGAAGCATAGGAACTGAGAAGTGGTCTGTGGTCACCACCTGCAGAACCACTCCTTTATTGGGGGTGCCTTGCTAATTGCCTATAATTTCCACCTGTTGTCTACTCCATTTGCACAACAGCATGTGACATTTACTGTCAATCAGTGTTGCTTCCTAAGTGGACAGCTTGATTTCACAGAAGTGTGATTGACTTGGAGTTACATTGTGTTGTTTAAGTGTTCGCTTTATTTTTTATATATACACTGCTCAAAAAAATAGAGCTATTTTATATGCACCCAAAACATTGGGAGATTATATTTTATACTAATACCATTACATAGAAAAAAGATTGGTATTGAAACAGGGGTGCCATTCAAAAGCTCACCTTGCCAGGATAACCGCACAGCTTTTTTGAAATGTTTTCCGAGATTGGAGAACACATTGGGAGGGATCTTAGATCATTCTTCCATACAGGATCCTTCCAGATCCTTGATATCCTTCATCTTTGCTTATGGACTGCCTTCAATTCAAACCACAGGTTTTCAATAGGAGGCTGATTTGTGGTTAATTAATTTAATTTAATAATGGGCATTTTTTTTAAACAAATAGTTACATAGCCTATATGGAAATAACAAACATGAGCCAAGCATTGTTACCTGTAGAATGGAATAGGTTATAAGACCTCTATGAATAATATAATTTAGCCAATTCTACCACATCAACATTTCTAACGTTTAACAGGGTTAACTATAATGTTGTAGTGAAGTTCAGCTTCAGTCCACAGGGGGGCACTCTGGGACTGTCAGACGATATGTGCTTCAGTCAGAAAAACGTTTTCTCATCTCTTTGGTCTCAGCTAGCTAGCCAATAGCTACCCTAGTGGATAGCCAGCCAAGATAGCTACAGATGTTGTATTTTTTATTTAACCTTTATTTAACTAGGCATGTCAGAAACAAAACCTATCAAATTCACTCTCTAGAAATAAACACTAATATATACACTAAATATCATGACTTATATCAGCATCCTTAGCTTGCCCATTCACTAAATATACTGTTAAATAAATCTGACTGACGCCCAATAGCGTAAGGATGTTGAGCTCTAGTTTATTAGCATTAGCAAACAATTATGCTGAGGGAGACTAGCTAGTTATCTACCAGCAACCGTGCACACACCTGTGGCTAACTCTGCTGCTGCTTCACTGTGACTTTCTGGCTGTTCTACCCTCTCCACCTCATTCACTGCTGCCTCAACCTGCTAGTTTTTTTGCAACTCTTTTGGAAGTTCAGAATATCCAGACTCTGACTGAGTGAAAGGCATTTTGCTGAGTGATGACAGACATCTAACCGATGCTGTATGACTAAGTCACACAAGACAAATTTGTATCAATTAAAAAAACACTAATAAATAACAGTAGACAATTCTCTCATTTGAAATTTTCCCCCACAGATGCATGTTTTAAAATATTTGTATTCTGTAGAGGGCTCCTTTTCACTCTGTCATAGATGAGATTGGGTGAGTTCTGAGGACCAAGACCTTACCAAGCACTGGGATCCGGCCAACGGAGCAGCGTGTAATTACAATATTATACAACGGGTGGGTCTAATCGTGATTGGTTAAAACCGTATTCCAGCTGGAGTCTATTCCACAAGTTACCACCGGCTAAATCAATGACGTAAAATGTTAATATTTGTTGGTGTGTATGTAAACTTCACACTACAACTGTATGTGCTCCAGAGAAGAGAGTAGAGTGTTCCAGAGTAGAGATATCAACTCTAATTGAGTACTGGCAGGGTCTGCTGTGGCAGTTGGGAAAGGGCAAGTTACCTGAAAAAGATCTCAATGTTCATCTGAAGGTGCACTAAATTCATGCGTTTAGCTGTTGAAATTAATTTATCTTTGCTGGGGGAGAATGCCCCCGGACACCCTACTGGTGTTGGGCTAAGCCCCCATTGTCTTCAAATCCTAGAAACGCCCGATTCACACAATTACACTATTTATAAGCATTATAAAAAGCACTATTTTAGGACAAACAAGCAACAAAAACATATTTGGAGTTTCTGATCTAGCTAATGAATAGCCCATTGGGGTAAATAATGCAGAGACGCAACCCTATGCTTTAGCCATGATGCTGCATCAGACTGGTGTTGATGCGTATTGCTAAAATAGCACACCAATATGTTATTGGGCCCATTTCTGGATGGGAATATTACATCGAGGGGGGGATGGTTACATTGTTTTCCGATCAGATTTTAGGGTTGGCTATAGAAGGTATTTTCCCAGACTGCAAATGAAAATCACCCATGATTGAAATACTGCGTGCATAACTTGCTTTCCTGTGATCTTGACCCGCGCCACTAATTCTCTCATTCAGGCCAGCAGTTTTCACTTGGGACTGGTCCGGTGTGCCACTGGCAAATTTACTTGAATGTCAAGCCTGGGGACTGGTACGCAGTCCCAGTATATTATTCTGTTATATATTATTCTGTTTGTCCTGTGGGTACCTTTGCCACTGTTCCACCCCTTGTGTATTGCGCTGTCATGGTGTACTTCCACTTTAAAACATTTTCATTATTGACCAGATATGGCAGCTCTAACATAATGGATAATCTGTGGTCACACACCTGAAACTTGTTAGTCACGTGATCGCAATTGGCACAAAGGGGAGCGCCGTATCCTTCGCGGGGGACGACATGTTCCCTGTTGCCTTGTTTCAAACATTCTGTTCAAATAAAGAAATACTCGGATAATCCCCTTTCATTGAAGTTTATTTCTGACTGGGATGATGCACAATGGGTCATGACGCTCTTCATAACGTGTAGTCAGGGTAATTACTATATTTGGATGTACTGAGTAATTGCTTAACTGAGATCGTGCCAGAAACTCACCCACTGATTGAAATCGGAACTTTATCAATAGCTCAACGGGTTTGTATGTTGTAACGTTTGAGCAGTGGTACAAAACAGGGAGAGCAGAGAAAGTGATGTTTGCTGCACAGTGAAGCCAGTTAGATTTGTAGTGGTCTGCGTTAAGGATTACAGTATCAACAAAACCACAATCAGAATTCTCCTTCCATAAAAGTTGTTTTATTAGAAAACAAAATGCAACAGAGCAATTGACCAAATACAGCACGGCTCAGTGCGTAGTACAAATTCCCCTTTGGAGGTTTCTCTAAGATTTAAAACATTCTCAGATCCATATGTACAAAGCAATTTGGAACTTTCCAGACACAAAAACAAAGTACCATAAAGATTGAAATGACTACAGTAGAGAGAAGAGTAACGCTGGTCTAGAAAGGGATGAAAAGGCAGAGAAAGATCTACACAAAGTTACGTTGGCCAAAGACAAGTTCAGGTGATTTTGTGATAACGTTTTTTTAAATTTTAAACAAGCGACATGATCAAGTAAAAAAATGTAAGGAAGAAAAAGGATGGAGGGAGAGTTGTGAATTGCGCTAGGGGGGGCTCAGCACTAGTTCGCAATCATCGCTCTGTGCTCTGGCTCGTTTTGCGCTCTCCGTGTTTCCCGTGGTCTTTCCCGTTGCTGGGCTCATGTGGCCGATGGCGCCGCTCTTTACTGCGGCTGTGTTTGTGCGAGCGCTGCTCCCCCTCCCGGCTGCACTGCTTCTTCCTACTCTTCTCCTTGTCCTCCCCTACCTCAGCCTTGCCTCTGCTCTCTTTGACTTGCTGCTTTATGGACTTCTCCTTGTCCTCCCCTACCTCAGCCTTGCCTCTGCGCTCTTCTTTGACTTGCCGCTTTATGGACTTCTTGTGTCTCCTTTCCCTGCTTGCACTCCGACTGGAGCGCTTGGCCTTCCTCTCCTCCCTGTGACCCCTCTCATCTCGCGCTTCTTTTTGTCTCCTGTCCTCCGCCTCTCCCTTGCTCCTCTTGTCCTTGGACCTCTCCCTCTCGCTGCCCCCATCTTTATGGTACTCCCTGTCCTTCCTCCTGTCATTCTCCACACCCCCATGCGCATCTTTCTCCCTGTCTTTTAGCTCTCCCTTGCGTTCCCGGCTCCCGCGACGTTCCCGGCGCTCCTGGGTACGGTCTGCGCTCCGGGACCGACGCCTCTCCCGCTCTTCTCCTTTCCCATCCCCAGAGTCCCGCTCTTTCCTCTGGCGGTCGCGTTCCCTCTCCAGCTCGCGGTCGAAGCTGGGGCCGTGGCGCTCTCGTTCGCGGTGGTGGCTCCGGCTCCTCGACCGCTTGGGAGTCCTCCTGGGGCTCGGGGTACGCCTGGGGCTCCTGACCAGAAACAAACCAACATTTCAGCTGCATTAACGTCACAATCCCGCCGACAGATGTGATCAACAAAATAAATATTATCTGTAAGGGCTGCGCTCCATTTCCTACCTGGAGCGTCTACGGCCCTCCGTTGCTCGCCCCTCTGTTGGTGGTTCCTCCGGCTCCTCTACCTTCTCGGGAACCTTCCGGGGCCTTGCCTTCATCTGCGTGTCGATCATCTTCTGCACTGGAACCGGAATGCGTGGAAAGAGAGTGGAGAACCACTCTAGCTTGGTGAGGAACGACCGGACCATCTCTCCGATTGTCATAACGCAGCCACCTCCGGCCTTCACATCCAGCTCCTGAGAACATTAGGAGGGGGGTATTCAAAACCTTATTAACACAGATGCAAACAGAAGTACAAAAGGCATTGATTGTATTTAGAATCTTATTCATTCATTTAAATGTTTGGCATTTAGCAGACACTTATCCAGCGCGATTTACAGGATTATCTTCCTAGTCCCTGGTTTTTAACACTTGCCTCCATCACTCAATTAGAAATCAAATATAATTTGTGATGACCATGTACTGAAACTTCACCTCTGTTTTCATCTAGTTTAATATGCACACATATGAATCATTATCATGTGTTTGCATAAAAATGTAGCTTAGTGCCTGATATAGGAAATAATAATAGGGAAATGGAAAAATAGTTGCTGGCATCTAATCTGTCTGGCTGTCCTCAAGAGTCTGTACTTAGACTGAGCTCTCTTACAAAGATACAGTACATCACCAAAAGTATGTAGACACCTGCTCATCAAACATCTCATTCCAAAGTCATTAAATATGGAGTTGGTCCCTCCTTTGCTGCTATAACAGCCTCCACTCTTCTGGGAAGGCTTCCACTAGATGTTAGAACATTGCTTCCATTCAGTCACAAAAGCATTAGTGATGTTGGGCGATTAGACCTGGCACGCAGTCGGTGTTCCAATTAATCACAAAGGTGTTCGATGGGGTTGAGGTCAGGGCTCTGTGCAGGCCAGTCAAGTTCTTCCACACCGATTTCGACAAACCATCTCTGTATGGACCTCACTTTGCGCACATGGACATTGTCATGCTGAAACAGGAAAGGGACTTCCCCAAACTGTTGCCACAAAGTTGGAAGCACAAAATTGTCTAGAATTAATTAATTAGTTAATATTCCCTTCACTAAGGTGCCTAGCCCGAACCATGAAAAACAGCACCACAAAAACTTGACAGTTGGCACTACGCAGTTGGGTAGGTAGCGTTCTGCTGGCATCGGCAAAAAACAGATTCTTCCGTCGTACTGCCAGATGGTGAAGCGTGATTCATCACCCCAGAGAACCCGTTTCCACTGCTCCAGAGTCCAACGGCGGTGAGCTTTACACCACTCCAGCTGACGATTGGCATTGAGCATAGTGATCTAAGGCATGCGGCTGCTCGGCCATGGAAACCCATTTCATGAAAACCCATAAATCTCCCGACGAACAGTTATTGTGCTGACGTTGCTTCGAGAGGCAGTTTGGATCTCAGTAGTGAGTGTTGCAACTGAGGACAGACGATTTTTACACGCAGCAGCACTCAGCGGTCCTGTTCTGTGAGCTTGTGTGGCCTACCACTTTGCCGTTGAACCGTTGTTGCTCCTAGATGTTTCCACTTCAAAATAACAGCCCTTACAGTTGACCGGGGCAGCTCTAGCAGGGCAGAAATGTGAGGAACTGACTTGTTGGAAAGGTGGTATCCTATGACGGCACCATGTTGAAAGTCACTCAGCTCTTTAGTACGGGCCATTCTACTGCAAATGTTTGTCTATGGAGATTGCATGGCTGTGTGCTCAATTTTATACCATCGGCTAAGGGTGTGGCTAAAATAGCCGATTCGACTCATTTGAAGTGGTGTCCACATACTTTTGTATATATTGTGTATGTTGTCAAAATAACAGAAAACCTGGGGTGCATCTCAATAGTCTAAAGTGGCTTCCTCTTCTCCACCATCTGCACTAGCATCAAAATGAGTAGTAAAGGTGGAGGTGAAACAAGGAGAGAAAACGACTTTAAACAATGGAGATGGATCCGTGGACAGTGAAGAAAGGTTTCAAGAGAAGAGTTGTGCTTCCTCCTTCCTCGACAGTCCAGGGAGACATTGGCCACAGTGCAAGTACAGAGTGGAGGAGGTAGATAAGTAGGTAGGTGCACACCAGCTACAGAGAGACCAGGTTTGAATGGGTAGAGAACTGAACAGCCGTTTTGCACTCACACACGCAAACCAACAGTGCTGAGAGATACATTATCCAATTCACCTGCTGCACAAGGGGCATCTAAAGAAGAGAACATGGGAATTAGCCAGTTAGGTAGGTTGTCAGAGGATGTAAGGTTAAAATATTGCATCAGAACAAGAAAGTTGGCCTGGTTGCACAGTCTGCCAAACACTATCCAGCCAATTGAAGGTGCACAGAGAAGATAAATCTATAACAAGATTCTCCCCAGGAAATTATTAAATTGTGCTAAGTAGACGCGCGCGTGTGTGTGTCAGAGAGAAGCAAACAAAGCAAAGGATTGATGTGTTAAAGGTATATTTTCTAATAAAATTGTAATTTCAATTTTTTACAAAATAAAAACTGATCTGTGAGGTGGTGGGCCAGGGAGGAACCATGTTATACATTTCGGAGTAGTGGTCAAGTTTTGTAAATTTGTTTTGTGCAATAAGTCCGGATTACATCTGGGCATGCCTTTAGTTAACAGAGTTTGACTATGGTCAAATATACTTACCCTGACAAAAACAGGTAGCACAGCAGAATGAATTACCTAGTTACCCAACTGGGGGGGCAATTAAGCCAAATGAAGGCAAAGGTGAACAATCAGCTCTGAGCATCACAACGAGGAGAGAACTGAGACAACAGTTTGGATCATGCCAGACTAGTTAGTGAAAGGTAGAGAAACATGAAAGTATTACCCGTGTGGACATACCTCCTCATCATCCAGGAAAACATCATACCAGTCCACCAGGTCTGCAGGGGGCTGGGTGTATCTGGATGAACAAACACACTATGAGCATCTAATTATGAACATCCCATTGAATAACATGTAGAAGTCTTGGACTACCGCCTGCTAACCATCTAAAACGAGATAGAAAAAAAGGGAGGAAGGGAATTACTGCTAAGGTACACAATAGGTTTTGGTAGACAGAAGGTGCTCTTTGGTCATCAAAAAGATGTACATGCCATACAAATAAAGGCATTTTAATAACATGAATAGTGCCTTGGTCCTCCTTTTTGATAACTATATAGTGTTGTATGTGAATCAGATTTTCTTCTGGGAAGGCGTGTAATAACATCAAACTCAAAAGCAACTCACCATTGCAGGAAAGGACAGGTAAGACAAGGGGGACGTCAGTTGTACAACAATGTATTCAACTGAAATGTGTCTTCCGCATTTAACCCAACCCCTCTGAATCAGAGGTGAGGGGGCTGCCTTAATCAATATCCATGTCATCTGCGCCCGGGGAACAGTGGGTTAACGGCCTTGCTCAGGGTCAGATTTTATCCATCTTCTGTATACCACAACTGATTGGCTCAAACGCATTAAGGAAATAAATTCCAATACTTAACTTTTAACAAGGCACACCTGTTACTTGAAATGCATTCCAGATGACTACCTCAAAGCTGGTTGAGAGAATACCAAGAGTGTGCAAAGCTGTCAAGGCAAAGGATGGCTATATGAAGAATCTCAAATATAAAAACTATTTTGATTTGTTTAACACTTTTTGGGTAACTACATGATTCCATGTGTTATTTCATAGTTTTGATGTCTTCACTATTATTCTACAATGTAGAAAATAGTAAAAAGAAAAACCCATGAATGAGTAGGTGTCCAAACCTGACTTCGTGTATACATTTATTTTATTTTTTTAACATGTATTTATCCTCTTCAGGCACTAAACTTCCTTCCCCCCTGGTACCGGTGACCTTCAGACGAAGGCTTGCTAAGGTTTGTGGGCATCCTAGAGCAAAACGGTGAACACCATCGTGTCTGTGAAAGTCTCAGCTGTCCACATAGGGGTCACATTAGTGTGCATCCCAAACCGTTCGGACGCTGAAGACAGAAGTTGGCAAAAGAGGCTGTACCGACTTCAGACGAGTCTTGTGAGCATCCTAGAGCAAAACGGTCTCTTCTTTCAATAGAGTGGTCATAATACTGTGTAGGCCAAACAGTTCGGAAGGTTTAGGTTTTTGTGAGAAGACCGATTGGTCTGACAAACACTGCTCTAGCTTTGCCACCTTTCACCGCAGATGTGGAAGGGCCATATTGGCAGATTGAGACGATATCACTAGCTTAAACAGACTTTGATGAGGATTTTTTAAATTATGTTAATTCGAATTTCCGCGGGGCACGGGAATTGTAGGCTCAGTGTTAAAGGTCATGAACAGTCAAAATCACGTTTTTCATGTAATTTGATGACATTTGGATAAACCCAGATCAAAGTATGAAAAATGACTACTGCTTCTACATTCATTGATCAAATATTATCATAAAGATACTGGTCCCCTCCCCCATGTCAAACATGTGGCTTCAGGAGGCAGGATTATTAAAGGAATATCACCGCCAACTGTCATTTTGAGTGTGATATACACCTTATTCTTATTTAAATAAGTACTTGGAACCATCATCGAAAAAGGTATGTTTACAGAGGGGCGTGGTTAATACAGCTACTCAACTGGTGCCAAAGTGTTACTGTAGGGTGTCAGAAAATACTATAAAAAGTTTGCCCTATTCATCTATGGCAAAGACACATATTTCCCATTTCAGGGGCAGTAAATAACCAACCATGGCGTTATACCTGTTCAAATAGTACACTCTAGGTGGCAGTGGGCACCCTTTCAGTTTGTTTGCCAACTCATAGAAGTAGAAGACAATTGACTTCATCAAAGTGGGGATGGCCTCAATGGCGCTGCATCTCACAGAAGCCATAACGGGACAGATACAATGACGCCATGTTTAAGTCTATGCATGCAACTAAACACCACAAAATGACTGCTGAGCATTTCACAAAGAGGTTGCAACACTAAGGTCGAGTGATTGAAATGTATTTGCGGCCATAAATTTAAAAAATAGGTCCAATGGGTCCTATCCTCCTGTGCAAACATACTTTTCCATAAACCAACATTAAAACAGAGTTGTACCTTATGTACATAAAGCCAAGTGCTCTGATGTAGGGTGAGTCGTTGTGAGTGATCAGTCCCATCACCTGTTTACGGGTCATCTTGATGGTAAACAGTTTATACAGCAGGCAGAAGGCTGTGGACACAATGCCGCCAGTCCCGACTCCCCGCACCTGAGGACAACAGAGGTTCATGAGTCAGACATGTTATTTTTGGACCAGTGTCCCTTAACATCTCAAGTTGACCACTAAGTTTTGGGGTGAACCATTATCAGTTTTCAACACGGCCCTACTCCACAACTAAGTTAAGTGTGTTGCTTGCGTTCAACTGTCAAATACAGACTTGTTCCCATATACAAACAACTTACACGCACGCCAACAATGACTACATCTCATATGTGCCCAGACCCGCATGCTCACATCGCCACCCCCAGGGCCAGCATTATTGTTTGCCACTTGGCCTTAAATTCAGTTTGTTTTTCCCCAGTCACCCATGCTATTTAAATAATTTATAATTTGATATTTTTTCCATCGTTTTTAGTATCCATTTTCTTCAAGATGAGTGATAAGAGAACTGTTCAGCCCATTGGCTATCTCACTACACCTCCATATGCCATGTCTTGAACTATGCAGATTAAAAGTATGTTTTCATTGTAATATTCTAAACAGCCAACTTTCAAGCTCTGACTTTTGATGTGTACATGTAGCCAGGTCAAATTATTGGCCCCCTTGATAAAGATGAGCAAAAAATATATACACTTGTCAAAAAAATAAAGGGAACACTAAAATAACACATCCTAGATCTGAATGAATTAAATATTCTTATTGAATACGTTTTTCTTTACATAGTTGAATGTGCTGACAACAAAATCACACAAAAATTATCAATGGAAATCAAATTTATCAACCCATGGAGGTCTGGATTTGGAGTCACACTCAAAATTAAAGTGGAAAACCACCCTACAGGCTGATCCAATTTTGATGTAATGTCCTTAAAACAAGTCAAAATGAGGCTCAGTAGTGTGTGGCCTCCACGTGCCTGTATGACCTCCCTACAACGCCTGGGCATGCTCCTGATGAGGTGGCGGATGGTCTCCTGAGGCATCTCCTCCCAGACCGGGACTAAAGCATCCGCCAACTCCTGGACAGTCTGTGGTGCAACGTGGCGTTGGTGGATGGAGCGAGACATGATGTCCCAGATGTGCTCAATTGGATTCAGGTCTGGGGAACGGGCGGGCCAGTCCATAGCATCAATGCCTTCCTCTTGCAGGAACTGCTGACACACTCCAGCCACATGAGGTCTAGCATTGTCTTGCATTAGGAGGAACCCAGGGCCAACCGCACCAGCATATGGTCTCAAGGGGTCTGAGGATCTCATCTCGGTACCTAATGGCAGTCAGGCTACCTCTGGCGAGCACATGGAGGGCTGTGCGGCCCCCCAAAGAAATACCACCCCACACCATGACTGACCCACCGCCAAACCAGTCATGCTGGAGGATGTTGCAGGCAGCAGAACGTTCTCCGCGGCGTTTCCAGACTCTGTCACGTCTGTCACACGTGCTCAGTGTGAACCTGCTTCCATCTGTGAAGCGCACAGGGCGCCAGTGGCGAATTTGCCAATCTTGGTGTTCTCTGGCAAACGCCAAACGTCCTGCACGGTGTTGGGCTGTAAGAACAACCCCCACCTGTGGACGTTGGGCCCTCATACCACCCTCATTGAGTCTGTTTCTGACCGTTTGAGCAGACACATGCACATTTGTGGCCTGCTGGAGGTTATTTTGCAGGGCTCTGGCAGTGCTCCTCCTGCTCAAAGGCGGAAGTAGCGGTCCTCCTATGGCCTCCTCCACGTCTCCTGATGTACTGGCCTGTCTCCTGGTAGCGCCTCCATGCTCTGGACACTACACTGACAGACACAGCAAACCTTCTTGCCACAGCTCGCATTGATGTGCCATCCTGGATGAGCTGCACTACCTGAGCCACTTGTGTGGGTTGTAGACTCCGTCTCATGCTACCACTAGAGTGAAAGCACCGCCAGCATTCAAAAGTGACCAAAACATCAGCCAGGAAGCATAGGAACTGAGAAGTGGTCTGTGGTCACCACCTGCAGAACCACTCCTTTATTGGGGGTGCCTTGCTAATTGCCTATAATTTCCACCTGTTGTCTACTCCATTTGCACAACAGCATGTGACATTTACTGTCAATCAGTGTTGCTTCCTAAGTGGACAGCTTGATTTCACAGAAGTGTGATTGACTTGGAGTTACATTGTGTTGTTTAAGTGTTCGCTTTATTTTTTATATATACACTGCTCAAAAAAATAGAGCTATTTTATATGCACCCAAAACATTGGGAGATTATATTTTATACTAATACCATTACATAGAAAAAAGATTGGTATTGAAACAGGGGTGCCATTCAAAAGCTCACCTTGCCAGGATAACCGCACAGCTTTTTTGAAATGTTTTCCGAGATTGGAGAACACATTGGGAGGGATCTTAGATCATTCTTCCATACAGGATCCTTCCAGATCCTTGATATCCTTCATCTTTGCTTATGGACTGCCTTCAATTCAAACCACAGGTTTTCAATAGGAGGCTGATTTGTGGTTAATTAATTTCTTGATGGATTTTGATGTGTGCTTGGGGTTATTGTCTTTCTGGATGATCCGTGCAGAGGCAACCAGGTTTTTGGCAAAAAATGTAATGATGCCGTTGACATTAACAAAGGCACTAGGACCAGTGCAAACAAAATGTGATCAAAGATCCACCACCATATTTACAGAAGGCATGGGGTTATTTTCTGCATATGCATCTTCCTTTCGCTGCCAAACCCACTACTGGTGTGCGTGGCCAAAGAGCTCAATTTTCATGTCATCTGGCCATAGCACCGGATCCAATCCAAGTCCCAATGCAGTTTAGCAAACTCCAGTTAACATTTGTTGGATGACATGAAAAGAGAGCTCTTTGGCCACGCACATCAGTGTTGGGGTTTTGGCATCGAAAGAAAGATGCCTGTGCAGAAAAGACCCCAAAACCTACTGTAAAATATGGTGGTGGAGCTTTGATCGTATGGGGAGATTTTAAATCAAAAACTTGGTTGCCTCTGCCAGGAGGCTGAACCTTGGTCACAAGTGAATCTTCCAACAAAACAACAAGCACACATGAAAATCTACTACGTGGTTAATTGATAGGGATGTGCATCTCTCCTTTTATGAATGATTCAATACCCATCTACATACATGGGCTCCGATATGATACGGTTTGATTAGGGGAACGAATTGATGCAATTCGGTTTGATGTGTATTTTTTAACAAACACATTCATGGCCCATCTGCAACGAACTTCAAACATTGTATCAACTACTAATTTGGGTCTGGTCAGAAGCTGCAGCTATCGAAATTGTATAAAATATTCTGGGCACTTATTTCCCAGTGCCAGTGAGCTCAGGACAGACAGCTGTAGGCTATTTGTGCAAGGGATAAAAAGCAGTGCTCGACTTGGGCAGGAGCTCACCGGAGCAGAGTACCCGACACCTCACATGTTCTACTGCTTGAGCTCCTGTTCCTCTAACAGAATATAGTGGAGCTCCTGCACCTAAAAATAAACAGTACCAGCACCGAAACCTATTTCAGTCCAAGTCAAGCACTGAATAAGTAGTAATCAGGTAGGCCTATTTTAATGAAGTTTCCACTGGACCAGAGCATGACATTTTTCCCTTTAACACAGTACTCTCAAAAGGGAGAGAACTGGAAAGATGTACCTAATTGAGGAACTATTGTCATACATCTCAGTTGATGTAAAAATAGATTTAGTTTGATAGCTCTTTAAGGTGAAGAAAACATTACTTTGAGAAGCTCCACAGCTCATTAGCCAATCAGAGCCCCAAATGGGCACATTTATATGCCTATTTATTTGTGCTCAGGCCAGGAAGCCTATGGGCCTACTTCTAAGCGTAATCAGGTGCACGTCCTTACTCAACATTGACAGGAGCTCTCCAGACAAGAGACATTGATTAAATTGACAAAACTCATTAATGGAATGAAATAAATCAAAACTTGTTTCTCACAAGTGTTGCATAAGTTGTGCGCTCTGCCAACAATGTGTCCACTCAGACAATGAAAACGGTAAAAGGGAATTATATATTGAATGCATTAACAGAAATTAAAATAACCAAACACTGTAGATTAGAAATTAAGAAATTAGAAATTATTTACCCTTAATTTCTAATCTACAGGAACCAATACACACAGTCAGTCAGGAAAGCAAAGGCCAGCTTTTTCAAGCAGAAATTTGCATCCTGTAGCTCTAACTCCAAAAAGTTCTGGGATACTGTGAAGTCCATGGAAAACAAGAGCACCTCCTCCCAGCTGCCCACTTCACTGAGGCTAGGTAACACGGTCACCACTGATAAGTCCATGATAATCGAAAACTTCAACAAACATTTCTCAATGGCTGGCCATGCCTTCCTCCTGGCGACTCCAACCTTGGCCAACACCCCCCCCCCCCCCCCCCCCCCCCACTGCTACTCGCCCAAGCCTCCCCAGCTTCGCCTTTACCCATATCCAGATAGCAGATGTTCTGAAAGAGCTGGAAAACCTGGACCCATACAAATCAGCTGGGCTTGACAATCTGGACCCCCTATTTCTGAAACTGTCCACCGCCATTGTCGCACCCCCTATTACCAGCCTGTTCAACCTCTCTTTCGTATCATCTGAGATCCCCAAGGATTGGAAAGCTGCCGCGGTCATCCCCCTCTTCAAAGGGGGAGACACCCTGGACCCAAACTGTTACAGACCTATATCCATCCTGCCCTGCCTATCTAAGGTCTTCGAAAGCCAAGTCAACAAACAGATCACTGACCATCTCGAATCCCACCGTACCTTCTCCGCTGTGCAATCCGGTTTCCGAGCCGGCCACGGGTGCACCTCAGCCACGCTCAAGGTACTAAACGATGTCATAACCGCCATCGATAAGACATTACTGTGCAGCCGTCTTCATCGACCTGGCCAAGGCTTTCCACTCTGTCAATCACCATATTCTTATCGGCAGACTCAATAGCCTCGGTTTTTCTAATGACTGCCTTGCCTGGTTCACCAACTACTTTGCAGACAGAGTTCAGTGTGTCAAATCGGAGGGCATGTTGTCCGGTCCTCTGGCAGTCTCTATGGGGGTACCACAGGGTTCAATTCTCGGGCCGACTCTTTTCTCTGTATACATCAATGATGTTGCTCTTGCTGCGGGCGATTCCCTGATCCATCTCTATGCAGACGACACCATTCTGTACACTTCCGGTCCTTCCTTGGACACTGTGCTATCTAACCTCCAAACGAGCTTCAATGCCATACAACACTCCTTCCGTGGCCTCCAACTGCTCTTAAACGCTAGTAAAACCAAATGCATGCTTTTCAACCGTTCGCTGCCTGCACCCGCACGCCCGACTAGCATCACCACCCTGGGCGGTTCCGACCTAGAATATGTGGACATCTATAAGTACCTAGGTGTCTGGCTAGACTGCAAACTCTCCTTCCAGACTAATATCAAACATCTCCAATCCAAAATCAAATCTAGAGTCGGCTTTCTATTCCGCAACAAAGCCTCCTTCACTCACGCCGCCAAACTTACCCTAGTAAAACTGACTATCCTACCGATCCTCGACTTCGGCGATGTCATCTACAAAATAGCTTCCAATACTCTACTCAGCAAACTGGATGCAGTTTATCACAGTGCCATCCGTTTTGTTACTAAAGCACCTTATACAACCCACCACTGCGACCTGTATGCCCTAGTCGGCTGGCCCTCGCTACATGTTCGTCGTCAGACCCACTGGCTCCAGGTCACCTACAAGGCTATGCTAGGTAAAGTGCCGCCTTATCTCAGTTCACTGGTCACGATGGCTACACCCACCCGTAGCACGCGCTCCAGCAGGTGTATCTCACTGATCATCCCTAAAGCCAAAACCTCATTTGGACGCCTTTCCTTCCAGTTCTCTGCTGCCTGCGACTGGAACGAATTGCAAAAATCTCTGAAGTTGGAGACTTTTATCTCACTCAACAACTTTAAAAATCTGCTATCCGAGCAGCTAACCGATCGCTGCAGCTGTACATAGTCCATCTGTAAACTACCCACCCAATTTACCTACCTCACCCCCCATACTGCTTTTATTTATTTACTTTTCTGCTCTTTTGCACACCAGTATCTCTTCTTGCACATGATCATCTGATGATTTATCACTCCAGTGTTAATCTGCTAAATTGTAATTACTCGATTTATTGCCTACCTCATGCCTTTTGCACACATTGTATATAGATTCTCTTTTTTCTACCATGTTATTGACTTGTTTATTGTTTACTCCATGTGTAACTCTGTGTTGTTGTCTGTTCACACTGCTATGCTTTATCTTGGCCAGGTCGCAGTTGCAAATGAGAACTTGTTCTCAACTAGCCTACCTGGTTAAATAAAGGTGAAATAAAATAAAAATAAAAAAATGTATTTTGGAAAATCTCTCCAGCTCGCTCTCCTTCGATTAAAAAAAATGGCATGCTCTCATCCAGTGGAAATGTCATAAAATGGGCCTACCTGATAGCCTACAGCTGCGTCTGTCCCGAGCTTACTGGCGTGGGAAACGTTAGAAGTTAGTTTGCTAGTGAGCTTTGGCAAGACCCGAAGTTAATAGTTGATACAATGTTTCAAGTTGGTGGCAGACATATCACATAGGCATGGCCTTTCTGTTTACCCAGATATTTTCATCCTACTGGTTGCAATGTTTATTTGTTGGCTTTATGTAGGCCGTTTTTACATAGTTAGCAATAGAAGTTACTTTTTTAGGTTTGTGTCATTTTAATATTGATTTGAATAGAATTTTGATTCACCACATCACAATGATTGAGATACAAAGACAAATTAAATGAAGCTGTTCCACAAAAATGTGCATATGAAAACCTGGCACGCAGATCGGTAGAAATAGTAAATTGTTATGCCACATGAGAAAAGTTGCAGATTCCACGTTTGACATATTACCGGCAACTTAATGGCAGAATCTGCAGCCAGCAGGAGGATGGTTGGGATCAGGCTAGTTTAGCGTAGGAATGTGGCAAATAACTAGAATGACCACAATCCATTGCTCCTGTTCTTTTCTGGCTGGGTTCGAGTTGGATACACTGTGCGGGGCCAGTAACCAAAAGTTCTGGTTAAAATCTTGAGCCGGCAAGGTGGAAAAATCTTGAGCCAGGCAGTTAACCAGCAACAACTGCTCACCGGGCGCCGATGACGTGGACGTCAATTAAGACCCCGCACCTCCCTGATTCAGAGGGGTTGGATTAAATGTGTAACACATTTTGGTTGAATGCATTCAGTAATGCAACTGACTAGGTATCCCCTTTCAAGCCTGTTAGGTTAGATAGAGGGCATACGTTGCCGCATGAGAGGGAAATGTACACAACGACACGTGAGAAGGATAAGGCATACTTTCATGAACTGTCGACTTTCAAAAACTAGTCAAATGATTGTCAGACTGCTCTGCAGCATAGTTGGGCAGTCTAGCTAAATAGGATGACTGAAGACAGTACAGTATGGGAGGAACAGATAACATTGGATTGTCGTCTGGCTGTTACTGCCTGAGCACAGATGACTTTAAGGAATTAAAAAGTCAAATAAAACAAGGTAATTTATTTTATTATTTCATAGTAAATTCTTATTTTTCTATGTGGACCTGACAGACAAAGGAATAGTTTTTACCTTTTGGCAATTTACTATTTTGGGCTTTGGAATTTCCATTAAAAGCTTGAATCATTTTAAGGTCAAATAATCGAAACCCATGATTGGTATTTATTTAAACTTTTTTTCTCCCCAATTTTGTGGTCCAACTGGTAGTTACAGTCTAGTCCCATCGCTGCAACGCCCGGGATCGAACCCAGATCTGTAGCGACTCCTCTAACACCAATGCGCCACTCGGGAAGCCCTGACCCATGATTATTTTTTAATAATAGTAACGAAACCTACCGCAAATCAGCACTAGCTGTTCCTGGGTCCCTTGTTAAGGGCAACGGCATCCTTAACTCTGCCCAGTAGCAGTATATTTTAGCCAACAAATGGTTGCCCCTGCCAGGAGCCTGAAACTTGGCCTCAAGTGGATTGTCCAGCAACACAATAACCCCAAGCACACATCCACAAATAAATTATTAATTGACCACAAAAATCGACAAGTTGCAATGGCCATCTAGGTCTCCAGACTTCAACCCTGTTGAAAACCTGTGGTTTGAATTGAAGAGGGAAGTCCAAGCACAGACAAAGCATATTAAGGATCTGGAAATATTCTGTTTTTAGGAATTGTCCAAGATCCCTCCTAATGTGTTCTTCAATCTCAGAAAACATTTTAGAAACAGGCTGTGTCGTTATCCTGGCAAGGTGAGTTACTGAAAGGTTTGAAAACAGGGGGTCTCAATTTTTACCCCAATCTTTTTTTTTTTAAAGGGATTACTTGTTAAACAAAATCTCTTTCTCTAAGCAATTGTATTAATAATGTGTTGATCTTATAATATTTTTTTGCTCATCTTTATCAAGGGGACCAATGTGTATTTTATTCCACCTTTATTTAACCAGGTAGGTCAGGTGAGAACAAGTTCTCATTTACAACCTGACCAAGATAAAGCAAAGCGACAAAAACCACAGAGTTACACATGGGATAAACAAATGTACAGTCAAAAACAATAGAAAAATCTGTACACAGTGGGTACAAATTAAGTAAGGAGGTAAGGCAATAAATAAGTAATTACAATTTAGCAATTAACACTGGAGTGATAGATGTGCAGATGAGGATGTGCAAGTAGAAATACTGGTGTGCAAAAGAGAAGAAAAACCAAAACAAATATGGGGATGAGGTAGGTAGTTGGATGGGCTATTGAAAGATGGGCTGTGTACAGCTGCAACGAGTGGTAAGCTGCTCTGACAGCTGATGCTTAAAGTTAATGAGGGAGATATAACTTCAGTGATTTTTGCAATTCGTTCCAGTCACTGGCAGCAGAGAACAGGAAGGAAAAGCAGACAAATGAGGTGTTGGCTTTGGGGATGACCAGTGAGATATTCCTGCTGGAGCGTGTGCTACGGGTGGGTGTTATGGTGACCAGTGACCTGAGATAAGGCGGGGCTTTACCTAGCAGAGACTTAGATGAACTGGAACCAGCGGGTTTGGCGACGAATATGTAGCGAGGACCAGCCGACGAGAGCATACAGGCCGCAGTGGTGGGTAGCATATGGGGCTTTGGTGACAAAACGGGTGGCACTGTGATAGACTACATCCAGTGTGCTGAGTAGAGGGTTGGGGACTATTTTGTAAATGACAACGCCGAAATAAAGGATCGGTAGAATAGTCAGTTTTACGAGGGTATGTTTGGCAGCATGAGCGAAGGAGGCTTTGTTGCAAAATAGGAAGCTGATTCTAGATTTAATTTTGGATTGGATAAGCTTAATGTGAGTCTGGAAAGATAGTTTACAGTCTAGCCAGGCACCTATGTATTTATAGTTGTCCACATATTCTAAGTCAGATCCGTCCAGAGTAGTGATGCTAATCGGGCGGGGGCAGCGATCGGTTGAAGAGCATGCATTTAGTTTTACAAGCATTTAAGAGCAGTTGGAGGCCACGGAAGGAGTGTTGTATGGCATTGTAGCTCGTTTGGAGGTTTGTTAACACAGTGTTCAAAGAAGGGCCAGATGTATACAGAAGAGGTGCGTAGAGGTGGATCAGAGAATCACCCACAGCAAGAGCGACATCATTGATATAAACAGAGAAAAGAGTCGGCCCGAGAATTGAACCCTGTGTCACCCCCATAGATACTGCCAGAGGTCCGGACAACAGGCCCTCTGATGTGACACAATGAACACTATCTGAGAAGCAGTTAGTGAACAAGGCGAGGCAGTCAGAGAAACCAAGGCTGTTGAGTCTGCCGATAAGAATGCGGTGATTGACAGAGTCGAAAGCCTTGGCCAGGTCAATGAAGACGGCTGTCTTTTATCAATGGCGGTTATGATATCGTTTAGGACTTTGAGCGTGGCTGAGGTGCATCCGTGACCAGCTCGGAAACTGGATAAGTTTGGACCCGACTGTTTGTGATGCACTTATAAACATGAGTTGGCAGAGACTAGCTTCTCTGGTTAGGATGGAACTTGTGTAACGGATGTGAAATGGCTAGCTAGTTAGCGGGTACGCGCTAGTAGCATTTCAATCAGTTACGTCACTTGCTCTGAGACTTAAGTAGTGTTGCCCCTTGCTTTGCAAGGGCCGCGGCCTTTGTGGAGTGATGGGTAACGATGCTTCGTGGGCGACCGTTGTTGATGTGTGCAGAGGGTCCCTGGTTCGCGCCCGTGTCGGGGCGAGCGGACGACGTAAAGTTTATACTGTGACATTGATGCTGTTGACCCGGATCACTGGTTGCTGCGGAAAAGGAGGAGGTTGAAAGGGGGGTGAGTGTAACGGATGTGAAATGGCTAGCTAGTTAGCGGGTACGCGCTAGTAGCATTTCAATCAGTTACGTCACTTGCTCTGAGACTTAAGTAGTGTTGCCCCTTGCTTTGCAAGGGCCGTGGCTTTTGTGGAGCGATGGGTAACGAGGCTTCGTGGTTGACCGTTGTTGATGTGTGCAGAGGGTCCCTGGTTCGCGCCCGTGTCGGGGCGAGGGGACGGTTTAATGTTATACTGTTACACTTGCATGGATTTTACTCTCAGCTGCAGAAGCTGAAATAACCCAGGCAGCATCAGGGAGATAAACACAGGAAGGCAAAAGGCACGTACTTTCTAACTTACCCCTCCGCACATTCCAGTCTGCCCGGCAGTCTTCCTACTGCCTTTCTCCCAGGGCTCAACATGAGTAACCTAGGGAGAAAATAACATGGTGAGACCCAATGATGCAAAAATCAAATTGTGGCGTTGGCTACGTCATTTGTTGGCTGCCTCAAAGTTAAAGTTAACCACGACAAATCTCACGACATGCAAATATGTTGATGACGTTGCGTTGTATGGTCATGCAATTACCGCTCACTAGTCAACATTACATAACACTTACTAGTTATCTTCAAGTTATCTAACGTTAGATATTTGGCTAGTCAGTCTCGCTAACGTAAGCTAGGTTTGTCTAGAAAGTTTAGATAACTACTTTAGAAGTAACTTCCAACACAATATTCCCAATTATCAGCAGTCGACTTACCTACAGGAAACCACCACAACTGGGGATTGTTAACTAGTTTTAAATATAACTATTACTAACTAATGTTAGTTAACCGCTCAAATGTGTAAACAGAATAGAAACGAGTGTCCGTTTAGCCGTGGAATTAACATTGAGAGTTACATACAGCCACATTAAAACAAGTTAGGCAAAAGTTAGTTACCGTTACCTGCCAATTAATAATTTAGCTAGCCATTTCCCAATTTTTTATTCAAACAGCTAGCTAAGGTTATGAAGCTAACCAACGTTAGCTAGCTGACGTTAGCTACATTATCAAAGCTAGCTAACGTTAGCTAGCCTTGTAGCATGGGTCTCGACGTTACCTTGAAATAGATCTCATCCACCACCTCATGGTAGGTTTTCAATTCATAAAGCTGAACTTTGAAATATGGAGATGAGAGCACGTTGGTGAGAACCATAGGATTCAAGTTCATAGTCTTTTCGTTGCCCCAGAGAGGCAAGTTGTTGCCATGTTTTCCAGCGTTAGGGCCAATCTTGCTCACGGCCTGTGGTGGTTGCTGGTTCCCGGCGACAGTGTTGTTGGCCATAATGCGAGGATCCCACGCTGTCGATTCAACAATGCGGGAAATTAGCCGCTAACGTTAGCTTTCTTACACAATAGATGCTTCTGACTATAACGCCATTAAAACGCGATATGAAACCTTCAATAGTCACGGTAAATGAATTATTTTCTACAATAACCTAGCGCCCGATTTTAGACCGCCAAAACCCTACTTTCTATAACTATATGTCTGGCTAGACGAGATTCTTCTACAAAAAATGTGCACGTAACAGCCGCTGCCAGTAAAAGACCGTAAAATGCAATGACAAACTAACGCCGTGCTTCTTGTTCTTTACGCCTTTATTGCCGGATTGCAACCAACTGACAGCTGCTTACATCGCCACCTACTGTACTGGAGTGTGAGACCGGTCACGACCCACTGTATCCATACCACAGGCAGTTGTGACACCTTTAATTGGTGAGGACGGGCTCGTGGTAATGGCTGGAGCAGAATCAGTGGAATGGTACACATGATTTGATGCCATTCCATATACTCCGTTCCAGCCCCCCTCAGCAGCCTCCACTGATTTATACCACTATATTATTCTCTTAACTAACCCTGAATTTCTAATAAAATAAAATCATTCCCTACACTCACTACTCCCATCACCCCCACACAAAATACCACCCACTCCCCATTCCCGTCCAACCTCTCTGACCCTGTCAAACAAACTCTCCCTTTCTACGTCACACATTTCACAAAATAATCATACATGTTCAATTGTTTCCTCTACCATACAGCCATTACAGAGAAATGTGTCTTCCGCATTTAACCCAACCCCTCTGAATCAGAGAGGTGCGGGGGGCTGCCATAATCGACATCCACGTCTTTGGAGCCCGGGGAACAACTGCCTTGCTCAGGGGCAGAACAACAGAGTTTTACCTTGTCAGCTCGGGGATTCGATCCAGCAACCTTTCGGTTACCGGCCCAACGTTCTAACCACTAGGATACTTGCCGCCCACATTCCAGTACCATGTTTCCCTATACATTTCAAAGAGGAATTCCATCCCGTATGCTCTAATCTCAACCTACACAACATAACTTCCTCCCTTCTTTTCCCATTATATGACATTAACTCCAGTACAGATTTCCTTGTACTATAAAACACATCTGCCCTTAATAGTTTCCTCCTATTGTCACTGCCAGCAATCTAACCCCTTTTTCCAAATCAATGTTTTAATTTCCCCTCTACCCAACTGCAGCTGTATATCCACAATATTATTTTTCACTGCTCGTTTTGCTATTATATCTACTATATAATTTCCATTAACTCCTGTATGAACCATTTCTTTCTTTGCAACCCCAACAACAGCGTCATTCTTTCTATCCATAATTCCTCACGTTCTGACTTTCCGGATTTGAAACTACACAAAAGTGATGCAGAGTCCCAACATATTACTACTCTTTTTGGTTGCACGCCCTCTATCATTGCAATGCAAAAATGATCCAACCATTTCTGTTGAATATACAGATCAATCATTTGTTAGTCTCTTGCATAGATTAACACTGAACTCATGAATAAATACACCTGCTCCTGTCCTCCAATTCATGGGATCCTCTGAACCATATGTATACATTGGAAGGTAAGAATAAAACTGATTACTAATATATTGATCTACTTTTGTTCCTACATTATCTTCTTCACGCCACTGTTTCTTTTCTTCAATCAAAATCCATCAACCACGGTGGCACATTTTCTATTGCCACAGATGGCCCAATAACAAGGTCCCTGAGTCCATAGTCACCACCCTTTTCCCAATATCTGAGCCAAAACCCCTCTTGATATCGTTCATATTCCCAGCAGTCATCCAATATTGTCAGTGTAGGATGATCTACTGTACTACCCTTCAGTCTTGCCCAGTATGCCAGGGCTATCTTAACTCTTCTTAGGGATAGTGGCATTTCCCAAGTATCTACTTGTAAAGCCTCAGCCGGTGTAGTTTTAAATGCACCATTGCACATCCTGAGTGCCCTCGCTTGCATCCTATCAAGGCGCAACAGTGATGTAAAAGCCGCAGAACCGTATACAAAGCACCCGTAATCTATGGACGATCTCATCAAAGTACAATAAATATTCGGTAAAGATTGCCTATTTGCCTCCCAATCATGCCCAACTACTCTCCTCATAAGATTTTATACTTTCTTACATTTAGTGTCAATACATGTAATATGACGTCTCCATTTAAGCTTTTCATCAAACCATAGCCCCAAATACGTAAATTCTGTTACCCTTTCCATTCGTTCTTCATATAATTGAACACTGACACCTTCCTTTATCTTCTTGTTAGCGAACAACATGTGACAAGAGCACCTTGCATTTTCTCTATTACATAAGGAAAATGTCTTCCTCTTTTCCAAATGGCACCCTCATCTGCATATAAGGCCGCCCCTATACCCTGTCCGATATTCCCGAAGATATCATTGATCATCAACGTGAATAAAATAGGACCAATAGCACTACCCTGTGGGGTTCCATTTCCACCTCGCTTTCTCTTGATAACTCCGATCCCACCCTGACCTGGAAGGTTCGGTCAAACAAGAAATCCATAATCCAGTTGTACATTCTCCCACTAATACCCATTCCGTTCAAGTTAATCTGTAGACCTTCCCGCCACATTGTATAATTTACTTTTAATCCACTCTGGTATGGACTTAATAGACCCCTATGTTCCAGATAATACATGCCTACAATCAACTTTTCCATTAACGTACAGAGATTTGATGTAAGTGCAATAGGTCTATAACTAGTAGGACTGGATGGATCTTTACCAGGCTTCACAAAAGGCAACACCACAGCACATTTCCATCCTGATGGTAGCACTCTTGTCCGCCATATTTTGTTACATAAACTCAAAATCTTTCCCAAAACTTCTATAGGCAGATGTTTAAACATAATGTAGCCTCACCTGGAGCAGTGCAACCACACTCCTCCAAAGCCCTCGTTATTTCAAACATGGTGAATTCTGCAATCCAGTGATTCTCCTGAATCACACGCCTTACGGTATACATCTTCATGCATTCTTAGCTTTTCTTACTTACGTCTTCTACATTCATCACTTAGATTGTCAACTTTATGAACTGCTGCAAAAAACAGCCATTACATTTCCTCAGGTATCTGTACTGTCTTTCCTTCCCCATCATCCTCTTTAACAATTTCCACACATCCCCCAATTGTTTCCCTTCCTATAGAAGAACAGAATCCCTGCCATGCACCTTTCTTTGCATTCTTAATGACTTTCCAAGACTATCATGCTATCAAATGTAAAATTATTCTAGAAAGTTTTAAAAGCCTTATCACGATCAGGGAAACCAGTTCCCTTTTCTGAAAACATTCGTCAACGTCTATGCTGCACATAACTGGGAAATGATCAATGCCAATTGTGGATTCTATCTTCACATCCCACTCACATATACCAGAAATGGAGGAGGACGCCAATGTATGATCTAAACATGACGATGTACCTCTAGTCATATTTACCCATGTCCCCCGACCATCATTTAGACAAACTAGTCCCCTCCGCTCCATAAAATCTTCAACCATTAAACCATTGGCATCCGTGGCAGTGCTACCTCACAAGCTGATACGCGCATTGAAATCTACACACCATATCTCCTCATAACCTGAACTGGATTTCACAACTATGTCTAATTCACACACAGAATTGGGTTTACAAGGATTACAGTAATTAAACAACGTGATAATACCCCCTTCTCTACACATCTCCACCGCCACACAATCATGTTCTTTGAAACCATTAATCACTCTATGTGCTACACCTTCTTTGATAAATGTAGCACACCCACCACCCGAGCACTATCACTTCTCAGAGATAAACCCAGGTATGATATAATCGAACTGAGGTTTAAGCCATGTTTCTTGTATACACATAACGTCTGGTAAAACATCTAAATCATGTATATGAACAAAAATATTACTGAGTTACAGTTCACATAAGGAAATACGTACATTTTTATAAATTCATTAGGCCCTAATCTATGGATTTCACATGACTGGGCAGGGGCACAACCATGGGTGGGCCAGCATTTGTTTTTCCCACAAAAAAAATAAAAAATACCGAAATACTCATCAGCACCCCTTCAGACGATCCTGCAGGTGAAGAAGCCAGATGTGGATGTCCTGGGCTGGCGTGGTTACACGTGGACTGTGGTTGTGAGACCGGTTTGACATACTACCAAATTCTCTAAAAGGACGTTGGAGGTGGCTTATGGTAGAGAAATTAACATTCAATTCTCTGCCAACAGCTCTGGTGGACATTACTGCAGTCAGCATGCCAATTGCACGCTCCCTCAAAACTTGAGCCATCTGTGTTATTGTGTTGTGTGACAAAACTTCACATTTTAGAGTGGCCTTTTACTGTCTCCAGCACAAGGTGCACCTGTGTAATGATCCTGCTATTTAATCAGCTTCTTGATATGCCACACCTGTCAGGTGGATGGGTTAACTTGGAAAAGGAGAAATGCTCAATAACACGGATGTAAACAAATGTGTGCACAAAATTTGAGATAAATAAGCTTTTTGTGCGTATGGAACATTTCTGGGATATTTTATTTCAGCTCATGAAACATGGGACCAACATTTTACATGTTGGGTTTATATTTTTGTTCAGTATATACATGTCTTAAATGCTTGTTCATTGTCTATCAAACTCCTGGCGTTCCATTGGACAACAAGGAACACCATGATACTACTTATTATCCTGGTCATCCTTTGAATTTTGATTCAGCATTCGATGTATAATTTCTATAGTAACTTCAGAAATCCCCAGAATGTCTTTGGCTGCCTTCACTACTTCTTGTATTTGTGCAGTCCTGCTCGTATGTGGAGCAGTCATATTGATGCCCTACACATGAAGGCCAAGGAGTCCACAATATCTACTACCATGGTTTTTCACATCTCATTTTACCTTTGCACAGTGCACAAATTAGCAACATGCCCAATCTGTTGGCATTTAAAGCACCGAAGTGGAGGCCGCTGTTCGTCAAACGGGGACACTCTTTTCAAGCCACTTCGATAAAAAGTGATTTTCGTAGCAGATTAGGTTTTTTCCCCCTAACCTTTTCCCCAGTCTCTTAACCCGTTACGAAAAAGTAACTTCTGTATTGAAGTGGCATGAAGTGTGTTTCTCTCGTCCAATGAGTGAGTCTCCTAAATGGGTACCAAAGTAGGCTCTACATGTACACTAACTGCTGCAGGGAGGAATTCAAAATCGTTGACTCAATGTATACACCGATGAGATGCACGATCATGTTGTTCTGAAAAATGGATTCTAACTGATCATAATACTACTACATGTAATAACACGTTTTCTCCCATCCATTATTAACTGTGTTAGGCTAGCCTATTGTGTCTTGAAGCATTTGCATACGATCAGTCCTAGATATGTGTACACAAGTAAACGGTCAAGCTTTGATTTATTTATGCCTACTGCTCTTGCCATTATTTACATTTGAGTCATTTAGCAGATGCTCTTATCCAGAGTGACTTACAGTTAGTGCAACTGTACATTATTGCCATGAAGTCTGAGCCATTATGACACAGGAGATAGTGTTGGTGGTTCAAGCCCTGCTCCAACTATTCCCCCTCCATCACTGCAGTACACGCTGACAATCAAGAACATACAAATCCCTTCTCTCATATATTCAAAAGCTAGAGTCAAAGACAGTTCTTCACTACATGTGTTCATTCTTCCCCTCGCTGTAATACATGGGCCTTTTTATGCAGCAGAAATTGGGCTCAGCATCCCAATCCCAATCCAGTGCAGCAGCTCTGTAAATTAAATATATTATTCCTGGAACGTTCCCTCCTTGCCAGTGATAGTATAAAGATCCATTGCAGCAAGCCATCTGCCCTGCAATGCAGAGCCAGGGCTGCCAGACTGGCGGTGACAAGTAGCCCTGAGGGCTATCTCAACCCCCACACGACCCTGCGTTGAGTACTAATGATAGGAGTAATATAACCGCTTTTTGAGCCTGAATGGATCCACTGTTTCAAAATCCATCAAGGGGCCCTGGGTCTGAACTCCTCCCTGTGCAACTATACTTCCTGATGGGCCGACCCCAGGTGATGAGGGTAGGCAACAACACGTCTGCCACACTGATCGTCAACATGGGGACCCCACAGGGGTGTGTGCTCAGCCCCCTCCTGTACTCCCTGTTCACCCATGCATGGCCACGCACGACTCCAACTCAATCATCAAGTTTGCTGATGTCATGACAGTGGTATGCCTGATTACCAACAAGGACGACGACAACCTACAGTGAGGAGGTTAGAGCCCTGGCAGAGTGGTGCCAGGAAAATAACCTCTCCCTCAATGTAAAAACAGAGGAACTGATCGTGGACTACAGGAGTCAGAAGAGGGTGCCCGCCACCATCCACATCGATGGTGCAACAGCAGGGGGTCAAAAGCTTTACATTTTTTGGCGGACACATCAGTGAGGACCTGAAATGGTCCCACCCCACCAACAGTGTGGGGAAGAAGGCGCAACAGCGCCTCTATCCTCAGGTGGCTGAAGAAATTCAGCATGGCCCCTAAGACCCTCACAAACTTCTACAGATGTACCATTGAGTGCATTCTGTCGGAATGCACCGCCCTCAACAGAATGGCTCTGCGGTCAGCCCAGCGCATCACAGGGGGCATGCTGCCTGCCCTCTAGGACTCTTTACTCTGTGCATTTATAAACTGTATTCTCAACGTAGCTCATCCTAATCTACCTACTACTGTGCATACAAATTTTCTTTATCAAATTATGTCTATAAACACCACATATTTATATTCTGTATTCTCACTAATATATGTACTTTGGATTGTTCTTTTTTTTTGTTGATTATTTGTGTATTAGTATTCGCTAGACATTCTACTGCCCTGTTGGAGCTAGCAACATAAGCATTCTACTACCCTGTCGGAGCTAGCAACATAAGCATTCTACTACCCTGTCGGAGCTAGCAACATAAGCATTCTACTGCCCTGTCGGAGCTAGTAACATAAGCACTTCACTTCACCTGCTAGAACATCTGCAGATCTGTGTATGCAATCAATAAACTTTAATTCCATTTTTTGTAGCTGGGAAGGAAGGAAAAGTAGGCTACAGTTTAGCAGAGAAAAGACAACAACCGCTATTGAGCAAAAGCACCATCGTTTACTAAAATAAATTGAATTGTTTTATTGCCACATACACCGGATACTTGCAAGGAATACATTTTTTTTTACAGGGTACTTTACAGTACAACACAGCATGTGTTTGTGAATTGGGATACAGTATTGAAATAACATTCTTCCAACATTTAGAAAATTAAACAATGTGGCACCAGTACTTGCAACATCAACCTACAGAAATAACCAGAAAAGCAACTAACAAAGAGGTAGACCAACATCATAAAGACATGCTATAAAAAGGTATCATTGTGGTAAAGTGGACAAATAAGAAAGTCATTAAAAATGTAACATTTCTCTTCTCTAATCTGTATTCATACCGATAAATGCAGACAGTATCAACATACACAAATACAAGAACTGGTCTGCTAATTGAATGTGAGGTTGAATGAGGCAACACTTATCATACTGCATCATGGACATAATCTCCACAAACAATATTTCAACAAGGCACTAAACAAAACGGTCACATTTGGCCTTGCAGATGCTTGTCAGAACTGGTCCTGGTTTGATCACTGTACTTGACTGACTCCACCTTTCCTTGAATGAATCTGCCCTTGACCCACTTTCCACTCGCAAAATGTCAACAAAATGTTCACTGTCCCTAAATCAGTTTTCCCTCCTACTTACTACTACAGTATCAAAATAAGCTTTCTGAAAAGAATAAACATTTGGTTTGATGTCTGCACAAGGAGGCCTCTCCAAATACTTACAAATACAATTTTGTAAATCAAAGCAAGTGTGAACTGAACTGTTGTCAATATTGGGATCATAGACCATAGTGAAGCTACTATATAACCGTTTTGCTGAGGATTCAACACCAACCCACAGGTCTTTCTAGTAACTAATCCAGTTACAAGGACATCGTCAACTCCATCTGATGTGAACACTCCTCCTCCTCCCTCGCTCTCTCATCACTCCATCATAAAGGAGCCAAGCAGCAACGCCATCTGGTACCATATATAATTCCGCTGCTTATAGAATCCCGGCTTGAGCGTTCATGTATAGCTAAACAGTCAGTTCCTCTTTGTTCATACGACAGAACCAGGCACCTGTAGGTCGATGACATCACACAACCTGTGTGTGTGTAGTTCTTTAGTCCGTTTTAAGGTCATTGTGGGAAATTAAAATGAGCTCATGGCCATATTTTGTCAGTTAAAACACCTGTGTGTGCAGGTTTTACATTTTTTTTTAATTCGTAGATAAACTGATCACTCCCTATACTTTCAATGCATTTTTTTCACAAAAGGTAGGTAAACTGTTGCACCAAAAAAATAGCTGAGTCAACTTTGTTACCTTGCATTTGTCCTCTACTACACACTTTACACAGTGAACATGTCAAGCAGCAATATACAACTGTAAATTACAACATACCTCCCAGAGTAATAACCTAGAACCATTTGACTTCCATTAAAAAATTTCATAAGCCAATTTTGTTGTAAGAGCACAGTATTCTCCTACTTATCTAAAAAGGTTACATAAGGCCTGCAGAATTGAAACACTACCCCCTCTGGGTAGAGAGAACATTATACTGCTCCACTCAGGTCCATACAGTGCATTCGGAAATGATTCAGACCCCTTGACTTTTTCCACATTTTGTTACATTACAGCCTTATTCTAAAATTGATTACATCCTTTTTCCCCCTCATCAACCTACACACAATATCCCATAATGACAAATATCATATTTACATCGGTATTCAGACCCTTTGTTGAAGTACCTTTCGCAGCAATTACAGCCTCGCGTCTTCTTGGGTATGACACTACAAACTTGGCACACACGTATTTGTGGAGTTTCTCCTATTCTTCTCAGCAGATCCTCTCAGGCTCTGTCAGGTTGGATGGGGAGAGTCGCTGCACAGCTATTTTCAGGACTCTCCAGAGATGTTCGATTGGGTTCAAGTCCAGGCTCTGGCTGGGCCACTCAAGGACATTCAGAGACTTGTCCCGAAGCCACTCCTGTGTTGTCTTGGTTGTGTGCTTAGGGTTGTTGTGCTGTTAGAAGGTGAACCATCGCACCAGTCTGAGGTCCTGAGTGCTTTGGAGCACGTTTTCATCAATGATCTCTCTGTACTTTGATCCGTTCATCTTTCCCTCAATCCTGACTAGACTTCCAGTCCCTGCCACTAAAAAACATCCCCACAGCATGATGTTGCCACCACCATGCTTCACCGTAGGGATGGTGCCAGGTTTCCTCGAGATGGGATGCTTGGCATTAAGGCCAAAGAGTTCAATCAGACCAGAGAATCTTGTTTCTCATTGTCTGAGAGTCCTTTAGGTGCATTTTGGCAAACTCCAAGCGGGCTGTCACGTGCCTTTTACTGAGAAGTGGCTTCCGTCTGGCCACTCCACCACAAAGGCGGAGTCTGGCCCTTCTCCCCCGATTGCTCAGTTTGGCCGGGCGGACAGCTCTAGGAAGAGTCTTGGCGGTTCCAAACTTCTTCCATTGAAGAATGATGGAGGCCACTGTGTTCTTGGGGACCTTCAATGCTGCAGACATTTTCTGGTTCCCTTCCCCAGATCTGTGCCTTGACACAATCCTGTCTCGGAGCTCTACGGACAATTCCGGAACTCATGGCTTTGTTTTTGCTCTGACATGCACTGTCAACTGTGGGACCTTATATAAACAGGTGTGTGCCTTTCCAAATCATGTCCAATTGAATTTACCACAGGTGGACCAACCAAGTTCTAGAAATATCTCAAGGATGATCAATGGAAACAGGATGCACCTGAGCTTAAGTTCGGGTCTCATAGCAAAGGGCATGACTTTTTTCTCCCCAATTTCTTGGTATCCAATTGGTAGTCAATTGGTAGTCGCTGCAACTCCCGTAAGGACTCGGGAGAGGCGAAGTTCGAGAACCGTGCGCTCTCTGAAACACAACCCAACCAAGCCGCACTGCTTCTTGGCACAATGCCCACTTAAACCGGAAGCCAGCCGCACCAATGTGTCAGAGTGCGCGATGGGACAAAGACATCCCTGCCGGCCAACTCTCCCCTAACGCGGACGACGCTGGGCCAAGTGTGCGCCGCCCCATGGGTCTCCCGGTCGCAGTCGGCTGAGACAGAGCCTGGACTCGAACCCAGAATCTCTAGTGGCACAGCTAGCACTGCGATGCAGTGCCTTAGACCACTGGACCACTCGGGAGGCCAGGGTATGAATACTTATGTAATAAGGTATTTCTGTTTTTTTAAAACCTGTTTTCACTTTGTCATTATGGGGTATTGTTTGTAGATTGATGAGGAAAAACTGTAATTGAATACATGTTATAATAAGGCTGTAACATGTGGGAAAAGGAAGGGGTCTGAACACTTTCCAAATGCACTGTATATCCTCCTCTTCTCAAAAACATGTTGACATGAGCCTCAGGTCACCTCCTTCCTTTAACACTAGGGGGAGCAGTCTCACATGTCCGCTCCCCCTGGAGGCTAGCGTTTGATCACCACCTGCTCGTAGGGCCCAGCCCCAACCCTGAAAGAGAACACCAGACATAACACATGTTATCTCACCAGCCAAAACTCACACAAACAAGTGAAAGGGCATTACTGAACAACTCTTCACGACCAACAAAAAGTCTATCAATCACATATTCTTTAACTATCGATTGGCCCTTGTGCAGTTAAAAAAAAGTGAAATATCAGTGTCTGCTGTTATGTCATTCTATTTCTATGGTGTCACCCACTTCTGATGCATTAGGTAATGATGTCACCAACCTGGTGTGCTGGCTGCCCAGCGCCGTGCTTCCACCAGGACCAACAAACAGCTTGAGCCCCTCCTCTGTAACACGCACAAACAAGTAAGTTACTGTCAATCAACGCAAGGTCGCAGCGCTGCGAAAACTGCTTAGGAACCAACAATGAGCCATCTAAAAATAAGTGGTTATTGACAAGAGTATTATTCACAATGAGAAAGAGGAATGGCATAGAGGGACTTTGCTTTAGCAGCAAAGAACTAGAAATGTGTCACTTCAAATGTCAAATATAGTAATCTGTTAACCCATTAGTCTAATCCATGTCTAAACCAGGGGAGGGGGTTTCTACTACACTATAATGAATTGTTTTAATAAGGTCATACCAAGGATCATTTTGCTATTTGATTTGGAATTTTAAGACCCCTTGATGTATCGAAGAAAAAAAAGACAATTATTTTATGGAAAATCTGATTTGGCCTTACTGCCATTAGCCCATACAAACGCATTGAATAACAGATTCACTACATGGAACAGAGAGTCCCCCCCAAGAAAAATCTAAAGGAAGTTTGTTCTGAAGTGTCTGTCCTATATGTGACAGAATCCTGACTTAATGAAGTGGTGATTAAAGAGCTCAGCCATGTGCTTCTTCTCTTAACAACCACATCATCAATTTAAAGGGACATGTGCAGCTGTGAAGAGGAGGGTTTATTCTCCAGGTCTTTAACTGTTTTCCTGAACTTCTTGGGGTTAGACCCACAGAGAGAACTGCTCCTTAGAGTAACTTCCTTTGGCCTTCCGGATAGCCTGAGTGCACTTGTTTCTCATTTGCCTGAACAGAGCCAGTCAGCCTGAGTATGGGTGTCCCGAGCCATTCGGCAAATGGAATTCTTGAGGTGGAGTAACTCTGCAAGATCACGGTCGAACCAGGGGCTGAACCTGATTTTAATTCCCATTTTCTTTATGGGGGCGTGTTTGTTAACAATAACATTGAAAATATCAAAAAAGAAGGTTCAAGTGTCTTCGACAGAGGGGATCGAGCTGATTCTATACCAATTTACAGAGGCCAGGTCATGAAGGAAGGCTTGCTCATTAAAACATTTTTTTTTCTCCAAGAGTCAAATCAAATCAGGACAGGTTGTTTCACTGAGCAGCCATTACTAATACAGGTTGTAAAGCAGTGATCACTAAGGTCATTACAGAAAACACCAAACTGATACCTATCAGGATTATTTGTGAGGATAACATCGAGGAGAGTAGCCTTTTCTGGGTGTTTGGAGTCATACCTTGTGGGATTGGTAATAATCTGAGAGATTTATGGAGTCCCATTGCTTTAGGACTTGGTCAGGTGGTTTAAGCATGTCCCAGTTTAGGTCACCTAGCAGGACAAATTCAGACGTAGTGTAAGGGGCCAGGAGAGAGTTTAGGGCAGGTAGGGTACAGGCCGGTGCTGATGGAGTACGATAGCACCCAGCAACAGTCAACAAAGAGCTATTTGAAAGTTTAATGCTTAAAACCAGCAAATCAAATTATTGGGGACAGACTTGGTGGAGACAACCGAGCACTGAAGGTGATCCTTGGTAAAGATTGCCACGCCCCCACTGAGCTAAGCCTAACCCTATCCCCTGAACTAAAGCCTGGGCTTGTGAGCGTACCCTCAGTGCTGGAGTCCAGTAGGCCGTGGCTGAAGTCCTGGCTCTGGAGGATCTTATCCACGATGTCGTCCGCATCCACCCGGGTAGCATCCACTCTCTTCAGCTGAGACTCCACTGAGTTCTGCTTCATCAGATGCCTAAGGCACACACGTAAGAAGAAAAAAAAAGCACTGGTGGATGAGATGGAAAGAAAGACTCCTGTTGATTACATTGGGATACTCATCTCTGACCTTTCAACAAAGTATGTGAATATTACCTGCTCAGTCTCTCTGAGGCAGAGCTCTTTGCGGGGGTGGGGGGATGTTCACGCATGGGGGAGTAGGCACAGGTGACAGAGACCGGGGGTGTAGAGCGGGCCTCCTTCTCCCCCTTCTCAGTCCCCCGGTCCTCGCTGGGTTCAGGAATGCTTGCAATGCCCGTCGAGGCGGAGCCTGCTGAGGGGTTCCTCTTGTGCGTGAGCTCTGATAGGCTGGAAGAGCGCGAGTGACCTGTGCTGTAGCCTATGAGGAACGAGTTGGTAATGTTACCCTCCACACAACAGAGACAGCCACAGATTTCACAACAAGAACCATAACTTTGACAGCAAGCTATAGCTTTTCAGACATTCATGCCTACTGTTCATATCTTATTTAGTTCATGACACAAGTCATAGCCTTTTCGCATCCATATTTGGTTCAGACTAGGCGTGTAGCTACCTGAGACTTTGGACTGTTGGCTGGCGTAGCTGGATGTTCTAGAATGGCCACATGCTCCCAGTTCATCAGGAACAGATGCACACTTCCCTGGGGGCTCTGAGCAGGAGGGAACAGCAGTACAATAATTTGACAATGTCAATACACAACCTCAGCACTAATGATTACTGATAAACAGGGTTTAATCCTGCAATCCTTGTAAATCAAAGTGTTATATGTACAGAGCCGGCGGGAGGTATGTGTGTGTGTACCTGGGACGGGGAGGCAGGGTGTTGGTGTGTGTGTGTGTCCTCCCTTCCTGTCTTCGTGGAGACACTCTGCCTCAGCCTGCTGAAGGCCCAGTTTCATGGCCGTGGACGGTGGCCTGCAGGGACATTGTCAGTCAGATTAACTGCTTTCACTGACCCGATCAGCTGCTTTACAAACAACACCATCTGTTCCAAACCTACTACTCCTTACCATGCATGGTTGTTGGTTGGTTTGAGTCTTTCATTTGTTTGTCCAAATGGTTATTTCAAAGTCAGTGGCTGAATTGAATACATGTTAATGTAACATCTAAAGCCATAATGTGACCCGTCCCTTTTGAATTGTATTTTTTTTGTGAAAGCAAAGTTCTTCTGTGGAACTGGAACACGTGAATCATATCCTATCAGAAGTGCTGATCTATTAGCAAGAGGTTTTTATGAGCCGTATATCCGGTTAGCTGAGCTTCACGTTCATCTTTAATAACCCCACTTTCACAACACAGGAAACCACCAGGTCTCACTTCTTTTATTTTTCTTAGATGAACGGGTCTAACTCAAGATTGGAGAGGGGGTGGACTCAAATGACATACAAGAGACCGAGAGACAGTGAAAGTGAGGGAGAAGAAGAGAGTGGGAGAGAGACATTTAAAAAGAGAGACACTGGGAGGAGAGAAAGTTAGTCAAAGGCCCAGCGCAGTCAAAATTCTGTTCTTGCTGATGAAACTAACAATGTAAAAGTGTGATTTAAAAATAATAATAATCTGTGTTATTTCCTGATTGTATTTTCAACCAGCAACTATCTACACAGGACCTTCTAATTCAGCCTGTTTGCATAGGCGGAAGTTTCGGCTTGCCCGGTGACGTCACCACGTCAAATCTTATTTGTCACATGTGCCGAATACAACAGGTGTAGACCTTACAGTGAAATGCTTACTTACAAGCCCTTAAACAACAATGCAGTTTTAAGAAAAATACGTGTCAAGTAAAAAAAATAGCACGGCAGTGAAATAACAATAGTGAGGCTATATACAGGAGGTACCGGTACAGAGTCAATGTGCAGGGGCACCGGGTGGTAAATTGGTTATTAATAGACCAATAAAGATTTTTTTATTTATTTATTAGGATCCCCATTAGCCGACGCCAATGGCGACAGCTAGTCTTAGTCTTACTGGTGTCCGACATATAACAAAAAATACATTACAGACAAAATACTTTATAACTAGCTGTTATTGGCAAATTTGTACATTTCCCCCTCCCTTCCACAGAGCTCTTACAATACTGCCAACACAAACATTGTGTGTGAGTCACATTCTGTAGGAGGAAAGCTCAGTAAAAGACACAGACACACTCTGTGGGGGACACCGGGGAGCACTGAGACACACCAGCACTTCATGATTGCATGAAAGCTTTCTCCCACAATCTCTCCACTGTGTCATCAGAGGCATTAGCCAAGGCAACCCTCCCACACTCCAACATTCACTGCATTAGTGAGGACTGATTCTAAGTCCATTTTCACCACCCCCCTCCATAGTAAAATTATACCTCAATACCACTGAGTACAATGTCCGGAGTCTGCTTGTTTGCCATTCTGGCTTGTCCTCCTCTGCGACTCTGTGCACTCAAGTTATCCCACTCTCAGACACAATATGTTTTTATTGTCTACTCTGAATGCTCAATAAAGGCTAACATAAAAGGCTCTGTAAACGTTATATTCCATTCGGTTTCCTCCACTGTGGGATTCAGACAATAGAGCATCGTGTTCCGAGAGAGGGAGAGAGTACAGGGGTGGTGCAGTAGAGTGTGATTCAGTGGGTGTGTTTGTTTACGTGTGTGTCCATAGTAAAGGCGCTGCCGGGAGTGTGTGGGCACGTCACGCTCAAATCAGTCGTTTCTAACAACAGAAGGCAGACAGAATCTGTGGGGAAGTTCTCTTATCATCAGCTTAGCATATCTAAACAACAGAACTGTTGCTATTCATTTTTCAACGGCAGAAGTTGGTTTGATTTGAGTCCACAAGTATAACTTAACTTGAAATTGTTCATGTGGTGCTGAGGAAACTGTGCCAACGCTTGAACTTTTACAAACACAGGACAGCAACTAACCCCGTGTTTCTGTGACACTGTTTCATAAAGCCACAGAGATAGCAGCAGTGTCTGGGTGTACTCAGAGACAGGATGCTGAATGCATATGTAGGTTGGTGGTTTGCTCTGTGTGTCTGTGGTCTGGCCAGATGCAGACTTCTGTCTGTCTGATCAATGTTTCCCACTTACCTTTACTGAATAATGGGCCAAAACTGCATTCATTTCCGATATGCTAATCCTGCAGTTGTAACACTGATCTAAAATCAGTGAAGTCCTCAAAACGTTTTGTGATCTAACCCACCAGAAGGGTTGAAAATAAACGGTAATGAAAGGTGCACTTACGTTTTAAAGCAGGGGTCCCCAGACATGAGCTGTGTACTAATGACAACCTGTGACAGAGGTGAAAAAAACATGTCAGCCCCCCCAAAAAATGCCACCACGGCTCATACACATCCACAGGCCCTATGAAATAGGATTAAGTGATCCTAGACCTGTGTCGAAGTACAAATTCTACCCGAAGCATGTACAATATACATTCATGACACAGGTACTTCTCCAATATCACAGGCTCAGAGGTGCCTGTCTGCACGTACATGTTAGAGCAGTCGCATCATTAGAATACCTAATCCTGAACCCTATGGAGTGGTATTACATACCCGTTAGGAACGGTTTACCCATACACATTAGTAAACATATGGTGACTAGGGGGGAGGACTGTGATTGCTAACCATGTGCTTACTTCCAAAGTGTGCCAATACTTGGGTATGTTGCCTATGACCCAATACTCTCACATGGTTCCCTTCCTGGTCTCCTCTCCCTCATGAACACTCATTAGTAACAGACTGGATAGCTGAAGTTGTGTAGGCTAATCAATGTATTTCTTTCATCTATCCAGTCCTTTAAGAGCAGTGATCCCGGTGTAGACAAGTAGGGCTCCTCATTGTAGAGTGATAGGACAGAGCCAAGTAGACTAGGGCAGAGAAGGACAGACTCCAGTGTCATACACACGTCCTATACAGTAGATGTTTTGGAGGCCTGTCTAACTGTACCTTGAGTATAGAGTTGTCCTGTCTGGAGTTCTTGGTGTCGTAACCCTCTAGTAAGCATCGGCGCGTTGTTCTGCCAGAGCCAGCAAACTCTGACAGGTTCAGGTCAGCAAAACCCAGCTACAGAAGAGAGAGAACAGATCTATTCAGGTTTACGGTAACCACTTGGCAACAGAGCCTCAGTTCCGTAGAGTTCTAATACAGAGCACTCTGTTTCAAACAATCACATCTGTAAGTAGCTATTGTAGTGGTCTTTAACCATTACATTTGTCAGCGGGTGATTGCAAGCAAACAACTCATGGTAATTGACCATTAACACATTTAGCACCTCCTGGCTTCCACGCATAGCCTATTGATGTAGACCTTTGGAACATCTAAAAAAAATAATTAAAGTCTAGTACTATATTTAATGTAATATAGCCTACACCTTCACAATAAATCCATTATATATTTTAGACAGGTCTAAAGAAGCATGATTTTTTTAAAACATAGTATACTCGTGAGTTGTCCTTATGTTAGGTTCTGATGTGGCTATGCCAAATCTGTGGGCTATACTAGTTAATTTAGCAGGCAAGATTTGCTTACAATTCCGTGGCATTATTTTATGTCATTTTATAGTTTAAAGAATACAATTGAACAGATCTGAATAAAATATAAATATTTTCTCCAAACGATTTGAGGGAGTGCGCACATGCGGCTATTCTGTGTTGAGGGGTTAACAAAGAAATAGATAATTAATAACTCTAAATGAAGCATATAGGAGCAACTTTCGTTGTTCTACAAACGTTAGGCTATATGTTTTGATTTTTAATAGATTGTAAGGCTGCATGACACGACTAATAAAGATTTGAAAAAAGTTGCTTGAAAGGCATGAGCTCTGCTTTGTTTTTTTTGCGCAGGCTGTACACACTTCATTAGTCTCTCATTCACAATTTGACAAGCACTTGATAATGCCTCGAATTTCACGGTGGCATCCCCTTTGTGGCCATAACGCAACCTAGTTGCCCCCGGAGTGCTACGTTGTGCTCTTCACCCCGAGTGCTGCGCGCTCCGAATAGCCTCTCACATCTCCATCACGTGATCGGGTCTTTCTCACAGGCTACAAGTGAAGACAGACATCGGGAAGGTAACTGCGCACGTCCTTATCCAATTCCGAGGTGCATATTGAAGATATTGGAAGAACTGTCCACATTTACTTTGTCAGCCAACTAGATGAATAGGCCTAACAAACAGCAAAAGCACTAGCCTATGTCAATCTACTATCATCATAGTACAAAAGTTGACCTATTCTGTGAGAGAAATAAATATTCCAAACATAGTCTGGGAACAGTTGTGGGATACAATAAATCCCAAATTAATACAACCACTAGCATAAATAAATTATTAGGCTATTTCTTCATATTATAAGCGCAGCAATGCGCACACGGCAGTAAACTATAAGCACGAATGTTCCATTAGCGGGAAAACACCATTATCAAAAGTGACCGCAAATGCGATTATGCATGCAATGGCAATTTCTTATGCTGGGTATCATTCACAAGTAATGATATATAATTCACGTGTGATAGGCTAACATTGTCACTCAGGCTATTCTTGATTTAATTTTGTACTAAATAATATAGGTGTGAAATTTGTTTTGATTTAGAATGGACCATTATCATGTACCTGTCTCGAAACAAGGGCAGCGCTTAAATAGCAAATGGAGGATGCTTTTCCTCTGGTTAATTTTCATGCCAGCCAGGTAGGCTATACTCCTGTTTCAAAGACAAACAATGCGCTTAATATTAGGAAAGTTGAGAAATAAATATAGTAGGCCTAGTCTATAGAAAGCTGATGGGATCCTCCTCTTTTTAGTAGAGGCCATCACTCTGTTTTCTCACGCAATTGCATAGCCTATTGAAATGTTGCACAACATGTGCTCATGGACTATCATGAGGTGTTTGATTAGATTTGCATTGATGTCAGAGTGATTAGAGGGACAAGAGTGCAGAGTACCAGGCAGTTAGCAAGTTTGGTAGGCTACTAATGACCATCAGCAGCATCAGAGCCAAGTCTAGGACCAAGGGGCTCCTTAACAGCTTCTACCCCCAAGCCATAAGACTGCTGGACAATTAATCAAAATGGCCACCTAGACTGTACACTGACACCCCCCCTCACTTTTTTCTTTTTACACTGCTGCTACTCGCTGTTTGTTATCTATAGTATGCATAGTCACTTTACAAATGACCTCGACTAACCTGTACCCCCGCACATTGACTCGGTACCGATACCCCCTGTAATAGCCTCACTATCGTTATGTCATTTTCTTGTGTTACTGACAAGTGATCGCCGGTGTGGCAGTAATACGGTCACCGCAACAGCTCTACTTTCAATGCACTTCCCTTTTAAGAATGAGTCATGCGGTAGTGACGTCATTCTTTAGTTACTGCCACATAAGGATTAATGACCGCTTAAGGACAGATAAGTGTTAAACAGCAATCAGTAACCAAAGACGGAAGTTCGCAGTAACAGGCTAACTATCCTCTTTAACCTCGCCTTTACAGACAACGGACAAATGACTTTCAGGCGGTGAATGACTAACTATAATTTGCATTATGATAAGAATGTTCTGTTGTGTATTTACTTTAAAATGTCCGCATGCCAAGATGGTCATTGACTGAATTCAAAAGCAAAAAGATTACCTTGGCAAAGGTCTTTCCACCCTTCATTTCCTAAAAAGATGAAAATAAATAGTTATCCATCAAACAAACAATCCTTGTGTGCTGCAAGTACATCGCCACTTTCGATCTCAAAACACAGATTTTGTAGCAAAAGTCTTAACAGCGATTGACATCTTGACAGCCTGTAGTTGACCAAGTAGACCAATTTTAGCAGTAGACCTATTAGTATACCTACCAGTAGCATACCTATTCTTGTCATCAATTGAACTTGACATAGCATTCACATGACTTTGACAGCACTGTTGTAGTGAGTCCTGTACCTTGCGCACAGACACCCGGCACACACAGGGGTCCAGTACTCCTGTCCCGGCGTTGGCACTCATCTTACACAGGAAGGAGAACCTCTTCCTCCAGCGCACACAGTTAGCCTGGACCTGCTCCCTGGAGAAGACACAGTTAGTAGCCGTACAATCAAAAAACACAACTGTCTTATTAATGGCTAAGATAAATCTAGGCTGTCAACAAAGAACACGGTCAATGAGAATATCATGTGTGCGACAGATGAGACGTGGAACATAAAAGCCTCCAAGTAAAAAAAAATAACAAACTTCCCCGTGCTCTTTCCCTTCCTATGGATTAGTCTCACATAAATAGATGTAGGCTAGGCTAAGTGAATTATAGATTTTGAAAGATGATGGCAGTGGTCTGCGCTTCTGGCCCCTCACAGTGACAGATGTAGGCTCCAGGAATGAAGAGCACTATGCATTGGCTCTTCAGAGCAAGTGATATGTAAGGTGCTTCAGCATTAATGCAGGTGGAAAAAAACGTAGTTGTATTCACGCATGACTAAGTCGCTTTGGATAAAAGCATCTGCTGAATGGCATATATATGTACCATTCAAAAGTTCGGACACCTACTCATTCAAGGGTTTTTCTTGATTTTTTTTAACCATTTTCTACATTGTAGAATAATAGTGAAGACATCAAATCTATGAAATAACACATATGGAATCATGTAGTAACCCCCAAAAAAGTGTTAAACAAATCAAAAATATATTTTATATTCTTCAAAGTAGCCACTCTTTCCCTTGATTACAGCTTTGCACACTCTTGGCACGCTCTCAAACAGCGTCACCTGGAATGCTTTTCCAACAGCCTTGAAGGAGTTCTCACAATGCTGAGCACTTGTTGGCTGCTTTTCCTTCACTCTGCAGTCCAACTCATCCCAAACCATCCCAATTGGGTTGAGGTCAGGTGACAGGGGATGCCAGGTCATTTGATGCAGCACTCCATCACTCCCCATCTTGGTCAAATAGCCCTTACACAGCCTCGAGGTGTGTTATGGGTCCTTGTCCCTTTGAAAAACATTGATAGTCCCACTAAGTGCAAACCAGATGGGATGGCGTATCGCTGCAGAATGCTGTGTTAGCAATGCTGGTTAAGTGTGCCTTGAATTCTAAATAAATCACAGACAGTGTTACCAGGAAAGCAGCCCCACACCTCCTCCTCCATGCATCACATTGGGAACCACATATGCGAAGATCATCCGTTCACCTACTCTGCGTCTCACAAACACACGGCGGTTGGAACCAATAATCTCACATTTGGACTGGGACAGATTTCCACCAGTCTAATGTCCTTTGCTTGTGGTTCTTGTTCCAAGCAAGTCTTTTCTTCTTATTGTTGTCCTTTAGTAGTGGTTTCTTTGCAGCAATTCAACCACGAAGGCCTGATTCATGCAGTCTCCTCTGAACAGTTGATGTTGAGATATGTCCGTTACTTGAACTCTGTGAAGCATTTATTTGGGCTGCAATTTGAGGTGCAGTTAACTCTAACTTATCCTCTGCAGCAGAGGTAACTCTGGGTCTTCCTTTCCTGTGGTGGTCCTCATGAGAGCCAGTTTCATCATAGCGCTTAATGGCTTTTGCAACTGCAGTTGAAGAAACTCTTAACATTTTCTGGATTGACTGACCTTCATGTCTTAAAGTAATGATGGACTGTCAATTCTCTCATCTCCACAGAGGAACTGATGGTCGCTCTGTCAGAGCGACCATCGGGTTCTTGGTCACCTCCCTGACCAAGGGCCTTCTCCCCCGATTGCTCAGTTTGGCCGGGCAGCCAGCTCTAGGAAGAGTTTTGGGGGTTCCAAACTTCCATTTAAGAATGATGGAGGCCACTTTGCTCTTGGGGACCTTCAATGGGGCATAAATGTTTTGGTACTCTTCCCCAGATCTGTGCCTCGACACAATCCTGTCTTGGAGCTCTATGGACAATTCCTTCGACCTCATGGCTTGGTTTTTGCTCTGACATGCACTGTGAACTGTTGGACCTTATTTAGACAGGTGTGTGGCTTTACTAATTATATGCAATCAATTGAATTTACCACAGGTTTACTCCAATCAAGTTGCAAAAACATCTCAAGGATGATCAATGGAAACAGGATGCAGCAGAGATCAATTTTGAGTCTCATAGCAAAGGGTCTGAATACTTATGTAAATAAGGTATTTCTGTTTGAATTTCTAAAATCCTGTTTTCGCTGTCATTATGGGGTAAGAATATATATTTTTTAATACATTTTAGAATAAGGCTGTAACGTAACAACATGTGGAAAAAGTCAATGGGTCTGAATACTTTCTGAATTCACACACAATTCTCAACTGGGTAATGGTTAGACTTCCCTCACAGAACATTAGAGTTCAAGGAGAGGTCGAACAGACATCGGCTGTCGACCAAAGCAGACAGGTATTCTTGTGATTATTTAAAAGCCTTTTTACGTCACTCAGTGCTGCCTTTTCCATTCTTTCAACTCAATCACACATTCAGTGACTCTGAGGCTAATGTCCTGTCTGTGTGTGTGTTCGAATGAGCCTAAGGAAATGTATAATATTAATAGAGCAGCAAAAACATATTTTTTCTAAATAACAAGATACTCATTCAAAACCTCTTCACAGGTTAAAAATAACACGACAATGGCTTGAGTAATGGCTAGGTACAGTATGGTACGTTTACATAATTGGACAAATGCAGGCAGTTACTCTGGGAATGCCAACCGAGTCGAACATTAGGAGCTAGCACGTGCTCCAGTTGTGTCCACTACTTTCCAGAGACTGACTCATTTAAGTGCAGTCCTCCTCGTGCGGTTGAGTCGGTTGACATGTGAATCTCTTAAAATACCACAAGGAACCGTTAGAGCTGTTAGATCGGTTCTCTCTAGGGAAAACAATAGTCTGTGTGTTCAAATGCCACGGACAAAGTCCTATCCTGAATTCTGAGGAGGGGATGTTACAGGGTCTAAACAGGAAGGAATGGTGAATGGGTAACATGAGAGAAATGGATAACATGAGAGAACTCAGTTAGACGCTGTTAACGTGACTTGACTGATCCAATCTTTAACTGATTCAAAACGAGTTTTTAGCAAAATCTCCAAATGTAAAATCTCCAAATTTACCATGAAACCAGGGTTGGATTGGGTATGAATGATTTCCACGTTTTTGCAACTAGTCTGATCAATAAGACCCTAGCCAGTCTAAACTAGGAGATATTGGAATATCGGTTTTGACAAAATGATAAGCAAATACATTACTTTTGCTCCGCATTTCAGAGTGGAAAATGGAATCTAGGGAACGTTAAAACGTCTGGCAATTGAAGGTCAATATTAACGTTTATAAGGTAAGCTACATAAAATGTCAGATATCACAGATCAAGCAAGCCTCACACGTCTAGCCATGGTTGACAGTGGGCCTCGTGACTGGTGGGGTGTTGCTGTGTCAGTCACTCAGAACAATCAATCAGAAAGCAGTCAAAACAAGATGTCAGACGAATTACCATGGAAACTACATCAAAATAACAAAGAGGTAAAAATAACATACAATTTGGAATACTAGGCCACATATTGTATAACGTTAATAAATACAAAGAGACATTGTTAGCTATTAACTTACACACAGCACATTATTCACATGCAACGCACTGTATTCATGACTAAGGTAGTTAACTAGAGGGTGAAGTTAGTTAGCTAACTATAGCTGCTAGCTGTATCTGGCTACAATGCCACTATTGCCAGCAGTAATCGCTCTCACCTCTGTATGTTGCTTAAAATAGGAAAGGCGTTCTCTTACCGAGAGGACTCTTCTGTAAAGCCACGGTCTAGCAGTCGTACTTTGCAGAACAAGACCCCGTTAACAACTGGAACAGAAGATAGTTCGTCCAACTCGAAATCTACCTTAAATTTGAATTTCTTTTTCTTCATCATAATGAACGACATTATGCTAAAGTAACTTGGTAACTCTGTCGGTCGCTAGCCAGACAGACGGCGCCTAATTATAATAGTATCTGTAGCTAGCCAAAGGTCGAAATTCTTGACTGTCACTGCTCCCACTTGCCACTGACTGTCTGAGTTCATTTAGCGTTTGACGTTGAGTTCAAATACTTCACGCCCCCTTACCTATAGCCAGGGCTAATGAGTAACAGAGCGACCCCTAACTAGTTCACGGCGCAGTGAGTGTTAACACTACCGGCAAGCGACAATTTGAGAGGAGGCGTTCTAGTGCATGTTCAAAGAATGCAAGCAACAAGAGGTGGAGTTAGGGTAGAAAGCCCGTTTATTCTGTTACACTTCAAGGACCGGGTACTGCCAAATAAAGTAACCATAGGACACCAAATCAAATTTTATTGGTCACATACACATGGTTAGCAGATGTTATTGCGAGTGTAGCGAAATGCTTGTGCTTTTAGTTCCCGACAGTGTAGCAATATCTAACATGTAATCTAACAATTCCACAACAGCTACCTAATACTGTACACACAAATCTAAGTAAAGGACTGGAATAAGAATATATACATATAAATATATGGATGAGCAATGACAGAGCGTCATAGGCAAGATGCAATAGATGGTATAAAATACAGTATACACATATGAGATGAGTAATGCAAAATATGTAAACATTATTAAAGTGACTTGTGATCAATTTATTAAAGTTATGTCAAGTTTGTATTAGTGTTAGTGATGACTGTTTAACAGTCTGATAGAAGCTGTTTTTCAGTCTCTCGGGCCCAGCTTTGATGCATCTGTACTGATCTCGCGCCTTCTGGATGGTGGCGGGGTGAACAGGCAGTGGCTTGGGTGGTTGTTGTCCTTGATGATCTTTTTTGCCTTCCTGTGATATCGGGTGCTGTACGTGTCCTGTAGGACAGGTAGTTTACCCCCGGTGATGCGTTGTGCCGACCGCACCACCCTCTGGAGAGCCTTGCATTTGTGGGTGGTGCAGTTGTCGTACCAGGCGGTGATGAAGCCCGACAGGATGCTCTCAATTGTGAATCAGTAAAAGTTTGTGAGGGTTTTATGTGCCAAGCCAAATTTCTTCAGCCTCCTGAGGTTGAAGAGGCGCTGTTGCGCCTTCTTCACCACACTGTCTGTGTGGGTGGACCATTTCAGTTTGTCCATGATGCGTACGCCGAGGAACTTAAAACTTTCCACTTTCTCCACTGCTGTCCCGTCGATGTGGATAGGGGTGTACTCCTTCTGCTGTTTCCTGACGTCCACGATTATATATGAATTATTATGTGAGGGCTTATGTACCGAAGCCTTTAAGATGTTATAACTGCCAGAGGTTTGGGCATGTGGCAACAGCCTGTAAAGAGAAAAAGAGGTGTGCCAGGTGTGGAGGGGAGCATGAGTATGGCAAGTGTGGGGAGGGTGTACAACCAAAGTGCTCATATTGTGGCATATAGTGGATGTGAGGCTATGAAGCAGGCAGTGGAGGTGCAACAAGTGAGAGTGGAGAGATGGGTGTCATGCTGAGGAAGTGAGGGTGCTCCAGGTACAGGGAGATACAGGTTCAAGGGAGAGATGGGTAGGAGCATCTAGACCGGGGATTACGGGGCAGGTAGGAGGCGATATGGTATACATAGATAAGAGAAAGCTGGTGACGTTCATAGCAGGAGCTATCAATAGCACTGCTAAAGTAGAGTCTAAAACCGAGACGATTCAGCCAGTAGTGGAAGTTGCTGGGAGACATCTGAGTGTGACAGGGTTGACATGGGAAGAGGTTCGAGATGATCTCAGTCAGCCGAGGGTGGAGTCATGTATTACTGGATCTTAGTTATGGTGGTAATACTACAATGGAATGCTCAAAGCCTGTTGGCTAATGAGCAGGAGTTCAAGCAGTTCATTGTAGATATGCAAGCTAAGCCTGATGTGATTTGTGTGCAGGAAACATGGCTCAAATCGACTGTGGAGTTTATCATACAGGGATATGTAGTGGTTTGGAGGGACAGAGATGTGGGGGGAGGGGGGGTGCCACCTTAATAAAGCAAGGACTTCCCTACAGGATGCTAGGCAGAGGTATTGAACAGGAATATGTGGTGGTGGAGGTGTGATTGAGAGGATTGGTGCTAGTGGTAGTGAACTACTATAATCCCTGTCATATTGGATCTAGAAGTGCTGGAGAGGGTGGAGGGCAAGAATAGCAGCAAGGTAATGTGGTGTGGGAATTTTAATGTCCACAAAACACACTGGGGGATGGGGGGGGGGGGGGGGGGGGGGACGGGGGGGGGGGGGACAGATGGATGGAAATGGGAAAGTGATGGAAAATCTGATATAAATTAAAGATCTGAGGGACCAGGTTTGATGTAGCCACACAGAAAGACCTTGGACCTCACTCTGGTATCTAGTGCGATGGTAGGAATCTGTGAGTGGGAGGTGTGGGAGGAGTCGGCAGTGCGGAGTGATCATTACCCCATAGTATGCACAGTAGGCCAGAGGGAGGAGGAGGTGTCAGTGGATGGAGTAGGCAGGTGGGTGTTTGGAAGGGCAAAGTGGGATCAGTTTCAGGAGCTGAGTGAGCACGTGATGGCTCGGGTGGATATGAGAGGGGATGTGAATAGTATGAATAACTGGGTGAGAACAGTGTTAGTGGGGGCAGTATCAGAGGGAAAGAGAGAGGCTGAGATCTAATATGAGGGAGAAGGGGATACAGGAAATTAGTTTAAAGAGTATATTGAGTAGAACGTCATTAGATATAGTCTCAAATATTTTGTTATCTTTTTTAAGAACAACAGGGCTGGCAGGTAGGATTTAGATTCTCCCTGTCTCTGGCCCACACTCCAGTACAGTAGGTGGCGGTAATGCACCACAACGTTTGATGTTGCCGCTGAGAAACCCCACCGAAGAAGAAGTACAGGGCGGAAATCAGGCCTACCACCTTCGTGTCGTCTGCAAACATAATTGTGGTGTTGGAGTCGTGCGCGAACAGGGAGTACAGGAGGGGACTAAGCACACACCCCTGAGGGGCCACGTGTTGAGGGTCAGTGTGGCGGACATGTTGTTGCCTACCCTCACCACTGGGGCCGGCCCGTCAGGAAGTCCAGGACCCAGTTGCAGAGGGAGGTGTTTAATCCCAGGGTCCAGGGTTCATACAGACAATGGCAAGTCAAATTCAAGGACTTTCAAGTACTTTTTCAAGCACTAATATTTATTTTCAAGGAACATCAATTTCTAATAGTTCATATTATGCAATTGTTTCTAGTCACCATCAGATGGCAGTATAGCACCAAAAAGAAAAAAAAAATCTGCAAAAAAAGAAAAGTCCCTTTTTCAGGACCCTGTCTTTCAAAGATAATTTGTAAAAATCCAAATAACTTCACAGATCTTCATTGTAAAGAGTTTAAACACTGTTTCCCATGCTTGTTCAATTAACCGTAAACAATTAATGAACATGCACCTGTGGAATGGTCATTAAGACACTAACAGCTTACAGACGGTAGGCAATTAAGGTCACATTTTTGAAAACTTAGGACACTAAAGAGGCCTTTCACTGACTCTGAAAACACCAAAAGAAGGATGCCCAGGGTCCCTGCTCATCTGCGTGAACGTGCACCAGGCATGCTGCAAGGAGGCATGAGGACTGCAGATGTGGCCAGGGCAATAAATTGCAATGTCCATACTGTGATCCCTAAGACAGTGCTACAGGGAGACAGGACGGGACAGCTGATCGTCCTCTCAGTGGCAGACCACGTGTAACAACACCTGCACAGGATCGGTACATCCGAACATCACACCTGCGAGACAGGTACAGGATGGCAACAACAACTGCCCGAGTTACACCAGGAACGCACAATCCCTCCATCAGTGCTCAGACTGTCCGCAATAGGCTGAGAGAGGCTGGACTGAGGGCTTGTAGGCCTGTTGTACGGCGGGTCCTCACCAGACATCACCGGCAACAACGTCGCCTATGGGCACAAACCCACCGTCGCTGGACCAGACAGGACTGGCAAAAAGTGCTTTTCACTGACGAGTCGCGGTTTTGTCTCACCAGGGGTGATGGTCGGATTCGCGTTTATCGTCGAAGGAATGTTAGTCACATGTCTGTGGAACTTGTTCAGTTTATGTCTCATTTGTTGAATCTTGTTATGTTCATACAAATATTTATTTACACGTGTTAAATTTGCTAAAAATAAACGCAGTTGACAGTGAGAGAACGTTTCTTTTTTTGCTGAGTTTACAAGGAAATTTCTAAGTGACCCCAAACTTTTGAACGGTAGTGTATGTCCTTTGATTTGAAAGAATAACACCTTGCTGAGTTAGTACAACTGTATTACCTCATCATTACCATAACACAAAAGGACCTATGATGCATTTGCTCAATTATTTACATTTTTATTGTTTGCCCACTCTATTTGAGGGTTATGTGGATTGTGGGTCCAAATCACAGAAAATAGAGTGTACAATTAGTCCGGGAAGAACATTGTAAAGTCATTGTAAATAATGACAAAAAATATCTACTTCATTAGCCTATCCATTTCAAAGCCTATAGAATGTCTACTATAGTGAATCCCTATTCAGTTATTGGAGGTTCAATCCCCCGTCTATCTAAGGCGATCCAAGGATAAGACGCCACCTAGTGAGCAATGTCTACAAAGCGTGAAAGGCAGCTAGAAATTTGACACCTAACGTTACATGTTTTAAAATAAAATGTCTCTGCTCATTCCAGACCACCAAGCCAACGCCCCTAACAAAGTAACCTTATCCTGCACAGTGCAAGCTATTGTAAAGGCCACCTTAGTTATAAAACACGTTATTAACGTTGACAGGTTATTAGCCTACTTATTGCACTGCACAGCCAGGGGCTCTCACTGCATAAAGCAGTGTGCCAACCCCCACTATTTGGGTGCCTTCTCCATTACCGTTCTCCAAGCAGCAGGATGTTATGCTGATAGCACGATCGCGACTACATTGTTTTCCAAAATAAGAGTCTCCCTGCAAAGACACGCTAAACTGGGAATTTAGCACTAGTGCAGTACCAAGTTTTTTTCACAGCATTGCTACCACCTTTTAACAAATAAATTCATATCAACTGGGGTGGGAAATACTCAGTCGGGTATCTACTAACCAAATATGGTTAGATTTTGGGGAAGGACTGTGTCATACTGCCTGCTGCTGGCTTTTCACTCTGCCCCCTCCATAGCCCCCAATGCAATACACTGTAATAGAGTTTACATGGGATACATATTGGCTTGTAGAGAGAGCACTTACAGTTGGAGTCGGAAGATTACATACACTTAGGTTGGAGTCATTAAAACTCGTTTTTCAACCACTCCACAAATTTCTTGTTAACAAACTATAGTTTTGGCAAGTCGGTTAGGACATCTACTTTGTGCATGACACAAGTAATTTTTCCAACAATTGTTTACAAACAGATTATTTCACTTATAATTCACTGTATCACAATTCCAGTGCGTCAGAAGTTCACATACACTAAGTTGACTGTGCCTTTAAACAGCTTGGAAAATTCCAGAAAATTATGTCATGGCTTAAGAAGCTTCTGATAGGCTAATTGACATAATTTGAGTCAATTGGAAGTGTACCTGTGGATGTATTTCAAGGCTTACCTTCAGACTCAGTTCCTCTTTGCCTGACATCATGGGAAAATGAAAAGAAAACAGCCAAGACCTCAGAAAAATATTGTAGACTTCCACAAGTCTGGTTCATCCTTGGGAGCAATTTCCAAACGCCTGAAGGTACCACGTTCATCTGTACAAACAAAAGTACGCAAGTATAAACACCATGGAACCAAGCAGCCGTCATACCGCTCAGGAAGGAGACGTGTTCTGTCTCCTAGAGATGAACGTACTTTGGTGCAAAAAGTGCAAATCAATCCCAGAACAACAACAAAGGACCCTGTGAAGATGCTGGAGGATATAGATACAAAAGTATCTATATCTACAGTAAAACGAGTCCTATATCGACATAACCTGAAAGGCCGAAATTGAATTAAATGTCAGGAATTGTAACGGCTGACGCTCTCCTCATCCTCGGATGAGGTGAGGAGAGAAGGATCTTCAGACCAAAACGCAGCTTGCGGGAAATAAGCCATCTTTTTATTTATAACAACGATGAAGATGGCAACACGAAAACAAACACTTTAACAAACTTACAAAATAAGAAAACGACGTTGACGAAACCTGAACATAAACTTACATAACTAAACATAAACTCACGTACAGGAAACAGACGACATCGAAACGAAACGAAACAAACAAACGCTACAGTCCCGTGTGGCACGAACATACATACTGACACAGGAGACAATCACCCACAACGAACACTGTGACAACGCCTACCTAAATATGACTCTTAATTAGAGGAACGCCAAACACCTGCCTCTAATTAAGAGCCATACCAGGTAACCCAAAACCAACACAGAAACAGAAAACATAGAATGCCCACCCAACCTCACGTCCTGACCAACTAACACACATAACAACTAACATAAATAGGTCAGGAACGTGACATTACCCCCCCCACAAGGTGCGAACTCCGGACGCACCAGCACAAAGTCTAGGGGAGGGTCTGGGTGGGCATCTAACCACGGTGGTGGCTCAGGCTCCGGGCGCGGTTCCCACCCCACCATAATCCATCCTAGCTTCCTCCCTCCAAGAATGTCCACCCTCTTTTTTCCCCCACAAAATCCTCTTAATAACATACCTACTAAGGACAACACCGGGACAGAGAGATAAATCAAGACAGAGGGATAGATAAGAATATAGAGGTAGATGAAGATAGAGAGGGAGATCAGGATAGAGGGGCAACTCCGGACTGAAAGGCAGCTCCGGACAGAGAGACAGCTCTGGACTGATGGGCAGTTCTGGGTATCTAGCCTTTTCAGGCTGAAGGGCAGCTCATGGCTGACTGACGAATCTCGACGCTCATGGCTGGCTGACGGCTCTCGACGCTCATGGCAGGCTGACGGCTCTCGACGCTCATGGCAGGCTGACGGCTCTCGACGCTCATGGCAGGCTGACGGCTCTCGACGCTCATGGCAGGCTGACGGCTCTCGACGCTCATGGCAGGCTGACGGCTCTCGACGCTCATGGCAGGCTGACGGCTCTCGACGCTCATGGCAGGCTGACGGCTCTCGACGCTCATGGCAGGCTGACGGCTCTCGACGCTCATGGCAGGCTGACGGCTCTCGACGCTCATGGCGCTCTGACGGCTCTGGCTGCTCATGGCGCTCTGACGGCTCTGGCTGCTCATGGCGCTCTGACGGCTCTGGCTGCTCATGGCTCTCTGACGGCTCTGGCTGCTCATGGCTCTCTGACGGCTCTGGCTGCTCATGGCTCTCTGACGGCTCTGGCTGCTCATGGCTCGCTGGCGGCTCTGGCAGATCCTGTCTGGTTGGCGGCTCTGGCAGATCCTGTCTGGTTGGCGGCTCTGGCAGATCCTGTCTGGTTGGCGGCTCTGGCAGATCCTGTCTGGTTGGCGGCTCTGGCAGATCCTGTCTGGTTGGCGGCTCTGGCAGATCCTGTCTGGCTGACGGCTCTAGCGGCTCCTGTCTGGCTGACGGCTCTAGCGGCTCCTGTCTGGCTGACGGCTCTGTAGGCTCATGGCAGACGGGCGGCTTTGCAGGCTCATGGCAGACGGGCGGCTTTGCAGGCTCCTGGCAGACGGATGGCTCAGACGGCGCTGGGGAGACGGATGGCTCAGATGGCGCTGGGGAGACGGATGGCTCAGATGGCGCTGGGGAGACGGATGGCTCAGATGGCGCTGGGGAGACGGATGGCTCTGGCCGGATACGGTGCACTGTAGACCTGGTGCGTGGTGCCGGAACTGGAGGCACCGGGCTAAGGATAAGCACCTTCCTACTAGTGCGGGGAGCAGGGACAGGGCACACTGTATTCTCAAAGCCCACTCTATAACTGATGCGTGGTACCGGCACTGGTGACGCCGGGCTGAGGACAAGCACATCAGGATTAGTAGGGGGAGAAGATACAGTTTGTACAGGGCTCTGGAGACGCACTGGTAGCTTAGTGCGTGGGGCCGGAACTGGAGGCACCGGGCTAGATACACGCACTACAGAGAGAGTGCGTGGAGGAGGAACAGGGCTCAGGATACGCACTGGTAGCCTAGTGCGTAGTGTAGACACTGTAGGTACTAGGCTGGGGCGGGGAGGTGGTGCCGGAAATACCGGACCGTGGAGGCGTACTGGCACTCTTGAGCATTGAACCCGCCCAACCTTACCTGGTTGAATGCTCCCGGTCGCCCGACCAGTGCGGGGAGGTGGAATAACCCGCACCGGCCTATGTAGGCGAACCGGGGAAACCATGCGTAAGGCCGGTGCCATGTATGCCGGCCCGAGGAGACGCACTGGAGACCAGACGCGTTGAGCCGGCCTCATGACACCTGGCTCAATACTCAATCTAGCCCTACCAGTGCGGGGAGGTGGAATAACCCGCACTGGGCTATGCACTCGTACAGGAGACACCGTGCGCTCTACTGCGTAACACGGCGCCTGCCCGTACTCCCGCTCTCCACGGTAAGCCTGGGAAGTGGGCGCAGGTCTCCTACCTGCCCTTGGCCCACCACCTCCTAGCCCCCCCCCAAGAAATTTTTGGGAATTACTTACGGGCTTTTTTGGCTTCCGTGCCAGACGCGTTCCCTCATAGCTCCGGTTCCTCTCCCCGGTAGCCTCTGCTCTCCTCAGTGCCTCCACCTGTTCCCATGGCTTTTCGGGCTTCCAGCCACGTCTCCTTGCTGCCTCCTCAAACCACCGCTCCTGGGCTTTAGCTGCCTCCCTCTCTTCCTGAGAACGGCGATATTCTCCTGCCTTAGCCCAGGGACCTTCTCCATTCATTATCTGCTCCCATGTCCAGAAATCCTTGTTTTTCTCCTGTCCCTTACTCCGTTTATTTTTCCCTTGCCGCTTGGTCTTAGCGTGGTGGGTGATTCTGTAACGGCTGACGCTCTCCTCATCCTCGGATGAGGTGAGGAGAGAAGGATCTTCAGACCAAAACGCAGCTTGCGGGAAATAAGCCATCTTTTTATTTATAACAACGATGAAGATGGCAACACGAAAACAAACACTTTAACAAACTTACAAAATAAGAAAACGACGTTGACGAAACCTGAACATAAACTTACATAACTAAACATAAACTCACGTACAGGAAACAGACGACATCGAAACGAAACGAAACAAACAAACGCTACAGTCCCGTGTGGCACGAACATACATACTGACACAGGAGACAATCACCCACAACGAACACTGTGACAACGCCTACCTAAATATGACTCTTAATTAGAGGAACGCCAAACACCTGCCTCTAATTAAGAGCCATACCAGGTAACCCAAAACCAACACAGAAACAGAAAACATAGAATGCCCACCCAACCTCACGTCCTGACCAACTAACACACATAACAACTAACATAAATAGGTCAGGAACGTGACAGGAATTGTGAAAAACTGAGTTTAAATGTATTTCGCGAAGGTGTATGTAAACTTCTGACTTCAACTGTATATACCGGTCTCAGTTAAAGTGGGGTGTAAAATACCCAGTTGTCTCTACTAACCAAATATGTGCAGGTTTGGAGGGGGACTGTGTCGTACATATCCAGCAACACTTCGGTCTTCACCCCCTCCATAGCCCCCGATGCAATACATGTCAGATAGTAGTTAAACTGAGAAGGAACCAGAACACACTGCAAATTATTGTGAAGATGACTGAGATAAACAGACGGTAATCAAAAACATAGATGTAGAACCATTGATGAGCAAGGAAACACTTGAGTGTAATGATTTTGAGGATGAAGTAGATAAACAGCCACTAATTCAAATAAGCAAGGTCAAGAACACCCCAGTGTGTTTTGTCAGCTGAAACAACTTTTAAGCAATTTAGGCAGGAAACTGCAAGTAAGTCAGTGTTTACACTGACCCTTAATGAATGGGAAAAGGTCCATTCACAAAGAGGTGTCAGGAATTTTAAGACATACAGCTGGGAAGGCTTATTTGCAGCAGAAGTAAAGGAATCAAATCCCTATCGTACAATTATTTTTTAGGAATCACCACTTTTCCGTAAGTAAAAAAAATGCAGTGTAACAGGACAGACTAACCATTGCTTCAACAGAGGCTTCAAAACAGCGATATGTGTGACGTTATATTCATCTTTTGTGAAGGAAATGCTACCTGCAAATTTCATACCCAATGATCTCCTCCACATCCAAAGTTAATGCTCTCAAAATTGCAGTCGGTGCAAGAAAGCCATTGATAGCCAGGGTAAATAACGAATAGTTGAACCAAGTCATATTTCAGACAGATATAAAAGTTCTCTCTACAAGAATATATGTATGCCATGTACAGTATATTACAGTGTATTTTATTGGGGGCTATGGAGGGGACAGAGTGAAAAGCCACCAGCAGGCCGTGCGACAAAGTCCCCCTCCAAAACTAACCATATTTGGTTAGTAGAGACGCTACTGAGTATTTCCCACCCCTCTAGCTGAGACAGGTAGACGTTCTCTCTCTACGAGCCAATATGTATTCCATGTATAATACTTTACAGTGTATTGCTTTAGGGGCTATGGAGGGGGTGGAGAACGAAGTGCTGCTGGATAAGTATGACACAGTTCCCTTTTTTGAAAAACTAAAACTATACTGAAACTATTATCTTTGACAGAAAAACGAACTAAAATAAAATAATAAACCATCCTAAATTATGTTTAGATTTCGTTTTTTTTCTTCTAAACTTTTCTAATGGTGTTTTCAAGCTTGTGAATCTGGCGGGTAAATGCTGCAAGTAGATGTCGATGTTTCAAATAGGCCTAGCTTGTGCATCACTATCTATCACTAGCTAACAGAGACGAAATCCAAGGTCAAGCACAGAGCGTGACTGGGCCAAGCTCGAACAGCTTGTGAAGTTGCTGGAACCGTTCGCAATCCACACCGACCAACTTCAAACTGACAGCCAGCCGCTGTCTAAGGTGGTGTCATGCGGTCTCAATTTTGAGGCACACTTGCGGTCAACTACTGTTGCAAAACAGTTGGCACAGGTCCTCCTGAAATCACAGCGTGAGCGCTTCGCATGCATACGGAAACCTCTGGTAGCCAACTTCGATCCAACCCCTGCAGCAGCTTGCTTGATGGACCCAAGTGTGTCTGGCACTTCACTCAACAGATATGGAGCCACTGATGAGGGAAGCAGAGACTTTTGCACTTTAGTTAATCAGAGTACAGCCGTGGAGCAACAGGACCCCAGGAAGATGCCAGCATGATGAATCCAGCAAGCATCTTGGCCACAGTGCTTCAGAAATGTATCTTCCTATCGAGGATTGTGTCAGGGGTCACTGTCCAGCCGGAGGGTCAACCTGGCAGGGCATTATTACATTTTATTGGTCACACATATTTAGCAGATGTTATTGCGGGTGTAGCGAAATGCTTGTGCACTAATATGTAACAATTCACAGCAATACACATAAATCTAAGGAATTAAGAAATATATAACTAATAATGTAAGAAAGAACACAAAAAAAACAAAGTACTGCAAAGTGGCTTAGCAGCTAGAAGCAGAGCCATCTTACGGGTGCACTATGCAGAAATCCCTCCACCATTTTCTGGTTGCTAAAATTAGAATAGTTAGCCTAATTTCAGTTTATGTGACAAAACAAGCATGTATAGTGTAGAGCCCTCAAACTCAACTCTGGATCTCAAAGCCAGTACCACTGCGTTGTTTCATTGTTCCCCTCTAATTAGGGACTGATTTAGACCTGGGACAACAGGTGTGTGCAATTAATTATCAGGAAGAACAGAAAACCAGCAGGCTCCGGACCTCGTAGGGCAGGGGTGTCAAACTCATTCCACGGAGGGCCTAGTGTCTGCAGGTCTTTGGTTTTTCCTTTCAATAAAGCCCTAGACAACCAGGTGTGGGGAGTTCCTAACTAATTAGTGATGTTAATCCATCAATCAAGTATAAGGGAGGAGCGAAAACCCGCAGACACTCGGCCCCCCGTGGAATGAGTTTGACACCTGTGTCGTAGGGTAAGAGTTGAGTACCCCTTATTGTACCATCTAACCTGCTGTGAAATATATTTTCTATAACCAAAAAGATTGTATTTTCAGCTGTTTGAAGCTGGTGTACAAAACCGGAAGTAAAAGACGCAAAACAAAACTTAACAATGGGAAGCATAGAAATAGTGCACATAGAACAGATCTACTGCTTCTTAAACGTGCTTTTATTGAGAATTACATATCTATAACAAACATTTCAGATCGCCCAAAAAGTTACATATTGTAGTTTTAAGTGCCCAGTGTGAGCTTGTGGAAATAGCTGGAAGAAGGAAAGGGGGGCATGTTTACAGTCAGCGCTCTAATTCTGTCAGGCAATGATGGCTTTTTATCTAAAGCTGTGCCCTGTGGCACTAGATCTGGTTTGTGCTCCTGAATCCCAAGTATTCGTGGAGACAGTATTCTGTCTGTGGACAACTGTCATCAGACTTGAGAAACTGAACGAACACTTCTCTGGAACGCAGTCTTCTTAAAGATAAACCAAAGAATCTTGTTTGGTTGAACAGAAACACACACACACACAAGCTGGCTGTGAACTGGGATTGGTAATAATCTGAGAAAGATTTAGGGACTCCCATTGCTTTAAGACTTGGTCAGGTGGTTTAAGCATGTCCCAGTTTAGGTCACCTAGCAGGACATATTCAGACTTAGTGTAAGGGCTGGTTGGTGCTGATGGAGGACGATAACACCCAGCAACAGTCAACAAAGAGCTATTTGAAAGTTTAATGCTTAAAGCCAGCAAATTAAATTGTTTGGGGACAGACTTGGTGGAGACAACCGAGCACTGAAGGTGATCCTTGGTAACGATTGCTACTCCCCCACCTTTGTAAAATCTGTCTTGCCGAAAAAGGTTATAACCAGAAAGGTTAACATCAGTATTCAAAACACTCTTCCTCAACCACATCTCGGTAATGACCAACACATCTGGATTGGAGCTGTGAATCCACACTTTCAATTGATACATTTTAGGTAATAAGCTTCTAGTGTTAAAGTGCAGAAAACCCAGGCCTTTACGAGAGCAGAAATCAGTGAAGCAGATATCAGAGCACAAGTCAGAATTGGGGCTATCAACAGTAGATGGGCCAGGGTGTACATGCACATTTCCAGATATCATCAACAGTAATACAATCAAGGCACGGCAGAGGACAGGGAGAGCTCTGCAGTGTTGATTTATGACATTTGAATGTGCATTAGATGGCAACACATAACAAGGCTCCTACCCCCCCACGAATAGGCTACTTTCTCTCCCTAACACTAAAACATAAACTGAAACTAAATAATATGAAAACTAAATAGAAATGTTTTTATCAAAATGAAACTAAATAAAAACAAGTAAATCAAATATGAAAATTAACTGAAACTAACTAAAACGAATATAAATAAAAACAAATTAAATCACAAAACTATAATAACCTTGGTAGAGATCCTGCTGAGTCTCCCTCAAAAACGAACCATATTTGGTTAGCAGAGACCCGGCCTAGACTGTAGTTTCCAACCCATTTTTGCTGAGACAGGTAGAAAAGTTCTCTCTACCAGCCAATATGTATCCCATGTAAAGTCTATTACAGTGTATTGCACTATATGGAGGGAGTGGAGTACGAAGTGTTGCTGGATATGTATGACACAGTCCCCTCCAAACTACACATATTTGGTTAGTAGAGACCCTACTTAGTATTTTCCACTCCACTTTAGCTGAGGTAGAAAAGTTCTCTCTACAGCCCAATACTATTAACATTCCAGTGACAACATGGTATTTATTGGTCTTTATTTTTTTTATAAATTACGTATTGCCTTTTCTTGTTGGCACAATACAAGTGGCCATTGATAATTTTAAAAAGTATACATTTTTAAAATTAGTTATCCCCATTGCAATGGTTTGAATATCGGGCTTTTTTAAAAAGGTTTCGAAATTACCATACAAACGTGGTGTCATCATTTGTGCTGCTGGCAGAATACTAGTGCGTCCTTCCTTATACCGCCCACCCTCAATATGACTGCAGTAATCCCGACAAGTGCATTTCAGGTTATTTACTGATATGCAGCAGTATTTGTAGGATATATGAAGCTGTGTCAGACTGTCGTCTCAAAATTCGTGTACCGGTATGTTCCTTGTCGACCACGGAGATAATTGCGAATTTGCGACGGATTACGAGGACCGACCCTTTTCTCAAACCGCGGTTCCGTATTGACTGAGCACTATGCATTCAACTTTCTGAAAAACATTGGGCCTTGGCTATCTGTAGCTTCTTTGCCAACAGCAACAATGTATCATGTTATAAAAGGACTTGTTCTAACAGAATCCCGATGCTGGGATCCCGATAGTGAAAGGTCATACCAAGACCTATTCGATAAACTGGACACCAACAAGGATGGGAAGGTCGATGTTGCCGAATTGAGAGCGGGCCTAACCGCAATGGGCATATCATTCCGCAAAGGTGCAGCGCAGGTAAATGTAAATGCAGAGCCATGCCGTTTCCCGTCGTGAAGGATTTGGGATTGGGACATACACTATGTGTAGCAAATATACGCAACACAGACCTAGAAATATGCCATTCTCATTCACTTAGCCTATTCGCCCATTTGTGGGCATTTCCCTGTAAATAAAACAACCTACACTTTATATAAACTAAATACTAACTTTAGCCGACTAAATAGTTTCACACGTGTCACATCCTGGAGCGATAAAGCAGTAGTATCAGTGTTAGTGTCTGGTGTTATCAGAGCAGGGCTGGTTTAAAGGGGCAATCGGCGATTCAAACAACAACGCGGGCACCCCACCACTGTTTCGGTAAACAGCTGAGGGATGAGACTGGATAGATGTTATATAAAAAGAGAGAGGGGGACTAAATATGTCTCCATCCATGTGTTAGTACAATGGCCCGGTTTTGACGAAACTTGGGTGAATGATGTGTCTTGCCATTGAGATGTCACATTTACAAAATAACACTGATTGGCCCAATGGGGGCGCTGCATCATTCTTGGAGGACGACATGTTCACTGTTGCCTTGTTTTTACCCATGTTTTGAGGCTATACAGTATTTGTTTACATTGAAATAACTAAAGTAAATCAAGCTTGTGCTTTTGGTTCTGATGGGGTTAGACAGTTGAACTAATCTCATGAGGCTTTTATAAGTCATATTCCTCAAGAACCAAAGAGTATTTATCATGAATTTAAAAGTTTAAAAATGTATGTAGCAATCACAGATTGTCCGGCAGGACACAGGTTTCATCATCAATATGACATCTACAATATGACATCTACAAATTACTTATCCCCAGTATTAGGGAATAAAAATAGATATTGGTTTGTGTTGTTACTAGCACCACTCGAGTGGAAGATACCTGCCCCATTGACTTGGCCATCTCCAGTCATTATGCAATATTCATTACCATTCAATATTCATTCATGTGCACAACATGCTCTTATAGTTACACAGTAACGCTATAACATTAGCCTACCATTTAATGATAGCATTGAAAAACTATACTGTTCCTGTGTGAGTCAGTATGCAACTGCTTGAATTAGTGAGGCAGCCTATGTGATGCATATGAGTCGTAGTCGTGTGTGAGTAACCTTGCCAATGTACAAAGTTCTGTTTCAATGATTCAACTTCCAACAGTGAGGCAAATAAACTAATCCTCTCATTTGTGTTTGTGCAGACAATTGTATCGTCTGGTGACGAAAACAAAGATGGAGGGCTTGACTTCAATGAGTTCAACAAATATCTGAAAGAACACGAGAAGAAACTGCGCCTGACGTTCAAGAGCTTGGACAAAAACAACGATGGTAGGTCACCATATCATATCCTTCACCACAAAGCACTGGTGATTTTTGGGGGGGGGGGGGGGGATCACTGGTGACACAAAGTGTAGGGAAGTACAGTACTTGATGAGCAGCGAGATCACTACAGATAGACTTCAGTATTTTACATTTGTCCAGGACCCTAGGATGACGGGAGATGCATTCAATACCGTCCACTAGGGGCAACGTGAGCAGGTATTACCGTCTGGCTCCCAGTTTGCTAGGGCGTTGTGGATGGGGCTACAGGAAGGGTCACGGCTTCAATCCCAGCTTCGCACTCATTCTGTTTTCTGTTTTAATCTTATCCCAAACCTTAACCCTTACCTTAACCAGTCGGAATTGATGCCTAAACTTAACCCTCAAGTTTTTTATGATTAACCGTCAATTTGTTCTGTTTTTACAACCTTCACCCTTTACCTACTTTCACTTCACCCATAGATGTTTTCCCCCCTTGATACTGAAGTGAGACTGTGAGATCTTGTTGTGATGAGACCTGTCTCTGTCAGAACGACTGCACATGCACATCTCATAACAATGTAGTATCACTGTTACAACAACAAGGCATGATAGAACATGCATTATGCTTATGAACATATACTTATGAACTAGAGAATGTAATTAAACAAAACCTTGAAAGGTTTCTATCATTTCCTCCAGGGCACATCGATGCCTCTGAGATCAAGCAGTCCCTTGAAGAGCTGGGCATGGACATAACCAAGGAAGAGGCCCAGACGATCCTACAAAGGTTTGTCCTCATAAGCTAAGTGTCCCTTCATTAGCCATGTCATTTCTTACAAACTATAAGCATTTTAGTCGATTCAACTTATCAACTAATCATCAAAACCTTGATTAGTTAAATTAGTACTGGGCTGGAACAAAAATTGTCAAGTTGACTAAAGCAGAAGTAGAATGGTAACCAGGCTAGTACTGTTACTACCTGCTCTGTGACCTCATATCCTGTCTGTGCAGCATGGACATCGATGGCACCATGATGGTGGACTGGAACGAGTGGAGGGATCACTTCCTGTTCAATCCTGCCCATAACCTGAACGAAATCATACGCTACTGGAAACACTCCTCGGTGAGTGGGTTAACCAGTCCAGAGTCCGGGTCCACACCTGCACCCACACACCCCTTGAAAAACAAGATATGTACAAGCAATGTTGTGGAGAAACTCCTATCCTATTGACTTTCTGTCGACAAAATGTTCATCTCCAGTGCATTGTTTATCTCCAGTGGATCATCTTACAAATTCTGTTTCTAGGAAATAGCGAGTCCCTTTTATAGCTTTTTGCTGAGACACTACATGCTAGGCTGGTGTTGCTGCAACTTCTCAAGCCACAACTGGTGAGATAGCAGGTCTGGATAAGAAGTTCCTCTCTCAGCAGTGTGTGAGAATAGGCCTGTTGGTAGGGTAGGTTGTAGTGTGTGTTTGTCTACAGAAAGTTTTGTTGACCACATGTGTTGCAGTTTATCTTACAGGCCTGACTGATAAAGTTGCAACAGTATAAAAGGCAAACATTAACATTTGGTTGTCATGGGGGCTATTGATCACCACCGCACAAGTTTTCAAATATTTTTCCCGATGTATGCTTGAGTGCAAAGTGCTATGAAAGGAAGGACAATAAGGACAATTTAACATCATTCTTCTTTCACTCACTAGGTGCTGGACATAGGTGAGAGCATTGCCATCCCTGATGAGTTCACAGAGGAGGAGAAGACCTCGGGTGGCTGGTGGAAACAGCTGGCTGCCGGGGCGATGGCTGGGGCAGTCTCTCGCACAGGCACCGCCCCATTGGACAGGGTGAAAGTCTTCATGCAGGTTGAGTACTGGAAGGGTCGTTACTAAAGAGGATTGGGAATATAACGCTTTATAACTACAAGTATGATCTAACCACAACCCTTATTCCTAACCTCATACCTAGTGAAAAAAACGACCAGTATATGAATGCAAACATTTAATCGAAATGGTGTATTCTCCAACCACTGTGGTTGTGTTTCAGGTCCACTCCTCCATGTCCAACCGGATCACCCTGTTGGGAGGATTCAAGCAGATGATTAAGGAAGGGGGCGTGGCCTCATTATGGCGAGGGAACGGGGTCAACGTGTTAAAAATAGCCCCTGAGACTGCTATCAAATTCATGGCCTACGAACAGGTTGGACATCGTTTCTTCTGTTTAGTTGTCACATTTTATGGACGGAGGGGGACCAGCAGGGGGAGAGAGAGACCTATAGAGGAAGTTATAGCGAGATATTTAAAAAAGAAAGTAAAAAATACAATGATAGCGGGAATAGGAAATGTGACAGAGAGGGGAAGACAGACAGGGAAAATGAACACCTACAGTATGTGAGAAATGCTGTTCATTGACTACAGCGCAGCGTTCAACAGCATAGTGCCTTCCAAGCTCATCACTAAACTATGGACCCTCAAGAGTAGGTTAAAGTACTTGAATTTGGCACTCTGAAATTCAAGTACGGGTATATCTTGAAAATCAGACATTTTCTCAAGTTGGCACTTGAAAGTACTTGAATTAAAATGAGGGGAGAACAGATAATGATCAAATATGTTTATGAAAAATATTAGAAACATTTATTGGTTTTGCCAACTATTTTCCAGGCAGACTACCAAGTTTTATTTCCTCTCTTGTTTCGCTCTGTGGTTGCCAGGCGAGCTCGCTCATTCCACCCACACTGCCACTCAGCCAGGCAGGTACAGAACTGACTGATTAGGCGCGGCCAAACGTCACATTGATAGCTAAAATTCCCAGGGCGCCCGCGATATTCCACTTTATCAAGCGGCAGCTGTGATTCTGCTGTTCTGGTGGCCGTTCACGTGCCATTTTCCCCATACGGCCCTCCCGCCCTTCTCCAGTAGGCATGTCCCAAAACTCTGCTCATCACTACTCAAATTTCAAAATCATCAGTACTGACTTACCATTCATGTATGTAGTAAATAAGTAGTGAAACAGTGAATCATTGAGTAGAACTTGTAAGGTATACCAAGGTGGCTTAGCAGTTCAGACGTATTTTTCCGTGTTGTCGTGTCGTGTCCTGTATATATATATTTACACCTTTTCTTCACATATCTTTTATTTATTTTATTATCCAAGAACTCAACTACAAAAGCTTTCCTGCAAAAGCTTTCCTGCAACCCGCTTCACCAATTACAATAAGTACTATTTACCTCAATCTGAAAATCCATCGTGGAAGATAGCCAGGGGCTAATTCAGAAGCTAGCCTGAAAGCTAATCCAGAAGCTACTCCGATAGCTAGCCAGAAGCTAATCTGTAGCTGCCCCGAAATTAGCCGGTTTGCTGGCTAGCGTTGGTGTTTCAGCTGCCCACGTTTTTGCGGTCATCAGCTATTCCTCTAGCTCGATAATCTACCGGCACTTTTGTGCAACGCGACTCGGACCGGAGCATTCCGGGACTTTTTTTCTCTCAGTTTCCCCGGATTCCAACCGCAGCCTCTGGACACTTGCACCTTGATTTCGCAGCTAGCTAGCTGCATACCGTGTGACTATTGGCTTACGTCGACCCCGGAGCTAACTCAAATCATGCTGGAGCTAGCCAGCTGAGGAGTTCCATCACCATCCGGACCCGCTTCTTTGTTGCTGCTGCAGATACGGAACCCCACCGGGCCTTCACGACTGACTGCCGACATTATCTGCCCGAGGGATTTATCCAACCGGCACCTCCGTCCCGGCGTTACCTGAACGCTCATCTGAGGCCCGCTAATCGTTAGCTGTCTTATCGGCTGCTATCTGAACAAAACCCCACTACACGGAACCTACCGACGGAAACGCACGAGGTATCTACAAACAGACCTCCATCCTATGCTGCTACCGATAGCCATATACCCGGCCAGCTGTCTGGATCGCCACGACCCCAACCAACCTCTACTCACTGGACCCTTATTTATCACTCGATTAAGCTTGCCTCTCCTTAATGTAAATATGCCTTGTCCATTGCTGTTCTGGTTAGTGTTTATTGGCTTATTTCACTGTAGAGATTCTAGCCCTGCTCTCTATACCATATCCAACCCTGCAGTTCCACCACCCACATATGCGATGACATCACCTGGTTTCAATGATGTTTCTAGAGACAAGATCTCTCTCATCATCACTCAATACCTAGGTTTACCTCCACTGTATTCACATCCTACCATACCTTTGTCTGTACATTATTCCTTTAAACTATTTTATCGCCCCCAGAAACTTCCTTTTACTCTCTGCTCTGGTAGCTCTAGGCGACCAATTCTCATAGCTTTTAGCCGTACCATTATCCTACTTCTCCTCTGTTCCTCTGGTGATGTAGAGGTGAATCCAGGCCCTGCAGTACCTGGCTCCACTCCTATTCCCCAGGCGCTCTCTTTTGATGACTTCTGTAACCGTAATAGCCTTGGCTTCATGCATGTTAACATTAGGAGCCTCCTCCCTAAGTTTGTTCTGTTCACTGCTTTAGCACACTCTACCAACCCGGATGTTTTAGCCGTGTCTGAATCCTGGCTTAGAAAGACCACCAAAAATTCAGACATTTTTATCCCCAATTACAATATTTTCAGACAAGATAGAACGGCCAAAGGGGGCGGTGTTGCAATCTACTGCAAAGACTGCCTGCAGAGTTCTGTTATACTATCCAGGTCTGTTCCCAAACAATTTGAACTTCTACTTTTAAAAATCCACCTCTCTAAAAACAAGTCTCTCACCGTTGCCGCCTGCTATAGACCACCCTCTGCCCCCAGCTGTGCTCTGGACACTATATGTGAACTGATTGCCCCCCATCTATCTTCAGAGCTCGTGCTGCTAGGTGACCTAAATTTGAACATGCTCAACACCCCAGCCACCCTACAATCTAAGCTTGATGCCCTCAATCTCACACAAATTATTAATGAACCTACCAGGTACCACCCTAATTCCGTAAACACGGGTACCCTCATAGATATCATCCTAACAAACATGCCCTCCAAATACACCTCTGCTGTTTTTAACCAAGATCTCAGCGATCACTGCCTCATTGCCTGCATCCGTAATGGGTCAGCGGTCAAACGACCTCCACTCATCACTGTCAAACGCTCCCTGAAACACTTCAGCGAGCAGGCCTTCCTAATTGACCTGGCCGGGGTATCCTGGAAGGATATTGATCTCATCCCGTCAGTAGAGGATGCCTGGTCATTTTTTAAAAATGCCTTCCTCACCATCTTGAATAAGCATGCCCCATTCAAGAAATTTAGAACCAGGAACAGATATAGCCCTTGGTTCTCTCCTGACCTGACTGCCCTTAACCAACAGAAAAACATCCTATGGCGTTCTGCATTAGCATCGAACAGCCCCCGTGATATGCAACTTTTCAGGGAAGCCAGAAACCAATATACACAGGCAGTTAGAACAGCCAAGGCTAGCTTTTTCAAGCAGAAATTTGCTTCCTGCAACACAAATTCAAAAAAGTTCTGGGACACCGTAAAGTCCATGGAGAATAAGAACACCTCCTCCCAGCTTCCAACCGCCCTGAAGATAGGAAACACTGTCACCACCGACAAATCCACTATAATTGAGAATTTCAATAAGCATTTTTCTACGGCTGGCCATGCTTTCCACCTGGCTACCCCTACCCGGGACAACAGCACTGCCCTCCCCTCTGCTACTCGCCCAAGCCTTCCCCATTTCTCTTTCTCCCAAATACAGTCAGCTGATGTTCTTAATGAGCTGCAAAATCTGGACCCTTACAAATCAGCCGGGCTAGATAATCTGGACCCTTTCTTTCTAAAACTATCTGCTGAAATTGTTGCCACCCCTATTACTAGCCTCTTCAACCTCTCTTTCGTGTCGTCTGAGATACCCAAAGATTGGAAAGCAGCTGCGGTTATCCCCCTCTTCAAAGGGGGGGACACCCTTGACCCTAACTGCTACAGACCTATATCTATCCTACCCTGCCTTTCTAAGGTCTTCGAAAGCCAAGTCAACAAACAGATTACCGACCATTTCGAATCACACCACACCTTCTCCGCTATGCAATCTGGTTTCAGAGCTGGTCATGGGTGCACCTCAGCCACGCTCAAGGTCATAAACGATATCGTAACCGCCATCGATAGGAAACAATACTGTGCAGCCGTATTCATTGACCTGGCCAAGGCTTTTGACTCTGTCAATCACCACATCCTCATTGGCAGACTCGACAGCCTTGGTTTCTCTAATGATTGCCTCGCCTGGTTCACCAACTACTTCTCTGATAGAGTTCAGTCTGTCAAATCGGAGGGTCTGTTGTCCGGGCCTCTGGCAGTCTCTATGGGGGTGCCACAGGGTTCAATTCTTGGGATGACTCTCTTCTCTGTTTACATCAATGATGTCGCTCTTGCTGCTGGTGATTCTCTGATCCACCTCTACGCAGACGACACTATTCTGTATACTTCTGGCCCTTCTTTTGACACTGTGTTAACAACCCTCCAGGCGAGCTTCAATGCCATACAACTCTCCTTCCGTGGCCTCCAACTGCTCTTAAATACAAGTAAAACCAAATGCATGCTCTTCAACCGATCGCTGCCTGCTCCGGCCCGCCTGTCCAACATCACTACTTTGGACGGCTCTGACTTAGAATATGTGGACAACTACAAATACCTAGGTGTCTGGTTAGACTGTAAACTCTCCTTCCAGACCCACATCAAACATCTCCAATCCAAAGTCAAATCTAGAATTGGCTTCCTATTCCGCAACAAAGCATCCTTTACTCATGCTGCCAAACATACCCTTGTAAAACTGACCATCCTACCAATCCTCGACTTCGGTGATGTCATTTACAAAATAGCCTCCAAAACCCTACTCAATAAATTGGATGCAGTCTATCACAGTGCCATCCGTTTTGTCACCAAAGCCCCATATACTACCCACCACTGCGACCTGTACACTCTCGTTGGCTGGCCCTCGCTTCATACTCGTCGCCAAACCCATTGGTTCCAGGTCATCTACAAGACCCTGCTAGGTAAAGTCCCCCCTTATCTCAGCTCGCTGGTCACCATAGCAGCACCTACCCGTAGCACGCGCTCCAGCAGGTATATCTCTCTAGTCACCCCCAAAACCAATTCTTCCTTTGGACGCCTCTCCTTCCAGTTCTCTGCTGCCAATGACTGGAACGAACTACAAAAATCTCTGAAACTGGAAACACCTATCTCCCTCACTAGCTTTAAGCACCAGCTGTCAGAGCAGCTCATAGATTACTGCACCTGTACATAACCCATCTACAATTTAGCCCAAACAACTACCTCTTTACCTACTGTATTTATTTATTAATTTATTTTGCTCCTTTGCACCCCATTATTTCTGTCTCTACTTTGCACTTTCTTCCAATGCAAACCAACCATTCCAGTGTTTTTTTTTTTAGTTTTTTTTTTACTTGCTGTGTTGTACTCACTTCGCCTCCATGGCCTTTTTATATTTTTATTTATTTATACATATATCTGTTTGCCTTCACCCCCCTTATCTCACCTCACTTGCTCACATTGTATATACTGTAGACTTATTTTTTTATTTTATTTTTTATTTTTTTCACTGTATTATTGACTATATGTTTGTTTTTACTCCATGTGTAACTATGTGTTGTTGTATGTGTCGAACTGCTTTGCTTTATCTTGGCCAGGTCGCAATTGTAAATGAGAACGTGTTCTCAATTTGCCTACCTGGTTAAATAAAGGTTAAATAAATAAATAAATAAATAAAAAATAAAAAATAAATAAAAGGTAGTGATGAATATTATGTTTATTTTCTTTTCATGAGGTTGTGGTGCTATACTGCCATCTGGTGGCGAATAGTAACAATAGCATAATATGAACTATTAGAAATTGATGTTCCTTGAAAATAAATATTAGTGTTTGAAAAGTACTTGAAAGTCCTTGAATGTGACTTGTCATTGTCTGAATGAACCCTGGAACCTGGAGTTAAACACCTCCCTCTGCAACTGGGTTCTGGACTTCCTGATGGGCCGGCCCCGGTGGTGAGGGTAGGCAACAACATGTCCACAGCACTGACCCTTAACACGGGGCCCCTCAGGGGTGTGTGCTTAGTTCCCTTCTGTACTCCCTGTTCGTGCACGACTCCAACACCACAATTATGTTTGCAGACGACACGAAGGTGGTAGGCCTGATCACCGACAACAATGAGACAGCCTACAGGGAGGTCAGAGACCTGTCAGAAAGACAAAAGAGCTGATCGTGGACTACAGGAAACGGAGGGCCGAGCACACCCCCATCCACATCGATGGGGCTGTAGTGGGGCAGGTCGGGAGCTTCAAGTTCCTCGGTGTCCACATCACTAAGGAAGTATCATGGTCCACACACACACACACACACACACACACACACACACACACACACACACACACACACACACACACACACACACACACACACACACACACACACACACACACACACACACACACACACACACACACACTCCAACACAGTCATGAAGAGGACACAAGAATACCTCTTCCCCCTCAGGAGGCTGAAAATATTCGTCATGGGCCCTCAGATCCTCAAAAAGTTCTACAGCTGCACCACCGAGTGGATCCTGACTGGTACGGCAACTCCTTGGCCTCCAACCGCAAGACACTGCAGAGGGTAGTGCGTACGGCCCAGTACATCACTGGGGCCAGGCTTACTGCCACCCAGGACCTCTACCAGGCGGTGTCAGAGGAAGACGCAAAAAATGTCCAAAGACTCCAGCCACCGATGCACCAAGTCTGGAACCAACAGGGCCCTGAACAGCTTCTACACCAAAGCCATAAGACTGCTAAATAGTTAACCAATAGCTACCCGTACTATCCACATTCATTATTTTTACACTAACTCTTTTGACTCATCACATACGCTGCCGTTGCTGTTAATTGTCTTTCCTGTTGCCTAGTCACTTTATCCCTACATGTATGTACATGTCAATCCCCTACCTTTCACTGCTAGTCTACGGCTGTTGTTTACAGAGAGAGAGAGAGAGGGGTTCTAATAGTATCTCTGTGTCGTCCTCATGGTGTATCTCAACTCTCTCCCCCATCAGTATAAGAAGCTGCTGACACCAGAGGGAGGGAAGGTTCAGACCCACCAGAGGTTCATGGCTGGCTCTCTGGCAGGAGCCACCGCCCAGTCATCCATCTACCCCATGGAGGTGAGAGGACAACCCACTGTTACCGAGGGTCTCTTTCACTGTCAGATCCCTGGAATTCATTTGATCAAGTAGCATTCCCATAATACAGCAACATTAATCAGTCAACTGCATTCACGTTATCAGGTGGTATACAATTAATTTAACATTAAAAATATATAAAAAAATATCTCGGGAAGAAATATGTCCCTGAAAATATATTTCTCAGGTACATTTTGAACCTAAAAGTTTAAACTGAAACGTTAGTGTAACTGAACATACAAACGTTTCATGTGAACGTTGCAGGAACATTTCTGTGTATCAGTTGTCAGGACGTCACCTGATGGTCCCAAAGAATCGTCGTTTTCTTTTCATTACACATCACACCTTGTTACCTTGTTACTTTTGCCAAACCCATCAAGGCCCTGATTGGTGAACCACTGATCCATTCACAGCTCTAAGTTTTTGGCAAGGTTAGGGCACACGCACGCCCGCACAGTGCTTTTAACATAGTGTTTTCAACTTTCATACTGTATTTGACACACTTTGACATGATTACATTGTGCATTTTTATTTATACAGTCAATATTATTCAGTGTGCAAAGCTGTCATCAAGGCAAAGGGTGGCTATTTGAAGAATCTCAAATATAAAATATACTTTGATTTGTTTAACACTTTGTTATTTCATAGTTTTGATGTCTTCGATATTATTCTATTATTATTATTCGATATTATTCTACAATGTAGAAAATAGTCCAAATTAAGTGTGAGTAGGTGTTCTAAAAATTTTGACCGGTAGTGTATGTTAATGTAATTATTTGGCAAACACCCTTAACTGATTAAATTAAAATCAGTTTCTCATTGAAAAGATTGCAATCTGTAGGATCAGCACAAATTAGGACCGCATTTCCGCTACCTCTCATAAACTATCAGTAGTTATTTAATTGTATATAGCTGAGCGTCATCTCTCCATTGTCTTCTTTCTCCTTTTAGGTCATGAAGACCAGACTGACTCTGGGGAAAACTGGCCAGTATAATGGAATGTTTGACTGTGCCAAGAAGATTCTGAGGAAAGAGGGCATCAAAGCCTTCTATAAAGGCTACACCCCCAACATGATAGGCATCATTCCCTATGCTGGCATCGACCTTGCTGTTTACGAGGTATGCAGGCTGACGATTTCTATCACAGAGTCGAGGCTGTTTCTCATTCAACATTGTAGTACTGCAATGATTTACAGTTCACTGGCGTGTATTACCGAAAACAGACAATTCCATAATCTAGGACGTTTTTCAGGACTCAAGATTACAATCCAGTGAATCCACTGAATTGCGTTCGTCAAACGTTGTGTCATTCTAAATGACACAAGGCTTACCACATTAATGTGACCACTCTCTGAACACAGATTCTCTTTGGCGCCAGTCACACCCCCTAAATCATGATACTTCTCTTGTCCCTTACCCCACCCTCTCTTTGTGTTCCCCAGAGCCTGAAGAATGCATGGCTGTCCCGCTATGCCAAAGACACAGCCAACCCTGGCATCTTGGTGCTGTTGGGCTGTGGCACCATCTCCAGCACCTGTGGCCAGCTGGCCAGCTACCCCCTCGCCCTGCTTCGCACACGCATGCAGGCACAAGGTAATAAATACATCTGGAACTAGATGAGATATTCTTTATTTATTGAAGCCGAAAAACATTCCAAATCATCTCTCCAGCAGCACAGAAAGAAATCTTTGACTAATGAAACCAGCTGCTACAGATGTCCTGATATGTAGGCTGTGTAACCTTTTTTCTTTCCTTCTGCATCTTTTTTTTCATTTACTGTCTCTCAGCAACTCTGGAAGCGTCGGACAAGTCCACCATGACTGGACTGATGAAGGGGATCATGGCTAACGAGGGTTTCTTTGGACTGTACCGGGGTATCCTGCCTAACTTCATGAAAGTGATTCCTGCTGTGAGCATCAGCTATGTGGTCTACGAGTACATGAAAACCGGCCTGGGGATCTCCAAATGATGCAGGGACAGTCAGACAGGATGTTAAGTCTTTAGGTCTTTTGGACAGTTTAGTTGGAACTTAGTGATCCGCACAGACTTTTATGATCTCACGTAGACAACCAAACGTTGCCATCTTGTGATCACTCTGTGTACTGAGCGTTACGAGGAGAACCATGAAATCGAGGTTGGGTCTGAGATAGGCCAGTAGACTCTCCAAAAATGATGCTCTCCTCTTTAACTCAAGGTGAAACTCCAATATGGTACAATATACCTGTTAAGAACTGCATTATGGATCTTAAAACAGAGAGGGTGAGAGGACGAGGTATTGATGTCTTCAGGTGAACACTGTGGACGAGGTTCAAGAGCTTTGTCAAAACTATTTTTGTTCCACTGTAATATTAAACGCTCCATGCGCACATTTTAGAGAATCCCACACTACTACAGTTTACTCTAAAATTCTGTGGTAAATTGTAGTCTGGGTACCAGTCAATTTAGCTAACGTCCCACTACCTGTACTCCGTGTCATATGCCAAAGACATATTTATATGACATGGAGTAGGCTACAAGGTCGCCAGGTCAAGACTGGTACACATCATCAACGACCACTCAGGGTCGAGTACGATTATCCTCCTGGTGGGTCCTGCTTGTGGGTCTTCAGATGGCTGAAGAGGCCGATCCGGGAGCCACGTATTTTGATGCGGTATGGGCAAGGGTGAGTGGTGGTGGTTGGGCGTTCTTGATGGGAAGTCTCTCCTTTGTACCATGCCACTTTGTCATGGACAGCTTTTCTCCATGTCGACCTGTCGAGGAGTGGAATGTTAGCCAAAAAGGCTGGTACCCAGGCTAAGTATACTGTAGAATACTATACTACACACGGTAGTATCACTCGATCATGTGTAATACTTACTGTAGAATTCTGTAGTAAATTGTAGAATACTATACTACACACTAGTATCCCTCGATCAGGGGTATTTCTTAATATATAATTTGGTAGTATACTGTAGAATACTATACTACACAGTGTGGTATCCCTAATTCATGTGTAGTACTTACTGTATAATTATGTAGTGAACTGTAAAATATTTCAATTTGAATATGCCCAGCCAATTCCCCTCCCCATATTCCAATTTGTGCCACCCGTGAGTGAGAAGCGTACATGCCAAGTATAGACCATATATTGTGTTCCCTACAGGTTATGGAAAATGTGCTCTTTTAGTATTTGTCCAGTAGGTTTCCTCAAGGAGAAAGCCCCCACTTCTATATCAAAGACAATACAACAAAAGCACTATAGTAAATACTACAGTAATGTCTGGAAAAAAACACCACAGTAAATACTATAGTATATATTCTAAAAAATGTTAACTATAGTAATATTACAGTATTTATGCTATAGTAAATTGTAAATACTATAGTATATTAGTAATATGTGCATAAAACACTATAGTAAATAGAACAGTAATGTCCACAGAGCACTGCAGTACATACTATAGTTTTTTAACTATAGTAATACTACAGTATTTATAAGTGTGCCTTACACTAAGTTCAATATCATATTTTTCTATTTTATTTGGTTGGTTCTATTTATTTTGACAGGTTAGTGTCATTTACAACTGCAGTTTCAATGCTGTGTTTTCATGTGTTTTAACAGATGATTTACAAACATGTCTTTTTTTACTTTATGCTTTTCTTGAAAGACAATGCCTACCTTGTTGTTGACTGTTTAGCTGAATCTCAAGCAAAAAATATTCATAGTTACAAAAGCTAGCATGCAAATATTGTCTGTGAATCATTACTGGAGCTAAGGGGGGAAGTCTTAAAAAATGTTGCCTCTTTTTGCTAAGCTTGACTGAAATTCAAGTAGGTTGTGTACACTGTCAATACTGGTTTCCAATTCAGAATCACTTCAGGATCCCCCCTACACACACACACACACACACACACACACACACTCCATATGCATGCCATGCACCCACTAAACATTTTTACTACTTGAGGCCAATGGTTATGTTGCCTCAATGTCTTATGTCTTAATTATGTTTGAATATGTAATAGGTCTACTATACCTGAATCGATTGACATTGTGAGAGTTGTATGAATGTTCTCACAAAGCTTAGACTGAAAGGAAAGCAATGCATGTGTTATGGGTCCAAACAAATGTTAACAAATGGTTGTCCACCTATAAATATTCACAATGGAATATTTACAACTTCAATTTAAATGAATAGTGCAAAGCCAAATGTTCAATGCTGTGTGCATGTCGCATCTACAGGTCTTGCAGTGCACGTTTGTGAATGCTTGTTGCGCGAATGATTTAATTGAACTGTGTCAATCAACTCTAGATCATTGTCATCCCCGTGGAGACATCCAAAAACGTATCCAATCATTTTACAGTGTAACTTTTTTATTATTCATAATACAAAAATCAACAACTTCCATTGCTACATCAAACATGTTAGAGTTCTGGAATTTTTGGCAACAAGAATAAAAGAAATTCACAACCATTTCAATGGTCTTGTTATCATTGCAATAGTAACATGTTATATCCTTCATGTCAAAAACATGGGTAGTTTTCATAATGGTAAATAAGTATTCTGCAAGATTTTCCCAGAATTCTGACACATTCAAAGAACAAGTGAGTCAGATTCACCTTTTTCGCAGAAAACGCAGATATCATCAATAGCCACAAATTTGGACAACATAAAATTTACATGGACATATCTTATCTAGAATTTTAAAGTGCACTTCCTTAAATTTGTTTGGTATACAATAACCAAGCTTTTCTAGACAATGTCGGGAATAAGCCCGTTACATAAAAATTTTCCTCTCGGTGTAAGTTGGTTTTTTGAATGGAGAATTTGTCTTATATATTTATTACAACAAGATTTCTCAAGTAAGCCCACGCCTTCCAATCTGAGTTCTGGGTAAACTTTGTGATCATTACCAAAGCTAAGATGAGTTTTCATTAGTGCAGTTAGACCACTGGGAACGGCTTTGACCACAGGAATCAACTCTCTGAAAGGTATTGGAAACTCATTCAATGTTATAAATTGTTCATATGTAAGAATATTACCCCTGATGTCAAAAACATCAAGAACAAAGTCAATATTCCTCTCATGCCAGCTGGGGTAGAACAATAACTTATTCCTTACAGTTATGTCTGAATTATTCCACAAAAGAGCTTTACGTGGGGAAAAATTGTGCAGGAAACATTTTCCAGGCCATTAAAGCTTGTTGGTGAAACCTAGCCAATTTAGTGGGTAATCATTCAGGAATATAATTACATTTCAGTAAAAATGTAACATATTAAACACATTATTTGGAATGAAATGCCATATTGAATCAGTACTAATCAAACATATTTTCAACCAGTTGATCTTGAAAGTGTTATGTCAACAAAATCCAACACTTCTAGACCTCCTTCAGCTCTTTTATTAGAGAGGACTGACGTTTTTAGTTTGTGAGACTTATTTTTCCAGATGAAGTCAAGAAAGGTCTTTTTGATCTCTTTACAACTAGAGGGACTTACAAATAAAGATAATGAGGGGTACACAAAGCGAGACAGTCTCTCTGCCTTGGACAGAAGTACTCTCCGAAGCATAGAAAGATCCCTTTGTAGCCAATAATTAAATATATTTTTTGTTTTCTTAATTTTAGGAGAGAAATTCATATGTTGTCTGACTAAGTGCTTTTTTTGACAGATATATTCCTGAATATTTAACACAGTCCTTTACAGGAATATTTTCTATTTCTTTATCATCAGAGTCATATAAACATACGATTTCACATTTAGAAACATTCAGCATTAATCCTGATGCAATAGAAAATGCAGTTATAGTATTAAGGACATGGGCGACCTGGTCTTTGTTTCTCCAAAAAAAAAACTGATTTTTTTGTTAAAAATGTTTAAGCCATACAAATTTGCATTATTCAGAATATCTAGAGACAGCAGTTCCACAACCAAAATGAATAAAAATGGCGAAATTGGGCATCCCTGTCGTACACTTCAGTTGATACTGAATCTTTTGGATGTATTAAAGGTTTAGTAAAACAGAACTATTTATATATTTGTAAAACATGCGAATGACTTTGATAAAATTTTCACCGAAAAAGTTTACCGATTGAAGCAAATGTATGTTGATGTCGTAATCGATCGAACGCGATGAACTAACAAATGTTTTTGAAATTAAACAAAATATAGATTTAAACAGTGCCACAAAAACGTTTCTTCATAGATAACTGTTCGATATAGAGCTCAGCTTACTACTGAATATGGTAAATTGTTGTTTATCATGTTTACTGAGCTTTCAAGAATGTACTATATTTGTCATCTGTCTCTCGCTATTTGTATAGGAGAAACCCCGGGTGAAAGAATTGAAATGGGTACTAGAGGATTTGAACGATGACCCTAGGAAAGATGTCTGTCGACCAAGCAGCAGGACCAAAGTTAAGAAAATTGTAAGACCTTTCTAAATGCGCCATCAACCATAATATGGAGGAAATTAACTATACATTTAACACATAAGGATAGTCACTTTACCCCCACCTATATGTACAAATGACCTCGACTAACCTGTACCCCCGCACATTGACTCGTTAGTGTTATTTTATTGTGTTACTTTTTATTACTTTTTACTTTAGTTTATTTGGTAAATATTTTTACTCTTGTACTGCACTGTTGTAAAGGGATTGTAAGCATTTCACGGTAAGTTCTACACTTGTTGTATTCGGCGCATGTGACAAATAAAGTTTGATTTGAAGTAGCTAAGGAGATCAATTTAGGTCTGCATTATTGGTGATTCCGGAAGAAGATAATGCGTTAAGCACACGTTATTCTTCCAGAATCCTTATGCTTGACACGCATTCTCTAACTAAAGATATTTCTTACAGTACATAACCGCTGATAATCAAGAGTATCTGAAGGTTAAGAAGAGGACCAAACAAAAGTCAGAGAAGGTATCTAGCTAATAATAATTTATTATTTTATACAACACTCCCATACAATCAATAGATTAACAATGCCTTGTGCCATTTTGTGAATGAGGTGTATACGTCTCAGTTAATGTTTTAGGCTTCTAAGATCTAAGCTCAACACACAACTTTGATAGAATAATCAAAAGAAAGTCCTAACATATAACTGGTAAACCCAGTGTCTTGTCTACATTTTCTCTGCCCCCCAGTCCTATTCCCACTCCTCCAGAAGCAGGGCAGTGACGACCCCAGTCATCCCTATAGCTCTGGGGGAGCTGGATTCCCCTGGGACCAGTGATGATGAGAAGGCCACAGACCGGAAGGAGCGGGTCTCCAGTGCCAGGGAACGCCATGAGCAAGCCAGAGCCATGATGGACACATTCACTGAAAAGTTACACTCTATCGCAGAGGATCTCGAAGAGATGAAGGTATGGGTCAGAGAAGGGACCAGTGGTCTCCCAACCCTATACTTTGAGATGTATGTATGCAGCAACCTTTGTTCCAACCCAGCACTAACTGATTCTACTGATCATCAAGACCTCCATTAGCTGAACCAGGTTGGTTAGTGCTGGGCTTTAAACAAAACCTTGTACACCCTGTGGTTCTCCAGGACCAGGGTTGGCGACCACTTAGAACTCTCCACCATAGGGCTGTTGATCGCTAGTTTGTCAGCATAGATATGTGTGAAAACCCTGCGCCTCTGAAGAGATACTATGTTTATATCAGAATCCTACATGAGCTGTAGAACTGTGATGTGCTACTTTCCCCCTTGACTGCACCTAGATTCCCAGGAAGAGCTCCACTCGACTGTGGTCATCATGCTCCCAGTCTGCCAATGAGGATGGATCCCCCCTGGCCTCTACCCAATCAGATAAGGCCCTGAGGCGAGACTGGTCACGACATATGATTACAGCCGGAAAGGCCGGTGGTGACATCATTCGAACATCTTCATCAGCGGCATTATTATCTTTGCCAACCATATATGAGGTGGTCAAGGGGAGCAGCGAGTCCAAACCTGATGTATCCGGAGAAGATGTCAAAAAGAGCAAGAAGTCCAAATGTAAAGTCAGGCAAGGCTTTCGCAATTTCACCAAGGCTCTGACTGGACTGTTGGTTCGTACGTTTTATTATTTCGATTTTTTTTACAGCTTTTTTCTCTGTGTCTGGTATGAGACCTTAACTGTGCGTGTAATTGGTATTGTTATAGAAGAAATCGTTTTCCATCGGTGCTATGCTTCTGCTGGTCTACAGTATTCTCCAAAACACGTTACAATACCGTGGTCTATTGATTGAGTCATTGTAAGTTCCTTGTTTATATGAAATAATGAATGACTTCATGTCTCTTTTACTTTTCATGAAACTCCCAAAGCGTACAAAAGATGACCATACTGGAGATGGATGGATTGCGCGAAGTGTGACACCGTCCAATGACACACTCAACATGGTCATGGTTCCTCCACATCCCACTCACTAACTGGCATTTGTGAGCTACATTCAGACAAAAAGGCAGCCGCATTTGTACGGATGATATTTGGCAGAGGATATGTTTTTCTTATATGAAGGATACAAATGAATAATACAACTGTTATGTTGGGAGTAGCGGTGTGTGGGTAGAATCACTGGGGAAGCCAGAAAAAAAGGCATATTACAAGCTATGTGTTTTGATAATTGCGTTGTTTGCTCTATAAATCCTGTTAGTTCATATGCATTGCGACCGTGATGTACAGCTCTGTAAAGAAATTGAGACAACTGCAAAATGATCAGTTTCTCTGGTTTTACTATTTATAGATATATGTTTGGGTAAAATTAACATTTTTGTTTTATTCTATAAACTACTGACAACATTTCTCCCAAATACAAATATTGTAATTTAGAGCATTTATTTGCAGAAAATGACAACTGGTCAAAATAACCAAAAAGATGCAGAGTTGTCAGACCTCGAATAATGCAAAACAAAATAAGTTCATATTCATTCATACAACACAATACTAATGTTTTAACATAGGAAGAGTTCAGAAATCAATATTTGGTGGAATAACTCTGATTTTCAATCACAGCTTTCAAGCGTCTTTGCATGCTCTCCACCAGTTTTTCACATTGATGTTGGGTGACTTTATGCCACTCCTGGACGCATGAATCAAGCCACGTACAAGGTTGTCCTGGAAGAAAACTTGCTTCCTTCTGCTCTGACAATGTTCCCCAACTCTGAGGATTTTTTTTTCCTGCCGGAGAGCACTAAACATTTTCGGAACACTAAACAACTATTGATTTAGAACCACCGAAAGTTACTGCAAGTCACAAAGAAAACAGGAGCTGCCTCCACTATTCCAGCACCATTTCAACGTCAACATTTCAACATCATCAAATCACCTCTGCTCAGTCTAATACAGTGACAACTAAAAGATACCAAAAACGATTTAGTCCAAATGTAAGCTAAATATGATGTGGCTGTCCATGGTTCTGATTTTTGTGTGCTTGTGCGTGTGTGTGCACATTCGTGCAAGTAGAAAAAACATGTCTACCCACCCTACTTCTAGAGAAACGCCAATGCCATCCTCCTCTCTTGCATGCCGACGAAAGTGTCTATCACTCCGTCATACATATCAGGATTTTATGTTTTGTTTTCCTAGGCCACCTAGCTAAAATGCACGCTTGCTAGCCTAACTTCCTTTCATGGGCAACGTTAGCTAGTTAACATTAGCCTTCTAACATCTATCTACATATTGAACTCTCAGGCCAGGGGCACAATATATTAATTAATGTTTGGATCAGGATCACTGTTATAATCATTGGCCAATGGCCAGTACTGAGAATTAAGTAAAAACACAAGTCCAAATCCCTATCTCACATCCATTGCTAATTTAGGAAAGGCTGGCTAGCAACCGGAGGACAACAACACAGCAAGATGCAACAATTCAAGTTGTTTCTGTTAATAACGTATGCTCTCAATGCGATTTGATAGGAGTGACGCCAATTCCAAACTGGCTTCCCTCGTAGAACAGCTAAGCGCATTGTTAAATACTTTTCAGCCCTTCCGCGTCACCTTACTCACAGAAAATATCTGCTAAATATAGAATCACATGGTTTATCCGTCTCTCTGTAACCGCCCATAACTTCACAACAAAGTTCCAAATGTCTGCAATTGATACAAACCATCAATGTATAAAGGTATAAAATATAAACAGTTGCATAATTCAATCATATTGAAAAACATTTCATGTTCAATCAATTGAGTTATATTTTGCTAATGTACACTACTGTCTGTAATGTCTCTCAATACATTTCAGAATGGGTAGCCTAACATCAAATAACATTTTATTTGTTACATACACGTGTTTAGCAGATGTTATTGCGTGTGTAGCGAAATGCTTGTGTTTCTAGCTCCAACAGTGCAGTAATATCTAATACGTAATATCTAACAATGCACACAATCTAAAGTAAAGGAATGGAATTCCGTGCTTCTACACCTGCATTGCTTGCTGTTTGGGGTTTTAGGCTGGGTTTCTGTACAGCACTTTGAGATATCAGCTGATGTACGAAGGGCTATATAAATAAATTTGATTTGATTTGATTTGAATTAAGAATAAATAAATATTTGTATGAGCAATGTCAGAGCGGCATAGACTAAGATACAGTAGAATTGGATAGAGTACATATGAAATTAGTAATGCAAAATATTTCAGCATTATTAAAGTGACTGGTGTTCCATTATTAAAGTGGCCAGTGATTTCAAGTCTGTGTATATAGGGCAGCAGCCTTTAATGTGCTAGTGATGGCTATTTAACAGTCTGATGGCCTTGAGATAGAAGCTGTTTTTCAGCCTCTCGGTCCCAGCTTTGATGCAGCTGTACTGACCTCGCCTTCTGGATGATAGCGGGGTGAACAGGCCGCGGGTCGGATGGTTGTTGTCCTTGATTATCTTTTTGATCTTCCTGAGACATCGGGTGCTGTAGGTGTCCTGGAGGGCAGGTAGTTTGCCCCGGTGATGCGTTGGGCAGACCACAACACCCCTGGAGAGCCCTGCGGTTGCGGGAGGTGCAGTTGCCATACCAGGCGGTGATACAGCTGACAGGATGTTCTCAATTGTGCATCTGTAAAAGTTTGTGAAGGTTTTAGGTGCCAAGCCAAATTTCTTCAGCCTCTTGAGGTTGAAGAGTCGTTGCACCTTCTTCACCACACTGTCTGTGTGGGTGGACTATTTCCATTTGTCAGTGATGTGTACGCTGAGGAACTTGAAGCTTTCCACCTTCTCCACTGCGGTCCCATCGATGTGGATTGGGGGGTGCTCCCTCTGCTGTTTCCTGAAGTCCACGATCAGCTCCTTTGATTTGTTGCCGTTGGGTGAGGTTATTTTCCTGGCACCACACTCCCAGGGCCTTCACCTCCACCCTGTAGGCTGTCTCGTCATTGCTGGTAATCAGGCCTACTACTGTTGTGTCGTCTGCAAACTTGATGATTGAGTTGGAGGCGTGCGTGGCCCCGCAGTCATGGGTGATTAGGGAGTACAGGAGGGGGCTGAGCACGCATCATTGTGGGGCCCAAGTGTTGAGGATCAGCGAAGTGGAGGTGTTGTTTCCTACCTTCACCACCTGGGGGCGGTCCATCAGGAAGTCCAGGACTCAGTTGCACAGGGCGGGGTTCAGATCCAGGGTTCTCAACCTTAATGATGAGCACTATGGTGTTGAATGCTGAGTTATAGTCAATGAACAGCACTCTTACATAGGTATTCCTCTTGTCCAGATGGGATAAGGCAGTGTGACGGCATCATCTGTGGATCTATTGGGGTGGTAAGCAAATTGAAGTGGGTCTAGGGTGTCAGGTAAGGTAGAGGTGATATGATCCTTGACTTGTCTCTCAAAGCACTTCATGATGACAGACGTGAGTGCTATGGGCCGATAGTCATTTAGTTCAGTTCATTTTGCTTTCTTGAGTACAGGAACAATGGTGGACATCTTGAAACATGTGGGGACAACATACTGGGATAGGGAGAGATTGAATATGTATGTAAACACCAGCCAGTTGGTCTGCGCATGCTTTGAGGACGCGGCTAGAGATGCTGTCTGGGCCGGCAGCCTTGCGAGGGTTAACACGCTTAAATGTCTTACTCACATCAGCCAAGACTGTTTTGCTTATAATCTGCGCAATGATATGCCAAATCGTTTTATTAGGTCATTAGAATAAGCTGCCATATGTGGTAATATTTCTCTGGGAGCTGATCCGTGCAGTATTGTGAAATAATTAAATGGAGAAAGCAGTGCTGCCTTTTAAAGTGTTTATCCTATCAGTATCGAAACACGCTCCAATGACGCACAGCGACTGTTCTCTCTGGGTGGTGTTTTCTCTCTGCGTAGTGTTTTGGGAAACACATGATCCATCTTCGACTGTTGAAGAAAGATGCATCGTTAAAACACTCGTAAACCTAAATTCGGGAAACCGGGCCCAGGTTAGGTGTACGTGTGTCACCTTTTCAGTTCAAGAAACGGGTTTCTCTATTTGTCCCAATGTATGTATAGTTTTTCCTGGTGGGGTATCCGTAGTTGGTGATACGCATTGTGAAGAAGAATGTTGATGTCAAAGTTGACGAGGAAGACTCAGTGGTAAACAAACTCCAAATCGTGTAAATTGGTGAGTAACTGCCACATACAGACTCGATTGATTAAAATGTGGTATCATGATGTTATCATAATGTCACGTGTTGGCATTTCACACCCTAAGTATAGCCTAGCCCACGAAAGGTGTTGAGACAGCTAAAAATATTCCCTGCTGGGAGCAATTTAACTAGATATCTAGACTATAATCATTGCCAGGTTGCTTGGTCGTTCAAGTTAGTTTCTTCGTTATTTTGGAGCAGCAAATCCAATACCGACTTGTTGATTGTCAGAAGTGTCTAGACAGCTGGTGGCCAAGCAGAGCGCTTCCATTTATGTAGCAGCTAACGTTAGCTAGCTAAGTCAGCTGTACAGCTAGCTAGCTAAGTACAGTCAATATTCAGCTGTTACCATTATCACAAACTTTAGACATTGATTGTTCGCGGGTTTGCTGGCTATTCTGTATAGCTAGCTAGCTAGCTAGTTATGCAAATGGAAGGTTAGCACAAATGACAAGGCAAAACATTTTGCTTAAAAGTCCAATGTAGCCGTTTTTATCTTGGTATCAAATAATTTCTGTGTAATAATTAAAGCTGTCAAATGTAACCGGACCAAATTCACATAAAAGTGAGTTATAGATCTGTTATTCTCATTGATAGCAAGTCTAAGAAGTGGTTGATCAGTTCTATGTGTGCTATTTCTATCCTTCCCATTTAAATACATTTTTTGGGGTACTTTAATTTCAGTTTTCCACACCAGCTTCAAAAAGCTGAAAATACAATTTATTTTGGTAATTGAAAATATATTTCACAGCGGTTTAGATGGTACAAGGATTCTCTATCATTGTTGGTACAATGATATCATTGTACCTTCTAATCTGAAATTATGCGGACTATTAGCATTTTAGCAACCAGGAAATGGGGGAGTGATTTCTGCATATTGCACCTTTTTAAGTACTTATTTATAACAAGGGTTACATGGAGAAAATGTATGGCCCTCTTTTCAGCTAAATATATATTTACCTAAATCCTCTCTGAACGCTAAAAAAACAAACAAGTGACCCTCCCCTATACCCACAATAATAATTAAAACATAAAGTGGATAGCAGAGAACATGTCTACCGTTTACCCTCACTTCTTGGACAGACCAAAGCCTTAGATATGCAGTTTTACTGTTCTTCGTCCTGTAAGCATTACATGGCAAAGCAGGAATTTTAATAGCGCTGCGGGCCAGAAGGTTCTGGGTTCGAAGACCACCGTGGACAAGAGTAGGGGTGGAAAGATCTCCGTTATAGTAAAAGCATCGTATGAACATATCATGGTATTTTTTTCAAATTTAATATCACACAAATGACCAAAGTTACAGGATAAGAATGGACAGAGAGGTAAGCCTAAAGTATGTGTTCATCTTATCATATTTATCCAAGGACAAGTCAGTGCATCTTGTTTGGAACTAAACACTCCCTATTTGCAAATAATTAAATCTGAAACTTAGTAGGAATCTGAGCATGATACTTTCAAATATAATTTTGCTCTATGCTTCTCCGGACATGCACTTCGTAGCCTATAGGCTATGGATCATTTGATTGAGACCACGCTAAATAGCCTATAGGGGCACTTGATATTGGAAACGGCGAGTGGAGAATCACAGATGAAGGGCAGCATTCGGCAGGCATCGATATATAGCCTAATAAGCAACTCATTCTAAAACACTGAGAAATTTTGACATTTCATCAATTACAAATGACATTTTCCTCCAGGTAACCATTCTGTATATTTCGATCTATCCCTTACTGGCGTTGTTTTAAATGAAAATAATGAAATAAAATGCTTCTTAGCGAAGAGCTATTTCTCAAGCAACAATTTAGCATGGACTGTCTGGGAATGGTCTGAGTGGGGAGGGTAAAACTGAAAACTAGCTGTTATTGACAGAGAGGTTTGGAAGTGGAACTCTCTTTTTTTTTATTGGTCTGTTGACTAATTGACCACCTGGTGATGTCACCAGGCAGGCCAAATCTCCATCCCAACAGAACAGGGATGGAGTTTCAGGCTGTATTTTCAAACAGCTCTTACACTAAAATGGCATTATCATTTTCACAATTTTACAGTGTTATTCCAACCTCATAGTGTGGGAATATAAACTCCGCAAAAAAAGAAACGTCCTCTCACTGTCAACTGTGTTTATTTTCAGCAAACTTAACATGTGTAAATATTTGTATGAACATAAGATTCAACAACTTAGACATAAACTGAACAAGTTCCACAGACATGTGACTAACAGAAATGGAATAATGTGTCCCTGAACAAAGGGGGGGTCAAAATCAAAAGTAACAGTCAGTATCTGGTGTGGCCACCAGCTGCATTAAGTACTGCAGTGCATCTCCTCCTCATGGACTGCACCAGATTTGACAGTTCTTGCTGTGAGATGTTACCCCGCTCTTCCACCAAGGCACCTGCAAGTTCCCAGACATTTCTGGGGGGAATGGCCCAAGCCCTCACCCTCCGATCCAACAGGTCCCAGACGTGCTCAATGCGATTGAGATCCGGGCTCTTTTCTGGCCATGGCAGAGCACTGACATTACGGTCTTGCAGGAAATCACGCACAGAACGAGCAGTATGGCTGGTGGCATTGTCATGCTGGAGGGTCATGTCAGGATGAGCCTGCAGGAAGGGTACCACATGAGGGAGAAGGATGTCTTCCCTGTAATGCACAGCATTGAGATTGCCTGCAATGACAACAAGCTCAGTCCGATGATGCTGTGACACACCGCCCCAGACCATGACGGACCCTCCACTACCAAATCGATCCCGCTCCAGAGTACAGGCTGTTAGTGTCTTAACGACCGTTTCAGAGGTGCATGTTTATTAATTGTTTATGGTTCATTGAACAAGCATGGGAAACAGTGTTTAAACCCTTTACAATGAAGATCTGTGAAGTTATTTAGATTTTTACGAATGATTTCTGAATGACAGGGTCCTGAAAAAGGGACGTTTCTTTTTTTTGCTGAGTTTATATGAAGCACAGCAAAATCATGTTTTTGACTGCACTGGCCTTTTCAACAATCAGTCCCCTTCTTTGGTCTCTCAGCCTCTTCCACTTCAATTCAAGAGGTCTAGCCCTACATCAAGCATTCTATGTTTTCTTTTTTATTTCTGTTAAATTTTATTGTTGACCGTTATCTATTTTATTTAACCTTTATTTAACTAGGCAAGTCAGTTAGGAAGAAATTCTTATTTACAATGATGGCCTACACCGGCCAAACCCGGACGACGCTGGGCCAATTGTGCGCCGCCCTATGGGAGTCCCAATCACGGCCGGTTGTGACGTTTCTAGCGCGCTGAGATGCAGTGCCTTAGACCGCTGCGCCACTCAGGAGCCCCAACGGGTTGTTCCACCTCAAAAAGTACAAGAAAGTGAATTTCGACACCCACCATCTCAAATTGTTATGACATTTTTTTCAGTTGTAAGAAAAACAGATAAGATTAGCATTCCTGCAACATTATTTTGTTAATTTCTCAGAGATCAAATTATATTATTAAGTGAATAGATTGCAGCCTAATTGGCCAATTTTTTTGTTTGTTCTCGGATTCATGTAACATTCAATAAACATTCGTCCAAATCAGATATTTGGTACTAACTTTTTTCTAACATGGAGTTAGACATGCGGAATCCAAAGAAATGCTCAAAAGCCACACTTAGTATACAGTATCAGTTCTCTATGTCTGACAAGTAGTATGGAGCTGCGACTCAGAGTAATGTTTCTTTATCCTATATAATGTGCTCTCAGTGAATTTGGTGATGTTTTTTTTAACCTGTTCAGAGAAATTAGTCATTAGTTGTTGGGTTTATGTCCCATCCTACATCCTGATATTACCAGGTTCTGACCACTAGATGGAGATTTTCTTGCAATTAGGTGATTACAAAATGACATATTGGTTTTCTTACCCTGTAAGCAGTCTACGGACCAGGTATGATAGCAACCCATGCTTTGGTTTTGTTTCTGGCCACTCTTTCAAATTCTAACCTTTTAACGTTGTGTCACAAATCCAATGCAATTCCGTGGTACCTATATTAGCATTTTCACAGTTCATGTCCAAATCATCCTAAAGTATCTAAAAATTGATTGTGTAACTCATATGATATTACAAATAGATGATTTTGATGTGAAGCATAAAAATGCTAATATAAGTACCATTGACATGCATCGGATTTATTGCCACAAATGCTAAATAGTTTGCATTTGAAAAGTTTGGTCCAAATCTGATGTTGGGTACTATAATTATTGAATATTACATGAATCCTATAAATGAAAATGGACAATTTGTGTGCAATCTTTTTGCTTAATTTCTCAGATCAAATTACATTTCAACAAAACAATGTTTCCGGAATGCTTATTTGATCTGTTTCTAACTACAGAAATAATTTCAGAACACTCTTCAATGGTGGGTGTCATGCCTTGCTGAAATGACCTGGAACGACCCTAATATGCAAGAAATGCTCAGAGGTTGGTGTGGGTGGCAAGCTACGTCTTGTTTATAAGATGGTGGTGATGATTTTTCTATTTATTTCACCTTTATTTAACCAAGTAGGCAGTCAATAACACAATAGATACATCTGTATACAGTGTGTGCAAATGAAGTAAGGAGGTAAGGCAATAAATAGGCCATAGTGGTGAAGTAATTACAATTTAGCAATTAACACTGGAGTGATAGATGTGCAGATGAGGATGTGTGAGTAGAAATACTGGTGTGCAAAAGAGCAGAAAAACAAATATGGGGATGAGGTAGGTAGTTGGTTGGATGGGCTATTTACAGATGGGCTGTGTACAGCTGCAGCGATCAGTAAGCTGCTCAGATAGCTGATGTTTAAAGTTAGTGAGGGAGATGTCAGTCGCCAACTTCAGTGATTTTTGTAATTCGTTCCAGTCATTGGCAGCAGAGAACTGGAAGGAAAGGCGGCCAAAGGAAGAATTGGCTTTGGGGATGACCAGTGAAATATACCTGCTGGAGCGCGTGCTACGGGGGATGGTGACTGTGTATGTTTTCTTTCAGCTTGTCCTGGCTGGAGACTGAGTGAAGGATCATGGGTAATACAGGTGACCGGATGTCCGGTGATCGCCATGGCACTAAGGCCCATCGATCGGACAGCAGAGGCAGCGACAAAGACCATGAGCCCAGCAAGATGGTGGACAGCACAGACGATCCTAACATCTTCAACACACACGGACTGGGGTCCTCCAAGGTACCTCAGCACTGCACTGGATCATAGGATTTATTTTATGGAGGGCTATGAAGACCCTCACAGTAGCCTCCAACCTTTACCCTAAACCATCAAAAAGTTGTAATGAAACCAGTTGGATGTAATCTGTTTTAGGAGTGTGGAAACAGATGTAGGTGGGGGGAAATGTCCAGCCCTTTTGAAGAAGATGACACCACCTTAGCTCAGGTCCAGGCTGCACGTAAACGCCATGGACAAGAGCTAAGAACACCTAGACCCTGTCATTCCCACGTTGTGATTTCAGCTGATTCTCCCCTCAGGCCTCGGACAAGGAAGAGCCTGACCTGGATGACTTGGTGAAGACGGGGCCTCAGTCCAGACCTACAGTCATCCGCTGGGCCGGAGGAGGGAAGGAGGTCTACATCGCGGGCTCCTTCAACAACTGGGGCAACAAGATCCCCCTCAATAAGAGGTAGGAGAGGAGAGGCCCTGGCTTACCAAAAAGGTCTGCACACTGTATTTCTCATATACTACTTTTTATTAGTGACAACATTTTGACACATTTAATAGTACATTAACACAGATCTTTTCCCCCCAAAGCCACAATGACTTTGTAGCGATCCTGGACTTGCCAGAGGGAGAGCACCAGTACAAGTTCTTTGTGGATGGACAGTGGGTCCATGACCCCTCAGAGGTAAACCCGATATAGGGCTCTGGCCTAAAGTAGACTACTAGATTGATTGATTGATTGATTGATTTTATTTTCCAGTAAAAAAAAACATATAAAGTACATTCGGGAAGTATTCACACCCCTTGACATTTTCCACATTTTGTTACGTTATAGCCTAATTCTAAAATGGATTTAAAAAAATAAATAAATCATCATCAATCTACACACAATACCCCATAATGACAAAGCGAAAGCAGGTTTATTAAAAATAAAAAACAGAAATACCTTATTTACTATGAGACTCGAAATTGAGCTCAGGTGCATCCTGTTTTCGTCGATCATCCTTGAGATGTTTCTAGAACTTGATTGGAGTCCACCTGTGGTAACTTTAATTGATTGGACATGATTTGGAAAGGCACACACCTGTCTATATAAGGTCCCACAGTTGACTGTACATGTCAGAGCAAAAACCAAGCCATGGGGTAGAAGGAATTGTCCGTAGAGCACCGAGACAGGATTGTCGAGGCACAGATCTGGAGAAGGGTACCAAAACATTTCTGCAGCATTGAAGGTCCCCAAGATCACAGTGGCTTCCATCATTCTTAAATGGAAGAAGTTTGGAACCACCAAGACTCTTCCTAGAGCTGGGTGCCCGGCCAAACTGAGCAATCAAGGTAGAAGACCAAAGCAATCAAGGTAGAAGGGCCTTGGTCAGAGAGGTGACCAAGAACCTGATGGTCACTGACAGAGCTCCAGAGTTCCTCTGTGGAGATGGGAGAACCTTCCAGAAGGACAACCATCTCTGCAGCACTCCACCAATCAGGCCTGTATGGTAGAGTGGCCAGACGGAAGACACTCGTCAGTAAAAGGCACATGACAGCCCAATTGGAGTTTGCCAGAAGGCACCTAAAGGACTCTCAGACCATGAGAAACAAGATTCTCTGGTGTGATGAAACCAAGATTGAACTCTTTGGCCTGAATGCCAAGCCTCACGTCTGGAAGAAACCTGGCACCATCCCTATGGTGAAGCATGGTGGTGGCAGCATCATGTTGTGGGAATGTTTTTCAGCGGAAGGGACTGGGAGACTAGTCAGGATCTAGGGAAAGATGAATGGAGCAAAGTACAGAGAGATCCTTGATGAAAACCTGCTCCAAAGCGCTCAGGACCACAGACTGGGGTGAAGGTTCGCCTTCCAACAGGACAACGACCCTAAGCACACAGCCAAGACAATGCAGGAGTGGCTTCAGGACAAGTCTCTGAATGTCCTTGAGTGACCCAGCCAGTGCCCAGACTTGAACCTGATCGAACATCTCTGGAGAGACCTGAAAATAGCTGTGCAGCGACGCTCCTAATCCAACCTGACAGAGCTTGAGAGGATCTGCAGAGAAGAATGGGAGAAACTGTGCCAAGCTTGTACCGTCATGCCCAAGAAGACTCAAGGCTGTAATCACTGCCAAAGTTGCTTCAACAAAGTACTGAGTAAAGGGTTTGAATACTTATGTAAATGTTCTATTTCAGTTTTTTTTAAATTATGAATTTGCCAAAATTTCTAAAAACCTGTTTTTGGTTTGTCATTATGGGTTATTGTGTGTAGATCGATGAGGGAATGTTTTTATTTAATTTAAAAAAAAATCCATTTTAGAATAAGTCTGTAATGTAAATTCAAGGGGTTGATTGATTGATTGAATTTATTTGACAATATTTTTAATCCATACATAAGGGTGCTCCAGCCGCTTACGCCTCCACATACAATTTAAGAAAATCATCAAGGATAACACAATAAAGCTTAACAGCTTATTTCCATTGTGGTCCTTTTGAAGGGGGAAAGCAACAATGTTAGGCGGCAATTGTAATGGCAACAGACAATGACAGACTGTTTGTTTTATAACATGAGATAATTAGTACAATTCCCTTGCCTAATAAACAACTATGGACATACCCTTAATATATAAAACAAGGAAATTCCTAATATATACAAGACAATCACAATATGATAAGCAACAAGCACCAAAATACTATATGCAATCCCGGGCGTTTCCTTCTCAGCCACGTACTATAATCATCCGACTCACTTTTGAGACATGCTACTATTTAGCCATTTTTCAGTGAGAACTTGGAAACTACCTATAGAGGTTCTACATTTCAAATTCTTCGGGAAGACTATTCCAAAGAATGGCAGCTGAGCATAAAAATGTTTCTTTCCCCGTACCACTTTTAAATCTAGAAGGAACAACGTCAGTTTCACTCCTTCTGGTGGAATAGTTATGGTTATCCCGGACCAAGTTAAAGTAGTTACGTACAGTGGCTTGCGAAAGTATTCACCTCCCTTGGCATTTTTCCTATTTTGTTGCCTTACAACCTGGAATTAAAATATATATATATTTTCTTTTGGGGGGGGGGGTAGTATCATTTGATTTACACAACATGCCTACCACTTTGAAGATGCAAAATATTTTTTATTGTGAAACAAACGAGAAATAAGACAAAAAAACAGAACTTGAGCATGCATAACTATCCCCCCCAAAGTCAATACTTTGTAGAGCCACCTTTTGCAGCAATTACAGCTGCAAGTCTCTTGGGGTATGTCTCTATAAGCTTGGCACATCTAGCCACTGGGGTTTTTGTCCTTTCTTCAAGGCAAAACTGCTCCAGCTCCTTCAAGTTGGATGGGTTCCACTGGTGTACAGCAATCTTTAAGTCATACCACAGATTCTCAATAGGATTGAGGTCTGGGCTTTGACTAGGCCATTCCTATACATTTAAATGTTTCCCCTTAAACCACTCGAGTGTTGTTTTAGCAGTATGCTTAGGGTCATTGTCCTGCTGGAAGGTGAACCTCCATCCCAGTCTCAAATCTCTGGAAGACTGAAACAGGTTTTCCTCAAGAATTTTCCTGTATTTAGCGCCATCCATCATTCCTTAAATTCTGACCAGTTTCCCAGTTCCTGCCAATGACAAACATACCCACAGCATGATGCTGCCACCACCATGCTTCACTGTGGGGATGAGAGGTGTTGGGTTTGCGCCAGACAACGTTTTCCTTGATGGCCAAAAAGCTGCATTTTAGTCTCATCTGACCAGAGTACCTTCTTCCATATGTTTGGGGAGTCTCCCACATGCCTTTTGGCAAACACCAAACGTGTTTGCTTATTTTTTTCTTTAAGCAATTACTTTTTTTCTGGCCACTCTTCCGTAAAGCCCAGCTCTGTGGAGTGTGCGACTTAAAGTGGTTCTATGGGCAGAAACTCCGATCTCCGCTGTGGAGCTTTGCAGCTCCTTCGGGGTTATCTTTGGTCTCTTTGTTGCCTCTGATTAATGCCCTCCTTGCCTGGTCAGTGAGTTTTGGTGGGCGGCCCTTTCTTGGCAGGTTTGTTGTGGTGCCATATTCTTTCCATTTTTAATAATGGATTCAATGGTGCTCCGTGGGATGTTCAAAGTTTCTGATATTTTTTTATAACCCAACCCTGATCTGTACTTCTCCACAACTTTGTGTCTGACGTGTTTGGAGAGCTCCTTGGTCTTCATGTTGCCACTTGCTTGGAGGTGCCCCTTACTTAGTGGTGTTGCAGACTCTGGGGCCTTTCAGAACAGGTATGTGTATATATACTGAGATCATGTGACAGATCATGTGACACTTGACACAGGTGAACTTTAACTAATTATGTGACTTCTGAAGGTAATTGTTTGCACCAGATCTTATTTAGGGGCTTCATAGCAAAGGGGGTGAATACATATGCACGCACCACTTTTCCGTTTTTTAATGTTTTAGATGTTTTTTGTTAAAGTCATTTTTTTTCTTTTCACTACACCAATTTGGACTATTTTGTGTATGTCCATTACGTGAAATCCAAATAAAAATCAATTTAAATTACAGGTTGTAATGCAACAAAATAGGAAAAATGCCAAAGGGGGTGAATACTTTTGCAAAGCACTGTAAGTACCTGGGGACCATACTGTGGTCAATCTTATGTACAAGACACAATTTAGTCTGAGAGGCTCCTCCACCTTGAGCCATCTAAGGCTTTCAAAGTGGGAACAGTCAAGATGCGTAAGTGCGGGAAGTTTAAGAATAATCCTGACTAATTTGTTCTGAGATGTCTGCAGTTGGTAGAGCATGGCGCTTGTAACGTCACGGTAGTGGGTTCGATTCCCGGGACCACCCATATGTAAAACGTATGCACACATCACTGTAAGTCGCAACTGAGTTACATATGCACACAGTACAAAAACGTGACAGGGATAGCAGAATAAAGTCAGTGACTTGACTTATTTCCATGTCATTTTTGAGACACAACCCAGGCCTATTCCCCCCCCCAAAAGAAAATGGCCATTTGCAGTCATGTGTTTTGGCGATCCAGCTGTACTGTCTTTGTTATTAACTCTTTAAGCCCTGGTTAACCCTGCTATAACACTCCCTCCTGCAGCCGGTGGTGACCAGCCAGTTGGGCACCATCAACAACCTGATCGAGGTGAAGCAGTCGGACTTTGAGGTGTTCGATGCTCTGCAGGTGGACTCTCTGGAGTCCACTGACAGCTCAGGTCAGTAGGCTCTCTAATCCTCTGTTGTCCCTTTTGGGTTAAGCATAGCATTGTACTGACCAAGATGTGCCAAGGCTAACACAGTCACGTCAAACCGTGCAGCTAGAATAACAGCAAAGTAGTTGCGTTTTATTTCGTTTCACCTGTTTGTCTATTGACGTTTATTTTGTATATACCCATAAAAAATATGCTGATTCATGATTTAGACTTGCTGAGAAAATATGCCAGTCTTGTTGGACAGTGGAGATCGAATTTTAAGATTGAAACTATGTTGCAAATGTCGAGAGACAGACAGACACGTTTGTACAACCCCCCCCCCCCCCCCCCCCCCCCTCCTCGTTGCAAACCAAATGTTAGGCTAGAAGCAAGGGGCATTAATGTGTAGATGCCTTTCACATTGGAGATCAAATTAATAAATTGGCTGGCTGAAAACAAGATTCTAATTCTTGTGTCATAGGCTTACCCGTGATGAACAGGTTTTGTACTATGGCTTAGAACGCTTCTCAACCAATCACAATGCTTGTTTTGACCAACCCGCTGTAGAATTAATCATGAGCAGGTGTTTAGGATACGTTATGTAAGTTGGTGAAAACACAAGAAATCAGCGTCACTGTTTGAGAGTATATGAATGTCATGGTGTGTGTGTGTGTGTGTGTGTGTGTGTGTGTGTGTGTGTGTGTGTGTCCTTAGATCTGTCCAGCTCCCCTCCAGGGCCCTATGGACAGGAGCAGTACATGTTCAGGCCTGAGGAACGCTTCAAAGCCCCGCCCATCCTCCCCCCACACCTCCTCCAAGTCATCCTCAACAAGGACACCAACATCTCTGTAAATGTCTTTCTTCCTCAGTCTCCCTCTCTTTCTATCTCTCTCCCGCTCTCTGTTCTCTTTCTCTCTCTCCCGTCGGCAGGTTGTAAATAAACATTTGGAAACGTCTTGATCCGTCTTTCCCTCTCCTACAGTGCGACCCAGCCTTGCTGCCTGAACCCAACCATGTGATGCTCAACCACCTTTATGCTCTCTCAATAAAGGTACTGTAGGAGAGCATCAACAGCCCCCATCCCACTTCTTACTGCAATACTTATAGATTTGAGTAACAGTCCCTTTCATAACATAGCATTAGTCATGTATTACTTTACATGATCGATCTGTCTGTCTCTCACACACTCACTCGCTCGCTTTCCCCTCCCTTTAGGATGGAGTGATGGTGCTCAGTGCGACTCACAGGTATAAGAAGAAGTACGTCACATCTCTGCTCTACAAGCCCATCTAACCTGTCTGTGTAGGTGCAGAGTGCTATAGAGGGCGGCATGTTAAAACTGTACTGGGTTTAATCGTCGTGTAGCTGAGATTGCACTAAACTAACAGTTTACTGATGAGCTAGGGGGTCTGTGGCTGAGACTGGGGGCAAATCTCAAAGGACACCCTTTTCCTTGTACAGTGACCTACAGGGCTCCACAAAGGGCTCAAAGTAATGCACTCGATGGGGAATAGGGTTTAATGTGAGTGTCGGCGTGTGACCCTCACAAGGGAAACTACTATAAGAAAAGGGACTGAGAAGGAAACTGCTGTTTGTGTTTGTGTGGAGCACTTAGATTCTTTGCATGCGGGTGTGTAGAAAGAACATTTAGTTCCATTTAAAAACATGAAGGTTTGAAGAAAAGTCTTCTGGTGGAACTTGCAAATGCATATAATCAAGATGATGTTTTATTAAATGAGCTTTTAAAGGATATGAACACGGAAAGAGGGCCGTCGAATGTTGCTGGCTTGGATTATCGTACGCTCCCATTTTTTCTCTCCATATTATTACTGTAGTTGGACACTGACTGGGGTCATTGGAGGTTCATGCAGGGTCTTGTTTGGTCCCAATGGGTCGATGACCACTAATCGAATCATGATATGCAATTGGACAGGCTGTAAATTGACCTGAATTGTAATGAAGTCAAAGTATAACAAACGATGGGTATTATGTAGTATAGCCCGTTTAAGCCCATCCCACTGGGCACACACTGGCCAAATCAACGTTGTTTCCACGTCATTTCAATGTTAGTACATCTGTGCTCATTGGGATACGATTCACACTTTTGAAAATGTGAAAATCCCTTTAAACTACTGTAGAGGCCTCCATATTAATTATAATATATTAACTAGGGGTTCTCGTTGTGGAATGTTGGGCCGTGGCTGTAGACCTGTGCTTCGTGCTGCTATTGTCTTTATGACACGATGCTGCAAGCACTTTAGTTACCCACCCATGTGTCTCCAACAAATGCTTTGAGCAGGACTGTTGACATAAGCTTTTAACTATGCAGGTATACGGAAAAAATATTGTACAGTAGCTTTATATTGGACCTCGGTGTCCAAGCTGCATTTTATTGGCCTAGGTACAGAAATGGCTGTGCTACGTGGGTTTCTCTCTCTAGCCCATTTTCTGTTTGTCCAATAGGAATCTATTTGTCTGTGTGCCATATTTATAGCTTACACTCCCAAATACTGGTTTGTCTTGAATGTTGTGGAGGAATTGAATGTCTAGTACGAACAGTTTACTGTAGAATATGTGGTGGATTTCACAAGTGTGGTCTCATTATGGATTTCAATCAAGATTCAAAATGTCATTCAGTAAAGTATAAAATGGCCCATATGGATTTCATAAGAATGTGAAAAAATGTACTTTCATCAAGATTGTTACATTACAAATGTTTGACCATACACCATTTCATATGTGTACTTTGTAAGAGTACTGTACCTGTGATACCAGTAATCAATGCGGGCCGATATGTAGGTAATATACTCCAAAGAGAATATATATATATATATATGAGATTTTATTTGAAGAAACTGAGTAAAGAAACTATTACTGAAAGCCATATCTCACTCTGAGACTATACACTGGAACACCTTCCTAGTATTGAGTTCCACCTCGCTTTGCCCTCAACCTCATTTCGTCAGGGCAGGGCCATGGACTCTACAAGGTGTTGAAAGCGTTCCACAGGGATGTTGGCCCATTTTGACTCCAATGCTTCCCACAGTTGTATCAAGTTGGCTGGATGTCCTTTGGGTGGTGGACCATTCTTGATACACACGGGAAACCGCTGAGCGTGTAAAACCCAGCAGCGTTGCAGTTCTTGACACACTAAAACCGTGTCAAACCGTGTGCCTGGCACCTACTACCATACCCAGCTCAAAGTTACTTTAAATCTTTTGTCAGGCCCATTCACCCTCTGAATGGCCCACATACACAATGTCTCAAGGCTTAAAAAGCCATCTTTAACCTGTCTCCTCCCCTTCACCTACACTGATTTGAAGTGGATTTAATAAGGGGTTATAGCTTTCACCTGGATTCACCTGGTCAGTCTGTCATGGAAAGAGCAGGTGTTCCTAATGTTTTGTACACTCAGCGAACGATATGTGATATTCTGGAACTTGATTAGGTAAAAACAAAACTTGAATTTTAAATCTGTTAGCTAACGTGTTTTTTTTTCTTCTTCAAAATGCTTTGCAGCATCGTTGTAAGCCAAGTACGGTAGAAGGTTGTTTCAGTTGTTTGCCAATAAAAAGGGAAGACGTGTCGACTCTAAAGTATCAGTCGTGCCTAAGTAGTGTCTCTGACGGATGTTTGATGTGACTGACTATGTTCTATCTGGCCCAGCTGTAGAAAAAGCATCAACATAATCAGTAAATGTGGAGATGTTTGTACATTCCCCACGCTCTGTACAGACACACCTATAACGTCAAAAGTTGTGACAAGTTCTTTTCTTTTATTATTTTTTGAACACAAAAAGTCCTCTGTGATAACACTGTGGCAACACACACACACACAGTGACCATCTTCAGAGACAGAGCCCATAGTCAAGCTCTGTGTCGGCATCCTAGTTAGCTTCATCACACACTTCACACAACCTGGCAAACCAAGCTGCTCTTCGATTTCAATCACATAGCATTATTTACAATCTATAAGTACTACTAGACACAGCTAAATACTGCTGTTTGATTCCTTTCTACACAACGCATTGTTCACGTGCTCTGGTAATGTACTGTTCAACTCTGATCCAATCCTATACATCTATGGTTTGTGTTTCTGCTTTGGTATAAAATATTCATTTTCCTTCATCGTTCTCAATCTTCTCATCAAATCCTTATTTGTCAACTGAAACACATGGCATGGGGTTTTATCTTAGAATGTTTGGCAATTTACCTCGAGGGATTTTCAATTGAGTTGAGTGCAAACAAGACCTTGTTGGCAGATCTACTGTGATATATATCTAGGATAGACACCAAACGCTAGTCACTCCAAGTAAGTGTTAGGAGCACATTTTAAAGGCAAGCAAAGCAACATTATCTATCCAAAGCTTAATATTAGGAGGGCTTGTAAGTAATACCACTGTTTGGTTTCTGTCATATTCTAAGAAAAGGCATACATTTATGATTTCATAGCTGTGACTATTTTATTACAATCTGGCATAATCAAAATCTAATAAACCATACAAAGCAGAAGAGAAAACACTCAAGGAAGCCTAACTATTCTTAATAAAATGACGGTTAACATCAAAATAAAGCAGATTGTGCGCAGCTATTGCACAGCTACCCAGATATTCAACGTTTGCGTGTAGAGCAAAAGTCTGACATGATTATCCACACACAAAAAGGTCAACAGAATACAGTGAAAAAAACCAAGTCATTCACAGCGTGAAAATGGCTAAATGTACAGCGAGAACACTTAAAACAATCAAAAGCAGCATAGGAAGAAAGACCTTTGGGTGTGACAATCTTCACCGATTGTGAAATCTAGAACATTGGTCCCACCAGTAGCCTGCCAAAGTTTGGAACAGGTAGGAGAATAAGGAACATGTTGCCAATAACACCATGGGAATGCAATGACGGTCATAAACCAAGACAAATACCTCAAAGAAGTACAATGGAAATTTAACAATCCAGAATGATATTCTCTGGTTTTGTGGTACATCTCTCACAGGAGCCCAATATAGTGTTTTTGTAATTCACAAAGCAGTAGTAGCCTAGTGTGAAAGATTCTCTTTTTGAAAGGTTTGGTCCATTAATGACAAGATGTGCTCGTTTATAAAGCACATATCCAAATAAGGTGAACCAATCATCTGACGGTTACCGTCTCCGCTTCAAATGGCTCTCAAAGAGCAGCCAATCAAATTATATCTCCATCATAATGTCATAGATGGTCTCATACTAGGCTGATGTCTTCCTATAGAGTCACGTCATGCTTTATAGTAGGCTATGTCATGTCATTCGCATAGGTAAGGCAAACAAGTATGCGAAGAGTTCAAAGTTCAAACTTTGGCAAGTAAACGGCGATCCTCTGTTCCACGAACAAAGGTTGAGACTGTTCCTTTTAAAACCTCTCGGATGCATCGACACTGCACAAAAAAACGACATTTCATTTCACTCAGTAGTATTCAGGATAGTAAGTAGTATAATATTGCACTGACGATCTTTTTCACCTTATCAAGAGTGGCTAAATGCTTAAGTCCCAGTGTCAGGCAAAAATAGCTGGCGTGCCATGATCATTTAAATAACAACATTCATTATTGCACATGCTCGTCTGAGGACTCCTAAAGAGGAGCTTGAATACGCGTGTTCGGCCTCGGCACTATTTCAGCCCCTAGCGCCTTCTTTAGCCCATACCCATTCAGTGTTAGATCATCGGAGGGCTAGGTGAAGCCATAACCATATTGCTTTCACCTATCTGGTCCATTCAGATCTGGGAACACCGATGGGGTAGGTGCTAGGGGAAGGGGTTAGTGATTGAAATGGAACGGGGCCTTTGTTCTGCTATCCAGAAGCCTTGGCTAATGGCAGACAGACCATTCAGAGGCATCATCCTCCACTCTAAATATAGCACACAATTACCTAGAAGTGCTACACCTATACATTCCTCCACTGTGATTCCAGCAGATTTACATATGCTAGATTGTGGATGTCATTGTATCTTTTGCATTGTATTTGCAAAGAAAGTCCTCATTGGTGAAATGCCACAAGAAGAAAGCTTGCATTTCAGTGGCAATCGAAGTTGATGATTTGTTTGCTAAGAAATTGATTGATCATGTATGTATGTGTGTGTACTGTACTTTGTGTGTGTACGTTTGTATACATTTCCTTTATCAAGCCTTGAGTTCACATGCGTTGACACTTATCCCGTCCAAAAGCTACCAGGCAGAGGAGCACACTATCTATGCTCTGGGTAGAAGCTTCCCACAGCCACAGATCTAGGATCAGCTTACCCTCCCCATTACCTTAACCATTTGGGAAAAAGCTAATCTGACCTTAGATCAGTGTCTAGGGGCAGCTTAATCCTACTTCTTCTACAGCAGTCAAGGACACACATTACTGTTACCATCCGAGGCACATTTCAAACCACCTTCTTCTTCAAACTCACAAGGCAAACATCAGACTGAACCAACTGTCTCTGGAGCTAAAATACACCAACAGAAGAACAGGGGTCGGTGGAGGTGGGGGAAAAGAAAGGGATGAATGAAGAACAGTCAAACGAGGGTAGAGGAATGAACACTAAAGGAGGAAGAATTCAGGTAAGGCTCGAGGTGCAGGAGTCTTGGGCAAGAATTGCCGGCAGGAGAGAAATGGTGGAGAAAGAAAGAATGGATGGAGTGCTCTGAGGGTTGACGTTTGATGCTATAGACTAGGATGGGGTGATGGGTGAGGCAGAGGAGGGGTTGTGGGGTCTTCTGGCGTTGAGGTCAGAGGTCGTGGTGTTGGGCTGGCTGGTTCTTTAACAGGTCAGCACCTGGAGCAGGCACTGGCTGCCACGCTTCCTGGTTCCCGGACGCTGATAGGACTTTGCCGGGGCGTCACCAGGCTTCAAGAAACTCCAATCAGTAGGCCGTTCATTGGCTTGACTTCGGTCTTCAGCTAAGAGGGAGAAGAGGGGAAAAACAAGTAGAAAAGAAAGAAAAAATGTATTATTCACTGGTACACTCCAGTTACACACCCAGATGAGGACGCCACAGCCAAAAAGTTTATGAAAAATTGTTACAACTTCACACTGCAATGAAGGGTAGAGTGCGTAAAGGTTAGGTTATTCTGCAACGATTTTGAAGATTTGTTGCGGTTAAAGGTTAATGGAATACTTGTAATGTGTTTTTGCTTTGTTAGCATGAAACCACAAAAATAGCGTAAGTGCTTGCAGATGAAGAGAAGCTGAAAATGCCATTGAGTGAGTAATAGTTGCAGCATGTACATTGTTATCTAAAATCTGTTATCTAAAAACCTTCCCTCAGTAAGTAACCTGTATTAAGTGTAACTACCGGTAAAAGTATTGAAAAGATTCAGCCTGCCCTGGCTTTCAGCCAGTCACAACCCGTCCTGTCAAATTATTTCATTACTCTTTTGACGAAGGACAGCAATTAGTATTTTTAAAGGCTATCAGGCTATATATATGTTTTGTGTGTGTGTGTCCTTGGGAGAGAAATAGTTTCTAGTATTTTAATGATTGCCTTCAGAGAATGGAAACTATGCATATATTTAAAGTCTGCAATGGTACAGAAAATCATCATTGTGGGTGGTCCCCATAGTGGATCACTTAGGCTGCGTTTACACAGGCAACCCAATTCTGATCTTTTTTTGCACTAATATATTTTTTTCCAAATCAGATCAGAGCGGATGTCATTGGTCAAAAGACAAAACACAACCTTAGTACACTGAACAAAAATATAAATACAACATGTAAAGTGAAATAAAATACCCCAGACATTATTTATATGCACAAAAAGCTTATTTCCATCAAATTATGTGAACAAATTTGTTTACATCCTTGTTAGTGAGCATTTCTCCTTTGCCAAGATAATCCATCCACCTGAAATGTGTCAATATCAAGAAGCTGATTAAACAACATGATCATTACACAGATGCACCTTATGCTGGGGACAATAAAAGGCCACTCTAAAATGTGCAGTTTTGTCACAAAACAATGACACCGATGTCTTATGTTTTGAGGGAGCACGCAATTGGCAAGATGACTGCAGGAATGTCCACCAGAGCTTTTGCCAGAATGTAATGTTAATTTCTCTACCATAAGCCGCCTCCAACGTCGTTTTAGAGAATTTGTCAGTATGTCCAACCGGCCTCACAACCGACCACATGTAACCACGCAAACCCAGGACCTCCACATCCGGCTTCTTCACCTGCGGAATCGTCTGAGACCAACCACCCAGACAGCTGATGAAACTGTGGGTTTGCACAACCAAAGAATTTCTGCACAAACTGTCAGAAACCGTCTCAGGGAAGCTCATCAGGGTGTCTTATGGTGGCAGTGCGGTTATGGTATTGGCAGTCTTAAGCTACGGACAACGAACACGATTGCATTTTATCAGGCCTCCCGAGTGGTGCAGCTGTCTAAGGCACTGCATCGCAGGGCTTGAGGCATCACTACAGCCCCGGGATGGGATTTCCTTGTCCCATCGCGCTCTACCGACTCCTTGTGACTGGCAAGGCGCCTGCACGCTGACACGGTTGCCAGTTGTACGGTATTTCCCTCCGACACATTGGTGTAGCTGGCTTCTGGGTTAAGCGAGCAGTGTGTCAAGAAGCAGTGCGGCTTGGCAGGGTCCTGTTTCCTGATCTTCGCCTCTCTCGAGTCCGTATGGGAGTTGCAGCAATGGGACAAGACTGTAACTACCAATTAGATATCACGAAAAGTGGAGAGATAAAGGGGTAAAAAGTTTTAAAAACAAACTTATTTTTTTCTCGCATTTTGTCGATGGCAATTTGAATGCACAGCACATGAGGTTGATGGCACCTTAATTGGGAAGGATGGGCTCGTAGTAATGGCTGGAGCGGTTAATGGTATCAAATGGTTTCCATTTGTTTGATGCCATTCCATTTGCTCCGTTCCAGCCATTATTATGAGCCCATCCTCCCCTCAACAGCCTCCACTGATGCACAGAGATACCTTTTACGAGATCCTGAGGTCCAGTTTCGTGCCATTCATCTGCCGCCATCACCTAATGTTTCAGCATGATAACGCAGAGCCCCAATGTCGCAAGGATCTGTACACAATTCCTGGAAGTTCTTCCATGGCCTACACTCACCAGACATGTCACCCATTGAGCATGTTTGGGATGCTCTGGATCAAAATGTGTATGACAGCGCGTTCCAGTTCCCGCCAATATCCAGCAACTTCGCACTGCCATTGAAGAGGAGTGGGACAACATTCCACAGGCCACAATCAACTGGCTGATCAAGGCTGATCAACTCTGCATGAGGCAAATAGTGGTCACACAAGATACTGACCAGTTTTCTGATCCACGACCCTACCTTTTTTTTTAAGGTATCTGTGACCAACAGATGCATATCGGTATTCCCAGTCATGTAAAATCCATAGATTAGGGCCCGTAACTCAGTAAAATCTTTGAAATTGTTGCATTTATATATTTTTTCAGTGTATAAACAGCATTTAAATATAATTATAGGAATGATAAAAAAAAACATTGAGGTGTTGATTTAGGACAAGGCATTGGTTTCTACGACTTATATTCATCCATTTGTATGACTTATATGATAGTCCTTAAATATTATTATTCTGTTGTTTGATTGGATGGTAAAACTGTGATGTCACACAGCATGACAGGCACAACAGGCCAAGCCACAGTGTGCCAAACCATTTACCAGCATAAGGAGTGGAAGAGGAGGAGCTTAGAGAGGACATCCTCCGATCGTTCTTCTGGAGGTACTCAGGGGAAAGGAGGAGGAGGAGAGGAGGAGGAGGAAGGAGGGAAGAGACAAATACAGGATGAAGGAACAGGTGAAACAGACAGGGAGGATGCAAAACAGAGACAACACTAGAGATACAGTACTGACACTAGGACTGGGTAACCAGATACTGAACACAACACATGAACAACATTTTATGTGCTATACAAGATGGGAATACTTTGGTATACAACATAGAGTATGTATTGAGGACAATTACAATCTCTTACCTCCAAGTTAGTCCTTGCTTTTTTCAGCACATCGCGAGTCCTTGATACTGCAATGAAAAGGTGAAATGCACAATAAGAAGAAACATCTAACTAGGACCTTTTTCTGTAACACACACACACACACACTGGGACACCAGAGCAAACACACACACACTGGGACACCAGAGCAAACACACACACACACACTGGGACACCAGACCAAACACACACACACTGGGACACCAGACCAAACACACACACACTGGGTCACCAGACCAAAGACACACACACTGGGACACCAGACCAAACACACACACACTGGGACACCAGACCAAACACACACACGCACGCACGCACACACCCACAAACACACACAGACACTCACGCTGGTTGACGATGAAGTGCTCCATGCTTTCCTTGGTGCGGCTGGTGCTCCTCAGTCTCTGGATGGTTCCCTGAAGCACCTCCCCCTGCTCCGAGATACGCCCCCTCAGAGACAGAATCTCCTCCTGCATACACTGCTCCTGCATGGGCCACAGCAATCAATCAATCAATAAATACAATGATCAATCAACTCAATATTTCAACAAACAATAAACGAAACAACAGTTCATATCTCTGCCTAGCAACCTGCATTACCAATAGAGTGCCTCACAGCCACCACATGGTTGACAAACCACCAATTACAACGAAAGAATTCATAATATGCTGGTAGTAAATCATCATGTATAGTGCACCTTCTTAAGGTTATGGGTGGAACGGTCTGTGCTGGGCAGGGCAGCCCTCCAAAACATCTTCGTCAGGGACACAACCTCCTCTAGGATCTGTCTCAGGGTCTTGGTGTTCGACAGCAGACTCCTCACACTCCCATAGTCCAGGAGGACCTATACAGAGACACGGACACAGTTAGCTAGACACCTTCAATTTCCTGAAAGTAGCTGTAGTGACAGACTGTTTACATTGAGTAGGTGGCCAGCGAGCATGATTTGGTTCTGGGTTTCGAGATGAGGTCATCTCCAGTTCAGTTGTTGGCGCAAATAGTTCTACTTTCCCTTTGACCTCCTCTTACCTGGTCCTGGCTGCCCTCCAGCATTGATTGGCTGAGGCATGCCTGCAGGGCTGTTTCCATTCGCTGGACCAGACTCCTCCCCTCCAGGACCTGCTGCTGCAGAGCACTGTAGTCGTCCACGTGCCCGATGGCATGGCGCCCGTTCCGGTTGGAGAACGAGCCGTCCGGGGCGTCACCCTCCAGCTCTGAGTGGGGGTCCAGATCTGTAGAAGGGGAGGAAGACGAAGAGACAAGGGCTTAGTGTCAGACTAATGGGTAAACGAGAGAATTTGAGATGATTATTTGTTTTTTTGAGGTAATGAGAGGGATTAACATCCGGAATAACATCCTTCCTGGACTATTTTAACCTTAGAACCAGACTTAGAACCAAAATCCTAGAGATTTAAAAATCCGATATGTACAACTCTCATTTCCCCATTTGTCACAGCGCGATTAAACAGGATGCAGTAAGCGTTAGAGTCACACCATTGGCAGTGAGCGGGGTCTCCTCCAGGTCTGTGTAGAGAACGTGGTATGGAGATCCACAGTTAAACAGCCCAATGTCTCTGACCGGGGGAGACGGAGCTGGGTCTGCAGAACAACACACACACAGACAGACAGGGATGCTCGGCCACCACACACACAACCCTGAACATTCAACATTCACTAAATGATAATGCTTTCAATAAAGAAAAAAAATGTCTGTTGTTATTAGTTCATTAAACACAGCAATCAGTCAGTTCAATGGGATTTACATGAGACAAACCGGTTGGTCCCATTGATAGTGTTGAAGAGTGGGCCAATGTTAGGCTTAGGCTGGTATTGAGTATTGGTGCCTATCAAGCTGATATCAAAATGTATTTCCATACTGTAACCCCAAACCACACCACTACACCAGACAACATGCCCTTACCATGCAGTAGCTGCCGTCTGTAGAGGCTGTCCCTCTGGGGGCTGTCTGTAAGGGCACTGAGAGACGGGGTACGAGGGGGCTCCATCCCCCCAATGATCCCCACCCCTCCATGGACCCCACCTCCCAGCTTCTGCTCCAGGTGTTTGTGGAGCTCCAGCTGTTTCAGGACACTGTTCTCCTGGACACTGGACTGGAGCTGGGCTCTGAGGCTCCTCACCTCCCCTAGCAGCTCCCCCAGCTCCACGGGCAGGGCAGGGACCCCACCGTACTGGCCCTCACACAGGTACCCTGAAAATCACAATAATAGTGTCAGTCAATATAACACTGAATGTCATAGGCCCACAGCAAGTATAAAGTCAAAACAGGAACTTCTGAGCGTAATTTGGAATTCTATGCAAGCAGTGTCTGATATATGCAAATGTCCCAGTTATGTGCACGTATCTCAAGTTAGGTTCATATTTTAACAAATGTTTCCATTGGTGAGCATTGATATAAAGGCAACCTCCTGAATTGCAGTGCTATATGAAACCACTAGCTTGTGGATAAAGTGAGTAAGCTGACCTTGGTTGCCCTTGGTGTTGGCACACACTCTGTCGTACACCTGCAGCTCACTCTGCAGAGAGTGGAGCAGCTCCCTGCTTTCACACAACTGCTGCTGCAGCAGGGACACCTCATGCTGGAGCCTGGAGACCAGAAAGAGATACAGGGTGAATACACACACACACACACACACACACACACACACACACACACACACACACAAACACACAAACACACAAACACACAAACACACACACACACACACACACACCTATTGTTCTTGTCATGGCTGTTCTGCCTCTCCTGTCTGAGTGTGTGTATCTGCTGTCCCTGCTCCTGGCTGCGTGTCTGCAGCCGCCGGAGCTCCTCCTTCCACTGCTCCGCCTCTAGCTCCGCCTGCTTCAGGCGGGCACGCCCCGTCACCACCACCTCACGTAGCTGCTCCGCCTCCTCACACGTATCTGAGGGGAACCACATATGATGTCGGGGCAAAGTTAGACACTACATCCCATCCTTTGGAACAAGATTAAATGATTCAGCCTTATAGAAAAAATATGCAGAATGCTGATCCATGTTGACCACAGCGTGGGTTGGTGAGATGCAGTACCTGAGCTGGCCTGCAGGTGTGCCTGGAGAGCCAGGTTCTCCTCTTTCAGGACTCTGATCTCATTGGACAACTGGCTGACAGAGTCCAGCCCCTGGATGTAGATGTTAGTGGGGGCTCCTCCGTCGCGGCCGGTGGTGGCCAGGCGTTCCTCCAGCTGCTGTCTGAGCCTCTCGTTGGTCCTGATGGTCTCCTCCAGACGCTGACGCAGACACCGCACCTCTCTCAGGTGCTCTTCGATCAGGTCCACACCTGGGGAACACAGGACAGAGACGAGAGTTCAGATTCTTGTTTACATCCTCATCTTTGTGCACAGTGCATATTGTGCACGCCTTGGTCATAGATGAAACGAGATGCTGTAAAATAGTGCCTAGCCACTATGTGAAGTTCATCAAAAGTTGAAGTTCATGGATTAGCACACAAAGATAAGTTCAAAGAGAAATCATTCAAGTGCCCTATGGATAAACATAACTTGTCATTTATATGGAAAATCATTTGATTTAATGGAAAGGGGTCTTCCTACCAGTGAAGCTGTTTTTTGAATTGTTTCCTGATGACCCAACCCTGGCTGGCTGAACCATGTTCTCCATATTCCACAATGCAGCATTCTCCACCAGGTCTGTGGTGGCCTTCAGGGCTTGGCCCGTGGGTCGGCTGCCTAGCTGGTGTGGGTAAAAGGCATGATGGGTAATCTGGCCGTAAGGGGAGTGGTCTGGCTGGTGGTGTGCGGCTGGTGCGAGGTTGGACAGAGCGTTGGCGTGCGGAACCACAAAGCCTGTAACCATGGATATGGGAGAGATGTCAGAAACACAGCCAGAGTCTGTATTTATGAGCCAAACTTAGGTGCGGTTAAAGAAGTAGTTCACTAAATTAAAACGTGATGTTAGATGGTTCCTCGCCCTGAAAGTAGTCTATGGGCCAAGATAAACTGTAATCCATGGTTCATTTTTCTTTAAACAGCCACTACAAACTTCAGCTAACCTTAGCCACCACACGCTAACAATCAATGATAGTGATTGGGGCATGTGGGCATGTTTTAAAAAATGATGTCCAATTCACCTGAAATCAATTCAAATCAACTCAATATTTGTTTTGATGTTACTTTAAGGTGATATGGCGCCAACTTGTGTTTGATGAGCGCCTGCTTCTGGTCCAGGTATGGTGTAATACCCTCTATAGAGAAAGCATTCTTGTTAGAGGGTATTACAGTATACCTGGACCAGAAGCAGGTGCTGTATCATCAAACACAAGTTGGAGAACACCATACTGAGTAATCTTCCTCGTTCGAGTCTCTAGTCTACAATCTCTCAACCCCAACATTGACACATCCACACCAAGTCTTTTACTCTATTCGCTGTCTCATCCTGATCCACTCTAGGCATGCTATGCTAGCCCTAACATCATCCAATCAATCACATGTATTTATAAAGCCACTACTCCAGCCAATGCTGTCCCTGTCGGTATCACACGAATACATGCTACAGATTCTACTCCATTCTGTTACTCCCACAATCCATAGCAACAAGCCGGTCCCTCAGTTAGTATATTCCAAAAACACATGCTAACGCTAACGCTAACTCTGCTCACTCTCATTCATAGTCATCTGTCTGGGCAGTGTAACCAGCTCCTGTTGCATCGCTTCCATAGACAAGGTCCTGGTCTGGGGGTTAAAGGCCATATGCTGACCCCAGGGGTCATGGTTAGGATACAGACCGGGGAGGGACTGGGAGGCGGGTAGGGAGCAGGACACAGGACCAGTCTGACTGGCCAACTCAGGGGTGGAGTACAGCATGTTAGGACAGCTGCTGGAGGACTTAAGACAGGGTGGAGGGAGGGAGTGGTGGAGGTCTGGAAAAAGAGTGGTGAAAGGGATGAGAGGAGGTTGGAAAGAGGATGGAGGGAGGTTTAGAGTATGTGTCTATGAATAGCACATGTTACCTAAGTTTAAGTGGCTACTATACCTGTGTTTCCTGGGCCATGTCTCGCCCCCTGTTCCTGCTCTTCCTGAGCGTATTCGCTGGCTTCGTCCACATCTGAGCATAGCTCCAGGTCCTCATTGGTCCGGCACTCGTCTGACACGAAGGAGGTCCTGTCTGATTGGTCAGTGGTCTCCGAGTGGGCATGCCTGTTGCAGGGGGTGTCGGAGCGCTGCTGTAGCTTGGTGTGGAGGGACTCGATGATCTTATCCTTCTGCTGTAGCTCTTTACTCAGCCTAGGGAGAGGGAGAGAGATTGATTATCTCATCCTATGCTACAGACCTTTACTCAGCTCCTACAAGACATACACTACCGTTCAAAAGTTTGGGATCACTTAAAAATGACCTTGTTTTTGAAAGGAAAGCAAGTTTTTTGTCCATTAAGATAACACCAGTCTCAACGTCAGCAGTGAAGGGGCGACTCCGGGATGCTGGCCTTCTAGGCAGAGTTGCAAAGGAAAAGCCATATCTCAGACTGGCCAATAAAAAGAAAAGATTAAGAGTGAGGAAAAGAACACAGACACTGGACAGAGGAACTCTGCCTAGAAGGCCAGCATCCCGGAGTCGCCCCTTCACTGTTGAGGTTGAGACTGGTGTTTTGTGGGTACTATTTAATTAAGCTGCCAGTTGCGGACTTGTGAGGCATCTGTTTCTCAAACTAGACACTCTAATGTACTTGTCCTTTTGCTCAGTTGTGCACCGGGGCCTCCCACTCCTCTTTCTACTCTGGTTAGAGCCAGTTTGTGCTGTTCTATGAAGGGAGTAGTACACAGTGTTGACTGATGAGTTTCAGAAGAAAGTTCTTTGCTTCTGGCCATTTTGAGTCTGTAATCGAACCCACAAATGCTGATGCTCCAGATACTCAACTAGTCTGAAGAAGGCTAGAAGTTTTATTGCTTCTTTAATCAGAACCACAGTTGTCAGCTGTGCTAACATAAGCATTTTCTAATGATCAATTAGCCTTTTAAAATGATAAACTTGGATTAGCTAACACACCATGCCATTGGAACACAGGAGTGATGGTTGCTGATAATGGGCCTCTGTACGCCTATGTAGATATTCGATTAAAAATCTGCCGTTTCCAGCTACAATAGTCATTTACAACATTAACAATGTCTACACTGTATTTCTGATCAATTTGATGTTATTTTAATGGCCAAAAAATGTGCTTTCCTTTCAAAAACAAGGACATTTCTAAGTGACCCCAAACCTTTGAACGGTAGTGTACACGTACAGACAGACATAACCACACACAGAGACATAGGCCACCAGAAAACAGGCCACAAACCAGCAGCATATACCTGGAAAGATCCACCACAGAGCTCAAATACCGCAATCAAGTTCCAATACAAGTTGTATAACCATTTTGGAGACACATCATTAGGACATAAAAACCCACCGTAAAGCAAGCAGCTCATGGCCCATCTTATCATCATGGAGCTCAGCACGGTCGCCTGAGGAGAGAGATGGAGGGATAGTGGAGAGGAAAGGGAGGACAGAAGATCAGGGAATGTGTGTGTGTGTGTGTGTGTGTGTGTCTCTGTGTGTGTGTGTGTGTGTGTGTGTGAGTGTGCCTGCATATGTTTGTGCGTGTGTGTTCTCCACACTCACGCCCACTGATCTTGGTGCCCACTCGTTGTGCCAGGGCAGTGCTCTGTGCCAACTGCTCTCTGAAGCTCTGCCCCATGTAGTAGTCGATGTCGTTGGCACGCAGCAGCTCCTCAAACGCCTGTCGAATCAACCACATTCAGTTAATAGTTAAATATATTTTTCATTTATTTCAATTACATTTATTTGATTCGATCACTGTCGACGTGGTACATAATGTCCGAATCTGTGGAGAGATCGTCAGAGTGTCATACCTTGGTGGTGTCTCCCAGGTGCTGTGTGAGGATGTGACACACTCCGCGGCCCTCCCTCATCTTCTGACGCAGGTGGGACAACTCCCTGGCCTGTGCCTGGATCAGAGTGTTGTACTTCCTGTGCAGAGAGGGAGGAAGAGGAGGGGTCAAGACATAAAAGACAGAGATTGTCATCATCACCATTATCATAGTTATCATCACCATTATCATTGTTATCATAGTCATCATCACCATTATCATTATACAGTTATCATTACCATTATCATTGTTATCATAGTCAATATCATCATTATTTCCTTCCTTCATTTCTTCTCTCTATTTCTCCACTCACCCGGGCCAGGTAGCACACTTCCCCTCCTCCACCGCCCCTCCTTTCCCCTCCAGCCTGGAGCTCTTGAGTTGCGCCTCCAGTGAGGCCACTCGGGACATCAGCTCTCGCAGCTCCCGGCTGGGCTTGGGTTCCATGCGAGGCCCCAGGCTGTCGGACATCCAGCCCTCATCCTCCTCCACACCGCCGGGGGCCGGGGAGGCCTCGAATGCCCAGTTCACCTGATAGAGAGGAGAGAAAAGACCGAATAGTCACAGAAAATGTCATATCAGCCCATAAAGCAAGAAGCGAACAAGACACTGAAGCAATCAATCAACTGATCAATCAATCAATCAGGTCTTGTATGTATATGATGTACCTTGCGTGGGGGGCGTTCCAGACTGGATGCGTAGTCGCTGGTGGTGGATAGTGAACGCACACGTAGCTGCAACCCACGAATCACCTTGTGACAGCGGGCCAGCTTAGAACGCAAGTCCTGGACCAATTGCTGTAGAGAGCCTGTCACTGACTCCTCCCCCTCGTCATAAGCCCCGCCCACCCCCCCATCACCATGGAACCAAACCCCGGCACGCTCATAGTCCTGCTGGTGGCTCAGTGGGGTACACATCTCCAGATCATCAAACTCTGAGGGAGGAGCGATACAGAAAGAGACTAACAAGTTGTACAGATCATCACACCCGACACAGGTAAGGTAGTGACAGGTGAGGTGTGTGTGAAAAGTCAAGTAGGTACTGTATGGTGAGGTTGAGATGTCTCAAGTGACAAAGTGAGATAAAAGCAGTGAGAGGTGACGTTGTAAGTGAGGTGACAGGTGAGAGAGGCGTAAGACAAGACAGGAGCGAGAGAAAAGACAGGTGAGACTGGAGAGACAAATAAAGGAGAGACACAGCTCAGTTACCCGGGCTGCTGGCGTCCTCTCTCTCTGCCTCGTTCTCACTACGGCCACACGTCTCATAGCCCAGGTCCTGTAGGTCCACCTGGACCTGCTTATTGTCCTGCTCAACTGATGTCTCCGCTGTGAGAGTGTGAGTGAGAACCATTACTCATTGAGTAAATTACATCGAGTGATTCAATGAAGTGAATCAGCTACACTGTATTTAATTGTGTACTTTCCAGCCATTATTATGAGCAGTCCTCTCCGTAGCAGCACCCTGTGGTATGCATGTATGTTTTCTGCGTAGGTGTATGGTGACTCACTCAGCAGTTCCCTGTAGTCCTTGAGTTGTTCAGCCTGTGCGTGGACCGTGGCCTCAGACACCATGAGTCTCTCCTGCAGCTCTCTGCTCTCCTGTCTGCTCAGCGCCAAATCAGAACGCAGGCGAACCACATGCTCACGGAGACCCGTCTCCACATGCTGCCAGAACCCGCCCGCATCACCAGTGACATCATCAGACCCCGCCTCCTATAGGAATCAAGACAAGGCAAAATCCACTTGAATGCCCCTCCAACTAGTGGGAAACTCGTCTATAACCCTTGAGTTCCGACTTCTCCCACACGCTGGCCTCTGACGTCACCTACTAAAGAAATACCTTGATAACAGGCAGTAACAACGAAACATTATTTATAAAAAGCAATATATTAATATGATTTTTGAACATTTAATTACAAACATGATAGCTGTACTTTTAGTTTATAATTGATTCAGCTTGTTGGCCATTAGCCAATTAGCATTTTCTAAACGAGTTCAAAGCATTTGAACGCATCCAACTGGTATTTACGACTTCACAACTGGTAATTTACACCTTCCCACTTGGTTATGAATGCAGCATGAGTTACAAAAAAAGAAGAAAAATGCCTGCTGATTCACTTTTACATGAGTAACCTAACAAGCTTAAACCATAACGGTTGACCTTAAACCATAACGGTTGAGCTTAAACCATAATGGTTGACCTGAAACCATAATGGTTGAGCTTAAACCATAATGGTTGACCTTAAACCATAATGGTTGAGCTTAAACCATAATGGTTGAGCTTAAACCATAATGGTTGACCTTAAACCATAATGGTGAAAATGTTGTTATCTATAGCTAAAATAAATATAATGGTAGCAGAAAAAAGACGTCAGAAACATTTGTATTCATTATGGAAACAAATCATTCACATGTATAGCAGATTGAAAAATCCTTAATACAGTTGAAGTCGGAAGTTTACATACACTTAGGCTGGAGTCATTAAAACTTTCAACCACTCCACACATTTCTTGTTAACAAACTATAGTTTTGGCAAGTCGGTTAGGACATCTACTTTGTGTATGACACAAGTAATTTTTCCAACAATTGTTTACAGACAGATTATTTCACTTATAATTCACTGTATCACAATTCCAGTGGGTCAGAAGTTTACATACACTAAGTTGACTGTGCCTTTAAACAGCTTGGAAAATTCCAGAAAATTATGTCATGGCTTTAGAAGCCTCTGATAGGCTAATTGACATAATTTGAGTCAATTGGAGGTGTACCTGTGGATGTATTTCAAGGCCTTCAAACTCAGTGCCTCTCTGCTTGACATCATGGGAAAAACAAATGAAATCAGCCAAGACCTCAGAAAACAAATTGTTGACCTCCACAAGTCTGGTTCATCTTTGGGAGCAATTTCAAACGCCTGAAGGTACCACGTTCATCTGTACAAACAATAGTATGCAAGTATAAACACCATGGGACCAAGCAGCCGTCATACCGCTCAGGAAGGAGACGCGTTCTGTCTCCTAGAGATGAACGTACTTTGGTGAGAAAAGTGCAAATCAATCCCAGAACAACTGCAAAGGACCTTGTGAAGATGCATGAGGAAACGGGTACCAAAGTATCTATTTCCACAGTAAAACGAGTCCTATATCGACACAACGTGAAAGGCCGCTCAGCAAGGAAGAAGCCACTGCTCAAAAAACGCCATAATAAAAGCCAGACTACGGTTTGCAACTGCACATGGGGAATAAGATTGTACTTTTTGGAGAAATGTCCTCTGGTCTGATGAAACAAAAAATAACTGTTTGGCCATAATGGCCATAATGTTTGGAGGAAACAGGGAGACGCTTGCAAGCCGAAGAACACCATCCCAACCGTGAAGAACGGGGTTGGCAGCATCATGTTGTGCGGGTGATTTGCTGCAGGATGGACTGATGCACTTCACAAAATAGATGGCATCATGAGGAGGTAAAATTATGTGGATATATTGAAGCAACATCTCAAGACATCAGTCAGAAAGTTAAAGCTTGGTTGCAAATGGGTCTTCCAAATGGACAATGACCCCACACATACTTCCAAAGTTTTGGCAAAATGGCTTAAGGACAACAAAGTCAAGGTATTGGAGTTGCCATCACAAAGCCCTGACCTCAATCATGTAGAAAATTTGTGGGCAGAACTGAAAAAGTGTGTGCGAGCAAGGAGGCCTACAAACCTGACTCAGTTACACCTGCTCTGTCAGGAGCAATGGGCCAAAATTCACCCAACTTATTGTGGGAAGCTTGTGGAAGGCTACCCAAAACGTTTGACCCAAGTTAAACAATTTAAAGGCAATGCTGCCAAATACTGCCAAATACTAATTGAGTGTATGTAAACTTCTGACCCACTGGGAATGTGATGAAAGAAATGAAAGCTGAAATAAATCATTCTCTCTACTATTATTCTGACATTTCACATTCTTAAAATAAAGTGGTGATCCTAACTGACCTAAAACATGGAATTCTTACTCAGATTAAATGTCAGGAATTGTGAAAAACTGAGTTGAAATGTATTTGCCTAAGGTGTATGTAAACGTCCGACTTCGACTGTATGTCCTGTGTCCTATTTCATAAAGTGCATGCAGAAACACAGAACACTCCTTTCCTCTCGCCTGAAAAAAGGAGCAGCAGTTGCCTGCCCAGAGCCAGTGCTGCTTATATAAACTATCTCCAGGCTAAGAAAACAGCCCTACATAGACTGCTATAGCTACACCAACACAGAGATATGAGGAGAGGGGGAAGGAAGTAGACACAGAGAGAGAGAGAGAGAGAGAATGAGATAGACAGAGAGAGATTAACATTTTGAATTATACAGAGCGTGAGATGTTAACACTATTCCGGCAAGCACTGGTTTTGGGTAGAGGATTGTACCTTTACCTTCTCTGTGTGGTCTGGCTGACGGTGGGACAGGAGAGTTCCCAGGTCTAAGGAGTGAGGTCTGGTACACTGTCTCTTCCCCATTCCCTCTCTCATCCTTACTGCTGGGGGCCCACACTTGCTCTGGGTGGGTCCCACTGCTGGTAGTACCTCTTCCTCCTCTTCCATCTCCTGATCCTCTTTCTGTTCCCATCCTTGGCACGCGTCTGTTGGATCTTCCAGCTCTCCTAGACCTTCTACCCCCCCTTGGTTCTCTTTTAGGGCCTCGTTCTCTTGCTGCAGCCTCAGCAGTGTACTCCTGCAGGAGACGGAAAGTAAACCATGGGATTCAGTATGAATAACAACAACTACACTGCTTAAGGGTTACTGTAATTGCTTGGATAACCTTATCCACTATTATGTATTGATATTGGTCATTCTTTATATGCGGTGAGCACTGCACAGAGCACCGGACGAATTATCACTGTGAATCATTGCAATGTTGTATCATGTAATGTTTGTTTATGTGTCAATTAATCCCGTAAGGGATGGGCCGTCAAAAATACATGTGATTCATTCATTAATTCACGACAACTAACGCAATGACAATCAGACTGTGCGCCTTTGACAGTGCTTGTAGTAGGTAGATGTTGGACATGATCTGGGCTAGGGCTACAGTATAGACCAGTGGTACTGATTGTGCGGCCAGCATGCCTTTAATTTGCGGCTCGCGGTGATGTTCCTATTTCCCATTCATAATACATAACAATGATACAATTTCAATTCAAAGTGTTTAATGCAGGCCTGAACACCTCATTGAATCTATATATTGTTCCCTTGACAACAAATAGGTGGCATTATAGCGCAGCTGTTGAACAGAAAGGCCAAAATAGAACGTTTGCCGAAATAGAACGCAACTGCTCAGCTACAGCGACCGGCACATCAGTTTTCTACTAGCTAATTTTGCAGTTTGGGCGACATGGATCGCATTATTGTAAAGAAGAAACATAAATCTATTGACAATGAAAATGAGGGGGGGGGAGCTGGAGAGCAACGTGACAGCTATGAACGAACAACCACCGGAAAATCAGGAAGATGGCGGCGGTGAAATGCGGCTAGCTAATGTTGCTAACGTGGCTCCGGTGGCTAAGAGACGGATACGGTCGATTCAAGAAGAACACAGAAAGTTCCAAGAGAAATGGACAAACAAGTATTTTTTTTGTACTGCATAATGGGACTAGCTCACTTTGTCCTATTTGCCAGAAGGCAGTCAATTGTTTTAAACAAGAAAATGTAGAGAGATATTTCCAGTCACACCATGCCCACTTTGACAAAAAATATCCGCCACAAAGCAACCTCAGCAACAACAAAATAGCGCAACTCAAAGGACAGCTAAATGATGACAACAAAAATGATTGACAGATCTAGCACTGTTGCAGAGAAAACGACAGAGGCAACATATGAGATTGACTGGATACTCGCGAGAAACACCATCCCAACCGTGAAGCACGGGAGTGGCAGCATCATGTTGTGGGGGGTGCTTTTTTGCAGGAGGGCCTGGTGCATTTCACAAAATAGATGGCATCACGAGGAAGTAAAATTATGTCGATTTATTGAAGAAACATCTCAGACATCAGTCAGGAAGTTAAAGCTTGGTCACAAATGGGTCTTCCAAATGGACAATGACCCCAAGCATACTTCCAAAGTTGTGGAAAATGACTTAAGGACAACAAAGTCAAGGTATTGGATTGGCCATCACAAAGCCCTGACCTCAATCCTATAGAAAATTTGTGGGCAGAACTGAAAAAGCGTGTGCGAGCAAGGAGTCCTTCAAACCTGACTCAGTTACACCTGTTCTGTCAGGAGGAATGGGCCAAAATTCATCCAACTTATTGTGGGAAGCTTGTGGAAGGCTACCCGAAACGTTTGACCCAAGTTAAACAATTTAAAGGCAATGCTGCCAAATACTAATTGAGTGTATGTAAACTTCTGACGCACTGGGAATGTGATGAAAGAAATAAAAGCAGAAATAAATAATTCTCTCTACTATTATTCTGACATTTCACATTCTTAACATAAAGTGGTGATCCTAACTGACCTAAGACAGGGAACTTTTATTCGGATGTAATGTCAAAAACGGAGTTTAAATGTATTTGGCTAAGGTGTATGTAAACGTCCGACTTCAACTGTACATTTAGAATTAATTCAGTGAAGGAGCAGAAGAGACATTTTCGCTCATCCAACTACTGAGGTAACCCTTAATATGGGTCGTATACATGTGATGTAGCCTATTTGATGTGTGTATGTATATTTGTGATGTGCTGTACATCAACTCAATTGTGTGTGCTCTATTGCTCTGAATTTGCTCTCAATTGATAATATTGGAAGAAAAAGTAGAATAAATTAAAGATCTGTGCGGCTCTCTGAATGATTGACTCAACCCAAAGTGGCCCCCTTGCAAATAAATAGTGGGTAACACTGGCATAGACCATTTAATGTGTTCTAATATTAGGTGAGTGGGTACTGTGTATGCACATACCTCATCTGGGCTAGGGAGGAGTAGCCGGTGGTCTCCAGCTGTGTTCTCATCTCTTCCAGTTCTTCTTCTATTGCCCTCTTCTGTTCAGCCAGCTGCTTCACCTGCCCCATGGCCCCCTGGGACAGTGCTCCACTCACCGGTCCTCCAGACAGCACCCCCTGCCCACAGGCCATTCCAGAGTTCTGGTCAAGAAAGAGACGAAAAGAGAGTTAGAGAGAGGGGTAACAGAATGACAGTTTCATAACATGAAAAAGGACTTGTTAGTCTGGGTACTGGTCTGCGTCTGCTTAAGCTAATCGCTTTGTTATTGTCTTATTTGGCAAGGGAACAATGCAGCGTTGTTGAATACAGAAACAGTCTGGCAACCAGGCTGGAAGATTGTCAACATTAAGCTCTAAAGTACAAGGGGATGAGATAAATGTTGGAAATCCCATACCTAAGGCAACAACATTGGAACATTGATACTGGAACATTGGTACATTGTGAGAGGCAACCAGTCTGTCTAGAGAGACTAGGACGAGAGGCAACCAGTCTGTCTGAGAGACTACGATGAGAGGCAACCAGTCTGTCTGAGAGACTACGATGAGGGACACAAGGGTAGTGTACAATTTAAGATTTAAAAGTAAAAAGTCACATGTACCTTAGTGGAGGCCAGGCTTTTGGCAGTCAGTTTATCCTCATCGTCTTCGATACTGTCTGAGAACTCATCAGTGCTGCCCTGTTCATCATCTCCCTCCTCCTCTTCCTCCGTGCTGAGCTCTGAAAACACAACAGCCAACCGATCAGATCAGACACTTCCTCGTCCGTCTTTTCTCTCTCCGCCTCCCTTTGTCTCTCAACCTCTCCCCTACCAAGTTTGTCTATATCACACTCTACCACTCTCCCTCTATCTTTCTTCCTCCCTCTTTCTTTCCCTCTCTCTCTTTCCCTGGTCAGAATCAAATGTTATGTCAGGAGTAGACAGCAAACATACACATTGAGCCCAGCCCAGCCATGGATAGGACAGCCCCTCTGTCTTCTGCCCAACCCTGTAGTGTGTGTGTGTGTGTGTGTTCACTCTGTGCTGGGGATATGGACACACACATACACACACACACACACACACACACACACACACACACACACTCTCCCTCTCTGTGGCGCTATGAGGCATGAAGTAATAACAACCACAAAGATCTATTTTTAACATTCTGTCATAGAATGCATGTTCATGCTTTTACACTATGATTTGACAATTAGATGTTCAATGCTTATTTTATGTTGTTGTAGTTTCACCATATTAAAATGACAATTCAATGACTTAAAGTGAGGGACAGACATACATTAATCCCTAATCACAGGGAATAAATAATAATCTCCCAGAAATGACTTTGTCAAAGCAAAAAAAGAACCAGGGGGTTGACAATGATGGTGAAACATGGAGACATTTGGGGGTTAAGTGGGTTAAAATCTTCCTAGAGGTGACAGGGTTGACGGAGGAACATGGAGACATGTGGGGGTTAAGTGGGTTAAGATCTTCCTAGAGGTGACAGGGTGGACGGAGGAACATGGAGACATGTGGGGGTTAAGTGGGTTAAGATCTTCCTAGAGGTGACAGGGTTGACGGAGGAACATGGAGACATGTGGGGGTTAAGTGGGTTAAAATCTTCCTAGAGGTGACAGGGTTGACGGAGAAACATGGAGACATGTGGGGGTTAAGTGGGTTAAAATCTTCCTAGAGGTGACAGGGTTGACGGAGGAACATGGAGACATGTGGGGGTTAAGTGGGTTAAAATCTTCCTAGAGGTGACAGGGTTGACGGAAGAACATGGAGACATGTGGGGGTTAAAATCTTCCAAGAGGTGACAGGGTTGACGGAGGAACATGGAGACATGTGGGGGTTAAGTGGGGTAAATCTTCCTAGAGGTGACAGGGTTGACGGAGGAACATGTCAAAATGCTGAATTTTGGCACTTAAGCAAGTCTTTGTTTAAATAAAAAATCGGATTTATTTAATTCTCTATTTGGTCTCTATTTAATATTAAACGGCTTTCAAATTTTCAATATTGGTGCACAATTCCTACTTAAAATATCAAAGGGACGCAAAATGCACCCATTTTGTGGAATGACCCTACTGTGTGCATTCTTCGCATAACTACGCACCTCTGCCTCCGTTTAGACCGAAGATAATGAAATCTTCTATGGAAGAGTCTTATGGGAGAGATTATTCTTGGTGAACTGCCTATAACTCACTTATAACACTTGGCATTGTGTATTATTCAGCCTACAGAACAGTAGCACATTTTAGACAGCTGGTGTGTCTTACACTATGACAGAGCTATTTGTCTGAAGGAGTCCATACACGTAACTGCCAAAATAAAGGAAACGCCAACATAAAGTGTCTTAGTAGGGCGTTGGGACACCACGAGCCACCAGAACCGCTTCAATGCGCCTTGGCATAGATTCTACAAGTGTCTGGAACTCTATTGGAAATGATGCGACACCATTCTTCCACAAGAAATTCTGTCATTTGGTGGTTTGTTGATGCTGGTGGTGAACGCGGTCTTAGGTGCCGTGCCAGAATCTCCCGTAAGTGTTTAATTGGGCTGAGATCTGGTGACTGAGACAGACACACACCTACACCCTTTAAACCCCCTATGTTCCTTTGAGACCCCTCTTTCAATGTCACTGAGAGCTCTTCTTCTAGCCATGGTAGCAAAATAAAGGGCAACTGGGCATTTTTATAAATGACCCTAAGCATGATGGGAAGTTCATTGCCTAATTAACTCAGGAACCACACCTGTGTGGAAGCACCTGCTTTCAAAATACTTTGCATCCCTCATTTACTTGCGTTTGATTTATTTTGGTGGTTACCTGTATGTACAATAGAAGCATCTCTCTGAACGCGTTATGAAATGGTATATTCATGTAATTATTGTTGAATGCTATATAATTACATGATATTACAGTTAAATCATGACATATAAACCATATGAACTAATCATTTTCACATCTCCGTGTCCAGTCCTTACCAGAGCCTCTGGTGGTGACGGTGAGACACATATGAAACACACAGATCCAGACCGTTCACAGGAGGCTGCTAAGGGGAAAATGGCTCATAATAATGGCCAGAACAGAGCTAATGGAATGGCATCAAATACCTGGAAACCATGTTTGATGTATTTGACACCGTCCACTAATTCCGCTCGAGCCATTACCAGGAGCCCGTCCTCCCCAATTAAGGTGCCACCAACCTCCAGTGCTATCTGTATATACCTTATATAATCTATCCTGTTAGATATAATGAATGGAAATCATTACTAGTGTGAGGCAGAAGGACTATTTCACATAATATACTATACTGATTATGTTTTCTCATACCTAATAGTGACTTACCTGTGTCAACGTTGTCAATCCACATCACAGTAAACTAGCCATGCAAACAACATGCTGGGATTGCCATGCACGTGGCAGAGAAGTCATAGGTCAACGACAGAGATGGTAGTGTAACTCCCTAAAAACATGAGAGATCTCTTTCTTCTGTGAAAGAAAACGTGTTTTATAGGATTTTCTTAGAATATGTGTGAGCGTGTGAGTGCATGCGTGTGTTTGTGTGTATGCAAGTGTTTGTGGGCGGTAATGTTTAAGAGTGTGTTTTAAGCACAGAGACTATGGAGACAGAATGTAGAGACAGAGGCGACTCTTCAGACAGGGATGAGAAAAGCACATGATCACCCCTTTCTTTCACCTCAGGGATAGACAGAACACCCGTTATCTGTTCTCTACTAGTTGGGGGTGAAGGGAGGGTTTGTTGTATTGGATAAGGGGGCAAAAAGGGAGAAGGAATCCAGTCCCCAATTCAAAGAAAAAAATCCTTTCAACAAAAAAAAAACAGGAAATATTTTATTTACTTTCCATTTCAAAGTACAAAAAAATGTACCCCAAATCTTAATTGAAAATTCCTTCACTAATCCCCAAATCCTTAAAACCTAATCAATCTGGACCAATCGAATCTCGAATGATTCTAGGTATAATCTTATTATCATGTCTTTATCACATCGTGATTGGTACAAAATCTATCAATATAAATGCAAGAAATAGGCCTGCTATCTAAGATACTTGGGTTGTGGGGTATCGAAGAGGGATAACAAGGTTAATAAATAACTAAGATAAGGATTCTTCCTTTGTTGAGAAAACACTATTGACTACTCACCTAGTGGTCCATGCATCGTCTTCGAGACTAAGAATAACTATGAGCAAATTACAGAATCTTTAAAACCTGTGGAATGGAGATCTGCGGAGGAATACTAACTACTTGGCCATCCTTTTGATTTCAGCTAAAATATCTTGGGCCTGCATATGGTATGTACACAAAGATGTTATTAAATAATAAGATGGATGACTTGAAGACATTTACTGTAAGGCATGAGCTGGACTGTCTACACAACACATCACATTACCGTAAGGCTGGACACATTGACACCGAGAGACACAGTACAAATACAAAAATAGCATTACAGAACAGCCGCACTGCAAAGCAATACGCAGGCAGTTTGTAAAAACAATACAAACACAACAATTCAAAACACACTCACAGAATATATGAATAATAATAAATAATAAAACATCTGAGTTGCACGTTGCCACTTCATACAGTAATTAAAACCACCCTAAAAACGTGTTGTTGGCTAGAACAGGCATCGGTTATTGTGTGGTGTCTGTGTTATCCAAAGAGGAACAAAGTTGCCCCTAGTCACTGACCTCAGGTCAGTATTGAGTGTTCGGATGACTAATGGTTAAGGTTAGGATTTAGGTGAATTTAAACCGATCCTAGATCTGCACCTAAGGGCAACTTCTACCTGCAGTGCATTTGTCTGACTCGTTGGTGCAGTGGCTAGACAGAATATCCTACAGAATTAGTAACAGTGCCCCCGGTAGCCCTGGAGGCCAGTCCCTGCCCGTCCCCACCTCCAAAGTCAGACTGCCTCTTAGCTGCCCTCTCCAGTGCCAGGGCGGTCTTCCGGGTCCTGGCTAGGACCTCCTCCAGCTGCCCTCGGAGTGCCTGAACAGAGTCCAGTTCGGTGTGAAGGGCCCGGGTCTTCTCTGAGCTGCTGAGAGAGGGGCAATGACACCACACACAAACATCCTCAAACACTGATTGTGGTTTTAACAGTTGTTACTAGCCTACTACTGCATGCAGCAATGTGTACTGACACTGGCTTACACTGTCCACAAATGTGTGTATTTGTAGGCACCCAGGTGTGTGTATTTGTAGATGTGTTTATTCTTGGCCTCAGTGAAGGCCTCTGTTGCCATCTCCTACCTGTTTCCTCTGTCCTGGATGTGGCTCAGACTCTGGTATAGCCTCTTCTCTGCCCTCAGAGCATCGTTCAGCCTGTGGTACTCACTGACCAACTGCTCCAGTACACTCTGACAGAGAGGTTGGGAAAAGGAAAGGGGGAGGAAGAGACAGAGAGTGAGAGAAACATTATAAACACACACTCCACTCAGTAGGCACCAGACCTTAATTAACAAGGGCAATGTTGTAGACAAAAAAATAATTTCAGAGGAGAGGGATACCTGGTGGTCAGTGTTGGAGGGCTCCCTGGCTACTACTCCTGGGGCCAGGATCTTAAATCTATCCCCCTGCTTCTGGGCCTGCTCCTGGGCCTGAGCTAGAGCTGAACGCAGGGCTGAAATCTCCAGCTGAGCCTCCTTCTCCTTCTTCCTGACCAGCTGCAGCTCCTCCCGAATGGCCTGTACCTCTTCTGCCCCCTCTGGTGTGGAGAGCTCCATGCTCTCCTCCTGGCTCTGCATCAGACTCTGGGTGGGGAGGAGTAGGAGAGTTAGTGTGTGTGTGTGTGTGTGTGTGTGTGTGTTGTCATCCAGTGTCCCAGAATTCACCTGGATAAAAGCCTCTTTCTCCTTCAGCAGGTCCTGCAATCGCTCTGCCTCTCCCATTCTCTCCTTCTCGCTCTCCTTCCGAAGCTCACTCATCTCCCGTTCCTGTGACGACAGCTGCCTGCGAAGCTCCTGAAGCTGGCCCGTCCGCTCGCCAATCACTTGAGAGAGCCTATCAGAGCAGTCCTGAGAGAGGAAGTCGGAGGGAGAAAAGAGAGATTCTGAAATCGACTGTCACTTTATATGTTACGTCCAGTCTATCATAAATGTTTCCATTTCTATAATAGACTATTGGATTTTTCTTAGTGATGTTGGGCTGAGTACACTGTACAGCTGACATGAGCTCATCATTCATATTCTCAGAGACAGGTCCTAGATCAAGGGTGTGTGTGTGTGTGTGGTACCTGTATGTACTGGTCCTTAGTGCTGATAGTGCTGAGCAGATCCTGGACCTGTGCTTGGTGTTCGTGGCTCTGGCGGCTGCGGTCTGACAGCAGTTCCTGAAACAGTTTCTCCTTCAGCGCGAGGCGAGCCTTCAGCTCCTCCACCACCCCACTGGGGCCTGCCTGGACCTTAGCCAGGAGGGCTGCCGTGAGGTCCTACACACACATAGGAGAAAACAAAACAAACACACACACACACACACACACGTCAGTATATCTGTCGTTTTTGGAGGGGTCAGAAATAAGAGCAGGTTTTTCCTCATTGGACTAGTTGGAGGTTGTTAAAGCACTGCAAGTCATTAATATCAGCCAACAATGAAAAACGTCAACAATGGAGAGAAACTAGTGGAGAAACGCGTGTCCTTTGGTTACAAGAACAAACCGAATGCAAACTGGTGGTACAGCCAGTCCTTACTAGTGTGACCTATCTGAGCTGTTGATCTAGTTTAGCGCACGCATGTTTTTGCATATGTGTTTGTGTGTTTACCTGTGCCTCCTGGCTGCGTGTCTGCAGGGCAGTCTGTAGCTGGCTGATGAGCGTGTCTCTCTCTCTCAGAGTGCACTTCTCTCTCTCCTCACTCCGCTGCTGGAGCCACTGCAGGTTCCTGTGAGCTTCGGCTGCCTGCTCCACATCCAGCTCCTTACCCCGCACCAACGCGTCCAGACTCTATCACAAAGCAAACAGTAAAAGCACGTCAATGTATATAGATGTGCCGTGTGTGAGAGTGGGTGTATCCTCATGGTTGCTCGAGGTTATCGTCCTTTATAGCGTGTGCGTTTGTACCGTGATGGTCTCCTCGTTGTTGGACAGTATACAGCGCAGTCTCTCCAGGTCTCGCTCCTTCTCTCGAAGGGCCAGCTGTAGTCTCCTCACCTGCTCCTCCCTCTCCTCCAGACCACTGAACTTCTCATCTATCGACCGCTGGACAGAGAAAGAGAACAATCAATCATTATTATTAGTGTCCATCTATCCATCCATCCATCCATCCATCCATCCATCCAGTAAGAGTAAGTGTCCTTACCTCCAATGCTCTGTCCCTGTCCCTGATGCGTTCTCTCAGTTTGTCCAGCAGAGCATCTCTGGGTTCGGAGCTGTCTGCTGATTCCGGGAGTTCAGAGTACTCCTACAAAGGGTGAGGGAGATAGGGTCAGTGTGTGTGTGTGTGTGTGTTCATGTGTGTGTGTGTGTGTGTGTGGGTTTATGTCTCTCACCTGTAGCCGCCTCTCCTTGTCCCGAAGGGAGTGTTTGAGCTGGGTGATGCTCTTGTCTCTCTCCTGAACTTCTGTGCGTCTCTCCGCCTTACTCTCCTCCAGCTGAGCCTCTTTAGCCCGCAGCTCAAAGCCAGACTGAGCCAGGGCACTGCGCAGGTCCTACAGTGGGACAGAGGATAGGTTACATACACCACCTACATCATTGCTACAGGGGTCCAGATTGTACACACACACACACCAACACATCCACACACAGAGCACACACACACGCACCTGGTTGTGTTTGTCGGTGACCTCTCTGTGCTGCAGGGCCTCCTTTAGGTCAGAGTGGAGTCTGTCTTTAGCTCTGCTCAGGTCCTCGGCCTGTCTCTGGCTCTGTCTCTGGGCTCTCTGACTGGCCTCCAGCTCCAGGCCCAGGGTGAACAGAGAGCTCTGTAACCCCACCAACTCACCCTGAAGCTGGGCTAAACTCGCACCCTCACTGCCCCCCTCTGGATCCTGGGAGAGAGGACCAAACAATCAAAAACCACTGAGGTTAGACTGGTCATGAAGAAAGGGCGTCTCCACCCACCCACCCACCCATCCACCCACCCACCCATCCACCCATCCACCCATCCATCAACAGTTGGGTTATTATGGCCCTTTATTAACTGGTATGCTGCTGAGTGCTTGTCTGGACCTGTCTGGGGTGTGTGAGGTCTCACCTCAGTGTGTGTGATCTGGTTGCGGTGGGCCATCTCTCTCAGCTTACACAGTGTGGCGTTCTGCCCCTCAATTAGCTGGTACAGCTCCTCGGCCTGAAGAGGACATAGCGAATATTCTGCAAATCACTACTGAGTGTGTGCTCAAATGTAGTCCCCTGGCTGAGTCTCAGAACGGTTCTGGGGCAGCAATGTAACCTCAGTGTAGACCACACATACCTCGTTATCCTTGGTACTGACAGAATCGGTCAGGCATTGGATGGTGCGCTCTTGGAAATTAGCTCCCTGGCGTATGGAACGCAGTTCACACTCCATCTCAATGAGCTTCTCCTGCAACTTCTGGAGAGGGAGGGAGGAAGGAGGGAAACATAGAGAGAAAGAGCGAGAGAGGATGAGGAAGTAGAGAGAGAGAGACAAAGGGGACAAGAAAGTGTCTGTGTGTGTGTTTGTTTGTAATGGTATGCGTTTGATGTATAGATGGGTAATGTCTCTATAATGTATAGATGGATAATGTATAATGTATAGATGGGTAATGTACATGATCTCGCCATCACGGTTGACAACTCCATTGTGTCCTCCTCCCAGAGTGCTAAGAACCTTGGCGTGATCCTGGACAACACCCTGTCGTTCTCAACTAACATCAAGGCGGTGACCCGTTCCTGTAGGTTCATGCTCTACAACATTCGCAGAGTACGACCCTGCCTCACGCAGGAAGCGGCGCAGGTCCTAATCCAGGCACTTGTCATCTCCCGTCTGGATTACTGCAACTCGCTGTTGGCTGGGCTCCCTGCCTGTGCCATTAAACCCCTACAACTCATCCAGAACGCCGCAGCCCGTCTGGTGTTCAACTTTCCCAAGTTCTCTCACGTCACCCCGCTCCTCCGCTCTCTCCACTGGCTTCCAGTTGAAGCTCGCATCCGCTACAAGACCATGGTGCTTGCCTACGGAGCTGTGAGGGGAACGGCACCTCCGTACCTTCAGGCTCTGATCAGGCCCTACACCCAAACAAGGGCACTGCGTTCATCCACCTCTGGCCTGCTCGCCTCCCTACCTCTGAGGAAGTACAGTTCCCGCTCAGCCCAGTCAAAACTGTTCGCTGCTCTGGCACCCCAATGGTGGAACAAACTCCCTCACGACGCCAGGTCAGCGGAGTCAATCACCACCTTCCGGAGACACCTGAAACCCCACCTCTTTAAGGAATACCTAGGATAGGATAAAGTAATCCTTCTAACCCCCCCCCCCCCCCTTAAAAGAGTTAGATGCACTATTGTAAAGTGGTTGTTCCACTGGATATCATAAGGTGAATGCACCAATTTGTAAGTCGCTCTGGATAAGAGCGTCTGCTAAATGACTTAAATGTAAATGTAATGTAATGTAAATGTCTCTCTGTAGGCGTACCGCGTTGTTGGCTTCGCTCTCCTGGCTCTTGGCCTGCAGGGACTGGACCTGCAGCTGGGCCTTCTGCAGCTCACTGACACACTGACCTGCTGCACACTCATACTGGTTCAACTGGCTCTGCTGCTCCTCGATCAGAGTCTGGAACACACACACACACACATTACAGTCCACGTTTACCGAATCTCGCTTCGCTCACAAATGAATACTATGGGAGAGATAGAGACAATAGTTTGGCACAGTATTGCTATCCAACCGCTCTAGCCAGACCTGAGAGACACATCTGTGTCAGGAAAAGGGACAATGCACTGAGCTGGGCTGTTGGTGACTGTACTTTCCAAACCAAATGTTCTGTTCGCCCATCTTTGTATGCTGTTAAAAGCAGATCCATCCTGCGGATATTCTCTCGAGAGCTCCCTGTGTTTTCGTGTGCGTGTTAAGTGCTCTGCGGTGCCCCTAACGTGACTTACGTAACCAGCGTGTCACCATCTCCCTTACAGCACTCACATCCTATATTTATAGGTTTACACTACGGGAGGAAATCCCACAACACACACTCATGTAAGTAATATAAACACGTTAAATCCCTGTTAGAATGGGAACATAGGCTGATATTATGAGCTGGTAAAATCTTCTTATACTGTAATACATAGAGTAGAGGTCCAAAGAGCTACAGTTGACTATAGATACTTAAAAGTCCAAGCCAAAAACATACTACATAGCCATAGTCCAGGCCATTTGAGTAGCACGGAGAGATGCCGCACCTGCCATAGAAATAGAATTACTTTGAATTAGAATGTCCATTCTAGTAATTATATGCCTGTGGTACATGCTATAATATAATGACATCCACTAGCCTGGTCTGACATTGCGTGGTAGTATCAGGGTTTGCTGCCTCCGAGACTTATTGCTGCTGTGAAAATAGGCCAATAGTGGTGCCACTCCACTCCACGTCCCCCCATGCGCTAACCTAGTTTAGTGAACAGGGCTGGAGCTGGCTGAAATCACATTCACATTAAGGAATGCTCCTAAATCAGACACTGCCTGAATCTCTGCCACAGACTATTATCTACTGAGGCTCACAGAGGAGCTAGAGTCAAGATGATTGTAATTGAGCGTGCATAGAGCTACTGTACCAAAGCACCCAATGAACCGTCATTTTATTCCAAAAGGATGCTTACATATCTTCTGTATACCGTGTTTGCTCTTCATTTCATGGGCCTTGGTTAGACTGCAAGGCAACATGACACGAGACAGCCTACTCTTTGTTCTGCAGTAATACACTGAGCTTTAAGTACAGAGATCCAGCTTTAAGAGTCCGGGATGCAACTTGATTATGGAAAGAGAACCTGGATTTGTCAACGCAGTTCTCACCACTCATCAGATGTCTGTAGCAGCCCCAAGGCAAATACTTGCTATTTGCAAGGGATTATTTGGAGGATATACACTGAGTATAGAAAACAGTACGACATCCAGGTGAAAGCTATGATCCCTTATTGATGTCACTTGTTAAAGCCACTTCAAATCAGTGTAGATGTAGGGGAGGAGACAGGTTCAAGAAGGATTTTTAAGCCATGAGACAATTGAGACATGGATTGTGTATGTGTGGGCATGGGCATGGGAAAAAATGTTTCTTTGAACGGGGTAGTGTACAAAACACCGTTTTGTATTAAGAGGGGGTGGGGGGGGGGGGGGGGGGGGGGGGCGCAACTCAAAATTAGGAAGGCGTTCCTAATGTTTGGTTTACTGTAGGTAGATCATACACAGTACCTCAGGTTCTACAGATGGAGGATCTTAATTTGATCACACTGTTGTGACAAATTCAAAACATGTATTGTATTCAAGGTTTATAAAGGCTTCTGAAGTTAGTCATTTCCAGTTTGGAAAATTTCAGACTTCATTTTCCTTTTCGAAAAAATGTATTAACCTCTACAAACGTTTCCATAAATTATAATAATTCATATTTCCTGTTGCTGCAGGATTCTTTTCCTGCTGTAGCAAACTGGCTCAAATCAAGTACCTCTGTACTGTGAAGATGACAATATCATTCTAGGTTTGTTAATAATGTGCCTCTGTGGTTGGCCAACCATGACAGCCCCACTCTCTGACCGCACACACACTCATTAGTATGGCTGACTGGCCCGAGGGCTCTACATGAGAATCCCTCACTGCTTTTAACACACAGACACACAAACAAAACACACATCTGAAGGATTGTATGACGTGCATTTTAGGCATGTAGACACCCGAGTCACACAATGATCTCACAGACACAGATGAACCCGCACATATACACACATTGATTCAAGTGCTACGGAGCGCACATCCTCTGTGCATCCTCTCTGGAGAGGGAGGGGGGGGGGGGGGGGGGTTAACGTGATGTAGATGGACAGCTGGATTATCCAGCTAATTAGCCCGGAGTGTGGTGAGATCACGGAATGTTCTCACGGTTGGGAGCACTGCACTGTGCTGAATTCACAGATAACTAACTAACCTTCTGGAATAGTCTCCATATTCTGAGATTTGTATATCTGTAGATGATTAAAATATGCCACAAAAAGGTTTGTAGTAAAATAAGGTATCCTATTGAAATAAATTAAAAACTCCTTTTGATTTCAGCTAACTACAGACCAGTGGTGAACCAATGGCCAGAGCTGACTGGAGAGCTGCAGTGTTATACCTGGTGGGGGCGTGGGGGAGGACACTCATGATACAGATCCTCCCACAGCTCCTCCATCTCAGCAAGGTCCAGACCCCCATCTAGCCCTCTATCCAGCCTGATCAGAGGGGCCTCCAGGTCGGGCACATGGACATGAACCTCCCCCTCCCCATTCAGACCTCCATACAGCAACCCCAAAGCTGGCTCATGGAAGCTCAGTCTGGAGCCTCCGCTGCTGGGGCTCTGTCTGTTGAGTACAGGCAGTCTGCTTCCCTTGGGGCTCTTGACTGGCCGGTACACACAGTTCTGGACCAGGCAGAGGGCCAGTGAGAGGCGGGTGGCTGACCTCAGTGGAGTCACCAGGTGGTGCTCCTCGGAGAGGGAGTCGGAGAACCGATCATCCAGGGGGTCCTGGGGATACTCTAGCCCCTCGTCCCCATCTTGGATTGCAGACAGCTGGGTAGATTCTCCGGTTATGTCCAGGGAGTCTATAGAGGGGCTGGAGCTGGCTCGGCCCACCAGGGTACGGTCGCTGTCCGAAGCCCGGGGCGTAGGGTTGGACCCAGGGATCAGCGTGAGCGAGGAGGGGGTCCCCTCTGGATCTTTCTCCCCTCCTCTTCCTCCTCCACTTGCACGTCCTCCTCCAATCACGCTGACCGAATACCTCGTCAATGGGTCACAGGAAATACTGCGTGCCAACTTCCTGGGTACTTTACACACAGCCTCGTAGTCTGAGTCCGCCACTCGCCACACCGTGCACCCTCGGCACTTCCTGGGTGAACGCGTGACAGTCCCACAGCGCTGTGACCCCACAGCCGTCACCTCTGACGCAGGCCCTGCGCACTGTGGGGGATGCCCATGATGATGATGGTGACCCCCGAACTCTAACCCCTCCTCAGCCCAGGACTCATACAGAGAGTACACCAAGTCCTCCTGGAGCAGGGCACAGTACTTAGCATGGGTCAGACCGGACATGTCCACCATACCATCCCCCTGTACCCTTCCTCCCGTATCCCCAGGCCCAGTAACGGCCCCTCCACCACCGCCTCCATCCTCCCTGTTGGTCTTCCGGTAGAGGCCACCGATGAGGCCCCGTAGCCGGTGTTTCTCCTGGAGCAGCCTCTGCAGCCGTTCAATGGACAGAGCCTCCACCCGGGCAATCACCGTGTCAAACCTATACATGCGGTCCAGTATGAAGGCACACTTAGAGCAGGCGAACTCGCCGCGGCCGTCGCGGATCAGCTCTCGCCCCAGGGCGTGGGACAGGAGCACCTGCAGGTTGAGTTTGGAGGCGGGGTGGAAGATCCATCGCCGTTGGTTACCGCAGAGCTCCCTCGCGCAGATACGACACGCCTCCTTCATTCTGATGTCCAGCATTCCACACACGCACAGTCAAGACGGAGGTCATTCACCTGAGCTTGGTGAATGCTTAGTCTAATGCCCGAAAACACCTTCATTTTGTACGATAATCAAGGAGCTTTGTATTAAACTTCCATTTGCCTGAAGAATGAATGGCATTCCCATTTCCCCAGAGTTCTTCCACTGATGTCACCTCTGATGCTCCTTGGTGTGGGGTTGAGGTCCCGGGTTGCCGTTAAGTGTTGTATAAATAATGAATAACATTTGATTGATGGAGGTGAATAAGATGATGCTGTTATTTAGCTCCAGTATGACTGCTCCTCCATCCACATCTGTGTACTATATCATTTATTAAGATGTGAATATAGGCATATTGCATGGAACAGTCCTCTCATCTGTTTCTCTCTCTTCAGAAGAGATGCAAAACAAACAGCAGCCATGTGGTTTCAGACAAATAAATACCACTAAAATTCAATATAAACAACAGATAGAGAGTCATTGGAGAAACTAAAATATTGTTACTGGTAGCCTGCAAAGGAAAAGCAGACAGCAGCTCACAAAATCCAATCCTCTAGATATAATTCCTTTTTTCCCTCTTCATATTCTGCCAGAGTTGCTGTTTCCATAGAAGTGTAAAGCCGTTGGATGGATTCTAATAGCATATTGCTTCTTTGAGCAGCAGATGGCAGCCAGCAAGTCGTCCAGTATCCTTGGTCACCGATTCTGTTGCATTCCGTAATGGAAATTCTGATGCAATGACTTAAATCCGAAAGGGAAATATAAAGTCATTCTGGTGTTATATTCCCTAAATACACATGAGCCTTTCCTCCTTTCGCTTCCGGTTGTCTCATTTCGCGTTTCCCAACACAAGAAAAACACGCGTACGTTCCGCTGCATCACTTGGTTTGGCTGTCATGGGAGCCTCCCGCTTGATCAGGTTGATCATCACCGGTAGGCTACCGCCGTATCCCTTTAACCAAACACCGTCACTGCAGAGAATTGACAGACCAAAACAATTACTTCGGTAGCGGCAAATCAATTCATGATTTATTATATCAACGGTGAAGATGGCGCGCTTCAGCCCAGCGGTATAGTAAATCCTTTTGGTAGATAATGATGTGGCAACGTTGTAGCACTGGCAAGAACGGCTGCAGCGGCGGAGCGCACCATTTCACGCGCTAGGGGTGCTAAAATATCTAATCGTCTATATCAAGATATTGAAAAGTAGTCCTATATGACATGATAATACCGGTTTTATTGTGATATAATAAGAAGTTCATTTAAAGCTAAAATTCGATCAATTTTGTCAATGTTGTAATAAAATATTTTGATAATCTACAAAATGTCACCCGGGGTGCCATTAGTTATTTTGGTCCAGTCTACACTAAACTTTGTATTCGCTTCACTGAGCAGGTGAAATGCCTACGAGCATTTAGTAGCATATAGTGACATTAGTGTTTGCATAAACTCTTACACGATGTAAAGCAGTAGATATATTTTAAATAATATTTAAAAAAAGAATAACATTATTTTCTCTAAATTTTGTCATAATAACCACCAGATTAGGGCTCCCGAGTGGCACAGTGGTCTAAGGCACTGCATCTCAGTGTAAAAGGTGTCACTACAGTCCCTGGTTTGAATCCAGGCTGAATCACATCTGGCTGTGATTGGGAGTCCCATAGGGTGGCTCACAATTGGCCCATTATCGCCGGGGTAGGCCATCATTGTAAATAGGAATTGGTTATTAACTGACTTACCTAGTTAAAAAAGATATATATAATTGAGCTTTTAAGGGGGCAATATCAATTTCTTATTAAAAAAAATAGTATTTCATTTTTACCCCCTTTTCTCCCAATTTCGTGATTACGATCTTGTCTCATCGCTGCAACTCCTCAACGGGCTCGGGAGCTGAAGTTCAAGTCATGCGTCCTCCAAATCGCACTTTTTAACACCCGCTCGCTTGACCCAGAAACCAGCAGCACCAATGTGCACCAATGAGCCCAGTAAAGCCCCCCCAGCCAAACCCTCCCCTAACCCGGACGACGCTGGGCCAATTATGCTCCGTCCTATGGGACTCCCGGTCACAGCCGCTATTGGGCTCAAACCCCAGGCTGTAGCGACTTCACAACACTGCAATGAAGAGCCTTAAACCGCTCGGAGCGCAGTTTGGCGGGTCATGTTTCAGAGGATGCATGACTCGACCTTCGCCTCTCCCGAGCCCATCGGGAAGTTGCAGCGATGAGACAAGATTGAAATTGGGGGAAAAGGGGTAAAATACGCACAGAAAAAAAAGATAATGGCACACACAGTCAGCCAGCCAGAGAGTTGACTTGGACTACAGTGTAATTTTCAGTGAACGGGTAGACTAGGCTCCATAACCTTTCCATCCTTGTGTTTCTAGCCTCTTCTATATGCAAATGAGATCTCCTAAATAGACTTACAAGTAAAGGCCTTTAATGCATTTCAAAGCAGAGGGGATACATCTGGACCCTAGATTTAGCTTTTGTCAAAACATATCAGGAAAATACTTCCATAATAGTGAAGGTGGTCACTTTAGCTCGATCATTAATCAAAAATGGAAAGAAAACAATAAAGCTCCCCATTTATATAGTCCAGATCTGCCATGTATGACATAATTGTACGAGTGGGATATAACCGTAGTGGGTGGAAACAGTGTTAGTTACACAACTGAGCAGATCTGAACAGATGGTCTGGCCACGGCTCTCATAGCTCCAGATGCTGCTAAGTGCTGCGATAATATGTTTCTATTCTACTCAGTCTTCCTGACTGACCACATACCCTGACCAGGGACAAATCTGGACCCTAGATATAGCACATGGCCATCAAGTCACGTGGTCAAGAAAAATGATTGGATATTGTATTGTATTATATTCTAGAACTGTATATCACAGGAGGACCAGGCTCCAATGCCTTCAACCAGGCATCTGTCTGCAATATATAGATGACTACATAAAGCTATCCATCACAACTAGCCATAAGGCAGAGAGGAACCATGCTGTAAAGCAGAGAGGGAAATACCATGACACAGTAGGACAAGGGGGCCATGAAACTGGTTACTACGACTACAAATGCTACAAGGAGAGAACAAAGAGAGAGGCATTTGTGGTGCAGTGTGCACAAGCACTGGTGGACGGGTGACCGCTATTGTAGCGGGTGCTGTGAATGAAGGGATGTTGAAATGAAGGTAAACCGGTTTTGATGTTTTGATTGAAATGAATGATTGCATTTTCGGCAACATGAGGGATGCTGCCGCATGTCAATCATATAAACTCACTTAGTGACAAGGGCAAACCAGTGACATCAAAACAGCACATTGGCTACACCGTGAGTACACACCATTTCAAATATGGTTTGGCTGTGCTTTAAGCTCAGTGGAATCTGCAGTGACCGTGTATCCCTGATAGTGTACAGACAGACAGTCATGCACTCACACTGTGACTTCACGTATCAGCTTTGGTCCTCAAAATAACATGTTGCCTCAAAACAGAATTTTACATGGCTAGAGATGACTACTAGGCCCAGGTCTCCCTTGGAAAATGAATTTTGTTATCCCCAAAGGGACAACTGTGTTATATAAAGCCAAGAGTAAGATATGCATCACAACAACAACAACCTGTGATTATGCTCATACTTAACTATGTTTCATTTTCAAACCCACGTAGGCTTCATTGCCTTGCTATATGAGTGTATGAAGAGGCAGCCATTTTCCCGAAGGGCAGAGCTGACCTTATGTCCTAGCTCAGCTCCTCACTAGTGCCTGATTATGAGTGGCTTTAAATGATAGTTTGAGAGTGGTTGGGGGTCCTTGATTAAGCTTGTTGAGGATTTGGGATTTAAAATGAGGACTGCTTAAGTACGAAAAATCTTCTTCGGGTAGAGTCCACCGCTACATCAGAGTTGCTTCAAACTCCTCTTTAAGCATAGCAAGCAAGAGAGAGAGCTGGAAACAACAAATCACAAACAAAAAAAACAGTACTTTTCTCTCCTCTTCTTGAGAACAACATCAAATTAGATCATTTATTTGATTTTGTGTCCTAGCATAAATAGCATCAGCTGCCACTGTCCTTTCCCTACAGCCCAGCACAGTACATTTATTTCACCACATTTCTCTCTCCTGGACGGCCTGACATTTTGATGGATCTCATTAGCCGTGGTGTCTGGGGAACCAATTAGAAGCTAGGTGTTAGTGTCGGTCTTAGACAACACGACTTGATATCTGTGTGTGTGTGTGTCATTGTTAGCACCAGAAGGTCAGCATGACCTATTGACAACCTCGCTGGAACACGAGCCACTTAAATGCACACCAACACACATGCTTGCACGCACACTCACTCAAAGTACATGGATTTTTACAACGGTGGGGGAGTGCCAAGATGGAGGTTCTGTGGCTTCAAAACAGCACCCCCCAGTCAGTCATCTAGTGTATATATAAATGATTGATTCAGATGCTTACAAGTGCACACGCGGCAAGCAACCTTTCTGTCTTGTATACAGTTGTGTACACATGATTGAGTTCATATATAGAACACGTTGACAGACAGGTGAAAAAAAAATTCTACCTCACTATAAGGCGGAACTACAGGCCAGAATATAATGATGTTTAGGTCAGTTGCTGTCATTAATGTGGCAAATAAATACAAAGTTCAATGTATGCCATTGCCTATGCCTGTTCCTCTCATTCATTCGTTTTCCACTTGCAAAGACCCCTCCTCCCGATATCGATTGGCCCTTTAAATGCAACAATGATCCATTCAGCCTAAGTGACAGCCAGCTAGCGGTGGTGGCCCTGGGCAGTAGGACAGCGTCACTGTGTGAAATCTGAGCTGATATCGGTCCTGGCAGGCACATTTGCATCCCAGAGCCAAGCTGATTTACAAGGTAAAATGCCTTTAGAGGCACACTGGGGCTTTGACTGCTTCATACCAACGAATTGTAATGACGAGCAATAGATAATGACTAATACGTGATAATGGCTCAGAAGAGTTGACTGTTGATTAGCAAAACTAACAAGTGACAACGATCAACCAAACAATCTTGCTCAAACTGACAGGTGTACAGTGTGGATACACTACACTGTACTGCAGCCGTACTTCAGTTGTAGGCCTGTGAGGTGTCGTGACCCTTTTTTTACACTTGAAATAGCGTCGGATTTCTTTTCACTTGACACACAGTACCACACAACACCTATTCCCTTTCTGTGACCTAGCTCCACTCCAGTCGACACACCCGTAAGCCTGTTATGCTGCTGTCTGTGTAACCTGAGAACCCCTCCTCTCAGAATACGACTGATGAGAATGGAAAATGTGTGTGGTCTGTTCATAAATACATCTTCACATCATTTGTTTACCACAGACTAAAATAACCCAGGTCACCCTCCCTTCAGGCCGACTGCTCCCAACACAATACACAGGGATTAACAGCCATAGAGACATCAACGCAGACTGATCTAGGAATGCTTTATTACTCAGGTCTAGCAGCTGCTCTTTACTGAGAACTTATGCGGTTGTCATCTAACAGTGGCTACTTTTCTTTCAATGAATTCAATCAACTGCAAAGAAACAAAAATACTTTAGTGGTTTATTTGATTTTCATGTACTTTTCTTTCGATGGTGACTACATATTCTGTAGTGAATGTTACCTTACTTGGTGTGCCTGTCTGTCTGCTATGCATTTGTTATCCAGTAGAGGGCCTGCTCTCACCAACAGAGTGGGACCTGGTGCAGGCCTACCACCTCAAAAGTCCACACTCTTTATTTATCTTAATAAAGAACTCAAAGCTGCGATGTTAAGTGTGTTTCTGTGCTCACTTCGGGATTCACTCACCTGCATCTCCTGCTCAATGCGCAGTCTCTCCCTGCCCAGCTCCTCCTGGTAGAACTGTAGGAGAAACAGCTGGGTTAGAAAAGTAGGCTTGTGTGTGTATGTGCATTGTGTTTGAGTGATGGTGATATCTCATTCTCACCAAAGAAGTACAACAGCTTTAGTGGTGATCAGATCATTCAGAGAGTAGCAACACCACATGCAACACTACGCCTCCCTGCCTGCTACCACAACAACACAACTTAACACATCACACAACACAACAGACAGATTGAACAGAACCATCTGCATGGGTTACAGTAGATTTAAATGATTCTGAACCAGATTAAAGCATTACGTTTTACTTCTCTGTCTTATGACAACTCCATTGACAATGAAAAATGGATGTCCCGACTCCTAAATCAAGACAATGTTCGATTTTGACCACTGAAAGGATTTAGAAAAATAAGTAATATTTTTATTGGGTAAATACCTTTAGTAGACTGAAGTAGGCTTGAACACAAATAGGCAGGTCGCTATGTGCTTTTTGACCGTGGTGTTTATGTGTGTGTTGCGCTGTGTTAGCTATAGGTGTTTTTACACATAATAGACAGATGTGTTCGCGTGCATGGGGACAGGGGAGATATGAGGAAGAGGAGGAGAGGTATGGGAGAAGAATGGGTATGGGTGATTATTTGTATTATTATTCATATTTTTTTGGTACTTTTATTTATTCAGGGGCGCCCAACTGAGAACAGGGTCTCATTCACAATGGTGCCTTGAGTACAAACATTTTCAGAATCAAGAAAAAGGAACATTCCAAATAAACCAAGATGACCAACAAAAGGTACAATTACAATAATACAATTTCAACAAATAAACCATTACAATCATTCAAAACAACTGCAATCCTCAATGAATTCATGTAACACCAGAGCTGTAAACAGGCCTAGTAGCACCAGGGAATCAAAATGAAAGGTTATTCCATAAATTGGGGGCACTAAAACTCAAGGAAGTGTCACGTTAGTGATGAGAGACAGACCAAGGCGCAGCGTGATTAAAGTTCCACATCTTTTAACTTCTTTGGGGTAGGGGGCAGTATTTTCACGTCCGGATGAAAAGCATGCCCAGAGTAAACTGCCTGCTACTCAGGCCCAGATCCTAGGATGTGCAGATTATTAGTATATTTGGATAGAAAACACTCTGAAGTTTCTAAAACTGTTTGAATGATGTCTGTGAGTATAACAGAACTCATATGGCAGGCAGAAACCTGAGAAAAAATCCAACCAGGAAGTGGGAAATCTGAGGTTTGTAAGTTTTCAACTCTTTGCTTATCCAAGATACAGTGGAAATGGGGTTATGTTGCGCTTCCACTAGATGTCAACAGTCTATAGAACCTTGTTTGATGCTTCTACTGTGAAGTGGGGGCGAATGAGAGGAGATTGAGTAAGGTCTCTCCCAGAGTGCCACGAGCTGACCATGCGCTGACCATGCGCGTTCATGTGAGAGTTAGCTGCGTTCCATCACATTTCTGAAGGCAAAGGAATTCTCCGGGTTCGAACATTATTGAAGATTTATGTTAAAAACATCCTAAAGATTGATTCTATACATCGTTTGACATGTTCCTACAGACTGTAACGGAACTTTTTGGACTTTTCGTCCATACTTTCCACTGGACTTGCACGCGCGTCGTGAGTTTAGATTGTGTACTGAACGCGCGAACAACAAGGAGGAATTTGGACATAAATAATGGACATTATCGAACAAAACAAACAATAATTGTGGAACTGGAATTCCTGGGAGTGCATTCTGATGAAGATCATCAAAGGTAAGTGAATATTTATAATGCTATTTCTGACTTATGTTGACTGCAACATGGCGGATATCTCTTTGGGTTGATTTGTCGTCTTAGCGCCGTACTCAGATTATTGCATGGTTTGCTTTTTCCGTAAAGTTTTATTGAAATCTGACACAGCGGTTGCATTAAGGAGAAGTGGATCTAAAATTCAATGTGTAACACTTGTATTTTCATCAACATTTATGATGACTATTTCTGTAATTTGATGTGGCTCTCTGCAAAATCACTGGATGTTTTGGAACTACTGAACATAACGTGCCAATGTAAACTGAGATTTTTGGATATAAATATGAACTTTACCGAACAAAACATACATGTAATATGTAACATGAAGTCCTATGAGTGTCATCTGATGAAGATCATCAAAGGTTAGTGATTTATTTTATCTATATTTCTGCTTTTTGTGACTCCTCTCTTTGGCTGGAAAAATGGCTGTGTTTTTCTGTGAATAGGCACTCACCTAACATAATCGTTTGGTGTGCTTTCGTCATCAAGCCTATTTGAAATCGGACACTGTGGCTGGATTTACAACAAGTGTATCTTTAAAATGGTGTAAAATAAATGTATGTTTGAGGAATTTTAATCATGGGATTTCTGTTGTTTTGAATTTGGCGCCCTGCAGTTTCACTGGCTGTTGACGAGGTGAGATGCTACCGTCCCACAAACCCTAGAGAGGTTAATAAAGCGAAACTTCCAAACAAATCAATAAACAAACAACGAAACGTGACATCAGTGGTGCTACATGCACATACACAAAACAATATCCCACAAAGCAGGTGGGAGAAAGGGCTTCTTAAATATAATCCCCAATTAGAGACAACGATTACCAGCTGCATCTAATTGGGAACCATACAAACCAGCAACATAGAAAATAAATGACTAGAACCCCTCCTAGTCACACTCTGACCTAAACACCATGGAGAACCAACTGCTCTCTATGGTCAGGGCGTGACAGTAGGTCAGTGTCATTCTGCCACACATGTTTTGAGCCCCACCGGTGTAGCTAAAAAAAATGAATAAAATAATAATAATAATATAACAATCAACAACAAAAAAGGAAAATCTCCGCTGTCGGGATAGCGTTATGTAGGCCCTAACAGTTTGTGGGCAACGTTTGTCACCAGTATAGTGCAATTCATGTATTGCTTAGTGTTTTGTAGTGGCTTTGCTGGAATGCATATAAAAGAATTGTTTGATTTTTCCCCCACCAAGATTAACATGCTAAAAATCACCACTGGGTGAGGTATCCCAGAAACCCTGTGAATTCAGCCTATGCACCTGTTATTATAGGTCTGTACACACTACAGGAACTCAATCAGTCAAATACATACCATACATAAAATAACCCAATCAATCATTGAACCATTGACCCCAATGCAGCCCCGACGCAGGCAATTTTCACATAATAAGGATCCTACGTACCTCTGCATCGCTCTCTTTCTGCAGCAGGGAGGAGGAGAGGTCCTCTACCTCTCCCTCCAGCTCTCCCACCCTCAGTGTCAGAACACTCTTCTGTCCACTTAGCTCAGTGATCATAGCCTCCTTACAGCGCAGAGCACTGGTCAGCTCCTCGATCACCCTACAGGAGGGGAAGGACAGAGGCCATAGACACGGTAGGCAAAGTTTGACTTCCTCAATTAGTGTGAAGGTGTGGATTGCAACTTTTAGGCCACTGGTTCAAATCTGTCTCGAATGACCATGTATGTGTGTTTACCTGTCTCTGTAGGTGTGTGATGCGGGGTGGTGAGACTGGGTCTGGAGATTCTCCTCCTCTTGGCTGTCCTCCATATCCTCCAAGAGGGGCTGGGAGCTCGACCCAGTCAGGGAGGCCATCCTCTCAGCCTCACCTCGCGCTAGCTGGGCCTCCTGGAGGAAACACATGAAAGGGTCTGGGTGTCCGTCTGTGTACTTGAAAGCTGATCTAATAACCGAACAACTCATTTCATCTCAACAAATAACGCAACCATTGTTCGAACAGTTTAATTATGTGCGTGTGTGAGTACCTCCTGCAGGAGTTGTATCTTGGTCTCCAGCAACTCCCGCATATGGTCGATCTCCTGCTGTCTCTCCTCACTTCGTCTCTGCAGCTCTGCCTCATTGTGACTGGACAGGCTCTCTGCTGTCGTCCTTTTAGAAGAGAAGAGAGGAAAAAATTAGGGGGCATTGTGATTCGTCAGGGTGTCTTCTGTTGTCCTATCACAGAAATGAAACGAGAGGCAACATCTATCAATAACTACCAACAGTCATCCACTGTGCACGTGCATACACACTGGTGTTGCTTGCTATTGTGCCATCGGTGCTGGGAAGACCAGTGGCGTCAGACCTGGGGAAATGTAGGTTTGTAGTGGTCGGGTCAGGACTAAGACAGGATATGAAGTCATATGAATTCTCCCTGCTATAGCTCATGTGATACCCTACACCTCCGAGCTACGCATGGAGACCAGTCACACACCCGGGGTGTAACATTTTATTCAGTTAACTTCTAGTTCTGTGAGAGCGCAACAAAAACATCACGCAGACCAAGGCCGAATTCGGACGAACTTGACGCAGCTATCATTATCAACTAGCTCTCGCGGTCTCGCGTCAGAATTAGATGTTCATCCATGTTTCTCAAACGTCAAATGTCAAAGTTCTTCCAAACGTTACATTTCAAAGTGTTTACAGGCTAAGTTTAGACATAAACTCGGAATTTTTAAGGTTAGCGTTAAGTTTAGGCATTAACTCTGACATCTTAAGATTTCTTTGAACATGCAACCTTTAGCACCAGAGGCAGTTGCCTACACCAATCTGCAATGTCCTAGCAAAACCCAAAACTACTTGAAGGTAACAGTGCTCACTGTTGCCCCTAGTGGCCAGTTTCCATCTCATCTCCCGACGTCCTCAGACATGGATGGATGTCGAATACTGACTTGTATCACGGCTGACCTGACTGATCATTATGCAGAGTCTTTGTTTACACATTACTGCCCCCACACACACACATTTGGGCCATACTTGTGAACATAAGCAACCGTTTAGTTAAATGGGTTCTTCCAGCTCAAAATGCGTATCAGACAATTCAAATTGTTGATTTACTTGCATGTGACAGAATGCTAAATTGTAGCTTGGCCCATCAGAGAACATGGCACACTTTAGCCTTATGCTAACTTCAACAGGTGGCACTGATTATATCCTGGCACAAGTGCATCAGCCAATTAAAATGATGAAGTAGTTGGACATGTTCCAACACTTGTTCATGGACATACTGTATCTAAGTCCAACGGCACATTCTTTGACTGACTGATCAAACTGCTCTCTGTATAAAGTGCCTAGTCCTAATTGTCTCAGATTGTGGCAAGGGTTTGAATCTCACATGAGATTCCCCCTAATGGAAATGTTGATTTACATGCATTGTGTAATAGAGTGTTGAAAATGGATGCCAACAGCTTTAAAACAAAGATTATTAATGGATTTAACAAGCTACCTCTTTCTTCAGCCTTGCACACAAACACTGCTATTGCCTAATACTCATATTGCATAGGCTATATTACATGGACGTCACCAACTACAATTTAGAGTTCTGTCACATGCAAGTAAATCATTGCTTTTCATTGGCTGATATGCATTCTGAGCTGGAGAACCTATTTAACTTTAAATGTGTGTGTGCATGTGCATGTGTGTGTGCATGTCTTTAAGTATCTGTTTCACTGAGTCACTCAACGACGCCATCCCAGAATTCCTGCTGCGGATCCCAAAATGGCACACACCATCCCGTCTGCTCTGTACGTATATTCTACTCCGCCTGTCCTCTCGTCCTCTGCACTCCTCTGTTTTTAACTCGGACCATCTGACTATAGCAGACGGCAGCTCAGATAACTAGGATTATTTTGAACCAGACTGTGTAATGCTACTGTCTGTCTGCATCGAGTGGCTGTTACTGCTGGGCAGTCTAACTGGTGGAGAAGATTAGTCCTTTAACTAAACTAGATATTTATATTATGACAATGAACTAAACACACACTCCCCCACACGCATGAATATATTCACAGCACACACGCACACACACACACAAACATAAGCGCTTTTACATTGCCAAAAGGCCCTTGCACAAAGGCCCTTGCATACACTACGCTTGACATACAGTCCAGACCGTCACTGGATTACCCAGACTGAAACTGAACTCAAAAACAACAAACTCAGAACAAGTGTTCTGTCCAACTCTTGATGACTCCATGTGGGATAATAATGACTCCCCTATTCTGATCTCCACATTAGTACAGTAATATAATGATGCCACGTGAGCAGAAACACAGGGGGAACACAATGTACCCATCACACCAGCTGTGGAGCTGGCAGTGATTAGGAGCTAGCATGCAAAAGGGTCCCCTCCGTCAGCAGCATATTTAATGCTGAGACCCCCCCCCCCCCCCTCCCCCATCTCCAACACATGCCCCCTCTGATCTCAGGCTATGGACTCTAGGCTGGAGGCACGAGCCAGCAAAGTGGACCTTTAATCTCATAGCAATCTGATGAATACACAGAATATGTCCATCAAATGAATTCCGCTCCAGGGGGGGGGGGGGGGGTATTAAATTCAAAGCCTAGCGACTACAGCAGGGGGGAGAGGGGTTAGGGTTGACGTGCCAGGTATTGCCTTTCATATCCCGTCTGCACGCCAAGATATCAGCATTGCCCTATTGGAGCTGGCGAGTGTGCGATCCCGTTGGGTCGGATACCAGGAGTGCATGTGTGTGCGGGAGTGTGTGTACAGTATGTGCAATGTGCGTATGAACATGTGTGTGTGTGTGTGTGAACGCTCCTGTGTGTGTATGTCCTGTCCTCTCTCACCCCACCAGCTGTGGAAACATGATCTGTGGTGTTATCTCTAAAAGGTTGTACCCTGTGAGGACTCCCTACTGATCACTGGTCTATGCCTATGCCTGGGCTTGTTAGCCAGCTATAACACCATCTTAGTGAGAAACAGCCTTGTTAAGGCCCATCAAACAAAGACAAACACTCACCAGGGTGTTTAACCCTTCCATAATCCCTCGGGCAAATTGTATTTCTGAATACAAGCGAAGCATGTCACATTTAGTCATAAGTCTGTCGGTCTTTGGAAAACATTAAGATAATTGCATTTGATTGGTTTTGTACTGTTAAGAGAGGCGGTCTCGAAGGGCATTTCAGGAAGGATAAAAGGACAGTATTATCTGGGTGGATACAGTATGTAGCATTGGTGATGTCGTTGTTAGGCCATTAAGGCCATTCACAGTACATGGTTACAATCTGTTGGTTGGCTGTCAGTCTACCGCACATTTGAATTTGAAGCCAGTGTAAGAAGTATCAGATATTCAGATGAGATGACGACAGTCTGTCAATACATTCATTCAACAGTCAGTTCGGATGTGTCGTGCTGTACTTACAGAGCCTTGTCAAGAAGGTCTTGTTTCTCCTGTAACTCCTGCTTCAAGCTCTCCACTTCTACCTTCAACTCGATGTTCTGAAATAGAGGTGGGGTGGAACGTGGAATGATTACTTATTGTACAAAAGATTGGAATGATGTATGATAGCACACATGACGTTGTCTTATCTTCCTCCTAACCCACATCAAAACGATTCATCTCAAAAGACGAGGAATATCAAAGAGACATTTTTAAACAAGTCAATGAAGTCATAGGAACTCAAAGAAGTTCAGACACCACTAGTACTGTAAAACACAGGAGGAGCATTGCAGTCTCACACCTGCTATACATGGTGACTGATACAAAACCATAATCACAATATAGTGGCTATATCCAGGAAAGCCAAAGTTCCAAAAGCTGGGCCTAAAATAGTGAATAAGAGATCATACCATTTTTTTTTGCTATGACTCTTATGTGGATGATGCTAAAAATATTTGTTGGTCTGATGTGATTAATAAGGAGCATCCAGATGCTGCATTTGATGAATTTATGAAATTGCTTTTTCCAATTATTGATAAACATGCATGTGATAAGAAACTGACTGGAATTGAAAAACTGTATGGTTGAAAGAGATGGGGCAAAAAGAGTGGCTAATAAGTCTGGCTGTACATCGGACTGGCTTACTTACTGCAAATTGAGAAATTATGTGACTAACCTCAACAAAAAGAAGAAGAAACTGTGTTATGAAGCCCAGATCAATGATATAAAGAATGATGGAAAACAACTTTGGAGTACTTTTAAATGAAATTATGGGCAGAAAGACAAATTCATCTGGACTGCTGCATCAGATGACCTGACCTCCACAATCCCCCGACCTCAACCAAATTGAGATGGTTTGGGATGAGTCGGACCGCAGAGTGAAGGAAAAACAGTCAACAAGTGCTCAGCATATGTGGGAACTCATTCAAGACTGTTGGAAAAGCCTTCCAGTTGACTACCTCATGAAGCTGGTTGAGAGAATGCCAAGAGTGTGCAACGCTGTCATCAAGGCAAAGGGTTGCTATTTGAAGAATCTCAAATGTAAATATATTTTGATTTGTTTAACACTTTTTTGGTTATTGCATGATTCCATATGTGTTATTTCATAGTTTTGATGTCTTAACTATTATTCTACAATGTAGAAAATAGTAAAAATAAAGAAAAACCCTTGAATGAGTAGGTGTTCTAAAACTTTTGACAGGTAGTGTATGTGGCTTTTCAACATTTGCCATATCGTGGATACAGAACTACAGTATCTATCTAATAGAACTCAGAGGCTTTTCTTTAATAGAAGCTTCTCTAATGTCAAACATGTAAAGTGTGGTGTACCGCAGGGCAGCTCTCTAGGCCCTCTACTCTTTTCTATTTTTACCAATGACCTGCCACTGGCATTAAACAAAGCATGTGTATCCATGTATGCTGATGAGTCAACCATATACAGTGGGGCAAAAAATATTTAGTCAGCCACCAATTGTGCAAGTTCTCCCACTTAAAAAGATGAGAGAGGCCTGTAATTTTCATCATAGGTACACTTCAACTATGACAGACAAAATGAGAAAAAAAAAATCCAGAAAATCCCATTGTAGGATTTTTAATGAATATATTTGCAAATTATGGTGGAAAAAAAGTATTTGGTCAATAACAAAAGTTTATCTCAATACTTTGTTATATACCCTTTGTTGGCAATGACAGAGGTCAAACGTTTTCTGTAAGTCTTCACAAGGTTTTCACACACTGTTGCTGGTATTTTGGCCCATTCCTCCATGCAGATCTCCTCTAGAGCAGTGATGTTTTGGGGCTGTTTTGCTGGGCAACACGGACTTTCAACTCCCTCCAAATATTTTCTATGGGGTTGAGATCTGGAGACTGGCTAGGCCACTCCAGGACCTTGAAATGCTTCTTACGAAGCCACTCCTTCGTTGCCCGGGCGGTGTGTTTGGGATCATTGTCATGCTGAAAGACCCAGCCACGTTTCATCTTCAATGCCCTTGCTGATGGTAGGCTTTGTTACTTTGGTCCCAGCTCTCTGCAGGTCATTCACTAGGTCCCCCTGTGTGGTTCTGAGATTTTTGCTCACCGTTCTTGTGATCATTTTGACCCCACGGGGTGAGATCTTACGTGGAGCCCCAGATCGAGGGAGATTATCAGTGGTCTTGTATGTCTTCCATTTCCTAATAATTGCTCCCACAGTTGATTTCTTCAAACCAAGCTGCTTACCTATTGCAGATTCAGTCTTCCCAGCCTGGTGCAGGTCTACAATTTTGTTTCTGGTGTCCTTTGACAGCTCTTTGGTCTTGGCCATAGTGGAGTTTGGAGTGTGACTGTTTGAGGTTGTGGACAGGTGTCTTTTATACTGATAACAAGTTCAAACAGGTGCCATTAATACAGGTAACGAGTGGAGGACAGAGGAGCCTCTTAAAGAAGAAGTTACAGGTCTGTGAGAGCCAGAAATCTTGCTTGTTTGTAGGTGACCAAATACTTATTTTCCAACATAATTTGCAAATAAATTCATAAAAAATCCTACAATGTGATTTTCTGTATTTTTTTTCTCATTTTGTCTGTCATAGTTGAAGTGTACCTATGATGAAAATTACAGGCCTCTCTCATCTTTTTAAGTGGGAGAACTTGCACAATTGGTGGCTGACTAAATACTTTTTTGCCCCACTGTACGTATCAGCAACCACAGCTAATGAAGTCACTGAAACCCTTAACAAATAGTTGCAGTCTGTTTTGGAATGAGTAGCCAGTAATAAACTGGAACATCTCTAAAACTAAGAGCATTGTATTTGGTACAAATCATTTCCTAAGTTCTAGACCTCAGTTGAATCTGGTAACGAATGGTGTGGCTGTTGAACAAGTTGAGGAGACTTGGTGTTACCTTAGATTGTAAACGGTCATGGTCAAAACATATAGATTCAATGGTTGTAAAGATGGGGAGAGGTCTGTCCGCAATAAAGAGATGCTCTGCTTTTTTTGACACCACAAAGCAAGTCCTGTAGGCTGTAGTTTTCTCTTATCTTGATTATTGTCCAGTCATATGGTAATGTTCTGCAAAGAAAGACCTAGTTAAGCTGCAGCTGGCCCAGAACAGAGCCGCACATCTTCCTCTTCATTGTAGTCAGAGGGCTGATATTAATACTATGCATGCCAGTCTCTCTTGGCTAAGAGTTGAGGAAAGACTGACCGCATCACTTCTTGTTTTTAGAAGAAACATTAATGTGTTGGGATTTCCAAATTGTTTGCATAATCAACTTACACACAGCACAGCACTGATACACAAACATTTACCCCACCAGACATGCCACCAGGGGTATTTTCGCAGTCCCCAGGTCCAGAACAAATTCAAGGAAATGTGCCGTATTATACAGAGCCATGAGTGCATGGAACTCCCTTCCATCTTATATAACGCAAGTGAACAGCAAACCTGGTTTCAAAAAACAAATAAAGCAACACCTTGTGGCATAACGCCTCTCCTCCGTGTGCCCTTCTTGTTGTGTGTATATACTGACATATGTGTTACTGAAAGATGCACACACACACACTACATGTTAATGTTTTTACACTGTAGTGTAGATGGACTGCGTTATGGACTGTAGCTGGACTGCTGTATGCCTGTAGATGGACTGTAGGTGGACAGCTGTATGGACTGTAGATGGATTATGGTATGGACTGTGGATGGACTGCCGTGTGGACTGTAGATGGACTGTAGATGGACTGCTGTATGGACTGTAGATGGATTGTGGTATGGACTGTAGATGGACTGCCGTGTGGACTGTAGATGGACTGTAGATGGATTGTGGTATGGACTGTAGATGGACTGCCGTGTGGACTGTAGATGAACTGTGATATGGACTGTAGATGGACTGTCCTGTGGACTGTATGGACTGTGTTGACTGTAGCTGGACTGTGGTATGGATTGTGTGGATTGTAGCTGGACTGTGGTATGGACTGTAGCCGACTCTGTGCTGATGCCTCAGTGCAGGTGTTGCCCTTGCTCTATTTCCTCCCACCTGTCTGTGACAAACCTCAGCAGGGATTCTCCAGATGAGAGGTGTTAAAGAGCTACAGTGTTGCCGTGCAAAGAACCTGTACTGCTGTGCAAAGACCCCTGACAAGCAGAGGACACAATATACCCTCCTTGAAACTCCTACCTTCCAAATTCACCTACTATTTTGTCTTGTACGTTATCCAGTGTCTCCTATTCCCCTCAAACAGCTAGCCAGCAACAGACACCCTACATTCACCACCTGCACCCTCTCCTTCTCACCCCCAACCCTCAAATAACTTAAACATCTACACCTGACCCCCCCCCCCCCATCCCTTCTATCCTGCATGGATTTCCCATAATTTCCCCCCTCCCTCTCCCTCCCTCTCTCTGCTGTATTAATCAGAGTGGTGTGGTGGTGTAATGTAACATCAGTGGGAACATGGCATTCCGATGTCACAGAGGTTATATTTAGACCAGGGGGAATGCAGAGCAGCTCTGGGGCTTATCCCAGGAGTCAGGGGTTAAGACACCCATTTTGTTTACCTGCTCTAACAGACACAGCAGGACAGGACAGGGCCCTGAGGCTAGTGATTTGGGATTTGAGAAATGGCTTGGGAATGTGATTGTCCAATTTTGACCCTGGACAAGAAGTGGACAGTCTCTCTCCCTCTCTTTCTCTTAATCTCTTTCTCTCTCCAACACCATCATCACCATGATAGGCCTACAGGGAGGTCAGTGACCTGGCAGTGTGGTGCCGGGACAACAACCTCTTCCTCAACTTCAGTAAGACCAAGGAGCTGATCGTGGACTAAAGAGAACAGGGGGGGGGGGGGGGCGAGCACGCCCCCATCCATTTCAACGGGGCTGCCGTGGTCGAGAGTTCCTCGGTCTAAACCACTAAGGACTTTAAAGGGTCCACTCACACGCGCACAGTCGTGAAGAAGGCGCGACAGCGCCTCTTCCCCCTCAGGAAGTTGAAAAGGTTTGGTATGGGCCCTCAAAATCCTCAACAAGTTATACAGCTGGACCATTGAGAGCATCTTGACTGGCTGCATCACTGCTTGGAATGGCAACAGCACCGCCCTCGATCGCATGGCGCTACAGAGGGTGGTGCAGATAGCCCAGTACTATATCAGGCGGTGTGATAGAAAGGCCCGGAAAATAGTTAAAGCTTCCAGCCACCTGAGGCATAGACTGTTCTGTATACTTCCACACGGCAAGAGGCACACTCACACACACTGACACTCTAACACACACATGCACATAAATGTATGCTGACTCTACACTAGGGTTGCACATTTTGGGGAATATTCAGAGGTGGAAACTTTCCGTGGGAATTAACGGGAATATATGGGAATTAACGGGAATATATGGATTTAACGGAAATATATGCATATTAATATTAATACCATTTAAATGTAGATGTTTTTTGCATTGGATATACTTACCATATCATATGGAGTCAGAAACATAAACCTTTTATCTTATCATAAGTAGACATAATTGCAAATTATTAAATCCTTCCAATAGAAATAGAAAAAACTATTTAGTTACAAATTGAACTTTAATTAAAAGAGTTGACTCTTCATATGCGATGATTTAACTGAACAACAAAAGGGAATATTGAATGATCCATCGCATCTCCCAAAAACATTTTCAACATACATCTGTAAAATGATACTCTAGAAACTAAAGCTTTGGTTGTCTTCCTCTCAGGCTTCCATGTCTTCTCCCTGAACCTCCTCAATGTCCACCTCTTGAACATCAAACTCTGAGGCCACATCTTCACTCTCACTTTCCAACCTTGTTGAGGATGGCTCGTTGTCAGTCTTAAAAAGCCTCAAATTTGCCCAGATGGCTACCAATTTTTCAACCCTTGTTGAAAAATTGGTCAGCCTGTTGCGTGGTGTGTGTGTTCCCAAACAAGGACCAGTTGCGCTCTGAGGCAGCTGATGTTGGTGGGATTTGGAGGATGATGGAGGCAACAGGGGAAAGAGCCTCAGATCCACAAAGTCCCTTCCACCAGGCGGCTGATGAGATATGTTGGCACGACTGCCATATTGCATCTCCATCCCAAAGCCCTTGCTTGGAAGTGTACTTCACCAGACTGCCAAGAACCTTGCCTTCATCCAGGCCAAGGTGGCAAGACACGGTAGTGATAACACCATAGGCCTTGTTGATCTCTGCACCAGACAGGATGCGCTTGCCAGCATACTTGGGGTCCAACATGTACGCTGCGGCGTGTATGGACTTCAAGCAGAAGTCTTCACACTTTTTGATGTATTTCAGAACTGCAATTTCCTCTGCTTGGAGCAACAGTGAAGTGGGAAGGGCAGTACGGATTTCTTCTCTTACATCTGCAAGCAGAGACTGAGAGGATGGCATTGTCTCCCTCAATCCGTGCAATGGCTACTGCTATAGGTTTCAGGAATTTCAGGCTGCTTACCACTCTCTCCCAAAATACATCATCCAGGAGGATCCTCTTAATGGGGCTGTCCATATCGGCAGACTGTGATATGGCCATTTCTTGGAGACACTCCTTCCCCTCCAGGAGACTGTCAAACATGATGACAACGCCACCCCAATGGGTGTTGCTGGGCAGCTTCAATGTGGTGCTCTTATTCTTTTCACTTTGCTTGGTGAGGTAGATTGCTGCTATAACTTGATGACCCTTCACATACCTAACCATTTCCTTGGCTCTCTTGTAGAGTGTACCCATTGTTTTCAGTGCCATAATGAGGAGCAGATTCAATGCATGAGCAGCACAGCCAATGGGTGTGATGTGAGGGTAGGACTCCTCCACTTTAGACCAAGCAGCCTGTGGTCCAAGGTCATTGATGACTGCCTTCAGCTCATCTGCATGTAGAGACCGGTGTGTCTGTTGTCCCTTGTGTCTGTGCTCTTGTAGATTACTGGTTGAGGGGTGGAGATGATGTAGTTAATTATTCCTTGCCCACGAACATTCGACCACCCATCAGAGATGATTGCAATACAGTCTGCTTTCTCTATGATTTGCTTGACCTTCACTTGAACTCTGTTGAACTCTGCATTCAGCAAATGAGTAGATAAAGCATGTCTGGTTGGAGGGGTGTATGCTGGGCGAAGAACATTCAGAAATCTCTTCCAATACAATAAAAAAAAAACCAAATAAAATTCAATGTACGAATAAATAGTTAAGCAGTTAGATTAAACAACTCCTTTGTAAGATAAATGCTTTAAAATGAAACATGTATGGAAACAAGTGAATTAACACTCCTCAGTTAGCAGGCTCAAGCAAGATAAAACCCACATGGTAGCAAAAACTAACTAGCAGAAAATGTTAACAAGTTAGAAATGATTTAAACACACTTTGCTGTAGGCTACTATTTACTAGTTAACAAAAAGTCATGTATGTCATATCAAATATATTCACCCACCGAGTATTGTAATCAAAACTTACCAGAAAGCATATAGTCCATGGCTCAGACAGTGTAGTAGTTTGGGCTCAATAGCATCTCATTAGTGTGCAAGATCTTGAGAATCAGTTGTACATGTGATGGAAGAGTGTGCTGCACATTAACCAAAATATGCCACAAGACCTAGAATTGCCTTATGTGTATGCCACAAAAAAGGTTCACTGTTAAAAGCAAACTTTTTTTGATGAATTTAAGCAAAATTCCCAAATTCTAGGGCTTTACTTCCCATGGAACATTTCCGGAAAGTTTTCGACCCTTTGCAACCCTACTCTACACACACATACACACACACACACTCCCATACAGTCAACATTTACGATGCTGCTACTCTGTTTATCACATATCCTGATGCCTAGTCACCTTACCGCTATGCATATCTGCCTCTATCACTCCAGTGTAAATATCCACATTGTAAATATGGTATTGGAACTGACCAGCTTCTTACTTTCTCGTTTTCTACTTATTTTTTATATTTTTTATTCTGCTGTGTTTTTACTTCACCGTAAGTTATTTGTTGTGCTACATTGCTATTGATTACTGCATTGTTGGTTTTGGAGCTTGCAAGAAAGACATTTCGCTGTACTTGTGCACGTGACATTAAAACTTGAAATGTTATTTTATAAAGCATTACTTTTCACATCATGCGTCACTGCATGACAGGCAGTAACTGGGATGTTTTCCTGTTATCCACACAGCTCTAAATATAGCAGTCTATGGTGCACCTGCTATTGCTGCCCCCCCGCCCCCTTGGCCCACAGCAACAGTTCCCCTTATAACTAGACATGCACCGGAATGGGAAGAGGCGGCCGTGATTGGCCTAGACCTGGGATTAAGAGTAGTAATAGGCCTATTTGCTTACATACACACACAGTGCACCCACATACAGTATACGCCACAGATAGATCCCTATACTGACATACACACACAGTGCACCCACATACAGTATACGCCACAGATAGATCCCTATACTGACATACACACACAGTGCACCCACATACAGTATACGCCACAGATAGATCCCTATACTGACATGCACACAGTGCACCCACATACAGTATATGCCACAGATAGATCCCTGTACTGACATACACACACACAGTGCACCCACATACAGTATACGCCACAGATAGATCCCTATACTGACATACACACACAGTGCACCCACATACAGTATACGCCACAGATAGATCCCTATACTGACATACACACACAGTGCACCCACATACAGTATACGCCACAGATAGATCCCTATACTGACATACACACACAGTGCACCCACATACAGTATACGCCACAGATAGATCCCTATACTGACATACACACACAGTGCACCCACATACAGTATACGCCACAGATAGATCCCTATACTGACATGCACACACAGTGCACCCACATACAGTATACACCACAGATAGATCCCTATACTGACATGTGCACCCACATACAGTATACGCCACAGATAGATCCCTATACTGACATACACACACAGTGCACCCACATACAGTATACGCCACAGATAGATCCCTATACTGACATACACACACATTGCACCCACATACAGTATACGCCACAGATAGATCCCTATACTGACATACACACACAGTGCACCCACATACAGTATACGCCACAGATAGATCCCTATACTGACATGCACACACAGTGCACCCACATACAGTATACGCCACAGATAGATCCCTATACTGACATGTGCACCCACATACAGTATACGCCACAGATAGATCCCTATACTGACATACACACACAGTGCACCCACATACAGTATACGCCACAGATAGATCCCTATACTGACATACACACACAGTGCACCCACATACAGTATACGCCACAGATAGATCCCTATACTGACATGCACACAGTGCACCCACATACAGTATATGCCACAGATAGATCCCTGTACTGACATACACACACACAGTGCACCCACATACAGTATACGCCACAGATAGATCCCTATACTGACATACACACACAGTGCACCCACATACAGTATACGCCACAGATAGATCCCTATACTGACATGCACACACAGTGCACCCACATACAGTGTACGCCACAGATAGATCCCTATACTGAAATGCATGCACACAGATTGGGATGAAAAAGCACAGTTGAAACCCATTGCAGAAGAACAAATGTGTTGAACATATTATTGCACTCAAGCTTGGACTTTACATAGAATCCTAGAATCCCTCTCATTCTTACTGTTGGTCTGAGCAGTGAGTGTAAACCAAGACAACAGAAACAGTGCCAGGGAAGTAAGTGGGTCGTGCAGATCTCCAAAAGAAACAATCCAACGCCAATCTTTATCTGAGACAATCAAATCTTATTGGTCACATACACATGCTTAGCAGATCTTAGTGCGAGTGTAGCGAAATGCGTGTGCTTCTAGTTCCCGACAGTGCAGCAATATCTAACATGTAATCTAACAATTCCACAACAGCTACCTAAATACACACAAATCTAAGTAATGGAATGGGATAAGAATATATACATATATGGATGAGCAGTGACAGAGCGGCATAGGCAAGATGCAATAGATGGTATAAAATACAGTGTACACATATGAGATGAGTGATGCAAGAAAACATGAAGGCAATGAAGTGATCGCATCATCATATTGTCTTGCATGGTCTTGAAGTGAGACTCCCCTTATGTGTCCATTTGATGACGTGTCATTGAGTCTCCAATAAAAGGTTATTAAACCGAGTAAGCTTTAACCGTACAGTTTGAGATATTGAGCGCCATAGGGCTCAATACCCTACTATAACATGCTAAAACATGAAAGTGGACAGTTTGGTCGAACCTCGCTCCACTCAGTTAGCTGTGGCATGCAGAGATAAAGGACGATAAGTCAAGAGCACATTCAGGTCTTGTTTGCTTGGATCAGGTCAGCCATCTTGGAAAAATACAAACACACACGCACACACACGAACGCAAGCACGAAAGCACACACACACACACACACACGCATGCACATGCAGAACATAGCCACGCGCACTAATCTATCTACCTAGCTGGAGTGGTGGTCTATAGGGATTCTGGAGGATTGACCAATTTCCATATGCACACAGACAACAGCTGGTTTACAGAGTCACACAGTATATGATCTCACACACACTCCCATCTACCCCTTTTGAACATGCATCTTTGGGGGTCAGGCAGCAAGCTAACACCCTGTGCCCCCAGACTGCTGCCCTTCCCCCTGGGATTAGGAGCTGTCTGTGTACCATCGTGTGACGGTAAGGCCATAGGAACTACGATAGCTATACCAATACTCACTGCATGGCTCCCTGTGGTAGGACAATGACATCACAGGGGAAGGAAGTGCTAGATTCTCCACAGAGGGACACACACGGTAGCCTGGTCCCAAATCTGTTTGTGTTGTCTTTCCAACTCCTATGGTCAGTGTCACGCTAAACAATACTCATCATGAGGAAAAGGCCATATATATTTATTTCAATGTTTAAGTGCCTCAATTGAATGAAAGCCTGCAGGTGTTGAGACATTCCAGACCCCACGTTCTCTACAGAGGTGCTAAAGCATCGTTCAGTGTATCAGCTCACCTCTTCTCTCCTCCAGCTTAAAGTTTGGCTCAATTCTATTTCAAACGGGATCAACGACAGGCAGTCTGTATTAATGTGTGCCAGTTACTCACCGTGCGGTAGACATGGTCGCTGCTGTCCTCGTACTTCTGCTGGATCCTTTCCTCCAGGAAGTAGATGCGGAGCTTGAGGCTGAAGTTCTCCTTCTTCAGGTCATTGAGGTGCTGCGAAAGAGTACGGTGACCGTTAGACATGTCCCTTATACGTCAGAGAATACGGTACCCATTTGACATGGCCGTATTACAGGAAAATACGTCAACCGTTAAAAAAAAATGTACATGGTAACCGTTTGAGATGTCCGTGATATAGATCAGAAAGTCCGGTAATCGTTAGATATGCTATCTTCTTCCCGGTGGGCGTAATACGTCAGTCATCGGTCTTGCGGTGTCAAGTGAAAAAACAATGGGAGAAAAAAAAGAACGAACCAAAGAAACACTACAAAAGTGGCTTCATGACCTCTTGGAAGCCACAGCGAATCCAAACACACACACTAACGCTAAAACACACAGACATGGGAGTGTTGTTGGGCCGTTTAGCGACGCAGAGGGCTACTCCGCGGCCCGGGCGTTCAGAGCTGTGGCCATGGCGGCTCCATGGTGGGTTCTGGAGAAGACGGGCCGAACACAGGAGCTTATTTTACTGACACAGACATGCCTGGAATCTCAGACAGCCAGGAGAGAGGGTGAGGGGGAAAGATAGAGAGAGAGAGAGAGAAGGGAGAGCGACTGTGGCGGGGGCAGTTATATGGGATGGCACGCACTTGTGACATGTAAGGCGATCATCCCAGAGAGAGGGAGAGATAGAAAGAGGTAAATAGGAAGAGGTGCTAGGTGGTCTGAATGATCGTACATATTCTCTCTCTGCCCCCCCCCCCCCCCCCCCCCCCCCGCCTTACTCTGTGTAAACTTTGAAGCACATGTGAATGACCAGCTGAAACTCTGTACCCTGACAACATCAATCTTATGTAACATGTCAGTAAACGTAAACTGTACCTTCCTATCCCACACTCTGTCCATTTGTCAGTATATCTGCGCACAGGCACATTGTATCTTAGGCCATAAATTTAAATCTATAGAAATCTCCCTTTTCACGTAGATCTACAATTGACATGAATGTATGATACACAGTGGTTTGAGTTACACACAGATTTCATGTTCGGACACGTAAACGGACTGTTGGGATGGACAGATACACTAGAGCAGGGGTGTCAAAGTCATTCGGCCTTCACCGAGGTCCGGAGTGCCACACTGATTTAAAAATCTATATTTCTGCCTGTACCCCTCTGAAGACACCAGATAGGTGTTAGTAATATGGTGTAGAGGTCGACCGGATCAGAATGGCCGATTAATCGGGGCCGATTTCAAGTTTTCATAACAATCGGAAATCGGTATTTTTGGGCGCCGATTTTTTTATTTTATTTAAAAAATTAAAAAATTGTTACACCTTTATTTACTCTTTATTTAACTAGGCAACACATTCTTATTTTCAATGACGGCCTAGCAACGGGGCAGAACGACAGATTTTTAACCTTGTCAGCTCGGGGGATCCAATCTTGCAACCTTACAGTTAACTAGTCCAATGCTCTAACACTGATTACATTGCACTCCACGAGGAGCCTGCCTGTGCCGCGAATGCAGTAAGCTAAGGTAAATTGCCAGACTAGTATTAAACTTATCTTATAAAAAATAAAAAACAATCAATCAATGGCTGTCATTGCTCCAATATGTACTTAACCATAAACATTAATGCCTTTCTTAAAATCAATACACAAGTATATATTTTTAAACCTGCATATTTAGCTAAAAGAAATCCAGGTTAGCAGGCAATATTAACCAGGTGAAATTGTGTAATTTCTCTTGCGTTCATTGCATGCAGAGTCAGGGTATATGCAACAGTTTGGGCCGCCTGGCTCTTTGTGAACTAATTTGCCAGAATTTTACGTAATTATGACAACATTGAAGGTTGTGCAATGTAACAGGAATATTTAGACTCATGGATGCCACCCGTTAGATAAAATACGGAACGGAATAAACGTTTTGTTTTCGAGGTGATAGTTTCCGGATTAGTCAAAGGTATATGGTTTAGAGAGAAATAGTCGACGCGTTATAATTCCTGTAATAACTTGCGGCTGAACTTGACAGGGGTTCCTTCGTTATTTTACCGTTCATGTCTTCCATAGAGAATGTCTTGATCTACTTCAAATAAGGTCTGTGTTTCGTGCAGGCTTAAACCGCCTCGACGTTTTGATACCCGTGTAAATCTCACTAGGATAAGGTAACGTTTGTCAACATATTTTCATAAATCCACTCTACAAAAAAAATTAGCTTCGCTTATATTTAGCCAATATTGATCAGAGTTACCTTGTCCTATGGATATCTACACAGTTATAAAATTGGCAAGGTGGTGTAAGCCTACACGAAACACAGACCTTATTTTAAGTGAATCTAAAAATATCCTATGGAATAAATGGGACCGCTTTTCAGATTTTGCTAGAAGGTGTCATGGGAATTATGACTCGCACTTTGGTCGTCAATTCTTACCATGCCCATTATTAAAATAGGATTTCCTGCATATAGAAATGACAGTTTTTGTTTTCAACATTCATCACAGGTAACTTAAACTTTATTCAAACAGTTGAGAGTATTTGTCTCCTAAGCAGACTCTTCAGTATCATTGTCACTTCAGAGCTGTTAAGTTAAAATAAAAGTGTTCATTGTTCATTCAGTATTGTTGCAGTTGTCATTATTACAAAAATGTGTGTGTGTGTGTATGATATTTATCTAAAAAAATTTTTTTTTAAATAAATCGGCCAATTAATCGGTATCGGCTTTTTTGTCCTCCAATAATCGGTATCGGTATCGGCGTTGAAAACTCATAATCGGTCGACCTCTAATATGGCGACGGCCTTCACCATCATAAACAAAACCAATCATATGCATGTAAGCACATTGTGTACAATGGCACACACTTTAAAGGAGATACACGTCCATTCGTCAGTGGATCATTGGCATTGCAGGTATTCATAAGGTAGGCCTAAACAATGACTCGCTGGCTTTTTTAAGGGTGTTCCGTTGGCTATACACTGACTCCCAGACTGATTGACTGCGTACCATCATCAAAAGTCAACCATGTCCCTCTGCAGATTCAGTGACAGTGTCCGTTAATGCTTAGAGTTACAAACAGTTTCTTAAACAATTCACCAGAGACACGGGCCAGGCACCGAGCTTATTTAACCACAACGTAACACGAGGAAGACATCACTGCTGCGTGTTTTAAAAAACAACAACACACACGTGGCGAGTTGCCGGGCCGAGTTAACTCCCACCACACACTGGACATTTACTCGTCGACTGGGGGGGTACAACAGCCACGAGGGCATGCCCTCTTCCTCACACAGTCACTTCCCCTCACACTTCCTCTGATCAATCAACCCGTGCATCACGGTTGACAACTCCACGGTGTCCCCCTCCCAGAGTGCAAAGAACCTCGGCGTGACCCTGGAGAACAACCTGTCGTTCTCCGCAAACATCAAAGCAGTGACTCCCACCTACAGGTTCACGCTCTAGAACGGGGATAGGTAACTTTGGGGGTGGGGGCCACAAAAACATCTGAACTCATCATGAGAGGTGGCAGTGGCTCACGGGTCTGCATACCCACATCCATAGCCACACATGCAGTCATGTGTTGGGGGGGGGGGGTGCATCCTTGCAAGCAAAACATTTTAGCTGCATCCCTCTTGACAAAGGAGGGACAAAAATACATTTTGAGTTCATTTCATGCAATTCTACTCATTTTGCCATGGGGCGGAGAGAATGATTTGCAGTTTTTAATATGATATCCGTGTGAGAGTGACTAACAAAATCAACGGGCGACCCCCGGTTGGTGGTTCAATCATGATTACTACATGATTATGTGTGTGTGTGTGTGTGTGTGTGTGTGTGTGTGTGTGTGTGTGTGTGTGTGTGTGTGTGTGTGTGTGTGTGTGTGTGTGTGTGCGAGCAGGCTTATATGTACACTGCATGCCTGTGTGTGTATCTTTGTGTGGAGGTGTAACTTCCTAAAGAGGCTAACGTCGGTGCCCATGAAAGAGATGGTCGCGTTGGGTCGCAACCCCTCTTTTAGAATGGAACCTCTGCTTTCGTGAGAAGCTGGCTGCACATCCCATTTAACCAGAGAGCAGCAAAGCCTCCAGAATAGCATTAAAGGCGGAGCATCTACATTCTATAAACTGAATGGTTCATGCATGACTCCCACTACTAAGCTATTTTGATTTGGAATGTGTTTGAACCATTGACTGTTGATCAAGTGATTTTGAGATTGATGAGCGAAAAGAGTTGGGGGAGAGGGAGAGGTCGGGAATTAGAGGACGAGTGATGTGTGGAATAGAGTGAGTGACAGAATGGGGTGGAGGGGAGGGGGGGGGGGTGGAATGGGAGGTAAAGTAGATCAGATGGAGAAGAGTGAGAAAGAAAGTACGGTGTGAGTGGCAGACAAACCGGTGTTCATATCACATGGTGTGGCATCAAATCAAACGTTTTTAAAACATGTTTTCTTTTTTTATGTGTTTGGCATGAATTCAGGGTCTAGAAATAGTCTTCTTTGTGACTTGGAGACAGATTATACGCTCTATAACTGGGACATGCATTAGCCCGAGGCATGCTGTGGAGAAGAAGCTGTGTTGGGTATTTTCCATCCCTCAGACAGTTTCCCCAGAACAAGTGCTTTAGCCAGGAATCTGAGCAACAACAAAGACTTTCCAACATTACACGTACACGATCGGAATGGCCGACCTGACCAGGAAAAACCTATCGCTAGGATTCAGTTTTTCCTGGTGAGGTCACGTGGTTAGGAAGAACGCAGGGTCTTTTTAGTTATCGTTTTTCCCCCAGATTTTCGTTGTGTAGACTGTTGTTTTCGTAGACTGAATCATTTACTTTAACATCCAGGCTCTTGCAACAGCAGCTGGCCTACTTGATCCGCACCTCGCAGACTTGTCGTCAGTCTGCTTCATTACAGTACATTTTGGGCCCACAAGATGGAGACAACAAGTTAACACAGTGAGGATACAAAAGTTTTGCCCATTGAATTATGCCCCGAAAGAGAAAGAGGAGAGCTCACCTGTTCAAACTCTCTCAGAGTGTGAGGTTGGAGAGGAGGAGAGTTGTCTGTTTTATCACTACATACATCTGCATCGAGAGAACATAAGAACCATTTTCAACTTCTTTAGTACATGGTAATTACGGTTATCACATAGGCAGGTAAAATTGCTATTGCAGTTTAGTCACATACTTACTACTTTACCCTGCAACTGTTTCAAGTTTCAGTTTCACGTTTTAATGTCCCATGCACAAGTACAGTGAAATGTCTTTCTTGGAAACTCAAAATCCAACAATGTAATAATCAATCAAAGTGTAATACCAGAAAAAAACACATGAGAAATAAGAAGAAATATGAACACAACAAGTAAGTAAGAAAACGATATAAAGGGTCAGTTCCAGTACCATATTTACAATGTGCAGGGATACTGGAGTGATGAAGGTAGATATGTATAGCGGTAAGGTGACTAGGCAACAGGATATAAGATAAACAGAGTAACAGCAGCTTGTATGTGAGTGCGTGTGCGTGTGTAGAGTCAGTATAAATGTATGTGCATATTATGTGTGAGGAACCAGATGATGGAGTGAGTGTGCGTGTTTGAGTGTGTAGGGCCCTGTGAGTGTGCTTAGAGAGGTCAGTAAAGATACAAGGTTATCTCAGATAGTCGGTGTAGCTATTTTGTTAGCTATTTATCAGTCGTATTGCTTGGGGATAGAAGCTGTTCAAGAGCCTGTTGCTGTCAGATTTGACGCCTGCCGTGCGGAAGCAGAGAGAATAGTCTATGGCTTGGGTGGTTGGAGTCTTTAACGATTTTCCTGGGTCAAAGCTTTGGGACAATCAGGAAGTCAAAATAAAAGGGGTTACCTGTCATGTGACCTGTGCTCCTGGATGAGGACTCCTCAGAGTGGGACACGGTGAGTAGCCTACACACACATAAACAGACACACACATATTTCACTAGAGGGGCTCTGTGGTCAATATTGCTTCACAGAAGTAGATCATTTTTTTAGCATACATTGTAAAATGGAACAAGAGGGAAAGGCAGAGAAAGGAAGAGGCTCCCCTTTATGATAACAGTACCCCCATTAACACATCTATGGGAGAGTGGGGGAGTCACACAGTGGGGGAGAGATTTGGGGGGGGGGGGGGGGGGGGCGGGGGGGGCGGAGGGTAAAGGATGAGGGTGTGGGAGGTTAGTGGGTAGGGTGGCAGACACATGGGGTCAGAGTTTAAACCTATCAGGAGTTCTCACCGCTGCATCCAGCTACTCCCCAAAAATTAACACCACACAGCTGCTGCTTTCAGTGTGTCATACACGCAGCCCCCCCCCCCCTCCCACACACTACCCACCATCCCATTGTGATGCGGGAAGGGGGGGTGATTTCAATAAAGATAAAGGGGTGAACTAATTAAAGACAAAGCTCACAGCCCCACTGGGTTTTAAAGCTGCTAACTTTTCAATGAGGGATATCCTGTCCTTATTAGCCAAAGCCAGGAGGGACTGAACCAAACAGACACAGAGTAAAGGAGAACCATACATTGCTAATCACCTCTTCAGTTCTATTTTTGACTAAGTCTATCTCTAAAATCGTATTTTCTTAATGCGGTACCTAACCTTTTCTGATATTAATACCATAGCATTGTTGCCTTTTATATCATTTTTTATTTAACTTTTATTTAACTAGGCAAGTCAGTTAAGAACAAATTTTGATTTACAATGACGGCCTACCAAAAGGCAAAAGGCCTCCGGAGGGGACGGGGGCTCGGATTAAAAAAATATATATACACTGCTCAAAAAAATAAAGGGAACACTTAAACAACACAATGTAACTCCAAGTCAATCACACTTCTGTGAAATCAAACTGTCCACTTAGGAAGCAACACTGATTGACAATAAATTTCACATGCTGTTGTGCAAATGGAATAGACAAAAGGTGGAAATTATAGGCAATTAGTAAGACACCCCCCAAAACAGGAGTGATTCTGCAGGTGGTGACCACAGACCACTTCTTAGTTCCTATGCTTCCTGGCTGATGTTTTGGTCACTTTTGAATGCTGGCGGTGCTCTCACTCTAGTGGTAGCATGAGACGGAGTCTACAACCCACACAAGTGGCTCAGGTAGTGCAGTTCATCCAGGATGGCACATCAATGCGAACTGTGGCAAAAAGGTTTGCTGTGTCTGTCAGCGTAGTGTCCAGAGCATGCAGGCGCTACCAGGAGACAGGCCAGTACATCAGGAGACGTGGAGGAGGCCGTAGGAGGGCAACAACCCAGCAGCAGGACCGCTACCTCCGCCTTAGTGCAAGGAGGTGCACTGCCAGCGCCCTGCAAAATGACCTCCAGCAGGCCAAAAATGTGCATGTGTCTGCTCAAACGGTCAGAAACAGACTCCATGAGGGTGGTATGAGGGCCCGACGTCCACAGGTGGGGGTTGTGCTTACAGCCCAACACCGTGCAGGACGTTTGGCATTTGCCAGAGAACACCAAGATTGGCAAATTCGCCACTGGCGCCCTGTGCTCTTCACAGATGAAAGCAGGTTCACACTGAGCACATGAGCACATGTGACAGATGTGACAGAGTCTGGAGACGCCGTGGAGAACGTTCTGCTGCCTGCAACATCCTCCAGCATGACCGGTTTGGCGATGGGTCAGTCATGGTGTGGGGTGGCATTTCTTTGTGGGGCCGCACAGCCCTCCATGTGCTCGCCAGAGGTAGCCTGACTGCCATTAGGTACCGAGATGAGATCCTCAGACCCCTTGTGAGACCATATGCTGACACATGCACATTTGTGGCCTGCTGGAGGTCATTTTGCAGGGCTCTGGCAGTGCACCTCCTTGCACTAAGGCGGAGGTAGCGGTCCTGCTGCTGGGTTGTTGCCCTCCTACGGCCTCCTCCACGTCTCCTGATGTACTGGCCTGTCTCCTGGTAGCACCTGCATGCTCTGGACACTACGCTGACAGACACAGCAAACCTTTTTGCCACAGTTCGCATTGATGTGCCATCCTGGATGAACTGCACTACCTGAGCCACTTGTGTTGGTTGTAGACTCCGTCTCATGCTACCACTAGAGTGAAAGCACCACCAGCATTCAAAAGTGACCAAAACATCAGCCAGAAAGCATAGGAACTGAGAAGTGGTCTGTGGTCACCACCTGCAGAATCACTCCTGTTTTGGGGGGTGTCTTGCTAATTGCCTATAATTTCCACCTTTTGTCTATTCCATTTGCACAACAGCATGTGAAATTTATTGTCAATCAGTGTTGCTTCCTAAGAGGACAGTTTGATTTCACAGAAGTGTGATTGACTTGGAGTTAGATTGTGTTGTTTAAGTGTTCCCTTTATTTTTTTGAGCAGTGTATATATATAAAATATAGGACAAAACACACGTCACGAAAAGGCCTAACAAGCAATAGAATAAAAGTTACAGCAAGTTTACTAAAGAAGAATGAACTGCCACACATGCCACAGTTCTATGATTCTATGCCATAGACTGTTCCTGAAAAAGTTGTTGGGCCAGAAAATAACCTTGTAGTTTTTGGACAGCTGAGCAGCTGATATCTGATTAGTGAGATTATTATTATTTTTTAATTTAACCTTTATTTTAACTTGGTAAGTCAGTTAAGAACAAATTCTTATTTACAATGACGGCCTACCAAAAGGCCTCCTGCGGGGACGGGGGCTGGGATTAAAAATAAATAAAATGAAAAATATAGGACAAAACACGCATCACGACAAGAGAGACACCACAACACTACATGAAGAGAGACCTAAGACAACAACATAGCATGGCAGCAGCACATGAAAACATAGCATGGTAGCAACACAACATGACAACAACATGGTAGCAACACAACATGGCAGCAGCACAACATGGTAGCAGCACAAAACATGGTACAAACATTATTGGGCACAGACAACAGCACAAAGGCAAGAAGGTAGAGACAACAATACAACATGCGAAGCAGCCACAACTGTCAGTAAGAGTGTCCATGATTGAGTCTTTGAATGAAGAGATAAAACTGTCCAGTTTGAGTGTTTGTTGCAGGTCGTTCCAGTCGTTAGCTGCAGCGAACTGAAAAGAGGATGTTTTACATGGACCTTTAACAGAATGTGACTGGCAGAATGGGTGTTGTATGTGGAGGATGAGGGCTGCAGTAGGTATCTCAGATAGGAGGGGAGTGAGGCCTAAGAGGGTTTTATAAATAAGCATCAACCAGTGGGTCTTGCGACGGGTTTACAGAGATGTCCATTTTACAGAGGAGTATAGAGTGCAGTGATGTGTCCTTTAAGGAGCATTGGTGGCAAATCTGATGGCCGAATGGTAAAGAACATCAAGCCGCTCGAGTGCACCCTTACCTGCCGATCTATAAATGACATCTCCGTAATCTAGCATGGGTAGGATGGTCATCTGAATCAGGGTTAGTTTGGCAGCTGGGGTGAAAGAGGTGTGATTATGATAGAGGAAACCAAGTCTAGATTTAACCTTAGCCTGCAGCTTTGATATGTGCTGAGAGAAAGACAGTGTACCATCTAGCCATACTCCCAAGTACTTGTATGAGGTGACTACCTCAAGCTCTAAACCCTCTCACCGGTAGAGAAAGGGGCATTCTTCTTAGCAAACCACATTTGCTAAGAAGGTATTCAGAACAAGGTTAAGGGTAGAGCACGCTTGTTGGACACTAAGAAAGGTTTGTTGTAGAGCGTTTAACTCAAAATCCGGGAAGGGGCCAGCTGAGTATAAGACTGTATCATCTGCATAGAAATGGAGCTTCCTGCTGCCTGAGCTATGTTGTTGATGTAAATTGAGAAGAGCGTGGGGCTTAGGATCGAGCCTTGGGGTACTCTCTTGGTGACAGGCAGTGGCTGAGACAGCAGAGCGGAAACCAGACTGCATACCAGAGAGAATACTATAGGCATTCAGATAACCAGTCAGTTTTTCCAACACTTTTGATAAACAGGGCAAAATAGAAATGGGCCTATAACAGTTAGGATCAGCTTGATCTCCCCCCTCAAGTAAAGGACATACTGTGGCTGCCTTCCAAGCAATGGGAACCTCCACAGAGAGGAGAGACAGGTTAAAAAGGTCAGAGATAGGCTTTGTGATGATAGGGGCATCAACCTTAAAGAAGAAAATATCTAAACCATCTGACCCAGATGTTTTTGGGGGTTAAGATTAAGGAGCTCCTTTAGCACCTCGGACTCAGTGACTGCCTGCAGAGGGAAACTTTGTTGCAGGGCAGGGAAAAAGAGGGAGGAGCATTGGGGCTAGTTGCATTAGAAGGGGTGGGAGATGAGGAAATGTTGGACGAGCAAGGAGGCATGGCTGAGTCAAATAGGAATCCTGACTTAATGAAGTGGTGATTAAAGAGCTCAGCCATGTGCTTCTTGTCAGTAACAACCACATCATCAACATTAAGGGACATGGGCAGCTGTGAGGAGGAGGGTTTATTCTCCAGGTCTTTAACCGTTTTCCAGAACTTCTTGGGATTAGACTCAAAGAGAGAGAACTGCTCCTTAAAGTAACTAACTTTGGCCTTCCGGATAGCCTGAGTGAACTTATTTTTCATTTGATTGAACGAGAGCCAGTCAGCCTGAGTATGCGTGTGGCGAGCCTTTCGCCAAATTCAATTCTTGAGGTGTAGTAACTCTGCCAGATCACGTTTGAACCAGGGGCTAAACCTGTTTTTAATTCTCATTTTCTTAATGAGGGCGTGTTTGTTAACAATACCACTGAAAATATAAAAAAATAAGTTCCAAGCGTCTTTGACGGAGGGGACCAAGCTGATTCTATATCAATTTACAGAGGCCAGGTCATGAAGGAAGGCTTGCTCATTGAAGTTTTTTAGCAAGCGTCTATGACAAATCAGGAAATGGATAGTGCTATCCGGGATCCTTGGGACGTACCTACCCTAAACCCTAACTTCTACCCTGATTCAGATTAATATCCTACCCATGCTAGATTACGGAGACGTAATTTATAGATCGGCAGGTAAGGGTGCTCTCGAGCGGCTAGATGTTCTTTACCAATCGGCCATCAGATTTGCCACCAATGCTCCTTAAAGGACACATCACTGCACTCTATACTCCTCTGTAAACTGGTCATCTCTGTATACCCATCGCAAGACCCACTGGTTGATGCTTATTTATAAAACCATCTTAGGCCTCACTCTGCCCTATCTGAGATACCTACCGCAGCCCTCATCCTCCACATACAACACCCATTCTGCCAGTCACATTCTGTTAAAAACCTCCACAGGATTGGTGGGACCCCCGCGGGACGGTTGAGCTAACGTAGGCTAATGCGATTAGCATGAGGTTGTAAGTAACAAGAACATTTCCCAGGACATAGACATATCTGATATTGGCAGAAAGCTTCAATTCTTGTTTATCTAGCTGCACTGTCCAATTTACAGTAGCTATTATCGTGAAATAATACAAAGCTATTGTTTGAGGAGAGTGCACAGTTATGAACTTGAAAATGTATTAATAAACCAATTAGGCACATTTGGGCAGTCTTGATACAAAATGTTGAACAGAAATGCAATGGTTCATTGGATCAGTCTAAAACTTTGCACATACACTGCTGCCATCTAGCGGTCAATATCTAAATTGCGCCTGGGATGGAATAATACATTATGGCCTTTCTCTTGCATTTAAAAGATGATGGTACAAAAAAATATACAAAAAAAAAACGTGTTTTATTAATGTGTTATATTCTCCTACATTTATTTCACATTTCCACAAACTTCAAAGTGTTTCCGTTCAAATGGTATCAAGAATATGCAGATACTTGCTTCAGGTCTTGAGCTACAGGCAGTTAGATTTGGGTATGTCATTTTAGTAGAAAATTTTAAAAAAGGGACGGATCCTTAACAGGTTTTATAGGTCCCCAAAGCACACACATCCCTGGGTTGCTCGTCTTTTCAGTTCGCTGCAGCTAGCGACTGGAACAAGCTGCAACAAACACTCAAACTGGACAGTTTTATCTCAATCTCTTCATTCAAAGACTGAATCATAGACACTCTTACTGACCGTTGTAGCTGCTTGGTGTGATGTATTGTTGTCTATACCTTCTTTCCCTTTGTGCTGTTGTCTGTCCCCAATAATGTGTGTACCCTGTTTTGTGCTGCTACCATGTTGTGCTGCTGCCATGTTGTTGTCATGAGGGGTGCTAACATGCTGTATTGTCATGTTTCTCTGCCATGCTATGTTGTTGTCTTAGGTCTCTGTTTATGTAGTGTTGTGTTGTCTCTCTTGTTGTGATGTGTGTTTTGTCCTATATTTTTATTAAATGTATTTATATTTTTAATCCCAGCCCCTGTCCCCACAGGAGGCCTTTTGCCTTTTGGTAGGCCATCATTGTAAATAATAATTTGTTCTTAACTGGCTTGCCTAGTTAAATAAAGGTTAAATGATAAAAAAAAAAAATTAAGCCAGACTCAAGTCCCAAATAAAATGTAACTTTATATATACATTACATAACCAAAAGTACGTGGACACCTCGACGAACATCTCATTGCAAAATCATGGGCATAAATATGGAGTTAGTCCCCCCTTTGCTGCTATAACAGCCTCCACTCTTATGGGAAGGCTTTCCACAAGATGTTGGAACATTGCTGCGGGGACTTGCATCCATTCAGCCACAAGAGCATTAGTGAGGTCGGTCACTGATGTTTGCCGATTATTCGATGGGGTTGAGGTCAGGGCTCTGTGCAGGCCAGTTATGTTCTTCCACACCGATCTCGACAAACCATTTCTGTATGGACCTCACTTTGTGCACAGGGACATTGTCATACTGAAACAGGAAAGGGTCTTCCCCAAACTTGGAAGTTGGAAGCACAGAAGTCTAGAATGTCATTGTATGCTGTAGCGATAAGATTTCCCTTCACTGGAACTAAGGAGCCTAGTCTGAACCATAAAAAACAGCCCCAGACCATTATTCCTCCTCCACCAAACTTTACAGTTGGCTTTTTGCATTTGAGCAAGTAGCGTTCTCTTGGCATCCGCCAAACCCTGATTTGTCCGTCGGACTGCCAGATGGTGAAGCGTGATTCATCACTCCAGAGAACGCGTTTCCACTGCTCCAGAGTCCAATGGCGACGAGCTTTAAACCACTCCAGCCTATGCTTGGCATTGCGCATGGTGATCTTAGGCTTGTGTGTGGCTGCTCGGCATAGAAACCCAGACAGTTATTGCGCTGACGTTGCTTCCAGAGACAGTTTGGAACTGGTAGTGAGTGTTGAATCTGAGGACAGACGAGTTTTACGCGCTACTTGCTTCAGCACTCGGCAGTTCCGTTCTGTGAGCTTGTGTGGCCTACCACTTTGCGGCTGAGCCGTTGTTGCTCCTAGACGTTACCACTTCACAATAACAGCATCTGTCTATCTTTCTATCTATCTACCTAAATGTATAGCTGAAAAATTTATTTGCCATTTGGGTCATTTCAAAGTGATAAAAATTAAGGTTTTACGAATTGTCTGTACAGCAGCTATATTTACACATTTACATTTACACAGATTTATCCAGGTTATTATGACGCATAGTCCAATTGATAATGTCTCTCCCTCAAGTTCTATCTGTTCCTATGATCCATCCACGACTACAGCAACACATCAACAATACATATCTCTGGCTATATCCATCTCCTTACAAACGAGACTCATTATAAATGAAAGTTGAGTGATGCAGAATAACAGTGTAATTTAGCTGGCAAATACGTGTCATAATGGTTAAAAATATTTGAGCCAGGCTGTCAGTCCATCTGTCTGTGACAGCTGATGATGCGCAGGGGCGCAGATTTTTAAACACTGGCGGGTCTGTTGTCAAAAAGTTGCTTTGATATTGCTAGTTTTGAGTTTCTGAATGAAAACTGGAGTTGGGGGTGATTTTCATTCAGCAAGGGATTAAGAATATTTTCTTGCTAGTTGCACCATAGTTTAGACTCCTCAGCACGACCAGTGCATGCTGGACGCTATGGATAATAATCCCGAAAGCCAGCTCTGTCTACTGGTAAGTGAAGCAACGAATTGCTTGCAAATGTGCATAGCCTACCGGTGGGTGATTAGCCTATAGCCACGGGAAGTAGGGATGCCCCTTGAAAAATCACAAAAGTAGTGCACTGGGCCAACTTTTCCAGGCAAGTGTTTGCACTGAAAGAGGTCAAGCAGATAACGGCACTATCGTTGGACAGCAAAAGGCTGCTTTATAGTTGAAATTGTCTATTTTATTTATTTATTTATTTATTTTACCGTTATTTTACCAGGTAAGTTGACTGAGAACACGTTCTCATTTGCAGCAATGACCTGGGGAGTAGTTACAGGGGAGAGGAGGGGGATGAATGAGCCAATTGTAAATTAGAATTACATTTTACTGCTGTTCATAGCTCACTCAACTAGTAAATTATAATTTTACAATAAAGTAGAGTACAAGCAAAGGAGAACACAAGCTTCTGATACTGACTGATCAAAGGGTGGCTGGCCTAGCTGCCGCTTGAGGACTCTGATAGATCACATTATTACTTCTTGCCTGGGTTTGTTTACATTTATGTCTTGCCTGGTTTTGTTTTGTCTCCCGACAGTTTGACATTGCATAAACACAAATGACATATATTAGACATACTGAGTCTGGCTTTAACCATAATCACAACCCTTACCTTTTATTTTATTTATTTATTTCACCTTTATTTAACCAGGTAGGCAAGTTGAGAACAAGTACCTGCTGGAGTGCTTGCTACAGGTGGGTGCTGCTATGGTGACCAGCGAGCTGAGATAAGGGGGGACTTTACCTAGCAGGGTCTTGTAGATGACCTGGAGCCAGTGGGTTTGGCGACGAGTATGAAGCGAGGGCCAGCCAACGAGAGCGTACAGGTTGCAGTGGTGGGTAGTATATGGGGCTTTGGTGACAAAACGGATTGCACTGTGATAGACTGCATCCAATTTATTGAGTAGGATATTCGAGGATATTTTGTAAATGACATCGCCGAAGTCGAGGATCGGTAGGATGGTTAGTTTTACGAGGGTATGTTTGGCAGCATGAGTGAAGGATGCTTTGTTGCGAAATAGGAAGCCAATTCTAGATTTAACTTTGGATTGGAGATGTTTGATGTGAGTCTGGAAGGAGAGTTTACAGTCTAACCAGACACCTAGGTATTTGTAGTTGTCCACATATTCTAAGTCAAAACCGTCCAGAGTAGTGATGCTGGACGGGCGGGCAGGTGCAGGCAGCGATCGGTTGAATAGCATGCATTTATTTTTACTTGTATTTAAGAGCAGTTGGAGGCCACGGAAGGAGAGTTGGGCCAGACGTATACAGAATGGTGTCGTCTGCGTAGAGGTGGATCAGAGACTCACCAGCAGCAAGAGCGACATCATTAATGTATACAGAGAAGAGAGTTGGCCCAAGAATTGAACCCTGTGGCACCCCCATAGAGACTGCAAGAGGCCCGGACAACAGGCCCTCCGATTTGACACACTGAACTCTATCAGAGAAGTAGTTGGTGAACCAGGCGAGGCAATCATTTGAGAAACCAAGGCTATCGAGTCTGCCGATGAGGATGTGGTGATTTTTTAATTTTTTAATTTTTATTTAATTTTTTAAATTTTTATCCCATTTTCTCCCCAATTTTCGTGGTATCCAATCGCTAGTAATTACTACCTTGTCTCTTCGCTACAACTCCCGTACGGGCTCGGGAGAGACGAAGGTCGAAAGCCATGCGTCCTCCGAAGCACAACCCAACCAGCCGTACTGCTTCTTAACACAGCGCGCCTCCAACCCGGAAGCCAGCCGCACCAATGTGTCGGAGGAAACACCGTGTACCTGGCCCCCTTGGTTGGCGCGCACTGCGCCCGGCCCGCCACAGGAGTCGCTGGAGCGCGATGAGACAAGGATATCCCTACCGGCCAAACCCTCCCTACCCCGGACGACGCTATGCCAATTGTGCGTCGCCCCACGGACCTCCCGGTCGCGGCCGGCTGCGACAGAGCCTGGGCGCGAACCCAGAGACTCTGGTGGCGCAGTTAGCACTGCGATGCAGTGCCCTAGACCACTGCGCCACCCGGGAGGCTGAGGATGTGGTGATTGACAGAGTCGAAAGCCTTGGCCAGGTCAATGAATACGGCTGCACAGTATTGTTTCTAATCAAATTAACATTAATAAATTAACATTAATAGTCGTTTCTTTTAAAATATAATCTTCTAACTCACACCAAAATCTTCTGACATAAGAACAGTCTCAAAATAAATAGTCACAACCACAAAATACACATTTGTTATCAAAATCTATCTTGAATCTGTGTATAATAAAGGTCTTTACAGGGTACATTCTATGAATGAGTTTGTATGATGCTTCTTTCACCTTATTAGATAAACAATATTTACCAGATAACAACAAAACTTTGTTCCAGTTCACTTGTCCTAGGGCTGCATTCCAGTACATTTTAGCAGAGGGAATAGTAACATTTTGACATAGTTTCCTTATATAGATGTGTTTTTGGGGAAGAACATTGTTTGCATCAAATCCATCAGCTAGTTAACTTTTTTACGACCAGCACTGTCCAGAGCTTGGGGAAAGGCAGCACTGTCCAGAGCTTGGGGAAGGGCAGGTGCGCG